>NW_028262290.1:12165312-12805625 GCF_047370975.1 Nipponia nippon | reverse complement strand
GTGCAATGCAAAGGCTTTTGCCACAGACTCAGCTTCCACCAAGAAAACTCCTCTGTTGGACAGAGTAGAGGGCAGCCCACGGATCACATGCCAATTCTTCCCCACTCAATGCTTTGATCTATCACTGCTAAAAGCACTTTTTCCCCCTAACTTTTCCTCAGCAAGTGTTATTTCTCTTCCCTTAAATCTGCAAAGATATTTTTCCCCATGAAGGTTCATTCTGGCAAACTGAAAGAAATATGTTTCTTCACTCAGTTTCTTATAATCTGTTTCTTTAATCAAAATAAACTAACGCTTTCATTGCTGAAGTGGGACTGCTTCAAATGTTTAAATGTTAATTAAGTAATCATCCTGAAAATGAATCTGCAAGATGAGTGTCCCATAACTGTAAACCCAGGCGGTGAATATTACTCAAATGCTAAAAGTTTACCCAGGGGAAAGCTAATTTCATATCCAAGCTAATTACAGAATACTAGAAATGAATACATACCAGCACAGGTATATGAATAGCAAGCACTTGACAAAGAATGTAGAGGAGTAAACTACTAAGAGGTCATGACTTTCAAATAAACTATCTTATCACAGTAGCCAGAGCTCAAACCAGGTATCTGCATAGCATACGTGAAGTCATTGCAGAGACTATCCACGTCACTAGTCACTCATGGCTTGTTGCAGACAAAAAACCACCCACGCCTGAACCAATGCAGTCTCATGATGCTCCTTGACACAGGCTCACAACTAAACCTTCCAGGAAATGTGCAAAATGTTGGTGGTCGTTAGTATTTAATGGCAAAAGTGACAAAAAGGATTTATCACCAATTAGTTTAAATACAAAAAGCTCCATGCAAGCAGTGCCTACCTACAGGATACTCACCAAGTGTGCACTGAGACGCGTTTGCCACATATCAGCTTGTTTGGGTGTCAGATCAGGGATTGACAGACCCAGTCGTGAAGCTAAAGCTTCTACATAACCTGCAAGACTGGAAGAACAAGAAACCAAGAACAAACCATTTTGGATCTGACACTATCTTCTAGTGAGGATTTTGAAATATTTGAAGCACTGAACTTAAAATGAATGGCTTTTCCTTCAGCATACTGATAAAGCCATCGAGGGGTAAATATGGGAAAGTGTTCAGACTTCTGATGATCACATTTTGCAATGTAACCTAACTCATTTTCTCACTGATTTAATATGCAATATTTCCAGAAAAACTTTATGCATTGAGACACAACTGGTGTGAATGTTATTGTATTTTTGCAGAGCTTATAAGTAACCTTTACTGGAGGAAAGGTTACACACACACTAGTTAGTAATAAGCCTTGTTATTTGCAGGAAAAAAAAAAAAAAAAGAGGGAAAGTGGGAAAAAGAAGCATAACAGACAGCTTTACTTTCAGCAATTATTCAGAAATTTCCTGTAAAAAAATTAAAAAGTCAGCTGCATCTGTTTATATCAGAAATAGGTATGCCTAGATCTGAAGACATTTCATTCTCCTCAGATAAAACAATTATATGTCTATCTGAGGAGAAGGAAATGTCTTCAGATCTAGGCATAACAATCTGAGGAGGTATATTAGGTATATTCTATCACAGCAACATATCATATCACAAAATAATGTATTTTTCCATTTGTATTTTAATGAACGCACTTTTTGTAGAAGTTTAATACTTCCTTAAAAGCAAGCGTTACCTACAGACTACATCAAATCAGATTAAACAGCAATCCCAATTTTATCACTTAAAATATATAATACTGTAATAGCAGGAGAGTTACTCTGCTTCAGAACTATGGCATTGCGGTTTTAACCTCGACAAGAACCACCTAATATTCCAACTTTTTCTTAAAAGGACAGAATACATTTCTAGAGTCATATAGTTTACTGAAGCAAAATTCAAGAGCTAGGAAAAAAAAAAACAAAGCAATTTCAGCAGTTTGTATGTTTTAGTTCAGTAGCACCAATAGTGTTTGCAGGAAAGAAAAAAAAAATCTGTTCTTAATACAAGTTCAGACATACCCCAGTCCAGCTAAATCTGAAACAAGGTTTCCCAAAGCTGCAGCTGGAGGGAAGATGAGGAAAGAAAAGGGGAGAAGAAGGCAAAGTATTATTTTAATTACAAACAAAACCAACAAGCACCTCTCCCTCCCACCCAGTGACCCTCACTCTTCTCAGTATATATAGCATAAAAGACTAGAACCAAGGTTCTTCTATTTTAGAGTTTTTCTTCTGACCTCATTACAGTTTGTAATAACAGCAGCAGACTAACAGTAATAGGAAGCGCAACTATTTTTCTCAACTTACGTGAAGAAAACTTGACAAATACAAAAAGATAACACTGACACCTGGAAGTCAAGGTAACAACTTTTCAGATCAGAGTTAAAAACGGCCGCGCGTGGCTGCCAGTTTCGCACAGCTAACGCTGGACACCAAGCAAGGCCTTCCAGTGCCTGAAGAGGCACTGGAAATAGAAGGAGCTGTTACTCAGGTATGTGGCTTTGATAAACATTCCAACATATCCATGAACTGTGTCAGTTGAGGAATAAATACTGTACGTATGACTGAATAAAGTTACACACTTAAAATACGTGATTTCACAGCAGATCGTATTGCAGTAAGCTTGCTTGTGACTGTCTTGCATCACAACAGAGGGCTGCAAATTTCCAAACGATTAACGTGTTCTGCCATATACATTTCCATTTAAGCTATCTGGTGCTTTCCAGCAATGCTGCACCTGCAGCTGGCAGATCCATGAGCCGTTTCTTTTCCTCTGACGTTGCAGAGGCACCAAAGCTTTCGAGCCGAGCTTATCAGTTTTGGCCCGGTGCAGGAGCAGGGTGGCTGCCTGGCCTTCCCGTGGTATCGCACGGAGGCAGAGAAGCCACGGAGAACAGCGGCCAACGCAGTAAAAGGACACCAACACTGATCTTCACTTAGCGCTGCAAGCAAACAGCAACTTACCAATACATACATACACATACATAAATATCAGACCCTAGGGAATTTAGAGCACTTCCAATACAGGAATGCAAATACACTTTCCTAAGTGACCCAGGAATTGAACTTTTAGATTAAAACCGACAACAAGCATTTCAAAAACTATTTGAACTGAAATTCCATTTCTGCAAATGGAATATGTCTTTGCTTCAACCATAGATTGTTTCTTTATTAGGAAAGGCAGCTGCAAGACCAAGGAAGAGCCGTTTCCAGCCCTGTAGCCCACTTTCAGACTAAAACATAGGAATGTGCCATATTAGTCTACACATACTGCATTTTTTTACTTGCCTGCCATAGTTGAAATTCCTAGGACAACTCCAATTGACAACTCTATTTGGGTTCCCTGAAAAATAAGAGTTTTCTCATTATTTGAGGGATTTGGAGTTAAACTAGATTATATTGATTCAACTGGCAAAAGTATTGCTTTCTGCTTGTTTACATTCAGACTGAAAGGATAAATGGACATTACTTCTACTAGATCCGCGCAGCTCCTACCCTCCTAGCATACGTATTTCACCCTAGGACAAAAGCCTACTTCTGATATTCTTTTAATATTTTATATTGTTTCATAATGGCCACCTAATGGACAAAACCGTAATCCCTGTCTCTGCATACCATTTTCCGCACTGTAATTCTTAGCTGAATGCAGAGCTCTGAATGCAAACTTCTACAAATACTGAGCAAACAAATAAAACACAGTATCGTAGCTCCTTACTTTTTCAGTTGAAGAAACAAAATCCCAGTGAACTGCACGATGAAACAGCAGTACATGGTCCAAAGATGAGAGACAATGTGCACGCATCAAAACAAGACATGTTCCAGTTGGATATAGGAATATGTTTTCCACTGTGAGGACAGTCGGCCACTGGCACAGGTTGTCCAGACAGGCTGTGCGGTCTCTGCCCTTGTACCTTCTCAAGACCCACAGGATAAACCCATGAACAACTTCATCTGACCTTACAGCTGACCCTGCACTGAGCAGGAGGTTAGACTAGAGACCCCGAGAAGGTCCCAAGCAGAAGCAAGACTAGAGACCTAGTGGGTCCTGCAGTCCCTTCCCACCTGAATTATCCCATGATTAAGATCACACTGTCAATGATAACGCTACACAAGGAACAGTATCTTTGGCCTTTATCCATCTTCCTGTTCCACTAGCCCGTTTCATCTTCCAAATGAAGAGGAAAACATCTCAACAGTGTTACTCAGAAATGCCAGGCTACATCAGTACAAATCAGCATCAGCACTAACACTGCCTGCATCACTCAGAACAAAGGAACACATCAGTAAAAGCTCTGAAGACCTATTCATCAACACATTATAATCACATTATCATCAGTCAGTACAAAAAAAATGTATTAACTACATGATCATAAATGTGTCTTGCAGCACAAATGAGGATAGGAAAAAAAGGAATCCTCTTCTCAATTCAACAGAATTAGTTACAATACTGCCCTCCAGAAGGAACAACACTCCTGTGCATTCTGCAAAGGCTGAACAGAGCATGGGCATTTTCTTTAAAAAAAGAAAAATTAAAATAGAAATTAGTGAGTTGATACAGAGGGAACAGAATCTTCCCAAACCTCTCATTTACTACTTGAACAATATGAATCTTACTGACTTGATCAAGGAATTAAATAATGAACTTACCGCAGCAATCATAATTGCGTTATCCAAAAATCCAAACCCTACAAAAGGTAATGCATTGTGGAAGAACACTAAAAGAAATAAGTAACAAAGAGAAAATAAATATTTATAAGAGAGTTCACTAGTTCACCCCAACTACTGAAATGTCAGTCTAATACTGCCTTTAAGAGAAACAAAGACAACATACACAAAATCCCTTTCCTACTACTTCTATTAGTGACCTTTTCATTTCTGGCAGGTTTGGTAAAACGCTTTGCTACACATAAGTGTTACTAATGGCTTGCGAAGAACGGGTTAAACCAACTTACTCTTTGCAAAAATACCTGTACAATTTTGGATGGAAGCCACTTATGCCTACCACTGCACAAGAGAAATATTTAAAACTACACAAACTTTGATACTATTTACAGTCCTTCCAACCGATGTAGCCGTATCACTGAACACTGCCAAACTGTCTCACCAGACTCCCTGCATTCTTTTCTTGCTCAAAATAAAGCCCCTTCCTCTGCAAGTCCCTCTCTATTCCTGTGCAAGACCCCCATCTTCTCCATGCATTCCTAAAAGTTCATATTTTAAGAGTACTGCCTGGAACTAGGCAATTCTTAGCAAAACTCCTTCAGCTAAATCTGCAATGCTAAGGTGGTTTTCACTAGTGTGTCACACAGCGTTCATTATCTCACTATTCAACCCAAACTTCTGTAACTTGATTTCGTTTGGGCACTATGAGGAGGACAAGTTAGACTTGAAGCTCCTCCTCAATACATTAAGAAATGAAGTTCCACCTTTTGTTTCATGCATTTTTTTTCTTTTCACTCCTGAAACTCCAAGTAAACCCTATTTGAAAATATTTTCTATTGCAGGAACTTGCAACATGCCGGTCTGAATAATTTCTAACAGGCAGCACAGTGCTACTGTATCGTGCCTTTTTGTCCTGCTCCATTTTCTCTCTCAAGTTTTAGCTTAAGAGCTTCTGATTGGAGACACGATGGAATTTGGACAGCATTGCCTCCAGCTGAGTTTCAAGGTGCTAGCATCGTAAGATTAAATACAGCACCAAGACAGGCTACATGACTAAAAATACAGCTTCGAAAGTCAGAACTTTTCTTTTTTTTCCACTGTTAAAACGCATCGGCTATTTAGGGTTTTTTCCCACTTCAGATGGGACCAATAATTTCCTATATTTTATAAACATAGAGATGCAAATATATGAAGAGGGAAGAAAGAAGAGTGCATGAACCTGACAGTCACGTGAAAAGAAACTGGTGTGAGTCCCTTTTGGGTTTACCTCTCACAGACAGCATGAATCCATGATCATATCAACAACAAGGCCATGCTCAAGAGATATTTCATGCTCAGGTACTAGAACATGGTTGGACTTCTGTAACTACTTCCTAAGAACACACATACCTTCTTAAACACACAGGTAAAAGACTAAAGCACAGAACACATGAAATTTTCAGAATTATTGTGGTTTTTTTTTTTTTAAACCACCGCAGGACAAAAACCCCAAAAACATAAATAACAAAAAAGCACCCAGAGATAGCTAGTATTTTCAAAATGTGTGCACCAAACTCTGGAGCTACAAAGGAAGCTCGAATTCTTACTGAAGTTGACAGAATTTTGGAATCCATGGAGCAAACAGAACCCCAGGGACCAAGCAAAAAAAAAAAAAAAAAAAAAAAAAAAAAACCCAAAGAAAAATAAGTGTAGAATGCCTAGAATATGAAACTGTTCAACCAAATACATTTGCTCACTGACAGAGTTTAAAAACACAAAAATACACTGATTTGGAAACTAAATCAGAATTTGAATGCCCCTGGTATTATAAAGAATACCAAATCTATTTCCAGCTGCTCTGCAATTTTATCCCACTTCTCAGTCCATTTAAAATATATGCGACGAGAAGCAAGTCAATAGTTTTAAGCTTAAACACAAAAACCCCCACAAGGTACTGCAGCATCAATGCCGCTCGGCTTACAAAACCAAGGTTTGCTGCTGGCTTTGAACAGCGCGGTCTCATTTGGGCTTTCTGTCCTACTTTCACTAAATGGTGCGCATTCTCCAGCTGAGGTGTTATGAAATAAAGCAGGCGCAGTGACTGCTGGTGCTTGCTTTGGTTTTCTGTTGCTCCGTGCGACAGGGATGAGGACAGACCAGCACTTGTAGGAAGAAGATGAAGCAATTCAAAGACAGACTGCACAAGTACTGAACCACATTCAACAAACATTCTTCTTTTACCATGTTTCAGTTGTCCTGGAGATGGTGGTGCAACCTCCAACTTCTCTAGAGAAGTCAAAATGAAATGAGAAAGTTAGCTAGTTCATCACAAATTCAGTTTATCATATTACAAAGTGTTCACCAAATTACCAGCAGGCAAAAAAGCAGTTATGTTATTTAACAGCTTTAAAATTTGAATAAAAATGCTTCACATCTACATTGTTATTATTTTTACAAAAGATAACATATTAAAAGCCACAAAGTCTTAGAACGATATTAAGATTAAACTAGTATAGTGATTATGCAAAGTAACAGCACACATGAGAAGCTGCCCAACAGCCATCTCTATTACTGAAAATTAGAAAAAAACTAAAATTAGAAAAACCAGGACATCTAAAGAGAATTGTATTTTATTATTTGTTTTTAGAGGTCCTCTAAGCATGCATCAGACAGCCTTCTCTCCTCCAGAAACAGTCTGCAAAAAAATCCTACCATTTCTGTTCTGACAGAAGGCCTCTTTTAATAACTAGCGTGAGAATAAAAGAAAAATACTACGACGACGTTAGAGACCACTGATTTCAGTAACGGCAGATCACGTTTGGTCATTTGGTTTCAAGTATCCTGGCATCATACCGTTAGGAGCTTGGAAGGACAAGGACGTCACTCCTGAGCCCGCCAGAGTACTCCATTGGAAGCTAATGCAGTCTACTAGAGGCGATGTATAGAACGCAGCAGCAACAGCTACCCATTTCACAGGGGCAAGGGAAAGAAAACAAGCCACTTTTTTAGGGTTTTGTTGTTTGTTTTTCTTTTTTTTTTTAAATGTGGATATTGAGTATAAGACTCCTTTTTAAAGCAGAAAAAAAAGTTGCCCCAATACCTTCCAGTATTACGAACCCTCAGCTTTTGACAAGTTGCTTCCATACTTTTGATTAGGTAACTTCTATAGGCAAAGGTAAAAAATGGTAAAACGTGAGAGGAGCCTACAACACTACCTCAAGTATTCAGATTTTGCTTGGGGCAGCCAAGCACATGAAAAGACAATGCTGCAAAGACAGGCTGTGAAACATTTGAGCACACGTCTGATCTGTACAGACTAGAGTGAGCACCTCTGCATCCAAGTCACTCTTACACTCAAAACTATTGAAAGGAGAACCTAAAATATTCACTTAAATTAACTTTAGGAAAAAAAAAAAACAGTTAGACCATAACACCAATATTCAGCCAACCAAAATCACTAACTTCCAAAATAATTTCATTAATTTAAAGTCTTAAACTATAACAACCTTCAAGCTTTAGCAGTTATTGAAGAGCTGCTTCTTCCCTCTGCCCAATAAATAAACTACCTAAGCTCTACAAACACCACTTGTACTCATCATACAAGTAGGAGAAGTACAGCCAAATACTATAGAAATAAAGATTCCCCCCCCAGAGAATGCCAAGGAATTCACAGATTCAAACCTCAGGCTGGAGGAGGAGCAAAAGACCATCCCATGGTAAACAGAGGGGAGCCCTGCAAGAGCCCATCTTCCAAAGCCGCAGGCATCGCTGCTGCCCGACAGACAGAAAACGTCAGACCAAAATTTTCAGCTTGTGTTCTGGGAGGATGGGACTGAGGGTGGGACCCATTTTCCCAACACAAGCTTCTCCTGCACTTGTTTGCATCTGGTCTCCCTCCATCCTCACAGGTTAAGCAAAGCTTTTATAGAAGCATGGAAAAAGAGAGCTGTCTGTATATACCAGTATTGCCCTTTCAGCAGCTTTTCTCAGATTCAGCAAATTTGTACAATACTGGGGGAAATCAGAGCTAGAAAGCTATTTAAAAGCTAAAAACCAGTGCATAATTGATTTTAGAAGCTTATTACCAAAAGGAGGAATCAAAGACAAGCGTTTGGTAAGAGAAAAAAAACCTAATCTTTTACATCTATGAATAACGGGAGTTTCGAGTCACATTAACTAAAAAGGACATAAACCTCCTCCTTTAGAGCATAAATCAAGGATTATCTTGGGTTGGTTTTAAAAGGAGGGAGGCTGGGGGACACTGCTTTGGGGGCAGAGGAGAGATGAGTTAGTGCAAGGTAGAGGGAAACAGCAAGGCATCAAATGTAAGTGAAAATTACTTCACCATTGAAGTAATTCTGTAATTCTGAAGTAGTCACTGTTTTGGTCATGGGGGATTGTTCTGGTTTTAGCTGGGGTAAGAGTTAATTTTCTTCACAGTAGCTAGTATGGGGCTATGTGTTGGATTTGTGCTGGAAACAGTGTTGGTAACACAGCGATGTTTTTGTGACTGCTGAGCAGTGCTTACACAGAGTCAAGGCCTTTTCTGCTCCTTACCCCACCCCACCAGCGAGCAGGCTGGGGGTGCACGAGGGGTTGGGAGGGGACGCAGCGGGGACAGCTGACCCCAACTGACCACAGGGATATTCCACACCATATGACGTCATGCTCGGCATATAAAGCTGGGGTACAAGAAGGAAGGGGGGGGACACACGTTCAGAGTTATGGCATTTGTCTTCCCAAGTCACCGTTACACGTGATGGAGCCCTGCTTTCCTGAAGATGGCTGAACACCTGCCTGCCGATGGGAAGTAGTGAATGAATTCCTTGTTTTGCTTTGCTTGCGTGCACGGGTTTTGCTTTACCTACTTTATCTGTCTTTATCTCACCCCATGAGTTTTCTCACTTTTCTGATTGTCTCCCCCATCCTACCCAGGGGGAGTGAGTGAGCGGCTGTGTGGGGCTTCGCTGCCGGCTGGGGTTAAACCATGACAGGGATCCCTGCTAAATACCCATTTTATGAAGCAGGGCACCTAAGGTGCTTCAACAACAGTAGGGCAGTCAAACATTAAAAGAGAGGTTCCTAAGGATAGCATGGTGGCACCATGCTCTGGAGACCAGACTGCTCTTGTCCAGCTTCAGGGAACTCTTGTGTAGGTAAGGGTGTCTTCCCACCACATCCGTAAGAACTTTCTGTTTTATGAAAGAGTTTTGCTAAACTCATCGGGAAGCATGCCTGACATGAAGCTTCACTCGTCACTGAGATAAAAATTAATCTGGGGAAAAAAAATCTGGGATCACATGTATTAATGAGACAGGGATAGAAGCAGTCTGACAGAAGGTGATCAGATAACTAAGTGCAGTCAATCGTGCTCACGCTCCGCGGAGGGAAGCTCCAACCCTGACACCCTCTCTGCCGGAGCCAGGACACAGGTCTCTAGCCTGGAGAGGGTATCTAGTCCCACCCTGCTCAAAGCAGGGCCAAATCAGCCCAGGCTGCTCAGGACCTTGTCAGAGGGTACCCTGCGGGACCAGGCTCAGGGAAAAAGCTGTCCTCTGTGGAGCACCAAAAGAAGCCTTTAAGCACAAAGACGCCTTCGCCGACAGCTGAAGTACGCTCCGCCGCTGCGAGGGGCAGAAGGGGCAGGGGCTGGACCAGCTCAGCTCTACTTGCAGTGGCCAAGGCTTAGTTTAAAGCTGGGACATTGGGAGGAAAAATAAAGAATTAAATCAGAAAGAATTAAATAACCACCGTGGCATGAAAGCAAGTAACCTTTTTGCAGAATCACTTCCAATTACCACCTCTTTAAAGCATAACGTACTTTAAAACTCTGCAAGATCTGAAGGCACCAGGGGAACACATCTCTTGGAGAGCCAGAAAAATTCTTTAAAGCAATTTTTTAAAACTCTAGATAGAAAAGTGTATTGCAGAATAGGGTATTTATTCACAGGAAGCTGTTCTGACTATTTGAATTTTCAAAGCTCAGCAGAAAAACAAGAAAAAAAAATCTTCAGAGAGTACAGCAAAGGAAACATGTCCTTCGCTTGTTTTACTGGAGGGAAAACAAAAATCCGAATTGCAAAGCCCCCTTTCAAGGACTGAATTCAGTCAGAATCTAACAGTTCAGAGTTTAAATGACTGGGAAAAAAAACCTGAAGTACTCCAGTACTGCATTTCATGACAGCCATTCACCAGCTTGTCCTGCGCCATAGTGCTGAATAAGACACCAGAATTCATCTAATCACAGAAGGAATAAAATGAAATGGCAGAATAAGGAATACTGCTATTTTCTAACTGACATTCATTACCATAAATTAAGTTATAAACCAAGGTTCAAGTGCAATACAGGTCACGAGCCCTGAATTAGCAAAGTCTGGGGAGCAGAAAAAAAAATGTAACTAGCTCTTAAATCTGTTCTTGATCTTTTTTGAATTTACAATATCACTTTTTGGTAACTAAAAAATCACTTTTTTTTTTTTTTTTTTTAATAGATAGACCCTGGGGTGGGGAATATAAATCTGTCAACATAAATAATACCATTATCCACAACCTGGCCCAAATCCAGCAAGTTAAATTAACTCTGCCCACTGTTGCCAATTTAAACCAAGACAGTGCTTGCAATTTAGTTTTAAGATCATTATTCTTAGCTAACAAAACCCCCAACTGACTAATGGGTAACAGGGGTGCATTTATGCAGACAGTTGGTAAAAAAAAACCAACCCTGACACAAAACCATCACCAGTTTTTGAATTATCAATTTTTTAAAGAACTAGCATACAAGGGAACTTGCAAGCCTAAAGGCACGTATTATTATGTTTTAGTCAAATTGCAGCTAACACCGCCGTCAAATTTTATAGCTTAATCTGTCACTGTCACCCAGGGGCAGGAAAGATGTAACAGTGGTAACAGGTACTATGGCCAGGGCTGCCGTAGGAGGATAAATGCTACAGCTGAGTATTGTTAAATCTAAGACAAGAATATGAGCAGTGTTTTATAGATTTTTAAATAGTGACCAAATTGTTAAGATTAATGATTTAGCAATGAATATCAAGAAGGTCAGGAGAAGGAATATGAAAAATATTACTAATCTAGATCCATTATAACCTCATTGTAGGCTCTGAAGGTTAGTGTCTCATCTGGAAGTTACGGACGGTTTTGTCTCAAATGTGTCAATCTGTTTCCTCCAAAAAGCCTGTCTGGGTCACTTCAGCAAATCATTCAGACAGACATCACAGAGACAGCAAGGCCTTCACTTGCACAGAACAAGAAATCAAAGCAGTTGTCCTGTCTATTAAAAAGAGGTACTCCTTTACACATGAGTTCATAAGAGGATCTTTATCCCCAAAATTCAGGACTGGGGCCTAGAAACAAGATGTGTGTTACTGCTTTGTTCGGTATCTAGAGGTGGAACCTTAAGAGTAAATTCTGACTATGATGTACGAGTTCATTCATGGAATAAGCTCATAAGGCACATCCCCATCCCCCTTTGCTCCTCCTCTGTTTTTCTTGAGGTTTTAACAAAAACTGCAAAAACCTCAGTACATACAGCAAAACACAAAGTTGAAAAAACGTGTCCATTGATCTTCAATCGGGGTCCCTGAATATTCCAGATGGGAAAAAACAATCCACGAGTTGACAGCAAAGAAAACCTTCTGCATCGTTTGTTATAACTGACGAACGAGTTTCCTGTTACTACAGCAATTAAGGCATGAAAGGATGCTGACTCCAGCAGTGCTAAATATAAACTTGGCTGTTAGCCCGTTCAGTCACATGCACACAAGAAGAGAAAGCTGAGCGAAGCACTAGTAAGAGATGAATGCACAGAGGACATCATCGAATAATTTCTCTACTACCCCTGAAAAGATAACTATGCCCAAACAAAATATTCTGCATAAATACAAATAGGATACTATGGGCATTAAAGATCTTTTTTATACTCTCCCTAACACTGTAGAAAATTGCACAGTGATTATATTCTATCTTCTTCCCTGAAAAATCCTGAAGTAGCAGAAGAGAGTATCATCTTTGTTTGAAACTACAGTTATACTTAGGGGAGCAAGTGCTGAGCAAGCTCTGCAGGAATGCCGGTCACTCCCGGGTTCTCTCCCACCATCAGCCGGCCAATTCCCTTCAGAACAAAACTCCAGAGTGATTTCAGGGATTGTTCACTCCTGGGATCCCATCCTAGCAGGTGGGCAGCCCGGACATATGGGCCCCAGGACAAACCCAGGGCTAACTGCCACATACAATAGATGCAGCAAGCCTGCTCCAAAGGAAAAAAAGACACCCCTGTGATTGGGAGGCAGAACTACTCTGCACCACCTCATCTAGGGGTCAGCAGTTACTCCCTAGAACAGATGCATTTAGCAACAGAAATGTACATTATTTCTCACCAGATGCAGGACAGTCTAGGTTTAAATATCATAGAATTTAATTCCAACTTTATTCGCAGTGCTTACTGGATGTTCATCAAACATTGTGAATATACAATACACTTATCCTATTATCCCTTCCGAAAACGTGATACACCATTCATATTCTTTTAAAGATGTTTAACAAAACACAGAGACCTAAAGTGGAAAACCTGACCAGAAATCTAGGAGAAAGCATAAAATGCAAATCCAAATCACTGTCTTCATCATTAAGGTTTTTCTTCCTGATCTCATCCAATTCTCTATCAGCGTCTTATAAACTTAAAGGTCAGCCTTTCACGTCCACTCAAGCAGGTTCATGGCAAAATAGGATTTGCAGTGGTTTGCTTAACAAGGTCTCAAACTGCAGCTGAAAAAAAATTACAAATAAGATGCTTGCCTCAAGATTCAAGAGGGTTAATCAGCTAAAATGACAACAACACAGAAAGGACTTGCAGTTTGTAATAGAGATGGAGGGTAAGGATAGAAATACGGAGTTTGAGCTGTCTCCTTCAGAGAGAAATGGAAAATGTCATAAAAACAGCTGAAGTGGTTGCATAAAAATGCCAGAAACGAGATAACATTGATAGGAGAGTGAACAGGAACAATAACGTGGTATTATGATCTGTGCATTCCAGAAGTGAATGGTTATATATTATTTAATTAAAAAAAAAAAGAAAAAAAAAGAAGAAGGTATTTGAGTGCTGTCAAGAAATAAGCTGGCTGTAGCAATTCCCTGACTGGAGTGAGCCATCCACAGAGTCAAAATTCCCTGCCTCAAAAAACCAAAGTAATACCCATCATCCCAAATGGAGGTTGGCTCTTCTTCCCCTCCTCACCCTCTCCATGTCAATGCTCAGGGACTGCAATGAGTTCCCGGGAGCTAGAGGAGGGACACCTCCTAAAGGCATAGCAAGCTCTTCTGTCTTTGGATGAACGAATCTTCCCCTGGGGTTATTAACACCCTCCGCACTAGCTATGGAAAAAACCAGGTAAGTACTTCAGACTAACATTAGAGGAGAATTAATCTCATCCAAAAATACTCATCTAACTGTGTTTCAGTAAGGTGAGGTGTTGGCACTTCTCTGTCAGCACTGATTTTTCTTGGGCCTCTCTGGTTGAAGGTAAGGATCTATCAATCATTTCACCCGTTTGCAGCTGAGCAGAGCAGCAGCTCAGCAACAGCGTTCAACTGGAAGCAAATAAGATCACAGTATCTATGTATTATCAGGGCATGAGATGAGCTTTCTGGCTGTTCTCTGTAGCAGGTTCATGTAAGAGGATAAGCAAAGCAATTCTGTGGGACACCACAAAAGATTTGTTAACAAGAGTTATCGGAGCTCTGTGCACAACCAAAGAGATCTAATCTAGTAGAGGGCTTTCACCACCTTTAAACAGAAAAGCATTAGACATCACTGATGCCTACATATTACTGCTCATGAAATATCTAGGGAGGTATATAAATAATTATAATATCATCTATTTAACAATGTTCCCCCAGGCCCTCTTCTTAAAAAGGAATCTGAAAAGTTGAGAGATTATTTTGTTTATTCTCACCCCTCCTGTCCCTTTTACGCCCTTCTCCCACCTGCCCAAAACCACACTTGTTTCCCCAAGAAAGAAGGAGGGGGGGAGTTTTTTATAAAAAAAAAAGGTACTTTATGAAGAAGAGGGAGCAGCATTGGTTGCCAAGCCCAGGGGCGTGATCCTGTGCTCACAGCCAGCAGCATACCCCCGTGGAGGACAAAGCTGACTGACGACAGCCTTTGCAGCACCTGGGGGAAACAGGGATGCTCCCTCCCCACTGCCCCAGCATGAAACACAGCGTATTCATAAGATGGAGTGCTTGTGCCTCGTAGCAGCAGCAGCGGACAAGGTCTACACTATGCTCACTGGCTTTTTCCAGTACATTTGCTGTTTATAGGGCCATTCTCAGGCACGGAATGTGAGCTTTTGCCTTCTGCAATACCCAAGGGTCTTGAAATGAGGAAAAGTGACTTGGCTAGTATCAAGAGAGATGCACAGCAACGCTTACTGTAAGAGCAAATCCAAGGCTGGCAACAGCAGTGCTTCCCACAGCCACTGTTACCAGCAGCACCTGTACTCAGCAACAACCCTGCCAAGAGGCAACAGCATGAGCAGGCAGTTACGGCAGCGCAGTAACACCAGGGAGACAACTGGTAAATTTGATGGGTTTGGTGGGATTTTTTTTTCCCTTTAAGAGAACTCTACCATGATCTTTACAGAAAGCTGAAGAAAAACTGCTATTAAATCACCTACCACTAAGTATCAGCCTTTTCTTAAGCAGAAAGTTTCATTCCCCGCCTGAGGATAACCTTGGAAGCAAGTAAGACTGCAGAAATAAGCTTCTCTCTGAAATAATTTTAAATGCTTATAGAGTTTATTGTTTTTCATCTGTCTCAGAATTAAGACAGCTACCCAGAATGAGAGAGACAGAGTGGACAGATGAACTGAATGATGTTCAAACATTTCGTTACAGACTCACATTAAGTGTAATTACACTCCTTCTAATTTTCCACTGCATTGGGGCAGTCAAGACAAAAGTATGAGCTCCCCTGAAGTCCTTAAGAAACTATTCATACCTGTCAGCAAAAAAGAACACCACAAGAAACCACTGACAATTTAAGTTCCAGCCATAAATTACACTCAGATAATTTGTACCTCTCTATATAAACACCTAGTGAATACAGAACAGAGTAGCGATGAAACTATTCTTAACTCTTAACCTACTGCTAGAGGCAGCGCAGTGGATTCATCCCTTGGGTACCTTTCCTTTTCCCTTCCCCACGTAATTTAGCAAAGCCTCTGGCTGCATGTGTGAAACTAGTCAGACTTCAACATCTGACACTCTGCACAGTCAAAGTCAAGCTGCAATGTCAGCTATCTTTGGCAAATGGCTGAAGGAATGAATGTTATATGATATAATGTAAAAATAGATAAAATACACTTTACGTGGAACTTTAACTCTGAATGTTTTCCTTTGGCTTTTATGTTAGAAGAATACGGAATATCTGCTGGGTCGTTATGCAGCTGCATTAGTTAGTAATTTATTCTGCACGTGAATTTTAAGTTCTACTAAAAAAAAAATCACTCTGATCATGAAAATGATCCGAAACTACTAAGATTGTTGATTTTGTAAATAAAGTCATATAAATAAGGAGAAGCAGAAGACAACAAAGACTAGTGGGCTACACTCTTCCTAGAAGTGAACAGTTCTGACTGATTTCACTTTTAACTCTTTCAAGCAATTGTCTTCGTTCTGCAAAACAAAAAAGGAGAATTCTTCCCCCGGTCAGTGTTTCGGCAGCCTTTGGTAAGCACCAGCCTTCCCTCGGGAGGATTAACCAGCTCAGCTGCCAGTGCATCTCTGCAGCTTCCAACTGCAGGGCTAAGGCAGCTTCAGCCCACGTCGCACCACTGCAAGTCACAGCTGGGCACACACTCCCTCTAAAGCTGCTTCGGGACCTCTGCTCTGTGAAGCACCACACAGCCGATCATCCGTTTATTTAATCCCAGTGTTGCTTTATCTTCCCGTGAAACTACCCCGTGCCAGTTTATGAAAGACTGGGTTCCGCCACTTAGCGCGGTCTTTGTTTTTCAACTTTGCACATTTTCCCTTTTCTACTGATGTTTTTTTTTACCTGTTCGTTTGTCACAGTTTCAACTGTGAGCACGCAGATTCCTGCGAGTGCTGAAATTACGTGCTCCACCTCCAGTTCTGCTAATCAGCTTGAGAATTATTAAATTACAAACACAAACCCACAGCTGAATCCAAGGTTTTCTGCACACATAAGCCTGTTTTGTTTTCTACATGGGAGGAAATATGCAATCTAAGCTAGTTAACATTTTTTCCCTTGGCAGTGGAAAGCACGCTGTGGCACTAGTGTATTGCCTGCATCAGTGACATACCTGTAACGCCAGTATTTACTGGAGACCTTAATTAAATTTGCGCCCCTACAGCTTTTTCATGCTGTGTGATGGGGACTGATCTCTGTGTGCATTTCAGCATCCTTCCCCGCCTCATTCTCAGCTGCTTCTCCAAAATCTGGGCAATGTTTACACAGCCTCTTCTCCAGCAGCGAGGAAGGGGATGGATTCAGGCCAAGGTTGCCTTTTGCAGTGCTGAAGCAAAGTGCTGTGTGATACAGGGGGGCAGCCACTGATCCCAGGAGGAATAATCCTGGATAGAAAGCCAGAGGAAGAGAGACAGCTCCCTACCTAGTCACAAGACGAATTTTGAGATCAAAAATGCTCCAATATAATGGCAAGTACCTGACAATACTAAAAAAAGTAACCTGGGAGGTCGAAACGGTATTGCTTACTAGTGCAAGTCACCAAACGTGCTGTTAGTGACACAGAGGGATCCCAGAACAAACTCCCACCCAAGGCACAAAAACCCTCGTGGCACCTCCCACGAGAAAACAGGAAAGGCAGAACCTTCGGTCAAATACAACACTGCACCTTGAAGTGATCTAAAGTCACGTTGCTGCTGCTTCAATACTTTTCCTGCTGTTCCCAAAATCCCTCCTCTATCCTAGCGCTTGTGCCAGGCGTACAGCCAGGCCCAGAGGAGCAGCAGTCCTAGCATGGAAAGCAGAAACGGGACTGGCACACCCAGAGGTTTTGGGGGCAGGAGGGATGAGAATGGGATGCTCCCTTTGCACAACCTGGGTGAAGCCAACAGTAAATCTGCACCATACAGACAAGTCACATCTACTACACATCAGCTCGTTCACAGCTCCTCTGTGCATGCTCTTATACCACAGTGGGGAAGCCATCTGGATGTTTTTCCTCCATGGCTGGGAAAGACTAATTAAAGTAAGCTTTTTTTTTTTTTTTAACTGAGTTTTTACACAAGGTCAGACATAAGTAGCAGTAAAACTCAGCCATATTAGTCTCCAACAGCAAAAACTGAAACAAGCAGCATCTGGAAACAAGGCTGATACGATAGGTTCCTAGCATGCAACGCAGAGAAGTAAACCAATAGCAAAAACATTACAAATCCAAAGACTTTTTCTGATAAACCAGATCCAACAAATGAGTAAACAACAAGTCACATATTTCCCACTGGAACCAGTCATCTCCGACACGGGCCATTTGTGCTGTATCACAGCCACAAACACACACTTTTGTTACGTTCCTGCTGTTCAGGGAAAGGGACACGGAATCACAAGGGAGAGGGAGACGGAGACGGAATCACAAGAAGTCTGTCTGACATTTTGACATTTTCAAGATGAAAAGGTCACCAGGCTGATTATAACACCACTGCCACTTTTGCAGCTACCTATTTACTTTTCTTTATTTACTTTACTTCATGAAATAATATAAAATAGGTAATAGGAAGATTGAGGGGGGGGGGGGGGATTTCAAGCTGCTCTCCCATCTCCTCTCTAGCAAAAATCTTTATTTATTAGGCAAGATGGCTCGGCATCCAGCTGGCAATTCTTACATCTCTTCACCTTGAACAAAACAGTTAATTTTACATTCGTAATATCACATCTTTACTTGTGCTTTGTAAAAATTAGCCCATTGCCAGGACTTAATGAAGCAGAGAAACAGCTGGATTGAAAGGCTATTTACAATCCGAAAATACAAGCTGATGATATTTAAAAGAGCAGCTGACTAAAGAAATCAGTTTGTTCCATGCATATTTCTCTCCAGTCTTCCGTGAAACCCAATAAAGCCAATAAAATACAATTTCTACCCATTCAGATTGCCATGAAAGATGGGATAATATCCTAATGGAGACTGATGATCCACATTCTTAGCGTAAGATGAGTTATAGTGAACTGGCCAGCAGTTAAGGGATGGATCACTGAATAGAGCCAAAAGCTATCAAGAGCAAATAACCGAAAGCCATGAACGAAAAAGCTATTTTAACAGTACAATAACCAGAAACTGACGATGTCTAAAAGAAAAATGCAGCAGGTCAAAATGCAACAATTACCTGTTGGTTCACAGCAAGCATTTGGAGCTGAAGAAAATACCAGAGCTTTGTGGCGATACAGCTTTACATACATCAACACACCATGAAGCAGACAGACCTCTGCCCGCGGCATGGACAAGAATCACATACCGTGTCCTGTGTCTCCTTCTAACCCTGCCTGAAGGCTTCCCAGAAGTTCTAAAAGAACTGCTGGTGTCCAGCCGACACGTCCCAGACTATCTCCGAGAAGTGAGCTTTGAGAACCAGAGCCCGGGCCACCACTGAGGCCCATGTCTCTGGCTCCTTTCACTTCAAGTTGGACTCACTGCAGAAGCCTTCTTCTCTTGAACTTTCCCATACTTTTTGAAATGAAAAAGATTTTTCAAGGCTTTGTCCTTCCCCCAGGTCATGCAGGAGCCTTTCACTAGGATCACTGCCATATTTGCAGATGACACCAAGTTGGGCGGGAGTGTCGATCTGCTGGAGGGTAGGAAGGCCCTACAGAGGGACCTGGACAGGCTGGATCGATGGGCCGAGGCCAACTGTATGAGGTTCAACAAGGCTAAATGCCGAGTCCTGCACTTGGGTCACAACAACCCCATGCAACGCTACAGGCTGGGGGAGGAGTGGCTGGAGAGCTGCCCAGCAGAAAAGGACCTGGGGGTGTTGGCTGACAGCCGGCTGAACATGAGCCAGCAGTGTGCTCAGGTGGCCAAGAGGGCCAATGGCATCCTGGCCTGTATCAAGAATAGTGTGGCCAGCAGGACCAGGGAGGTGATAGTGCCCCTGTACTCGGCACTGGTGAGGCCGCACCTTGAGTACTGTGTTCAGTTTTGGGCCCCTCACTACAAGAAGGACATGGAGGTGCTGGAGCGTGGCCAGAGGAGGGCAACAAAGTTGGTGAAGGGCCTAGAGCACAAGTCTTCTGAGGAGCGGCTGAGGGAGCTGGGGTTGTTTAGTCTGGAGAAGAGGAGGCTGAGGGGTGACCTTATTGCTCTCTACAACTACCTGACAGGAGGTTGTAGCGAGGTGGGGGTCGGCCTCTTCTCCCTAGTAACAAGCGATAGGACGAGAGGAACCGGCCTCAAGCTGCACCAGGGGAGGTTTAGGTTAGACATTAGGAAAAATTTCTTCACTGAAAGGGTGGTCAAGCACTGGCACAGGCTGCCCAGGGAAGTGGTTGAGTCTCCATCCTTGGAGGTATTTAAAGAACGGATAGATGTGGTGCTCGAGGACATGGTATAGATGGACTTGGCAGTGATAGGTTAACGGTTGGACTCGATGATCTTAAGGGTCTTTTCCAACCTTGACGATTCTATGGTAAGACAAGTTTTAATTCTGGAAATGCCTATGCTCCTATCCGACATCCTAAAAGCTACGAAGTATTGAGCAAGTGTGTTGAGGAAAGGTTTTATCCCTGGGTACAAGCAGTAGGAGAAAATAAAACAAGCCACTTGCTCCTTATGTCTGCTTTAATGCAATAGGAGAGCTGCCACAGAATATGCCCCATCTCCAAACAAATAACATTGTAGTCTTCAGATACGTTCCTCTTTGCTCTTTTTATTATCTAGAGAGAAATGTGTAAGCTAAAAAAAAAAGGACCTGTTGGAATTTGCCATGTCAGTTTGTCAAAATTAAATCAAAAAAACCTCAAAGAATACCCAAAAAAGCAATGAACATGATGAGCCCATCACATACAAATGGAAACCAGCAAATGATGCAGCAAAAAAAGTATAGCAAGTATCAGTACGTATTATGGCTGCTAGGGTGGATATTTTATTAATAATTAACATACAAATATCTAAGAATCCAAAGTAAATGAACACTAGAAAACACAGCTGATCTCATATCCTGTAGTTTTGAATGAAATATGGACTCTGCTGGGTTAAAAACAGTATTTTGTGGGCTTTGCCTTAAAAAGCTCCCCATGTTTCAGAGGAAGCAGGGGGTTCATTTCAGGCACGGGTTAGTCACATCCCAAAAATTCCAAGGGGCAGATTCGATGTTAAAGGAAGTTCTCACGCACAGCAACAAAACGGAAACAAGAACGCATGCTTTCAGGTTTCTGAAATAACACCATGCTAATTTAAGGAGAAAGAAAGAGGGGAGGGGGCACCAGACAGCTCACACACGCAAGGCCAGCTTTCCCCAGCCCGAGAAACTTCTTTACCAGAAAAAAAACAAAAAAAACCAACCAGCACCAGAGAGATCCAAGGCAGCTTCCCAAGTACTCTGTTTGCCTGATATACTTACTTCATTTCTCCATTTACTTTTTCTTTTTAAAAAAGATTTTCTGCTGGAGACACCAGCTGCCTCTGTAGTTCCGTATTTGGACTGATTAAATAATAAATAAGGCCGACTAAAGCTAAGGGCTTTCAGTTGAATGAGTAAGCTTTAAATAATTTCTTTCTTAGAGCAACTGGTAGACTTCATTTTCTTTTCATTTTGATTACACACTGAAACTACCTCTGTGTTCACAGAATAAATACGATCTGTTTCATTCACCTAGTAAATGGAGATCTAAGGGTTTCTAATCTATCACTCTGAAAGGTTTAAGTTACATTATAAGTAAAAGTTGCATTTCAAGTGATTTCCTAAAAAGACCTAAATCAAAAGCACCCCTCCTACCAGACACGACAGCTAAAAGGAAAATGTCTCCTGATAAATATGAAATGTATTATTTTACATAAGGCACAGAGTTGAAGAACAATGGCTCAAGGTTTAGATTTTTTTTTTTTAAACTCATGATTTACAAAATGCTCGTGCATGACAACTATTTTGCACACAACACATGCTTAAGCACATGCAAAAGATGGAAAACAATTTTTCACTGGAACAATCTTCTATTTTACTTTTTCTAAAACATTAGCTGCAGGGAAGGGCAAAGGCAGCTAACTAAATAATGATTTTCTTTTTTTTAACAGCAATATTATTTCTGCATTATGTTTGGACCATGTAATTTAATGCACAGCACTTTCCTAGGCAAAGGCATAAGGCAGATAACACTGAGCTTCTTCAAGTAAATGAAGCTGTTTCACAGTCTGAAATCTCTGGTTGAGTATTATCTAGAAACTATGGTATAGCTCAGGAGAGTTTCTGCAAGATCAGGACTCGAAACACTTCTTTGGTCACATTAAGAGTAAGTCCACGAAGTATTACAGGTATCACTGAAATTCTTGAGACTGAAGGCTTTATACTAATATAAATAAACAAAAACCGTGTTGTTTTATTTCTTGTAGCAATACATGCCAACTGCATCAAAACAAGCAAGCAGAAAGTGTCAAACCAGCAGCCTGCTGGCCTTATGCAATGCCACGTCTTAGCAAACACACTTTTTTGCTTAGTTTGTTGTTTTGGGTTTTTTCTTACTGTACCAAAAGTACTGGTCGCCTCTGGTGATACTACCTCCTTCGCTGGCTTCTCAAGTGGTACCAGTGGTTT
The DNA here is from genome assembly GCF_047370975.1 of Nipponia nippon. NCBI lineage: Eukaryota > Metazoa > Chordata > Aves > Pelecaniformes > Threskiornithidae > Nipponia > Nipponia nippon. The sequence goes on along the minus strand of NW_028262290.1, from coordinate 12,783,193 downwards.
AGGATATCTGGATGCTACAAGGAGTTTTCAAAAGCAAGACAGCAATAAGTCATTATTTAACATCTTTCAACCAACATTGGAGTAGCCACCAGCAAGGAAAGAGCCTTTATAAACACTAAGACAACTGGATTTCTCTAGGTCTCGCACCAATTCCACTTGAATGTTTGCAGGCTCTCCTCCGCAAAGACATATGGCAAAGTTTCTGCATTTAAGCAGAGAACTCAGACTAGAACCCGCTTTTAAGTTACATGCGCAAGTAAAATTTCAGAATATGGAAGAAAACCAAACCACAAGAGCAAAACCTTCTAATACTTAAGTAATATATGCACGGCCCTTTCCCAAAGTACCATCTATATTAGCACGAATAGAATAAGCCTCACAAATGGCCTTTAAAGCAGAAAGAATATTACCAAATATATTCAAAGTTAAATTTTATGAAAATTTTTCCATGTAGTTAACGTTTCCAATACGATGCACGTATTGAGATGACACGATGAAAAATTTAACTTCCCCAAGCTACCCATATTTGCAGTCTTATTGTAACCTAAAAAAGGAAGTCCAAATAAATCATACGCATCCAGTTGAAATAAAGCTTAAACATGAAGGAGCATTGCAATAAAGACATGCAATGTCGGAGTGACTAATGCAGCACGAGAAGTGCTAGAATGAACAATGAAAACAGATTTTCTACTGCCCAAGAGTACGTTTTGGAGGTGAGGTTTTGCTCATGCTATGTTTTTTTGCTTTGGAGTTTTGCGATTTGGTCGTGGGGTTTGTTTGTTTGTTTTTGTTAAAACTGCACTTTTACTTTTGGAAGGTTTCTTGGGGAATGCGGCATACCTCAGGAGTATTAAATCTCTTAACTAAGGCACCCCCATGCAGCACCCAGACCTTCCCACGCACTTTGTCAGCGTAACGGGCATCCATATTCTTGAGACAGGATATAAGAAAAGAGAATCTGAAAAAAATTTAACTAAATTTCATAATAAGTGAGAATCCAATCTAGGGATAAAAAGGGGGTGGAATTCCCACCTCTACCTGTTACTGGAGAGTAGCTGCAGGGTTCACTTGACCAACCAGCCTCATCCCTGGCCACAACACCTACGTAACCACCGTGAGCTGCCAGCAGAGTGAGAACCCAGCTTCCCCCGGCCGGGCTCCGTCCCAGCTCCCTGAAGAGGGCAGAAGGCAGAGCCCTGCTCTTCAACAGCGAGGCCTGGGAAAGCCACAGCGGGTTCATGCATCGAGTATTCCAGATATAGAAGCACATGACAGCTAAGGGGCTGAATGCAGCTTACGATTTCTCCCTCTCTTCACCAAGGCTTAAGAAAAATAGTGTTAGAGCAACTAGAAAAATATATAACTCCTATTCCTTGCTCCTTTTTCTTTTTCCCCTCCTGGCAAAATGGTATCAATTTCAAGTAAATGGCCAGGATTTAATATTAGTATTAACTAATACATAGGGTTCAAAGCCTTTTATAATAGTTAACCTTATCACAGGTAATAAAATACTTGGCATTACATAGATGACCACCATTTAAAAACAGAACAGTTCCATCTGTAGATTTTAAAGAAAATGATCACTGAGTCTGTGTAGCACTCTTCCTTCTGCACTCTGCCGTCATGAGAGGGCTCAATGATTTTGGAAAGAAAAAAAAAAGTTTCAGAAGCAGAGTAGTAGTATGTGTTCTGAAACGTAATATTCCTTTCATCACTGAGTATTTTTGACTCGGCAGTGAGATTTGCAACAGTCCTGGTGTATGCTGTGATTGTGTACGAACACAAAGGGACTGCACGCAGGCAGTTTATCATTTTACCAGCTTGATGGGGCACTTCAGACTTGCGAATTAGACACTTGCCAGCAGCCTGCCAGAAGACCTTTCCCTAGAATAGCAATCAAACACTAGAGTTAAAAAACAATTTCTTGACTTAGGTCACAGCAAGGGAGAGGTAGATGATCTTTCTCCACACGGAGCTCAGAGTTCACCTGTGTACGCTGGGCCTGGAGAGGAGAGAGGGAGAAAGAACCATCCCCACCAGGTGCCGTCGCACCTGCCAAAGCAAACCAGTTCCTTCTCCTCCCTGCTCAGCAGGCTGGGTGTCCTCCCAAGAAACCTCATGCTTCCACTGTGAAATCACTCTTTAAACAAGACCAGTAATTCCAGAAGGATCGAATCATGCTTTGTTGCATTAACACAGATTAAGTTCTACCTGAGTGGTACCTAAACCACCACAGCAGGTGAACTGGTTTGTTTGTATTAGCAAGAAGAGTCTGACTCCTGCAACAAAAGGAATCTTTTCCATAGGAGATCACACTTGGAGTGTCCAAAAACCTCAGTGAAATCTGTTTGTCTGTGATGACATCTGCAGTCCTATGAATTAACTTTTCTTTTTAAAGTTGCAGAAGTAGGGGCATCTAGGCTCTAACGCTTCCCTAAGCTATTCCACTAAACTGAAGAGTTCATAAATTTAACACCAGATCATAAACCAGAGATATTTCTTCTGACACCAACGTAAGATTTCACCCGACAATGGCTAAAAGCTTGCAAATTCCCGCAAAAAGATCTTGCCCCAGCTGTCAGCCCTACTGAATGCATGGAGGTGGTGCCCTTTACCTGCAGCACTAACTTTTTTTTTTTTTAAAGCAAAGATGCAGTAACTTGAAATGATGAACATTTTTCTGTCAGAATGCACCAGTTTGATCAGATTATTTATTAAACCATCTATGGTATGACACACCAGTGCCTTCAAAGAGGATCTAGCTAGCGACTGCACTCTCCAAGACCTGCAAATTAAACCAACAAAACTAGCTGTCAAGACTGCATTGCTACTGGGTTTTTGCATGTTTTCCAGTTAATACACAACCTCAACAGGCAGCGAAACAAGCAATTACACTTCAGAAGGCCTTTTGTATAGTGATAACATCACAAAAGCTTTCCATTTAAAATATAAACTGCAACGGTGCTTTCAAGGAGTTGTGGTCAATGTACATACATTACATATTAAAAAGATATACATTTTAATATATTATATATACAGAAAGATATATATAGTATATCTTTTTTATGTATATGTACAGAAAGATGGGAAAACAGGAATTGTTTTACTATCTTTGCAACAAAATATGGGAAAAATAATGGATTCTCTCACTACCAAGACCCGAGATTTCTTAGAGGCCCTAGATAGCCATCGTGTTAGTATTATTAATGGAAAATGGTTACATCTGGGCTCAAGAATATTTTAACCCAGCACAGATAGAACAATAGTACCCTTAGAAGAAATAAAGATGCAGCAGACATGCAAAGTTTAATATTTCTTATCTAAGCAAGTCAAACCCTTTTGTCTTTTTCCTCCTTGTTACTGAGTTTGCTGCACTGCTTAGAAGTGCTTTCATGAATCATTTCACACCATAGCTGGAAACTAAAAGGTAGAAAACCTGAATATGAGCCCCTTAAGAAAGACGTTATATCTCCTTTCTCATACCACTCTTCTATAATGGAAAACTGCTATAGGAGGTCAGAGGCATTAAATCATTCTCCACATGGCCAGCAAGATTTTTATACTTTCATCTCCCCCACGCAAGAAATGAGCAACATGAAGGAGGATTTGACTGTCTGTTGCCAACAAAACTAAGACTTGATTATGGGGCACCACTTCCACAAACAGGAAAGCAGAACTATTACACTTAAAATGAATTGGCCTACTTGCTACTTCAGTGTTTCTGTAACTATGAGAAAGAAAAACACAATATTTGTATTCAAGTCCACATGCATCATCTCCATCTGGTGCGGCTGACATGCTTACAAGAAACAAGCTGAAATTTAAAAACTGTTTCAAACCTCTTCTTGGGAAAATGTGAGACCTTACATACCTTTCCAAGATTGGAAAGGGAAAAAAAAAAAAAAGGGAAGGAAAGAGAAAGACTTAATGAAGAAGGAAAACTAAACCCAGTGGGAAGGTCTTGCAGCTTTCTTCAAAAAGAGCAACTTAGTGACGCTTTGACTTTATTTTAAGATAGTTAGCAAAATACAGATTATAGTCTAAAATAGGACAGTTCTCAAAATATCTTCTGAGAACAATTCCATCAAGATTCAGTTTCATAGCCTTCTCCCCAGCTTCTCCTATGCAAAACCCATCTATTATTTCAACTTGGGCTCCCAGGGAAGCAAGCACAGCTTCACAGCCATCCTTTATCAGGAGCTCACAGATAGAGCTCTGTCTTCTGACTGAAGCACTAAAACAAACAGAAGAATCTCAGTGTTTATTAATAGCATCAAGTTTCAACAGCTTTCCAGAAGTTAAACTGTTTAAAACAACTGCTAGTGCTCGGCATCTGGAAGCTCTAAGTGTCCAGACATAAACATATGGCTACGACTCACCTACCTGAGGACCGTCCTTCAGCGTAGCAGCCGCAGCAAAGGATGGGTTTCCCTGTACCCTCTGCCATTAGCGGAGGCCACAGATAGTGTGTCCTGTCATATTTCGCGCTAGGGCAATTAGTTGATGGAACTGCATCCTTCTGGTGGTAGGCCTGGGAATGGGCTGAGGAACAGGCCTCATTTGGTTCTTGATGTGCCCAGGTCTCCCCATATTGCTGACAGCTTCCCCTAGCTGATATGGGGTCTGTTAGGGCACAGAAGAGGTAGTGAAGGAAGAAGGTCAAAACTTAACCCAATAAGGACTGTGTTAAGAAGGGTACGGACTAAGACCTCCCTTTCCATATTGAAGTATGAAAAGATCACAGGCATGAAACAAGCTTAAGCACAGTGGTAAAACTGCACACGCATTTCATGATCAAGGAGAGACCGATTTTCCGGAGTCAAAACAGGACACGGGAATTTGCTCAGCAGGTAGACAAGTGGACTTGAAGGCTGCATTTGGATCACTTCCATTGGAAATCAACACAAGAGTAAAATTAGCAATCTCATCTAAAGAATCAGCTGCTGCGAGCTACAGCATGCTGCCACTGCATGAGAAGATCAAGAAGAAACCCAACATCTCCAAAACCACTGTATCTTGATTGAATTCATCAGCTGCAAAAATCAAAGGTGACACTAGCAGACTGGAGAAAGTACTTGGAAAGCAGGGCACAAACACCTCTCACCCCTCATCTGCTCTCACAATCACAACCTGTGTACCTCGTTAGATCATTGCTATACAGTTGTCATTTCAACAGCAGGAAAGAGCAAACATACAAAATATTATCTAAGTATAATAAAGCACATGAAGTACAGAACATCGACATCTAGCACAGAAATCATATAATTTTCTTTCCAGTGCAGCCCTTCTACTCACTTTCCCTTCTTCTGGCACTCCTTGGTGTTGAGAGCGATGACAGACATCCGACACTCAAGACCCTGGCTCTACGTTCGCTGCCTTTCTTCATGTAAAATCTGAATTCCGTCAATATCAACCCTCTACAGAGAACAGCTATGGGCAATCCATCCCCCCCGGGACTGCTGGCATTACCCTTCCCTTCCTCAGCCCGGAGCAGCTCGCACACACACACACCCCCCAAAGAGGATCCAGTGCTACGGTGGGTTCATCTAATGAAAGCAGAGCATCTATTTTACCAGCATTGAATGATTTCTTTGCCGTGTTTCCTCTCTTGTTCGCGTGATGTTAGTTCTCTAGAATACACAAGGTACACACTATAGTTTTAAGATTTTTTTTCCTCTAATTTTTATTCAACAGACTTACTAGAAGCCCTTCTTGGTTATGATTTTTCTTTTTCCACAACACATTGAGAAATATAATTTCTCAGAGTTAAAAGCTGCCAGCTGTTATCATGCTGCAGTCTGATAAAAAAAACCAAACATGAATGGAGCTGGCTAAAGGAAAAGGTTATTTTCAAAAAAGTCTTATCACAGTACTTGATGGGCAGATCAAGAATCCGACTCCAAGGACCGAAGTCTGATGGCATTACAACACTTTGTGCAGCCCTTACCTGTCAAACTACGAAGCCCACAACTGAGGTTTTCTGAAACGATCTCTCTGCTGAGATTAACGCTCACAGTTTCAGGCACAAGTGAACTGCAGTTTCCACTAGTGGAATAAATTTGCAGTTTACTAGTAAGGTCCCATGCAGTAAAGTCTCTAAACTCAAACTAATGCTTTTGTTATTCTGCCTTCTAAATCCTGAATCATCAGAAAGGCACAATATTTTATAGAAACAGACTGTCATACTATAGCTAACAGCAACTGAGCAACAAGATAATAAATAGGACCATCTGTTGAATTATCTCTGTATAAACCTTGAGACATTAGACTGAAATGCAGTTTAAAGTCTCATTCTTGATACCCACTACATGATCCTCCAGGTACACAGAAAGACTGCGAGCAAGCCAGTTTCACCTGAGCAACAACTGCGGAGACAGAAACTCACACAAAAACCTCACAGCAAAAACCCTTCAGAACCTGAGAAGGATTTCTTTAGGAAGAGTATTAGTTGTTAGTACTCAAAAGTTAGCATCAACTTACAGCTCAAAGCGTACTTCCCACGATGTTGGAAAACAGACACAACCGATTCACACTCTGCAAATCAGCAGCGCTGCTCCTAAAATGAACCGTTTAAGTGAACTACTCTGGCTCTGACTAGAAACACCAGTGTTTGTATGCGAGCGTGTTATAAACAAAACCAAAGAGGTACCTGAAAAGGGTCTGTCCCTTCACAAAAGCAGCATTTCTATGGTTGACCCCTGGACCTGTTCTCTGCCCACCACAAGATTTCTTCCAGACGTGTACAGAAGAGCCACAAGGCACAGAAATGCCCTTTCCAAGGGCACGCCACTATCAAAGTCACAAAGAGGCCTAGATCAAATGCACGCTGATCTCCTAAGTACCTGCTATCATCTTCGCTGCAGTAGGGATCGTAGATGACAGCTAAGCATCAGAACCAGAAGCACTGAGGTTGTAATTAAGAGGATTTGGCTTTGTCAGGTCTTTGATTTGTTTAAGCAAAAGTGTCAAGTTGGCAAGAACATTTGGATCAGAGAAAACAAAAAAAATCACCGTGGGTTATTTTAACTGGTGTTGCACAGCCCCATAGCACACAGCATATTCAGAGATAAATCCATGAACCTCCCCGGCACATACGCACCTCCCCGCATAAGAAGCGACACTTCCAAGAAGCAACGCCAGCCAGCAGGCAGCTCGCTGTGCGGGGCAGCGTAACTCATGAATGAGCTCCCGGCGTAGCAGCAGCCCAGCGCCTCTTAAGAGGTCTGAAATCAATTTACTGCCGCACCAGTGTCGAGGATTTTGTGAGAGACACTTTCCTACTCCCATTCCAAAAAATGGCCACCCGCACCCCTCCGAAACTCCTCGGGAGATGACAAACACACCGAGGATTCGGCAGGCTGGGTCGTTTTAAGTTCCGAAGGTGCTGCAGATGCTTCTGGAAACTAAATTTCGGGCTGTGTATTTGATTTATACCCGATTACACCAAAACGCACCGGCGTACACCTCTCGATGCCTTGTCCTGCTGGAGTTTCCCACCGGCTCGGCCGCCCGAAGGAGTCGCTCGGGCGAAGCGGGCAGGACCCGCCGCAGCCAACGCCAAACTTCGGGGGCTCCGTCCCCGCACCGGCCCGGCCCGGCTCCCCCCACCCCCGCGGGGCCGCCCCCGCCCGCCCGCCCGCCCGCCCTCAGCGCGGCCCCGAGCGGGGAGGGAGGCGGCGGGTGCCGGCCCTCGGGGCCGCCGGGCCGGGGCCGGAGGGAGCCGCCGCTCACCTTGGGCGATGGCGATGGACTCGAAGCGGTGCAGCTCCCGCAGCAGGCAGCTCCGCTCGGTGGAGTGCAGGCTGTAGATGAAGTCGCGGGCTCCCTGCGCCGTGTTCAGCGCCTCCATCGGCTCCTTCTTGGGGTGGGTACCCAGCGCCCGCCCGGGCGACGGCGGCGACCCCCGCGGGAGGAGCAGCCCCTCGGCGCCGCCTCGCAGGCTGCTCAGGCGGCGGCGGCAGCAGCAGCGCGGTGGGCCACGCAGCAAGCCCAGAGAGGAGGAGGGTGCGGCGGCGGCAACGGCGGGGCCCCCCGGCCGCCCCAGCAGCAGCAGCGCCGCCCGGCCGAGCCACGCCGACATGGGGCAGGGGAAGGGCGCGGCGCTGGGGCCGCCAGAAACGCCCGCCGCGGAGTGCCCGGGCCGCGCTCCCGCGGCTGCTTCACCGGGCCGGGGAATACCGCACCCAGTCACCGCCCCGCAGCCGCTCCCGCCGGCGGCGGCGCCGCGCCGCGCCCCGCCCCGCACTCCGCTCCCCGCCGCTCGGGCCGCCTCAGCCGCTGCCGCCCATGGCCCCCAGCCGGCGGCAGGGCGGGGCGGAGGGCGGCCGGCGGTGGGCGGCTCCGCGCAGGCGCGGCGCAGGGCGGTGGCGGGCGCCGGCGCGGCCTCCGTCGCCCCCTCAGGGCGCCCTGGGCGCCCTGAGGGGGCGACGGAGGCCGCGCCGGCGCCCGCCACCGCCTCAGGCCCGGGCCCAACCGCCCTCGCCCCTGAGCGGGAGCTCGTGTGGCGAAGCTCCTTCCCAAACTCGTAGTATTCTCTCCGCGATGAAGCCCCGTCAGCACCCAGGGCTTCTTCGCGGCCACAAAAGGTGTCCCCAGCCCGCGCCGGTCTCCCGCATCCTACCGGAGGAATGGAAAGAAGGTTTTGCTTGTCTTCCCCGTTTTCCAGGCCCTTGCCTTAGAGCATGGCGGTGTTGCAACATCCTCGTTTTGGTTTAGTACACTTCAGCTGCGTATAGCATTTGTATCCTTTTTAATTAATGAGCTGGCGTTGTGTTTGAACCACTGAGAATTGTTATTTTTTTTTAAAAAATACACTTTTAGGACACAGTTTACATCTTGAAAAAATGGCGGATGTTTTAACACCACATTTAAAGTGTTCTGCCGCTCGGTCTGATTGCTTCCCCAGTACATACACCATCCTAGGGGTTAATCCAGGCTCTGTTTTTTCAAAACACTGTATTCAAAAAGTATTAGGTTTTGTAATTAGACTGCAAAGAAGCTAAATAACCACAAGGGACTCCCTTATTATATGCCTAGCTCATTTAATACTAAGGTAGGCGACCTCGGGAGGCACTCAAATTTATTGCTGTATGTCTAGCTCTTTTAATACCAGAGGCAGCAGGCTTCTGGAGCGGGGATGTCCATCCAGGTGGTTGCCTTGGCAGGGGGTCTGCTGCCTTCTTGGAGGAAAGCAAGCAGCAAGTTTTAACTTTAACTTCTTTACGTGAAAAAGCAGCGTTTTCTCTTCAGTTGCACTGCTGCAGAGTTAACGCACGGTATAAAGACAAAGATCTCATGATGAACGGAGGTGTCTCACCTAGGGTATGCTTTCAGTATTATGGATATTTACATGTAGTATGTGTACTGTAGAGAGGGAGAAGAAAGTGAGCGCAGAAATATAGAAAATAAGTCATAAAGGCCTGGATATATGATGTTATAGTTTTCACCCTGTTAGAGAAATAGTGGAGATAGATGGGTGTCAGCTACTATTTCCAGTTAAATGCATTTTCGCCATGCAGCTAGTAGATCCTGCCTCTGAGACGAGATTTGTTACAGTCCTGTAACTCTTCCAGTGCTTACTCCTGATCCAGAGCCACTAAGCCTTTGATGGTGCTCAGAAGTGTTCTTATCTTCCCAGGCATTTTATTGAAAAAAATTGGTATCTTCTGCTACTCTTCAGGGGCAACGTGGCAGTCAGTAATAGTTTTCTTTTCCAGAGAACTCTAACAACAGAGTTCATAAAAGTCTTCAAAGATGCTGTTAAAGTTTTCTTAATCAGATAGCTTTTTCGATAAAAATGGATGCTTCCACGCAGAAATGCAGGACATGCAATGGGATTGCCAAGCACCTGAAAAAATGTCATCTGAAAAATAAGGAAAAAACAAGCTTTCCAGATGCCAAACCTTTAATTCTTCAATTTGACATATTTCTGATTGTTTATGTTGTCTTTGATTTTATATTCACACAGCTTGATTGCACCAGACTAGAAAGAGAGAGCAAAGAAGGAACGCTGGTACCTGGCAAGAAAGGAGACTTCCTATCTTTCCCACCAGCGCAGCCCACGCCAGCCACGCTGTACATCTGTTGCAAAAGGTGATTGCATTTGGATTATTCCTGGGGTGTTTTGACAGTACTCAAAACATTGCAGGTGTTTTCAGGCACTGAAGGAGAGAGTTGCTTTGTCCGGAGGGGCTGGCAGTCTATCATGCCAGTCTCTAAAGGATTTCCTTATAGACAGGACCCTCTGCCAGTGCGGATCTCTGATGAAATGGATATGAAATCAATGACAGCGACTGGGGAGTTTCTAACATAGCCTTTAGGTATTTGCTGTGTAGGAATATCAACCATATAGAGAGGTGCAAGGGCATTATTTACGTAGACATGATATAGTACCATTACGAAAATAAAGTCATTACTTGTATGTCAAGATAGAGATCAGGGTTTAGCAGACTGTAAATTCCTCTGTGGGCAGCATCTGTGGCTTACGCCTTTCCAAGCCTTTAAAACTGCATGGAACAAATTGGAATAAAAATGTCTTCGGAGGGACTATTCTGCAGTGACAGGAAATGAACTGGATAACTGAATAGGTTTTTTCCATAATCCTTTGTTGGAACTTTTATTTTATGAAAAAGTTAAATTGAAGCCATTGGCTAAACTGACACTTTAATTAATCAGATTGCCTATTTAACTTGGTTCAGCAGGTGGTGTAGAGTAACTTTCATTAGTCCCTGACACTCCAGCAGAGCTTGTGAACCTGCTGAAATGCGTATTTCTCACCATGTTCTGAAAAATGCAGAAGTTTCCCTTTATTTTCTTGTTTTCTTGCTGATAGGTTAATTTTCTCCTAACATGATTTGTTTTATGAGTGACCAAACTAATACAGCTGGTTTCTACACCAACTGACAGAAGCAGGAGGAAATTGTTTAAAATACTACACAGAAAATTTGGCAATGTTCAGCCCTGAAAGCTAGAAAAATGCTTAAGTAGAAATCAGCAGAAAAGTGCCAACCATGTTTAACAGAATTTCTGCAAGGCCACCTAAGGACTGCGGAGCTGAGAAACAAGTCTTTCTGTGGAGACTGGCAGGAAATATTAGGCAGCCCTCATCCTGTATAAATACTGGGTGCGCATTTAATAATTAGATTTTTATGTGGTGAAGTAAGAGAATATGATTCATGAAGGAATTTTCTATCAAGGGAGTAACATGATTTCTCTGCCCAGTGTAGAGGTAAGTATTGTGAACTAAGGCAAGACCAAGATTTAAAGGTTGGTAAATGTTTCATACCATAAATTGCAATTATGCACAGTCTGTGATTTACCAGTTAACTACTATATTTAGGCAGGTCAAAATTTCTAGGAAACTTGCAAATAAATAGCTCCAGAGAGGCATGGACGAGCTACTTTTTTTCTGCCTCACATGTCTGAAGACAACTCTTCTTTTTGGCTCTTCTGGTCCTGCTGGGCCAGCTAGGGTCTGATCCTACAATTGTCTGTGTGCTGGCAGATGGAGGGATCCACAGAGAACGCAACACGATACTCACTTAAAAAAGGAGCCCTGAAATATATTGGCCACTTGCTAAAACTAGAAATCCTGTCTACAGCCTAAAATATGAATGTAAGACAAGATTGGAAGCTTAAAATATCATTACTTATTGAAATAGTACAAAAATGAGTAAGATCTTGTCATTTAGCAATAAAAGAAGAAGTTACAGTAATCTTGGCAAGTTGTAGGAGATGAAGTGCAAACAGAGGATCTTTCTGACCATCACCGTTTCCCTCCTTGTACAGTTTTGTGCAATCACACGCATTATTATATTGATAAACACTTATAAATGATTTCAAGACAATTTTTAGCTGAGGATGATGGCAGAGAGTCACTGAAGTAAGCTCCCTCTGGAACACTACACCTGAAAGGGATAGTATGTTTTTTGGGTATATAAACATGGGGTTATCAAATACAGGATGAGAAATTACACTTTTTCTGTCTTTCAGAGTAAATGCTTTTAGAATATTGTATTCAGCTACAGTGTCCTCCGTGTAAGATAAATTGCACATAGCTCAAAAAACTGTTGGGAGAATTGTTAAAGGTTTGGAAAAATGCTTCTCAGTAAGAGACTCCAAAGATCAATTTATTCACTTTATTAACTGGAAGTTTATGGGTTTGACATAAACATAGTCTCTAAGTAACTTGCTTTATAAAACAACATTTTCAGCACACAATAAAATTACACATTACAGTCACACGCATCAATGTATATCGATGTATGGCAAGTCTTGAAGCTGAAGCTAGTCAGACAACTGAAACAACTCTCTAAAGGTTAATTTTCTAAAAGATGGGATCTGTTTCATATAATAATTAAGTGAAGCCTTAGCTTAGACAAGCTCTTAGCTCTTCTTTTAACTTAGAAGACCTGAAAGTAGGTGTTTACTATAATTCCTCCCATATTTATAATATATAAATGGGCACAGCATTTCTTCAAATGAGTCCTGCCTGGAGTTTTTCACACTAAACACGATGGAAAATTTTGTCCTTTGTCCTCCAATATTTGTGTTCCACTTGAAATAGAAAAGATCAGTACATCCTTTGAGTTAAAAAAAATTATTTTGTTAATAAATTGGGCAAGGTGAGAGGGCTGAACTGTTCCAGTAAGTGAACTGCATTAAAGTGTATTAGGGGAAAGGTATGAAAGAAGAGAAGTATTCCAAAAGAGAGTAGGGAATGTCAAAGAAAAGCAGTATATAGAGCTTACATTTATTGGGCCCACTTAGCTGTTTTCTAGTATATGTTTCTCAGGAAAAGGACTCAGTGTCTAAAAATGTCTTTGGGAATTTGCAGTGTACAGAGGGTCTCCCGCATCAGTGAGACTATCATCGGGGGGCACCTGAACACACTTCCGGGTTTGTAACAGTCATTTTGGGGTATATAAAAATGCCGAGCGTGAACTAGAGTGACAGACCTGCTGTGAGGTCTGAGCAGCTCCTGCACAGCTCTGAGGTCAGGTGAACATACAGATGCTGTAAAGCACCTTTGCCCAGCACCTGCATGCGGCCCCTAAGCGCTGGGGTAGCAGATCATGCAGAAGATATTGCACCATTACCTTTCCTTTGAAGCATGGAAAAAAGATAAAGCTCTGAAAGCATTAGAAAGCAGCTGGATTAGGACCTTGGAGACATTCACCACTTTGCAGTGTAAAATGGATGAGATGACCTATAGTGACCCCACCTTGATAATTTTTTGCTGTGACTGAAGCAGCCGTTCCCTTATGCTATATAAAACATTTCCGTCAGCATTAACTGCGTTGCCCCTTGATCCTGTTTACCTCTATTGAACAAAGCTAGTTAGTGACAGAAGATAAGAGATAAATACCACCGATAGGGCAGCCCAAGCCGTTGTTCAGCCTATTTACAGGCTTGGTGAAAGGGGAGATGGACCCCTTGTTGGGGTTATGTGGGGACTTTGTGGGGCCCCCAACATAAGAAGGACACGGACCTATTGGAGTGGGCCCAGAGGAGGGCCATGAAGATGATCAGAGGGCTGAAGTACCTCTCCTATGAGGAGAGGCTGAGAGAGTTGGGATTGTTCAGCCCGGAGAAGAGAAGGCTCCAGGGAGACCTTATAGCAGATTTCCATTACGTGAAAGGGGCCTACAAGAAAGCCGAAGAGGGACTTTTTACAAGGGCACGTAGTGATAGGACAAGGGGTAATGGCTCTAAACTGAAAGAGGGCAGATTTAGATTAGATAGAAGGAAGAAATTCTTCACTGTGAGGGTGGTGAGGCACTGGAACAGGTTGCCCAGAGAAGTTGTGGATGCCCCATCCCTGGAAGTGTTGAAGGCCAGGTTGGATGGGGCTTTGAGCAACCTGGTCTAGAGGAAGGCGTCCCTGCCCATGGCAGGGGGGTTGGAACCAGATGATCTTTAAGGTCTCTTCCAACCCAAACCATTCTATGATTCTGTGATTCTGTTTGTTACCTCTCACCAGAGGTTTTCAGGCAGTTTTACATCACAGGTTCTCTGTCGTCTTTGTCTTTCCTCTTCATTGGTTGCTTTCTTTCTCTTACTTTCTCACTTTCTACTCTATGAGTCTTCCACCCATGTTGTCCTGTTAAAATACTCCGCCTGGCTGTTCCCAGTCTATTCCTTGAAGTGGGCCTACAGCTGCTCTTTGGAGGCTTTCACCAGTCCATTGTTGCTCCTTGCTGATGCCCTGCTGAAGTCCTCCAGCTCCAAAATTCAACCCTTTCTCCTCTCTCCAATAAGAACTAAGCTCATCCTTAAGCAACCTATCATCCACTCTAACAAATTGTTTGCTCAGTCCTACCTTCCTTCTCTTCAACATATGTATGTTTTAGACTTAGGCCTCTGGAGAGTCTGCCTGTAGGTCTGAAGTTCATACCTTATATACAAGTCCACAACCATGCAGCGTACAAATGCCTTCCCCAGGATTTCAGCATGGTCACTCCCTCTTCAGATAACACTCCCTTTCAGGCTACTCGTACTAACTCTTCTTCTCGACAGGAATGAATACAGACAGGTTCCTCAAGCTGTGCCACAAACTCCTGTATCGCGGTGTGTTTTCCTTAGAGGAAGAGGGGCTTTTCCTTGCTTCGCTTTGTGAAATTGCTGTTTGAGTGTCAGAGCAGCAATTGCAGAAAATGCGGAGCAAGAGAAAGACTTAAATGAAATAATGTCCAGGTCTAAAGTAAAAGTTATTCTACCCAATGCCTAGCACAGATAGATTCTCGTAGAAACTGGTACACCTCCTTAGCTCCTTGAAGAAGGTCAACAGTGTAATACAACATCTTTCTCTCAGTAAATCTTTAGAAAAAATGGCCGCTGCATTTTCCCTTCTACTTTCCTTTAATTCCTTGCCTTTCCTGTAATTCCTTTTTACCATTTTTCATCATTGAAATCATAGTGGATATGATAATTAATTTTCCTCTTGTGCGGATTGGTATGTATTTGAAAATCCTTCTTCCCTGTTCCTCGTGGTTTGTCGGGAAAGCATGCTGTGACTTCATCTTCCCATAGCTTCCTTTAGTAACCGTGGCAGGTTAAATACCTTGTATTGAGGTCCCCAGTACAAGATTTTCAATCATCTCCATTCACTCTTTTATTGATAAATAAGTTGCCGCTTGAAGCTGCCTTGTTATACAAAAGCAAATATGATTATATACCATGACAATGTGATGGGCCCTCTCTATAATTGTGAAATTTCATAGCCACAACTAATTTTAAAAATTCCATTTTAAAAGTCACATGATATATGAAGTTCTGTGAATACAAATGAGGATGCCAATCAATTAACTGATTCTATCACACAGATAGTTTTCAAGAAGGAAATAAGCAGGCGTGAGCTGCCAAAAAAAGTCCAACGTCTTATTGTAAAAGTATTTGTGTCCTCATTGTCTGGAAGCTTGAGAGCCTTCTACACCAGCAAACAAACTCTTTTCTCAGCAGGGTCACATGCCTATGTCCCTGCAAATTAAAAAAACAAACCAATAATCATAATAGATTAGAATCCACATTTAGAACTTTCCGGATGAATAGCTGTTGTGCAGATTTAACTGCTGGATTAATTAATTAGGAAAGTGGCAATGAATTTTTAATTACTTCCTATTTAAATTTCAGAATACTTGCACTGTTCCAGTGAGATCTTCCAAAATTCTGTTGCGTACAAGATGCTCCATTTGTTTAATTGTTTATAGAGGATATATAAATCTATTTAAAATAAGAGAGATGTATGATAACAGAAAGGTGAAAAGGAAAGAGGAGCAGAAACAGATGGTGTGTAAGATCCTGATGATAGTTTACACTAATATTTCATTCATCAATGGAAAGAAAAAGCTACAGGCAGTTCGTACTAACTACAGAGATACAGTCGTGTCCCAGGCGTGCAGGTGACTGTCAAACGCTAAATCCACCATCACACCAAATGGTGTTTTTAACACATGTTTTTATGTTATGGTGGTTTTGTTTTTCATTAACCACTTAATTTCTGTACAGATGAATAAAGACAAAAAAATTCAAAGTCTTGATTCCTCTTTCCCTTAGCAATAAGAAAATAAATTAACTTCCTAAGAATGAGAGTTACAAGGTACGGAACTTCTTTAGTAAACGGGCCAGTCACAGAAAAGAATTTGAATATGCCTGTTATGCCTGCATGACTGTCTCCTGTGCAGATAAAATAACGATGAGTAACTCCAGCCGACTGTTTTTAGTATTGTATGCAACCTACTTTCAAATTGGGCTGTGAGAGGAAGCAACTAGAGATTGTTTGTAAGGAGAAACTCCTTCACTTCCAGAAAACCAGATGCAGATGCAAAATAAATCCGTAATGACCAAGTCACTGCTTTGCAGTGGCTGGACCAGTATCACAGCCTGAGCTCATTCTTGAACAACATCATTTTGTATCAAAATAGAAATGATCTTAATTGTCAGCTGTAGCTGTGTGGATACAGGGGCAGAGAGTGATGCGCTTCCTCACTGGTATTTGGGGATCACTGTTGGCAATCCCCGAGAGTGCGCTTGCTGTACCGGGTGTATAAATAAAGCAGTATTACCGGGAGCAAGATAGGAAGTCTTACCTTGGCACTAAATTCAAAATGACCCAATGAAGCTGATATCCAGCTGTTACAGGAAAGGTATGACTATTGCGCTTATTTTGTAATATTAGCATGTATTCTGCAAAAGTTAGTATCTGTTATGTTTTAGTATTTTAGGTGATACTTGTAATAATTATTAATATATTTTCTAAATAAACAAACGAAAGAACCTGGTTTCCTTCCCAAAATGTGGACACACCAGCCTTATCCAGGAGACCTGGACAAGCAGCTGACAGATGGAATTCTCCTCCTAATCTCACGGGCAGGGGCAGAAAACTGGCAATATTCACTGTATGAGGTTTTGGGCAGTATATCTTGGCTCCATTCCCTGTGTTCTCTCGGGGTCCACCCTCACCCTTTATTTTTTCCCTGTGCTGTTGCTGAGAGCGCTGCTATAAAACAATATGCAAGGTATGAAATCTGTCCTCTGCAAACTCTTTAAGAAAATGCTCTGAGCTAAAGAAGCGTCAGAACGAGGTAAGACACTTAGCAGAATGGCTATCAAAATTAAATATGAAGAAGCTGGAAAGGAGAATGAACATTACGAGTCAGGACGGAAGCCAAACTTTAGTCACAAGCCACTTTATATGGAGAGCAGGTTATTCCATACCTACCTGTTGTGGGCTTTCTTCTATTCATGCAAAGGTCAGATATCGATCACTGTCAAAGAGGAGATGGTGAACGAGGGGGACAACAGGCTGCATGAACAATGTCAAAACTGATGCTTCTGGTCTCTCTCGCATCCGAAGCTATTGGTCTGGAAGGTGGATACACAAGAGTGGATACACAAGCAAATAGTCCTGTGTAATAAAGGAGAACGCTTGCTGCCAGTGGTCTGTATCTGGCTTGTGAAATCCAAGGATTTATCTTGCTTTTAAACTGCTTATCTTTCTTTTGAATTTTTCAGCACCTTGATAACCTGTGGAAGAATGGAGTGCTGAATAAAGTGGCCCATATTCTTTCAGACAGAGAATTGCCACTGTTGCGGGTGGCTGAATTGTTCATTGCTTTGAATTTTTTAAAGAAAAAAACGGCAGATCAGCCTTGAGTCTATTTATTACCAATGCAATAGGTCATTATTGTACTCTTGTTTTCCTCTTTCGTCTCAGTCTACAGCAAAGACTGAATTAAATTCTTTTCAAAGATGGGTTGAATAAATGTACAGAATATGCATGTGGGCATAAAACATACAACATCTGAACATAAAACATACAACATCTGAAAATACGTTTATTGACTTACTGACCTGTTCTCCTCAGGTACTTTAATGCCATACAGGAATTCTTTCCAAGAAGATTTTTCTGTTAAAAGAAATAACAGATGGGGAGGGAATAAATTGCCTTTGTGGGAATTTATTTGTTACATAGATATTTGTATTTGGTAAACAAACAGCGGGTTTGAGCCGCTGTTAGGTGCCTGAAGGTAAATAGGCTCAGTGGGGCTGTGCCACTCCTGTCACCCAATGTAATACTCCATAACCATTCAGTTTATAGCGTTGCTTTAACAGGAAAAACGAACTGCAAGTTTATATTTCTATTTCTGTTTGTTTGTTTTATTCTACTGTCTTTTTACATGCTTGCACAACTACAAGAGAGAAAGATCTTATGTTAAAAAAACTTTGCCCCCAACAATGCTCCTCAGCATTGAAGACTGCTTGCCCATAGCAAGGACAGCCGGAGTCTGTCCTGCCTGATTTCTTTACAACTATGTAATCCAAGAAGTTATCGGTTTTGTTTTATTACTGTGCTTCAGTATTGCCCAGACCTCCGTGATCTCTGCCAGGCATGCTAGGTCATCTGTTTCTTGCTTTTCAGCTTTGTGCTGCCTCTTGGAAGTTCGCCTCTTACTCCCTGAAGCCTACGCCATCTGGATCAGCAACATAAACTTTCACAGTTTTGACTCCGTGTTACCCTTGTAGACTTTCGGTCAGTCTCCTTAGCCTGGCTGATCTGTAGTTTCCCTCCTGGGCTTTACTGCCTGAACTTCAGATTTCCGTGGACTATAGAGACTAGAGCGACCAGTTCAGATTTAGACATCTAACTTCTTAGGTATCTATGGTGGCATCTGCGGTGTAGATGTCTTGTGTGTAGATGTCTGGGCTCCCAGTATAGACAGGAAGGGATGCAGACCCCTCCGGAGGGCAGCTCACTTGACTTAGCGTAGAGGCCTGTCTGATGGTGAGCTTAACCACCTTCTACTCGTGCCTGGTTATCAGCACGGGCTGCAAAGGGAGTGACTGTGACTTAAATGCTTAACGTCCAGATGCATAAGCTTTAGCAGATGAGTCTTACTCAAAACCGCCTGTAAAGCACAGATACGTTACCTTTTCCTCAGATTCTACTTCGCTTTTAAAGCAATTGCTTTTTCTACTGCAGTCCCTGGGTAGGACCTGAAACCTGGTCAGCAGCGTGCTTGCTTTCCAGCAGGAACTAAACACACAGGACAACAGGACGCGGGCTCAGCGCATGGCATTTCAGCTGGTCTGCCGATTTGTGCAGAACAAGGGATCCTGCGTCTTGTACCGGGCACATGGCAGAAGGTAAATCCCACAATCGAGACTAACTTCATCCATATTTATCCTGTTCTTTTACATTCTTCACTCTCAAATTAATCCAGAACATAAACTTGTCTTGTCAGTACAAATTGTTATCTGAAGAACAACAAATATTTTTTCTGAAAACTATGTATTTTGGCCAGAAAAAATATGAATAGACCTTTGTGTGTGAACTGTAACTGAGGGAGAAACAACTGCTTTTCTAGAAGTTGCCTGTCATGAGGCACCGTAGAAGCTGTTTGTTGATACCAAGCATTGCTCTTTTCTGCTGTATTGCCACTAACAAATGTGATTTTTAAGTGGTTTACAAAATTATTCCTGTAGAGGGTTTGAAAGCACATTTTGCTTGACAAAAATAGGTGGTAATGCAGACACGATGTTAAGGACCCAAGGCAAATGTTCATCTGTAGACATATTAGGGGTATGGTGGTCTCCAGAGAAGCAGCTTCCAAACCGGAGCTTGCAATGCCACTTAGAAATACAAGTGGAATCATGAGCAGAAGTTTTGCTCTTGGTGTTGCTATAAGCAAAATAAATAATCAATAACACAGAAGTGGTAATACCAGTCATCGCAATACAATTTTTCCAGATTTCTGTCTCTCCCATATGCCAGCCAATTATGTGATTATATAAGGAGAAAGAACGAATTCTTCAATATGTATGACCAAAAAATGCACTGTGTTCACTTGTGTTCATTGTGTATATTGCCTCTTCGTTTTTGCAATTCTAGAAGCTTATTATTTTCTCTTAAAAAAAATACTTCACAAGGCACAGATACCAATGAACTTGAGATTTGAGACTTTGTTGTTGAACATGTGGCACGTAACCCATAAAATCAGGATATGAGATGAAATTTTTCAGAATAAGCAATCTGAAGTCTAGTAATGAACAAGGACCTTTTTTTAGTAAATTGGCAGTGTGTGTCAGGCACCACAAAATGCGTGTGAAGAGTTTCAGAACAGGATAATATTGGATTCCCAACAGTAAAAATTGCCTTTGGTTTTCCACGGCACAGAAAGTTGCAGTTGTTGCTTCCATGGCTGGGTAATTTCATTACCAAAGCACGGCTGGCCAAAGAGATCTATAAACATGCAAAGGATTTTGGAGGTAGAATACAAGAAGAATAATTTGTTAACACATCTATAAACTGGGAATAGCTTCAGAGAATCAGCGTCAAAATACTTCCATAGGTTTTTTTATTCTGATCCAGTCTCTGTCAGCCATTTCCCACTCACATGCCGCTCTTGCTTAGGTTCAAGATCTGGAAGAGACTGAACACTTTAAAATGAGCCTACAGTCTGCACCTAAATCAGAGATTTGCTTAGAAAGTTGTGCTGCCTTCTCTTTACAAAACATCTTTTAGGTTATGTTCTTTTTTATTATTCTTTTGGAGTTTGGGGCTTGTAAAATGCATTCTGTTAATATTTTCAAGGCTTTTACCATCATCACAATGACTAGAAATTTACATAAAAAGCCAAAAATAGAGACTGTCCTGTAAACTTCAGACTTGAGCTCTCAAAACTCCCACTCCGCTGTATCATGAGAATCCTATTAAAACAATTATTGTTTGCCCAGACAGGAGTTTTGCTATATGGTAGACAGACCTTGAAACTGCTTGCACACAACTTTTAGATTTGCTTAGTGCTACTGGCCTCATCAGCTTCAAATGACATTAGGGGGATCCTCCACACATCTGAAGATCAGACACCAGAAAGTCAGGGTTATGTGTACTCTGATTTGAAGGTCGGGGTACTTGCAGAGTAACCTGGCAGGGCATGTGCCAATTTTGACTTTATAACTCTGTTTGTAAATATGGTTTATAATCAAATGAGTAAATTAAGGTTTCTAGAAGTGTTTTGAACAAACTATGCTAAATTTCTGAACTATTTAGATAATTAAACTTTCCATCTTAATGGATTTCTGAGTGCATTTGATCTTAAATACAGATCTAAGACTTAAACACTGAAATTAACCTTCTACCACACGCACTGCTAGTGTTTGGCAAAAACAAGATCAAAGGCTTAATTTTTTTATTACAATAAGGCCCCTTTAAACCACCTTGACAATGTAAAATATCTGTACAATTCAGGGAAAGGAAGTCTACACCCTGTAAAAGCCCTATTACTCTGCTGTTGTGCAATAAAGGCATCTTACTGTAAAAGGAAATTTAAGGGCCAAGAATCTAATTGAGAAAAAATCAAATCTTCATGAGCTCTTAAGAGAGCTCTACGCAACTGTAACACAGTCAGCCAGGATCATCTAGAAATTTGCATATTCTCATATAAAATACGAAATTACATATAAAATATGTTACAGAACTTGTTTTGAATTCTGTTTATGTATGCGCTTTACCTCTGGGAGTGTTCTCTCTTGTTTTGGAAGATCTGACTGAAACTTCTCTTTTCTCCATCCCATTCTCAGCAAATCATCAGGAAGAGAATTGCTCAATAGGAGATTTAACAACCAAAGAACAATTACAGCTTGTGTAGGATTCCTTTATAATCATAAAATGAAAGAAAAAAACCTTGGCTCAGTATATAGAAAGATATTCTATAAGGACCCAATTACATGGAAGTAGAGAATTAACACCAAATAGGTAAAATTCTGTGGGTAGAAGTACGTGAGAATATACATATTGATCAGGATGTAATACATAATCATCTGTAAGGATTAAATTACAAGCACTATTTTTTTATTTGTCTTACTGGTTCAAAATATTCACAGAAATATGATTGCTGCAGCTGCTGCAAACGTTGTGAGGGAATAAGGCCCTGACTCAGAGAGCTTTGTGGCAGAGAAGTCTGGCGTTGACTATCCTATCGGTAACCTTCATACCGAAACCATTGTGAAATGCCAGTGATAAGAATATACAGCAACCAAGGATTCACAGGTAAATTTTCCTCTTGCCGTTCTGGTAACACATTCATATAGCACTTCGTACTTCTAAAGAGGTAGATAAACATCAGTGAATTAATTCTCACTATAAGGAGATGCTTCTACTTATTTTACAAGCAGTGAGAACACAAATAGTGCATCACTGATCGAAGACCTGCCCAGTCTCACGCACCGCATGTGAGACTTGCTCATTGATTCCCTCTTCATCATCCTCTGCTGTGGCACTTCTAGGTCAGGTGCTCGCGGTACGGCCCCATCGGCTCCCTCCTGCTTTCTGATCCCACACGCCAAGTGCTGTGATCTATTTGCCAGCTGCATCTTAGATCTCTTTACCAGCTGCAACTTCTGTGTAAGATAGATAGATAGATAGATATAGGTGAGCCGCTCTGCTCTGCAGCTGTGGGTCATTACCAGCAGCGCCTGATGCCAGGGAGCCTTTCCAGGAGCCAAAGCCCTCAGCTGTAGATTTGCATCATGGTTAATGACGCAGGCTTACCTCGTCGCGTGATCTGACACACAGGCGTACAGCCCAGACTTGGACCCAGCGGACAGATGGACAGCCCTGCCATGGGCGTGCAGTCACACGTCCCATTACAGGATCAAACACGGGGGACTCCCCCACAGGATTGGAAGAACTGTTAGCCATACCTTACTTGGAACACCTGCCATAATATGAAAAATTCAAGCTGGGTTCGAAAGTATTTCGGCTAATCCTGCTTTTAAAGCCATTGAAGTCTGTAGGTCGTGTTCCAAGTAGCCTGAATTTGGCTTTAAAGCCTTCTAAAAATGGCTTTTAAAAATTCAGTAAAATAGTGCGAGCCACGTAAGGCTTTGTCTCCACAATGGCCGCAACAGAGTTTAAAACTGAGAAGCAGGTTTTTAAAACTGATAGTAGCAATTACATCTACCCTGAAGTCTCAGCTTTGCCATAGTCCTCTACAGAGTCCGCTAGAGGCCACCACCTCTCTGTAGTAAGAAATAGAGGTGTTAAGAACAAACATACTGTATCATGTTCTGGGTAGACTTCAAAATATTCCCATTTATTTAAGTGTGCTTGAAACTATGTATCAATATAAACTGTTTAGGTTAGTAATTAATATTGATGCACTATGGACATCTTCTTTCATCTATTTCTATATGTACCAATTAAAATACATCCTAAGACAATGATCAAGTAACATAAAGTCTTCCCTGCCACCCTTGGAGAGGGCCAGCTTTGTTCCAGCCATGCAGAAGTTCTCTGTGCACCCTAAATATGGCCTCGTTAGCAATGTGAACTCGACCTCAAAAAAACCCAGAGCTTTGGGAGAAAGGGTAACACAGAGGAATGTGTTTTAATAATTTCATTCATTTTTAGGCTTGTTACGGTTTCCATTGTGCAGTATACAAAATCAATCCCCTATGAGCTGGGGACAGATACAGGCAAAAGAGGAGCAGCTTCTGTAAGTGTTCTTCAGGGCAGGAAAATCACGGTGTTAAAAACTGTCAGCTCTCTCCAAAGAAAATACTTATTTACAGACAACACAAATACACAGGTACAGCATGCCATACAGTAACACTCACAGCCAGGCCTTTTGCTGAAAGAAAGTTTGTAAATTCCCCTCTTCTTCTTTTCTCCATTTACTTTAAAAAAAAATATCTCTTCTTTATCTTACATTTGTTATGCCTATGAGAAAAACGAGGGAGATTTTGGAGAGAAAGAACATGTGCTCTTAACTCTTAATAGAGATTTTCCACTGGGTTATTTTTGTACAGTCACGTGGTGGTGATTTGTAGACCACAAAGCTCTGAAGTTCATTTCCTCCACAGATGTTGGAGGAATCTACAGTATTTTACAGGGAGCAAATGCTTCTGCGTACTGATATTGGCATTTCACTACAGGTGAGGAATCACAAGCTCAGATACAATTAACTGTCTGTAAAATTTCATTTCCAAACTGGCTGGTCTCTGTGTTCCTCTTTAATTTCAAATTAAAGCTACATTTGACCACTATAACACCTAGCTCTTCATGCAATCATTCAAAATAGCAAACTTGAAAGTCTGCATTACTTGATAAATTTACAAAACTCAAAGTAATTTAAATGAAACATCAGCTACATGAATTTAAAAACTTGTTTCTAGATCCACCATACCAAATTAGACTATGCCCATTAGAACCTTGATTATCTTGTGCAGTGTCTGATTGTCATCAGTGAGAAAGATACTAGGCAACAACATGAAAAGGATAAATGTCTTCTTAACCATGTGCCATTAATGGTTTCCTCATCTCCCGAAACATAAAGGTTCATATCCATTTTCCATATTTGTATCGATGTCCAAATCCTCATCCACATAAATATTTAGCTCTTTTCAGCTGAGCTGTTTCATTCAGTGTCATCCAGCAGCAAAAATATATTAATGTAATGTAATGTAATATAATATAATATAATATATTTACTGATATTTGCTTTTCTTTGGCCTTATCCCAATTTCATCTGTTCCTGCTATATAACTCTCTTGTGCATGTGTAAATGATAGGCAAACTCTTTTTTGAAAGCCTCCGGAGTCCATCAATGAAGACAATTTTCTCTCCTTGACTTACAGTGAGATTCTTGCACTGGCTGGCTTTATGCAACTGCATAGACGCAGTGCAGTAGTGACTGAACTCAGCATCTTTCTTAACATACCTGTCCCCTCACTTCTTTTATCTGTGACTAATGGTGTCGCTGTTCTTCCTGCCACCCACACGTTCTAAACTGGGTGTCATTTGCTTATTCCTTTTTTGGAGCACTTCCTTTTCACCATCATCTTCACGAATATGAAATTTCTCATTCTCAGCTTCACAGCCCTGCAGGACTCCCCATTATTTCCCTTTTCCCTGCTTCCTGCATTCACTAACTATCCCAGCTCTTTTGTCTCTTCTCATTCTCGCAGTTCAAGTCTCAGTATTGAATCTTAAAGAAGAAACTCCGGCAGCACACCAGGGCCTGTCTCTGATGACCCACTCCCCTCAGACTTCTGGCCTGCAGCATCGAGAGAAACAGCTGGATTTAGAAATATCTTTTGGCTTGCATGCATGGTCAGCCAGACACATGCGCAGGCAATAATACATAAATTGATGTTTTATGTGGCTACAAATATTTTAGGAACAGCAAATCACCCTTGAATTATTTTGATGTTGTGCTTGACATTTCATGTTATTTTTGCTCGTTCTGGAGGAGGGAAGATGGTGAGGGGGAGTGAAACCTACTGTCAATATTTTTCCTGTGAAGGTTCGTGGCATCTTTACCATTAACTGTCTTCAAACACTCTTAATTTTGAGATAATCACTTTACTGTGCATAGTGGGCTGAAAGGCATTGTATACAGATTTGATTGATTATTATGAAACTCAGAAGCTTATTTTTTTTTTACTGTGTGGTGGATTCAAACTTGCTGTTCTCTAAATTTCCTTGCCCTGGAATATATTCTAACGTTGGACTGTCACTGCCAACTTTTTTTGTGGGCTCTCATCAGAATTGGAAAGATCCCATTAAAATGCCGTTGTTCAGACTTAGTTTTTGATGTTACAGAAGGATTCGTTAGCACCTCAGCTGAATTCAAACCCAGAAGAGGAATTTTGGTTATATGTGAAAATGAGACTGTTAAGTTTTACCTTAGTTCCTCTGTGGTTTTAAGACACCCCTGTGGGGAAAGAAGCAAGCCGTTTTCTCAGCCTTTGCTGCGGACATTTGTTTTATGGATTCTAAATTGGTGGAATGTGCTGCTGATTGTTTACTGACAGAAATATCCCATACTAAATTGGTTCACTCAAAAGCCCTTCTTCTATTATCTGTCATGAAGCTCCAGTGTCCAAGTCAGTGATATCATATTAGCAGCTCAAATCGTTTAAAAGCAATCTGAAAATGTGGGATTTTATACAAATTTATTCTTTCTACTTAAAGTGGTTTTCTCCTTATTTCTGAGAAAGCAACAGAAGAACTCAAATATGTTACATTAGAGAGGGTAACAGAGAGGGTAATATCTGTGGCACAGGTGAAGCTGCCAGGCAATGCTCCGCAGTAGTTTTATCCCCAGTAAGTTAAGGTTAGCCACGTGCTACAATGCAGAAAGACCAACCTGCTCCATTCGGTCATCTCGGGAGGCTGAGGCTGTTGCATACAATTACTTCTGGTCTGATCCTGGGCGTGCAGTGGAGAACCAGGAGCAGGGAGGATTGCAGCCCAAGGTCTTTCAGAGCCTGCAGTAGTAGACAAAGAAGGGGCTGGGCAAGGGCTAAAAAGATGCAGAAGCTTGTGTGGGGCCTATCTAACGGTGAGCAGTGCAGGCAGGTCACTCCGTTCTTCAGGAGCCATCTCACCGGCCAGTGTAGACGCAGCAGGACACACCTCTCCGATGCTTTTGTATCCCCAGCCTGCAAAGCCCAAATGGCCTGTGCAGCTGCAGAGCGCTGTGCCCGTACCCATTAGCAGCTGGAGACATGAGCCTGCAGCCTCGGAGCCCAGCCGCTTGGGAGCCACTGTGCACGTTCCTCTGCCTTTCTTTTATTTTAAAAGCAAGTAAAGCCTCAGTAGGAGTTTGGTTTTCTCTCATATCGACAATCCACAGCCATCACAGTTTTTGCAGCACCTGATGAGTTAACGA
This sequence comes from Nipponia nippon, assembly GCF_047370975.1. NCBI lineage: Eukaryota > Metazoa > Chordata > Aves > Pelecaniformes > Threskiornithidae > Nipponia > Nipponia nippon. Next base: position 12,756,518 of record NW_028262290.1, on the reverse strand, counting down.
AGATGATGGGGGAGAGGCATTATTCAGATCTGTGTGCAGCCATCAGGCAGGGCTGGAGAAGGGGAGGAGGGCTCCGAAGGCTCACGTCTGTCAAGTGACATGGAAACCACGCCAGGAAGTATCAACGCTGCAGCTCTGCAGCTGCAACCTCCCACAGGGGAACCACCTCGCCAAGAAATACAGGCCAGCCTGGAGCCGGCTCCAGCAGGCAAAATGAGTGGTAGGAATGGAAGGAAACATTAACACAAAATCCTGCCCCAGTGAATTCGGTTGCAAAATTATCTTTACTTCAAGGGACCGAGATTTTATACCTTCCACTCCGCTACAGGAGTGTGTCTTCTTAAAAGGATTAGGAGAGGCCCAGCAATCACTTTCAATAGCCCATTATGAGATAAATGAATCCTAAAAATCTGCTGGCTCCCGCCTCGTGCTGTAACTGCTTGCTTAAGCTAATCTTCCTGCTTCATGTAAGTGAAGATTAAAGAGGATGGTAAAAAGCCGCTAATAGCCAAGGAAGGAGGTTTTTTTTCTCTTCCTGGTTACAGTTCAGCTTATTTCATTACGTTATTTATCATCTCTAATGATGTCTAAGCACCCATGGAAGTGAGGGACATTCAGGAAACAGCAAATCAGTCCTTGCTCCCACCACCTCCCTGCGTACGCAGCAGCAGAGGTGATAATGCGTCCCAGAGCGGGAACTTAATGACTTATCTGGTGGAATATTACTTTTCAGGGACGGAGAAGTGAGAACAAAGGGGTTTATATGGCTAATTGCTTAAATAATGTGAAAACTGGATGAGTCTGAAAACCGCCCGAATGAGAAACTGTGCAGAGGCAAGGAGAGCAAATGACTCCCTTTGCTTCTCTAACAGATCAGTGAAAAGCTGCCAGGTATTTGGTGCAGAGAGTAAGAGTCAGTGTATTAAACTTTGTAGCAGTGGCTGGTTAGAGGCAAAACCAGCTCTGTGTAACACGACGTTCACTGTTATATTCTGAATTCTTGCACACGAAGTGTTTGGCTGAAAAGAGAACAAATTCATGCTTATCACGTGCAGCTACTCGCCATCCTTACCGTATAAAGCAGACATCCTTCTGGGAAATGAAGGGTGAAATATCTCTCCACATAAGTCACTGGGAATTTTTCTTTCAACTTCAATGAAGCAATCCAAAGACATTAAGAGATGAAGAAAATTAGCATAATCAGCTCATGTTGTTTAATCCCCCTAGTCCAACCCAGGAACATCCTCTGTGTGTTATTGGTTAATGCTTTTATCCAGGCCAGGTTTATATGATCTGTAATTTCCCTGTTTCACTGATTGTTACAACTGCCAGATAGCTCACAACGTGCATCTTGGATTTTACAAAAAGATGCACTACACACAATATATCTTTTAAAAGCATGGTTATATTAAGTATAATGGAGAAAGGAGAGCACAGAACAATATGGGAGCTACAAAAGAAAATGCTTTCAAATCTGATTATTTTATACAGGTACAATATGCATGTGATTTTGATTCCTTCTTTCAAAAAAGCTGCTACGATTTGCTAGTGACTGGAGTGACGACCAGGACGGAGGTCAGTGATGGATGACAGACTGAAGAACACAAGAGGAGAAGGCGGGCTTGGAGTAGGAGATTTATCAGAAAACCAAGGAATCTGTTGAAAGCTGTGATGTTTCCATCAGACAGCGTGAGCACCGAAGGCTCAGAACTACCACAGGTAAGAAAATCAGCTTCTCTTAGGCAAATATTTATGTCTCACTTAAGTAATGCTTGGCACCTGTCACTATAATGGTTAAGTCACCGTGATCAGAGACATAGAGTCCTCTCGGACTTCATTTCAAATACAAGAGCTGTAAATCCTACCCCCCAGTTCAGTCAATGGCTGAAGTCCCGCTGCCTGAGGTGAAATCACCCACAGGTAGCTCCATCCGCACTGAACTGAACACGCTCTGCTTGCAGGCCACGCAGGGCGTGCCACGGTATTACTAGAACAGAAACCTGATACAAATTACTGTTATTAATTACATGCTTGCTGTTGCAGTAGAAGAAAGCAAGTTAAATGGCAGTTGTTCTTACCATTTTCTCTTGAGAGTTGAAGAAAAACATTTAGATTCAGACACCTCTGCTTGATTTTGTGTCATTAAACAGAAATAATGCCAATTCTGTAGAAACTTTCCCCATTTGTCATGGTTTAAATCAGTTTCCTTAATTTCCACTGAGCTCAACAATATGGCAACAGCTGATAATTTGGCCTTATGGCCAAATGTTATTCCATTATATAAAATCTGAATGTTATTCCAATACACGAAATCTGAAAGAGAAAAAGGTAAAAATTTAGTATATTGTGCCAGTTGCTGAGACAATAATCTCGATAGAAATGGAATATTAAATCTGGCAACATAACATGGCGGGACAAGAAAGGGTGACTCAAAATGGCTCTAAGAATGCTGAACAAGGATGAAACAATACCAACACTATAGTGGTCCCTGTACAACAGATTTTGGGCAATGGCTACAATTATTTTGTACTTTCTAGAAATTAATTTGGCTTTGGAATATGCCACACACACATACCTGTGAATCATTTTTCAGTGGCACATTTATAATTCTTACAGATGTTATCTTCCAACACAAGAAGAAAACCATTCCAGTCATGACAGTTTCTATTTTTAAACTGGCTGCTGGGAAAAAAAAAAGCAAACAAAAAGTGCTACAAAAATCAGCAGCAAAGACAGAGAATAATAATGGGATGGGCCACTCAGTCCTTGACAGTCAGATGCATTATGCTGAGGTCTAATGCATCCAGGCTCTTTCCATGGCTTTCTTCCCCTCCTCCCGCAATCGCCGATAGCATGCGTGGGTAAGAGTATGAGCCAGTCAGACCACATAACGCCTTTTTTTTTTTTCCTGTGAAGAGCCTAACCAGCTCTGTGCAGCTGTGTTTTTTTTATTTCAATATTTTGCTTTAGTTAAAAAGTCCAATTCTCATTCCAAGAAATATTCCTTCTAGTTAATTTTTTGGGGGAAATGCTTTAGCATTTACTGTTCCAGCTGCTGATGGAGATTATTTTGTTTATTATAAATAATTAAACTACAGAAAATCCACATATTCTTCTTCCCTTCATGACTATTTGATGTTTGTTTCAACTCACCCCATATATATGTTGCCAGGAACAAAAAAAGATAATGGGGAAGTTATTGAAGCTGTGAGCATCAATAGTAACAATCTTTATCCTATGTGAACTACAGGGTTTTGGGCCATAGATGATGAAGAACAGTGTAATCGAGTTTTCAAAGGTTGTCCATTACTGCTTGATGAGGTGGAGCTGTCCTTACCCCTTGTTCTTGTGCATGATCCCATCCTCTTCCTCAGGCCAGCAGTTGCAATCATGTGTTCAAGCGACAATCCAAATCGGAGAATTAATCTAGGGAAAAAAAGGCTGCTCAGTCCACAGTCTGGTTCACTGTGCAGCCACGTGAGCTCCATGCTGGGATGAAGGGAGGCCACTGAGCCATGCTGGCAGGAGCTAAAAGCAGGGACCACCCATTTCACCGGCAGCATAGAAGGCCATCAGTTCAAGCTGTTGAGGAAGGCACACCCAGGTGGCCTGATCCAAATCCTGCTAAAGCCAGCGCGAGCACTCCGTATCATCTGTTTGGAAGGATTTCAGAGATGGTTGACCAGAAAGAGTGTGACTCGTATAGCAGCACTACAGACTCCCTGGCCAAAATACCTGGGAAGAGTAGGAGGGGGCATTCAGGAGCCTGAGCTGCTCCTGGAATCATCCATCGCAACTTTGAAAAGGTTTCTCACAGCGCTGAGCCATAGGGAGTGAATCCAGTTTGATCAGACTCTGGGTAGGGACCAAGAATTTGTCTCAGAAAGGAGAATACGGCATATTTTTTGCTGACAGTGCAAATAAAGATCCTTTTGTAAGAATTGTTATGCCAGACAAATATATTTTCCATAGTTGGTATCTGCAGACTTTTTTTTATCTGGGAAAAACAGGCTGCAATTCCAGGAACGTTTCTTCAAAAGCAGTACTGGCACATGGCTTGTGTGGAAACATCGAGCTGGACTGAGGAACTGCCCAGCCAGTCAAAGGATAACATTTTTTCCTTCCAGATTTTTTTCCAGCAGGATGCCTTTTCCAGTTCAATGCACCATGAAACTATGCTGTGTAGCAGAATAGAATAGAATAGAATAGAATAGAATAGAACAGAACAGAACAGAACAGAACAGAACAGAACAGAACACATCATAATGGCATAATACAAATGTTAGAAACACTCCGTCATTTTCTATGTAGATATTAATTATTAATGTTCAGTCAATACACTGATGGACGTTATTAAAATAAGTACTCATAGTAATTTTGATCCAGTTCATCACCATCTGCTAGTATCAGAAATACCAATATGCTAAGTTTTTTGAAATGAATCATGACTATCCATACTCTTGCTATACTAGGGCAAAAAGCATCAAGAATATTCCTTTTAGCTATTTCTCTACCCTGCTGTTATAAAAACCATCAACAGCAGAATTTCCACGACTCACTAGGACGCTCGTCTCTGTGCAGAGCTGCCTTTGTAGATGGAAAGCTTTCTGTAATACCTAATGGAATAATCCTTTACTGCATATTATGTCATCCTCTGTTTTTCCTGCCCTCAAAGGTGATGCAGAAAATGTGATCACCACTGAACTTTTTTTCCTCAAAAAATCAACTGGTATATGATATGTTTTGGTTTGAAGGCTGCAGTGCTTTTAACTAAAAGAAACAAATCTTATCTTACGTGAAGTAATGGGGGTGAGGGGGTCATGCCTTCTTCCTCAGCCTCCTGTATAACACCGTCCTTTGCAGGAATATTTGACATTTCTTGTAAGGCTGCAGTATTTTCAAATAAGCAGAAGAAATCTGTCATTCCTGTGCCCTTTCCACATGTACTGTCGCATACTGAAACACCTAAGGCTTCTGTTTCATCCCTTGTTCACGACAATCCTAGCTGCTCAGGATATGCATATGGAAATCAGGTTAACAAAAGTCTTAGCCATAATGAAAATGCATGGAAAAAACCCCTTTCCCCTCTTTGTGGTAACTTCTATTTTGTTTGTATCAGCCTTCTTTCCCAAAAATCCTTCCGTGCTCTTTAGTTCCACTGCAAGCACAGTGATGGGATAGACTGGAGTTTTTGGGCAGCATTGGTGTTTCAGCCCACCCTGAGCAATGAGTTTCCACAGGGGATCCGTTCTCTGTCTGCTCCGTAAGTGAATGTAGCCCCTGGGTGACCTGGTCCGATGATTCCAGTGCAAGCGTTAGCAATACTCAAATGGCACGCTTCTGTGCCATCGCATACCCTCACCACCGTGGCTTAGTGTGCACAGACCATAACTGAAATGTAGGCTGAAGCCCACAATACCGCCCCGCAAAAAAGTCAGTGCCAGTGGGAAACATTTTGAGCCTTTGCATCTCCTGTTGAAAATGCACATCCACAATTCACCAAATTCTCAATTTACAACTCTCAGATTCCTCACTAGTAGCGACTTCTCACATAGCTACCTCTGCATTATTGTTACTGCCTCCACTGACACAGGGGGCTCATTCTGTCCTGGAGGACAAGGACTTGGCTTCAGTTATTCACACATCTATGACATCTCAGCCGGATTACAGCAATACAGCATAGAATCATAGAATTGTTTGGGTTGGAAAGGACCTTTAAGATCATCAAGTCCAACCATTAACCCAGCACTGCCAAGGCCACTGCTAAACCATGTCCCTAAGCACCACATCTACCCGTCTTTTAAATACCTCCAGGGATGGGGACTCCACCACTTCCCTGGGCAGCCCGTTCCAGTGCCCGACTACCCTGTCTGTGAAGAAGTTTTTCCTAATACCCAACCTAAACCTCCCCTGGTGCAGCTTGAGGCCGGTTCCTCTCGTCCCATCGCTTGTTACTTGGGAGAAGAGACCGACCCCCACCTCACTACAACCTCCTTTCAGGTAGTTGTAGAGAGCAATAAGGTCTCCTCAGCCTCCTCTTCTCCAGACTAAACAACCCCAGCTCCCTCAGCCGCTCCCCATAAGACTTGTGCTCTAGGCCCTTCACCAGCTTCGTTGCCCTCCTCTGGCCACGCTCCAGCACCTCGATGTCCTTCTTGTAGTGAGGGGCCCAAAACTGAACACAGCACTCGAGGTGCGGCCTCACCAGTGCCGAGTACAGGGGCACTATCAATCACCTCCCCGGTCCTGCTGGCCACACTATTCCTGATACAGGCCAGGATGCCATTGGCCTCCCTTATCTAGGGAGGAGTTTGTTACAGAGAAGAACAAAGACTTAGAGAGGAGTAAGTATTGGGCTCAATGAAGTTGTGTTTCTTTTCATTTTTGTATTTCAATAGCATATCGGACTGCAGTTACACCTCTGGCTTTAAAACCTTTGACAAATGTCTATGTAATATAACCCCACCTCTTCACAGCCCTGTCCTTTGCTCCCTATGCCAGTTTCCATTACAAAATGTAATTGCGTTCAAGACCCCTGTCCCGACCTTTGGGGAAAGCAGCCACCTGTGCCCAGGCTAGCTGAAAGATCAGCTGAAGCCTATAAATGAAGATCACTGCCAGCAATTCAGCTCTCCCGTAAAGTGGAGTATCTTACAGTTAGAGTAAAGGTCCTTGGTCTAGAAAGTCACGCTTCTTGCAGTCCTGGTTGAAAACTGTGAAATAATCTCCCATAAGTTCAGAGACATTATCAGCATCGTGAACTTTTGCTCTACGGTGGTATGTGTATTTCTTCAACTTTGGCTTCTGTGTGGAGTATTTCCACGCTGAGGAATGCCAGGTCAGTGAACAGGAGCTTTGTAGAAACCGAATGTTCGGCCCCTGCTGGGAAGCAAGTACTTCGCTTTCCTCAGTTTGCACTTCTAGCCAACTCAAAAATGAGCTGATAAATGAAGAGCTTTATCCAGTCACCAACAGCTGGACTGTAGGCAGAATTCTTCTAAGGAAGTAAAAGGACTGCTTGCAGTTCTGGAAGGGACTGGGAAATTGCCGGTCTTTGACAGCTGAGAGGGGCAAGTGTCAGGCTGTGAAGCAGTATCCAAATTCACTGCATGCTTATCCTTGCCCCTCCCTGTGCTGAAGTTATGGAAGGGATGAAGGAAATAGTAACAGGGCAAAGCAAAGAATTAACAGCAGGTTATAATTCACTGTAATTTTGTAAGGCAAGAAAAGATACCTCCTGCCAGTTGTGAGAGCGGGTGCCGGACCAGAAAGCCCAGAGCTGGGCGGAGGTGGTGGGTGATATTTGTAACCTCATGGCGTGGGATTCTTCCGTGGCTTTTTCAGACCCGCTGTTCCAGAGCCAGACGCCAAGCGCGGGGCGGCTCGGGTGCAAGACTGGCACCACGCTGCGTCACTCAGGAGCGCGTCCCACATCAGCGGGGCCGGAGGGGCTCGCGTCCCCTCCCCTGTACCTGTGCAGCTGTAAATCATCGCGGGTTTTGTATCTTCTGCTACCTTACAGTTCAACCACGACGAGGATAATGAAAATAACGTTCACGTTCCTAGTCTCGCCTGTGAATTATTTTATTCTTACAGCCAGAACACCTGTCTGTCTGGCACGCTTTCCTTCCTCCCACAAAACACGCCTGCCATCTTCTGGCCAGGCCACCAAGCATCCAGGGGCTGGCTGGAGATGCGCCTGCAGTGGCTGCACCGGGTGGGCTTTGCCCGTTGTTAAGGCAACCAACCGAGCAAGCGGGTTGAAATTAAATTTTGCTGTTGGATGTGAGGTTCCCCTGTCACAGAAGAGTTGAGCTGTCGAGCTGTGGAAAACTCCTCTCTCTTGATTCATAAGGATTTGCGTGTGTTTCTCCTTTTATGTTCATGCCTGCAAATATCCCGAGAGTTTCATTTATTCCAAGTCTAAAGGAGACATTCAGCCAAAACAGTCATTATTAAGCTGGTTTTACATACAAATCACAAGTTTCAGTGGCTCTTAGGTTGATCAAAACCGGAATTATGGTTTTCATGAATATTTATTAAACACCAACATTGCAGGGGCTGAGCAAAGTTCATGTGGTGTCAGGTTCCAACGCAAATATTTGATGTGGCTCTAATCAAAGCCCATGCCGGAGTCTGATTGCGCCTTAGGAAGCTTCAAGGAATTTGCTAGCTAGGAGCAGAACTTTGTTTAGAAGTCAAGCGTTAAGTTCTGAAAACAATTCTTTGCTCCTCGCGATCTTCAAAACAAAGCTGAATCTCTGTCTGAAGAACGTGAGTTATTTTAGGTACAGGAACCTAAAGGCTGATATTTCACAGCCTGCTACGCAGCACTCACAAATACTCCCTTTAAACTCGACGACTAACCCACAAGAGCAGAATGATGGTTTCTTTTTTTCCAGGTTAAAGCCATCCTGTAGGAAAATGGAATATCAAAATCAAAACGCGTCACAAAACTGCATTGCATTAATAAACTTGAGAGAAAAATGAGAAAAGGCTATGACGGTGTTTTCAGAACAGGACACCGTTTTGGATTTTCTTTTCAAATGTAGTACGCAGTGTATCTTTGTAATATATGCAAATAATCTCCATCTTGTATGCATATCATACATATACATGTTATACATATCAATGCAAATTAAAAATAAAAATAATCCTCAAAATAAATACTTCAATTGCTCAGGATTTTTATACTTTCAATGCCTCAATTTTAAAATATAAAACTGGTTCATAAAACAGAAAATCTGTGCTCCGTATCCCTTGCAGTTAGGAGGGGTAGTGTGGGAACTGCAGCCACCTGTACCAGCATGTAAAGAATCACTCAGGTGAGTTTCAGCGCCCTCCCAAAATTCACGAGGCCACGTCTTTCATCGCTGATGGAGACCGTGCTGCTCAGCCCTCAGTGCTGCACCTGCCTCACCCAGCTGAAGTCAACTGCAGGGCCGGGAACCACCCAGCCTCCCTGGACAGGCAACGAGAAGATGTCTTCTCTGGCACCTCTGGAGGGTTCCACCTCGTCAAAGCCGTGTCTGAGGCAGTGGGTGTCTGTCTCTCTTCACCAACTTCTCCAGAAGCCTGGACAGTTAACACAGAGTAGGCTTTTAGACAGCGCTCAGCTGAGAGGAATCCTACCCCAGGCATCTCGAGATGGTGATAAAACCCAAGAGCCGAAATGCCTTTGAATGAGCTTATTTCTCTCCATTAACAGAGGAACTGAGGCTGACTGGATGTCCGGCCTCACCTCTCCAACATCAGGCAAAAGTCTGCTGGACATCAGTCCGGATTTCTGCATCAACCCCGTGAAATTTATCACCGTTTATGTTAAGGTCTGGATTTCCCTGGGACAAGAAAGGCTAGATCGGTCATGGCTCCGACCCTTCTTCCGCACGATACAACAAACCACTCACGCTCTGCTTCATGTGAGCTCCTCTTTTTCCCACCCCCCCATCGAGACGGCAGCGGTAGGCGGGCTGGGTCACGCCGGTCCCTCCAGCCCAGCCTCCTGCATGGTTCACACTCAGAACCGCCTTTTCGCCGACCGGACTCAATGATTTACAAACAGGTTGCTGAAGGCTTTTCATGGGAGCAATGTTAGGATCCTCCTCGGCCAGGGAGGCTCTTCCAAGAAGACCACATTTCCTCCCGTGGCAGGTCTAGTTTCCAGTATAATTTCGGATTCTCCCTACTTTTGTCTCTCACATCATGGCTGTGAACAAATATCTCCCAGATCAGCTCTTCTGAAGACTGAAATCATCCTGAGAGATACGCCATTGTAGCTAAAAACAGAAAATTATTCTTTCCAGTATGCTTCATTAATAAAAAAAAAAAAGTGCTACAATACAGAGCAGCTGACACTTCCAATTGGTTTTCACTAGTTTTATATTAGCTAACTGGTGTTAACTAGCTTGAAGTGGTCTCACTGGTGACCAGCAATACCATTCGGGCCTAGGAACCGTTTTCAGCTAAATTTAGTAGCCCACAGATTAGCAAATAGCCCCCGTTCGGGACTGTGTATGCAAAGGGCAGGGGAGTTGGGGCAGGGTTGTTCTGCACGTGACTTCAGAAAACCGAGCTTTTCCACTACGTCTTTTTCTGCTCAGGCTTTGTACTGGTGGTGGAGCTCAGCGAGACTGGCAATGACAGCGTGAACCTCAAGAGCGGCAACGCTGAACGCAGTCCTACTGAGAAGCGGAGGACGGCTCTGGCAGGCGAGGCTCAGCCCACTCATGACAGGGAAATTAATGTTTCCACAGCTGGGATTTCCACTACAAACAAGGATTTTTCGGGAAGACCACATTTTGTGCTGTAGTATGTCTAATTTCCAGTATAATTCTGGTTCTCTCCACTTTTGTCTTTCACAGAACAAGTAGTACAAACAGTGAAACGAATGCCGAGCCCCAGCGCTGAAGGCACCTGCCTTGCTCTTTGTTATTTCACTTTGTTGCTAAATATCTGAGAGAAACAGTGCTACAAGGCCTCTGCTTTGCGTACATTGAATAAGAATAGCCAGATCTCGCCTTCCAGCTGTATAACTCACTGCACGCAGCCATGCAGCACCTCGTCAGGGGAGAAAAACGTTGAGTGTAACATATAATTATTTTCATTAGCTATAAAAAACCAACAAATAGAGCAAGGTTCTATATATATAGCTGCTATTTAATTCGTGTTTTCAAAGGGAAAATTTTCATTAATGAGGTTAAAAATTAACACTGGACCTGCATTTTATTTATTTCATTTACAGCTGTATAACACAAAGTGTGGCTGAGGTCAGAGAAACTGCTCTGATGGCAGCACTTGTGCTCCACACAAAATATCACAATCATTTCTATTTCGCCCTCTCCACCAGGCACACCATTTCTAAATCCTTCTCTGTCATTTGGAAAAATGAGCTGCACTGGCTGTCAGGCTTTTCCAGCTTCCCACCTGTTTTAGGAAAAAGACCCATTTTTCTGTGAACAAATAGATATCGAGTTCACAAGAAGTAATAGCCAAGAACATCTGAAGAACAGAAACTAATATTAGAATCCAGAAAAATATTGAATATCAAATCCTAGGACAAATTTCCAGCATCTGCTCTGAGATACTTTAAATATATTTTACTATTTTAACATTCTAGAGTTATTTTTACTATGTAATTTGTAATAAAGCATGCTGCCTTTTCTGCCATGGATTAATAACAGGATTGGGGGGACTGGTGAAACCGTTAAGAAAGGGTATGATACCCAACAGGCAAGCACACGATACTGCCTGTCTCTAGCAAGATGCACTTGAAAAATCAAACATCATGGCAGGAGAAAAAAAGCATACTTGGCAGTCATAAAAACAAAGGATCTTTAATCATTCTTTCTTTTTGCTTCCTCAGTTAAGTCTTTAAATCAGGTCTGGAACACATAGTTCGCAGCTCTGGAAAAGAAATCAAACCTCTGCAGCAGAAGCCACAACGTGCATGCGTGGCGAGTTATGAAAGACGGACATTTCTCCATGTAGTGCTTGGAAAACAAAACACCACCAACAAAAGCAGTGTAGGTGAAGGATCAGGGAGGAGCAATCTTAAGTACTGCATCTCCCAAGGGCCCCAGGACAGAGGAGAACTGGAGCCAAGAAAGCCAGAAGCGAGCGCTGCCCTCAGCACGGTACCTCCGGGCAGGAGCTGGGCAGCAGGGCTCTGCCGGGCAACCAGACGGCGGTGTCCATGTCTGCCGGCCTCGCAGAGACGGGGCCACGGCAGGCGGGACATCGCTGCTGGAGCCAGAGACGCCAGGAAAGGAGCGATACATTCCGTGTCTCTCTCTCTTCTTGTCTCCTTGCTAAGGAGGCTGGTCATTGGAAATGAGATAAATGTGCCAGGGAGCAACTGGCAATGTAATTTGTTCTCTTTACGCACTTTTTTCACAGGTGGCAAAACTCAAAGGCTCTTTCTCTGCAGAGTTTTCTAAAAAACTGTAAAGCCATAAGCAGCAAGGCCTAACCCATTTCTTTGCAATCATCTCTCTACTTTAAAGAGAATGAGAAAGTTTCTCATTAAAGGAATATGGGGAAAATTATAGAACTAAGAGATTCTCCTCACACAGATGATGCCCATACGTGAGCCTTGTCTCCGGTCAGAGACGACCCAAGACTCGTCCCTGTGTTTTGACCCTCCAGCGCGTGCCTTGCTTTGTTAAGACAGAAAACTCTTTTAGGCGTTTTGAACTTCCCAAGTGAGCGTTCTCTTCAAACAAGCAGCATAAAAATGCCATCCTCCACTGAGGGAAACGGGATGAGCGCTCATATGTTACGGACATTGTCACTTCACGCAGATGTGAAATCAAAATCAATCTTTCACACAAACAACTTATTACAATTTCTTTTGTCAAATGTTTACAATGAGTAAATTGCTTTCTGCTTTCTTAGCTTCTATTAAGAAGTGCTGTCTAAGCCCATGGCATTTCGCTGTAGAGAAGGAATAAAAACCAAACTTAATACAATAACTAATCTTAAACACGTTAATTTTTATAGGGAAATTCTTAATATATTGAAAAGGTCCCTCTGTCAATAACAATATTTACAGGTTTTACCTTAGCTTTTCAGATGTTACCTTGATTTGCTCTTTTTCTCTTCAGAAGAAGACACAGATATAAACTATTCTTGGGTAAAGACTACCGGTGTCTTTAATTATAATATTAAAAATAGTCATGTCAGCGTAAATCGTTTCCATTGAACCTTAAGTAGTAATAAGTCTTTAAATATTTTGCAAGTACCACACTGGAAGCGCCACATACGAAAGCCGATCTATACCAAACTGCAGAGCAGCAAGGCAGACGTAGGGAAGCCTACGCGCCTATCTGCATTAGCTGGCAATTCATTCTCATCAGGAGCGCACACCCCGACACAGCCACGAACACCGCGTTCAGGCAGGCAGAACTGATGACACAAGCGGTCATGAGCAGCTTCACCAAGGCACAGCTGGGTGTCACCCACACGCTGAATCCGCCAAAGCCTACGTTAATTAAAACATTGATACTTGGCTTTTAAAAAAATGCAGACACGCTGGTCTCTTTTACGCTAGAATATCATCCTAGAAGAAGAAAATCTGCTTTAGGTTCCTTTCATGATTCTTGGGTTTTGTTTCAGTCCAAAATATAGACGTCCTTACTGACTGTAATGAAAAAGCTGTTATGACAACAGGGAAGACATACTGTACAGAGCTTTAGTCTTATACAAGGAACGCAAAATGGTATCAGGTAATTCACCGCAAAAGGTATGCGGGAAGGAGAAATGAAATTGGGAAATAGTTCATGGATTGCTACATTCATTGCAAACTAAAAGGAATTTTTGACATGCACATTTTGCAGTGTTTTTCTTAGCAGCCAACTGTTTCTCGTTCTTACAAAATTTATTGTTATTGTATCAGGCTAAATTCACTTGTGGTATTTCAAGGAAAAGATATTTAAAAGCTTTTCAGGATCTTGTAGTTAGAAAACACTGCATTTTTATTCTTTTCACTTATAAAAATGTGATTTTTGCAAGACCATGTGATTTTGTAATATCTGATGTAAGCATTGGCGTTAATCCAATAAAGCCTTTGGCTTGAAGGGCTCGTGAGAGCACTTCAGCAAAAGGAGGAGTTTTAAAAACTCAGAAGTTGTTTTGCCAAAAAGTGGTTTTAGATGTGGCCATCCTACATGGGCAGAGACCCTACACGTGGCCGCGGCAGACTGGTATGGGGAGTACGCAGTTCTACCATCCCATAAGATAATAAAGATTGCTTTATGTCCGGTTATGTCAGCGCATGCTACTTACACAGCTGTAGTTAGAGGAAACCATCAGACGCTGCACTTGATAATTTGTATTTATGCAGCTCCTCTTGTTCTAAAAATCTCAAATTGAAAAATGTTAATAGATTTTGAAAAAATGATATGAATTTTGACCTCTCTGAGCTGTCAGGAAAAAAAAAAACCAAAAATCATTTTTCTGTGGCTGCAAGTAAAACCCCGGCCTTCTGCCACATGCTGTATAGAGCATGAAAGAATTCAGTGACTTGTGTTTGTTATTGGAACAAACTGATTTGTGACTTTCTAACTCATAGCCTGATATATGAGGTGTATGAAATTATTCAGAAAGCATTTTCGAGTGTTATGTTCTTATTTATTATGAAGCAACTCCCTAGGGCATGTTCTTGTGCGCTGCCTTGTCATGGGGTGTAGGCCTGACACTTGACACGTTTACCAAGTCAGGTACACACAGCCACACTGACATGTGGAACAACCTTCACCTTCCAGTTCAGGACTATTTGCCCTTAACAATTAATCTATGTAGGCAAAGGAGGGAGCTTTCTGCTTAATTTGTATGTTCATTTATGAACAAGAAATTGCACAAGTCCCCAACTAAGAAAACTTTTTTTTATAGGAGTATTAATATGAATTTACTTAGAATAGGATTTAACCCCCAAATTTACAAAGAACTTGAGACTGCATTTAACCCTAGAAAGAATATGACATATTCTCCCGAATTTGTATGTATAACTGAGGTGAATTCAGTAGAGTTATGCTTGTGTAACAAAGCTGAATTTTGTTTATTATTCCACATTTGAAACTATGTAGGGTAAATTGCAAAATTAAAAATATCCAGTAGGTGTCATCTTCCCACATATTGTATGCCTGATAATCAAGTTTAGGGGGTTTTTTTAATTGAACTTAAATGAAAAGCAGGAGTCTTAAACACTGCAACAAGTTTTCTGAAGAACACACGTAAAAAAATGTATGAATTTGATCTGAAGTGCTTTACTAACACCAGGATTTCTGGAATGTTTGCAACCTGGAACTGTTTATGAAAAAATAATTTGCAGATATCCATGACTGTACTTACATGCCTAAATAACATCTGTAAAATATGCCTGTAAATGCACGTATTTAAACCTGAAAATCCATTTAATGGATTCCATTTAATCCACATGTCCTTAAAGCATCATAAATACGTACTCCAGCATTGCCTCTGATCCTGAAGCCTGTATTGCAAAAATAGGTTTAAGGTCCTCTTTACTGATGAGGATATTAAATGAAGCTGGAAGGGCCTCGGGAGGGCAGGGAATTCCATTTCCATAAATGGTGTTTGAAGTTGTTGATTTCTTGAAATTACACCTCATATAAATCAGTTTTTTTGTGTGGATTATTGAGAATTATCAGGTACCCAGATCTACCTGATTTACATTGCTTTTCACTTCAAATCAAA
The DNA here is from genome assembly GCF_047370975.1 of Nipponia nippon. Classification (NCBI taxonomy): domain Eukaryota; kingdom Metazoa; phylum Chordata; class Aves; order Pelecaniformes; family Threskiornithidae; genus Nipponia; species Nipponia nippon. The sequence continues at coordinate 12,741,308 of NW_028262290.1, read as the reverse complement.
TACTTTTATTTATATTCAGCAGCTTTATACTTAGTTGAGGAGTAAAATTATTCAGGCAAGCCTGAATCAGTGTGATTCAGCCATCTTCAAATCAAGTAAAATAAACACTTTTCACATTTTAAACCCTAACCTCTATTATTTGGTGTGGGGATACTTACTAGGTCAGAGTTATGCTTTTCAGCATGTGATTAAAACACGCACTTTGTCCATGTCCATGGATTTTGCAATACAATCCTTTAGCAATCTGGCAACATTTCTGGCTTTGTTAGTGCGGGGCATTGCTTAGGAAAGTTCCTATGCAACGCTGTTGTCGCCTGATCCAAAATCCTTTGAAAATAATAGAAAGACTTCCAAGGGCTTAAGCTGCGAACTCGCCAGGCCCACGGAAAGGCTGCGCCGTGGCCGGTGGGGCTGGAGGCGGACACGGGCAGGACATGGCAGCGTGGCTGATGCCAAGAGGCACAGGAGCCGACCGCAGTTGTGGCCCGAAACCTGCTTTTAATTGGCACAAGCCACGGGGTGGGAAACGCCTGTTTCAGGTGGACCAACAGTGGTCACAGATTCGCATTTAATTTGTTTTTTGATCTTTTTTTTTTTCCAAACCAAGTCAGCTTGACGTTTCCAAAAGTTAGTCCCTGTATCTGTGGCTTCTGAGGACGCATGAGGAAGGAAAGAGGATTTCAAGGGAAAACGCCTTTTTTCCACATGATCCTGATCTAAGGGTTACGCATCGAGTAGGACTGGGCTTTTGCACCACACGCGAAAGAACAGGAAATTCTGCGTAACCCTCCCCTAATTAAAAGCTCGTTACTTCTGCAAGGTGAGCTGCTCGCTTCACGGCCAGGGATTCCCCTGGCGCTCCCGCCGCCCGCGGGCAGCGAGCGGGCAGGGCGGCGGCCGGGGGAGCTGTCCCGCCGCGCTGCGGGCCGGGCCGAACAAACGCGCCTTTTGATTATTCGGATTCTTTCTGAGGAAGCAGGCGTTTTAGGAATATGAGGAATGCATCCATGTTTATCTTTTATGTAATAGCAGAGGGCGCTTTTGCTTTGCTACCGCCGGAGGGAAAAGGTGAAGCTTGCCGGCACGGCAGGGAGAGCCCCGCGCCGGCTCAGAAACGCCACCCAGCCCCATCTCCGCTCCCACACGCCGAGTACCCTCCTCCCGGGCAGGGCTGCAACGCCTGTCCTCGGGGAAACCGGCCCGGCCGCCGCGCTCCCCTCAGCGCCGGGCGGGGCGGGATGTCCCTCACACGTCCCCGACGCCCGGCTCGCCCGCAGAGCCCGGTGCTCCGCGGGGGCACGGACACCGGCCGCCGGGCAGGAGGGAGAGCGGGAGGCCGCGCCGCCGCGCCTGAGGGAACACGAGGCCCCGCCTGAAGCAGCGCGCGCGGGCCGCCTTCCCCCGCGGCGATTGGGCGGGAAGGGCGGTGGCGCGCGCCGCCCGCCCCCTCTCGCGTGGGAGCCGGGGGGGCGGGGCCGCGCACTGCGACGCCCGCGCGGCCCCGCCCCGCCCCGCCCCCGCGGCCCGGCCGGGGCCGGAGCTGCCGAGGGAGCGCGGAGGAAGATGGAGGCGGCGGCGGCGCGGCGGGGGGCCCGAGCGGCGGGCGTGGGGCGGTAGCGGTCCCGGTCCCGGTCCCGGCCCCGGCGGCCGCCCTCCTTCCCCCCCGCCCCCGCCCCCTCAGCTCTTTAAGAGGCGGGCGAGGCGGGCTGCCTGCCCCCGCGCAGGGGATGGCGGCCCCGGGCCCTCCGCAGCTCCCGTGGCTGCGGCTGGGCCCGCGGCTGCGGGCCGGGCTGGAGGTCGCGCTGCGGGTGCCCAGCCTGTTCCTCATCGACGCCATCTTCAACTCGTCCCCGCTGCCGGGGGGCTCCCTGTGCGCCGCGCTCCTGGGCGTGCTGCTGCGGCTGCTGGGTGAGAGACCGTCCCCTCCCGCCCCGCCGCCCTTCCCCGCCCGCCGCGCAGCTCCGGCCTCCGCCGCCCGCGCCGGGCCCGGCCCCGCCGCTGCCTGCCCCCGCCGGCCTTGTTTACAGCCGCGGGCGGGGCACGGCCGCCGCTTCTCCCCCCCGTCCCCTCGGCCCGCCGCCCTGCCTCCGACCCCTTCCTGCCGTCCGTCCCGTCCGCGCCCCCCCCCCCCCCCCCCCCGCCCGGGGCTCGCCCCCGCCGGCGTGGATCTGCCCTCCCCTCCGCCGACGAGCCGCACCGCTCCGCGTCCGTCCCCCCCCCCCGGCCCCGCCGCCATCCCCGGCTCCCTCAGCCTCCTCGCCGGGGCCCCGTCCCCCGCTCGGCCCTGGCCGTGCCGCCCCCGGGAGGCCCCGGGCCCGGGCGGGGCCGCGGGCGGGCGCCGCTCGCCATGTGCGCGGGGCCGGGGCTGCGGCCGCCGGCCCCCTCCTCGGCGGGGGGCGTCCGGCTCCGCGGCCGTGCTCTTTTTGTTTTCGTAAAAAGTACTTTGCCGGGCGTGATGTCCTCCTGAAATACGCTGCTAAATCCTTCCTTTAGGCGCAGCGGTTCAGAAACGCCGGGAATTCGGTTCCCAAATGAGAGAGAAGTCTCTTGAAACTTGCCGATGGTTATTTTTAAGCTTTTTTCCTCCCCTGGGATGGAGGTTGCAAACCCCCGGTGTAACTCGTGGCGTTATTTTCGGCGTGACCGTGGGGGCTCGCGTAGCCTTCGCTGGGTCGGGGCCCCGCTGCGCCGGCGGCTGTGTCCGGGAGCCCTCGGGCAGGGGGGAGAGGGGAGGCCAAAACACGGCGAGAGGCTTTTTTGGAGGCCGGCGACTCGTTGATTTTGTGTTTTGTTTGATGTTTATAGCGGAAAAAAATAGGAAGGAAATCGGTGGTATGGCTGCTGGGGTAGGAAGCTGAGGAGAGCGGTTAAATGTCACTCCTCAGGGTGTGATGCTGGGCTTGACGGAGGAAGGCGCTTCTCAGGATTGCATCTGCGATCGCTTTTCTGGAAGGGTTTGGGGGAAGAAGTGGGCAATCCCTCCCCCGCCTCCTGCAAAAGAGCTTTGGGAAGAGTTTATGCCAAGAGACTTATCTTGTACTTTGAGACAAGTGGTCTCTGGTTCTTGGCTTTCCGAAAGTAAAGAAAAATTAAAATGTAACCGCTGACAAGATGATGTCAAAGACCTTCTGTGTGGTTCAGACAACAGAGCGCTTTTGCATCTATTTTTTCCTCATCTCAATTTAAGAATTACAGGGTTGGGGTTTTGCTGTTGTTAGGATAAGCTGAAATACTTATTTTGGATGGTTCTGTATTTAAATAGTGGGGAAGTTGCCCTTTTCGTTACCATTTGCAGGCTTTGAAAGACTGATCCAAATTTTTCCTGTCACACAATACTGTTGAGTGTAGGATAAACACACAACTTGTCCTCTAGGTACAAGGATTGTAGCTCTGGAGAGAGTTGATAGCTTTCAGGGGTGATGTTGAACAGTTCTGAAATGTTCTGCGAGCACAGCTCTTCAAGAATGCTAAGAGAGAGCTGTGTGATTTTTAAAAAGTTTTACTGCAGGATTCTTCAGTCTGATTCTGCCATCACTCATTTTCTACACGAGTACATAGAGTTGTACACAGCACAGAACCAAGTTCTACAACTGGAGTGCAGTTTTTCTTTAACCTTCTTGATTAACCTTGCTTCATCTCCAATGCGATGTTTACCTTTCGTACCTTTGCATGGTTTTTTTTTTTGTTTGTTTTTTAAGTGTCTCCATTCCAGCAGAACCACCCCCCCAGGAGTGTGAAACTGTTATTTCAGCCAGCAGTCCCTCCTCAGCGAGGACACTGATTTTTGAGAGGGTTACTATAAATACTGTAGTCTGTAGAAAGATGTGGAAGCAAGTAGAATGGCTGGGGCTGGGGAAAAAAAATAATTAGGCAGTTCCACATGATGGAAGTCGAATCCTGGGTAGTGTGCTGCTATAAAGATCCTGACAAATTGCAGGAGTTAAAGGAAAAAATGAGAGGAAGGGATTCATTGTAACAGAAGAAATGATTTTAAAAGTAAATGCGTGTGGCTTGATTAAATGGTGTGTTTGGAGGCTATACTGGAGACAGTGGGTGATGGGGCGGCACAGATAGGAGCAGCGAGGATGAGCAGCAGCGTACACAGAAACACGAGACAGATCTCCTCAAAGGAGGAGCTGCAGCATTTCCTATCAGAGGGAAAATGGGAGAAGATTCACTGCTTGGTGAATGCTTTGCAGGGCAGGGGGAAGCCTGGTCGTGGCCAGATGGACTGAAGGATGTGAATGGAGATGGGGGGAGAGGAGGGCGAGGGCCCAGCTCCCCTTCTGAGATCCCAGTTACCTCCTCTGGTCTTTTGAGGTTCCTTTGGGGGGGTCTTGACCTGTCCACACAAGTGCTGAGGGAGAAACGCTTCACCTTTTGTTAGTCCCTCTTTAGAGGAACCAGTAGGTCTAGCTTTTCTATTGACTCATTGTAGTCCTGTTTTTAGGGATGTGTCTTGCGTGTGAAACGTCATCGGTGTTTCAAGATGACCTATAGTATCTAAATAGAGGCCGGTTACTGCAACTGCAAGGAAGAAAAATAGGTTTTGTTTACAGGCGTGTTTCAGAGCAGCCTGCTTACTGCAAAATGCATCTCATTTGGCTCAAATGCTCAGACTTATGTAAATAATGAGCTTGTTCCAGGCATTTGAGCCTTTTCTGTGACTTCTGAGACAAGACAAAGGGTACAAACGCATCAGCAGCGTTTGCTTTCCCAGAGGTGTTTATGGTGGTATGCATGAAAAGGCACTGAAATTGTCAAGCTTATTTTAAAAAAAAGTGCTGTATGTAACGAACACGCAGCTTTTCATGGAGGAACCGAGCTATGATACAAGGCACTTTCTGAAAACTGACTAAGGCTTTTCCTCAGTCAACTTCACAAGGTTACTAGGTTAATGATTAGTTACAGAGAATGTTTTTGTATCAGCCAATGCTGCTGGCAAGGAATAGTGTTAAGGTGCATTAATAACTTTTTTTGTAGTCTGCCTTTTGCTGTTGATTCATGTTGACCCTTTCCCTTCTTATTGAGTCCTCCAGGGTGGAGGTTGGTTGGTTGGTTTGTTTTTTGATACAAGCAGCCGGCAACACTACTGGTGCAATCAAATGCCGGTTCTTAGCAAAGTTTTTTATTTCCATAATCAAGATACCATGGCTCAAAATATTTTTTAAACACTTGATTATGGAGGATTTGGAACAATCCAAAATACAATCGTCAGAAAAGACTGATGCTGTCCTCCAGCAGAAAGAGGATTACTTGCGATTTCATTAGTGTTAGTACAGAGATGGAAAGCAACTTACGATCAAATACAAGTTGTAGAGATCGAAATCTCTCCAAACTGGTCTGGATGAGAAAGCAGTTGCATAGGCTAGAAGCTGATTGAGAAGCCCAAAACAAAGGCAGTGTGTTTCCTGAAGAAAAAAATGTTTAAGGAAGTGAATGTAGTGATAAGTGCCATTTCATTTAACATCTGTTACGGAAGACCCCGTACCTACATAGTACAGAGTGATGAAATTCATAAGCTACCCTACAGGAGTTTACTGCAAGGTGATGAATGCAATACCAAGGTACTACAGATGCTACAGTAGGATTTCTCATAGGAAGCTGCAGACTTTCCAGTCATGGTCAGTATGAGGGAAAGGTTAGCAAACAGGAATTTCAGGATCTCAATCTGACTTCTAGCAAGTAAGACGCAAGCTCGCGCTGGCATTGGCAAAGAGGCGACTGGTGCAGTTTTGGATTCTGTGTACAAAAAGCTTTATATTGTGGAAGGTCCTCTCCATGAGACTTTTCGTTTCAGGATGCCTTGTCAGAAATGAAAGCAAACTGAAGGGAATTGGAAGAGCACCTTCCACACCCCACCCCCCCCACCCCCCAAACTACAGCAATTTTTCCAGGATTCTCCCATTAAAGAGTTTAGCTGAACTGTCTTGGCGACTGTTCTCTTTAGTACTCCAGCTTGGACATCTGTAGTTGAGTGCTTTGCTCAAGTGAATTAGGGGACTTAGTAAATGTTACTCATTTATTCCTTACTAACTTCGCCTATAAAGGTGATGCTGTATCTGTTCATTCTTTTCTGCTTTTAGAACTTAGTTTTCAAGACTAAGGCTGGGAGCTGTCACTGCTCTGGTCTGAAACGGCAGATGAACTTAACAGTAATAGTGACTTCATGCCTGCATTGGCTTTGCATTGCAGCTGCAGATGCATTAAATGCAGAGATTAAATTGTCCTCGTCTGTTCTCTGAAAAGGGCACGATTGGTAATGTAAAGTTACGAGTGACTAATTGGGAAGTGATACATTAAATAAATGTAGCTCCAAAGCTAATAGGTTAAAATCTGTTGTTGGATTTCTGCTGAGAACTAAATGATTTCAATCTGTTTTTAGGTGTCTTTGTATCCAGTGTTGTTCTGGTCTTACAACAGCGAGCACTTTTCAAGTTTTATATGATCGCCTCGGCATTTCTGCTGGCTGCCACTTCAGTGTTGGTGAATTACTATGCTTCTTTGCACATAAACTTCTACAGTGCCTACTACACAGCCGCGTTCGGAATTCAGATCTTCCCTCATAAAGGACCTTCGCTATGGATGGCACTTTCCATCCTTCAGCTTACCTTTGGAATCGGATATGTTACGTTGCTAAACGTGCAGTCCATATACTCTCAACTCATCATCCTGGATATCCTGATTCCTGTAATCGGCTTGGTTGTTGAATTGCCTTTAAATGTCCGGCAGATACTAGTTTTTATTTCAGGCCTAGTGCTGACACTAAATACCACAGCCATTTTAGTTACGAAAATCAAATGGTTCTATTATTCGGTGCGATACGTTTATCTGCTGGTGAGGCACATGTATCGCATTTATGGATTACAGCTACTGATGGAAGATACATGGAAAAGGATTCGGTTTCCAGCTGTACTGCGTGTCTTTTGGCTAACGAGACTTACGGCACAAGCTGTGGTATTAACGTATGTTGTAAAGATGGCTGAAACTAATACAGAAGAAAAATTCTTCTTGATATCGTGGGATAACTGTTGGGAACTGATCTGCAGTCTGATCATAAGTGGGTGTGACTCTACTTTAACTGTGCTGGGCATGAGTGCCGTCATTTCCTCAATAGCGCATTATTTGGGACTTGGTATCTTGGCCTTCATCGGATCAACTGATGAGGATGACAAAAGGCTCGGTTTTGTAGCGCCCGTCTTGTTTTTCATTTTGGCTCTGCAGACTGGTCTGAGCGGACTGAAACCGGAAGAACGATTAGTTCGCCTGAGTCGAAACATGTGCCTTTTGTTAACCGCAGTCCTGCATTTTATCCATGGAATGACGGACCCTGTGCTGATGTCCCTCAGTGCCTCCCACGTGTCGTCCTTTCGCAGACACTTCCCTGTACTGTTTGTTTCCGCTTGCCTTTTCATCCTCCCGGTTCTGCTCAGTTACATCCTCTGGCACCACTATGCACTAAACACGTGGCTTTTTGCAGTTACTGCGTTCTGTGTAGAGCTTTGCCTAAAAGTAATAGTTTCTATCACTGTTTATATATTGTTTATGATTGATGGCTACTATAATGTGCTGTGGGAAAAACTTGATGATTATGTCTATTATGTTCGTTCAACCGGCAATATTATTGAGTTTATATTTGGAGTAATCATGTTTGGAAACGGAGCTTACACAATGGTTTTTGAATCGGGAAGCAAGATTCGTGCTTGCATGATGTGTCTACACGCATACTTCAACATCTACTTGCAAGCAAAGAATGGCTGGAAGACTTTTATAAATCGCCGGACTGCTGTTAAGAAAATAAACTCGCTTCCAGAGGTAAAAGGAAGTCGGTTACATGAAATAGATGACGTATGTGCAATCTGCTACCATGAGTTCACCACCTCTGCTCGCATTACTCCATGCAACCATTACTTTCATGCACTTTGTCTTCGGAAGTGGCTGTACATTCAGGACACTTGCCCGATGTGCCATCAGAAAGTGTATATTGAGGACAAGGAAAATACCAATATCTCTAACAACAACGGGTTTGTGGCACCAAATGAAAATCCTGTGCAAGTTGCAGAAGAAGCTGCTGATGCTGAAAATGAATTAAATGAAGATAACAACAGTTCCGATAGCGATGAGGAAGACGATGACTGCGTGGCGCAGCACTTGAATGAGACTCTTAATGTTGACTCTAACTCTCTTGGTGATTAAGATGTCCTTTACTAAGCCGTGAGGTATTTGTTTAAGATGGACTTAAACAGAATAAAAGTATCACTTTGTAGTTATTGTACTTGAGCACAACAGCAGTATCTCAATGTTGAGTCTGTGAATGGTGGTTGTTTACTGTGGTGTGTGCTACTGTAAATATACCTCTGATTTTTGGTGGTCTCTTTCATGACCACCTTAAAATTATGTACATTATTGTACATGGAATAAAATGTTTTCACATGTTTTTAAGATGGTTGGGAAAACACTCTTTAATTGATGTAGTGATAATGCTGTGCCAAAGACTGTATACCAGTAACCCCTGATCAGTGAGGTCTGGATGCAAATGAAAAATACCGGTGAAAACAGACTGTTCAGCAAGTCAAATCAGAAATGAAAAGCCTGAACCAAAGCAGCTTTTCTTACAAATTCAGTATTAGCAAAGCTTTATTGCTCAAAGCTAGTGAGTTGTGTTTTAAAAAAATAAATAAAAATTTAGGTTGGTAGACTTAACGTTACAGCATTTGCGTATTTGGAACAAAAGATGAAACTGCTAAGCTTTCTAGTGAAGTAGAAAAGCATGCCATTGATGTGTTAAACGCTTCGGAATTACCAGTAGTAGCTTGAAGGGCTCTACAGTGAACTCAGCAGCCCGGTATTCATCTCATAATGCATACAGGTACTAACAAGAGTTGCTAGCTTGGGCTAGCCTTGATATTGATCCTGAATCTCGATGAAAGGGAAATAGGGCTGAGAAACTGCACAAATGCAGACCACCTTTTCAAAAGCAGCTTTAATCTTGCACCATTGGGAAAAAAAAAAAAAAACCACTACATATTGGCTTCCATTGATAAGAACTTGCAGATATGATAATTTTTATGTTCTGGCAATGTATTTGCTAAAGTTATGCTGAATAAATTTAAGAAAAACAACTTTACATATTTGGAAAGAAGACTTTAATAGTGTTGTTATATAGAGTATTGGCCAGCTCAAGTGGGTCATCTTCTCTTACTGCCGCCATTATTTCCAGTACTTGACTAAAAAAGAAAGATTGGTATTAGAAGACTCTGAAACTCAGCACTGAATATACTTCAGACTGCCACATGTTTATGTACGAGTTACTGAGATTAACCTGGAATAAAAACATGCTGAGAGCAGCAGGGCAAGGTGTGCAGATATGCAAATAGCTTCACTTTTAAGTCACTAACTGCCATTCCCTTCACACTGAACACTGGTTGCTCACTGGTACAGAATCATCTTTGGTTTTTTGACTTTTGTTTGGAGGTAATTAAACAGCTTTCTGTTTCAAAGAAAGTGTCATTTTGTGGGTGTCTTTATCAATAGTCTTCATTTTTCAGACTGAAATTCATTAGCCTTTCAAGGCTAAAGCTGCACTATGAATAAACTGGTCTATGGCAAAGCTTAAGTTCCAGATACAGCCTTATCCAAGAGTACAGCTGCCAAAGTAACTTTCATTTTTTCTTGTAGTAGAAATAAAAACAACTTCACAGTGAAGAGTAAGAACCTCAAGCTTGGTGGTAGGGTTTGGTGGTTTTGGTTTTTGGATCTTGCCTCTTATGCAATAGCTAAACTTCTTTTTGAGGAAGACAGAGTAGACAAAGTTGCTCTTAACAATTACTGGAATGCAAATATTTTCATTTTTCATTTCATGGCCACTCCTGTGCTTTGCAGCCAAATGGCTTCTTGATTTAAGGGGATGCTCGAGATGGGGTGGGATCAGGCCTACAGAGAAACGACTAACAAATACCACAGAATTTCACCCTTGAAAAGTCTTGTTAGGGCTTACGTAGCTATCCCCGCTTGGATGCAGTAGGATGCTACATTACTGTAACACTATGAAATCGCTGAAGGAGAGAAAAAAAAAAAAAGCCTCTTGTGGCTAAAACTTCAAAAAAAAATAGCTTTCAAGGGGAGTAGTGCAGTTCTAAAAATATATATAAAGTGGAAATATCACCATCAAAATTGAAAGGTGTCCAGCACCACCAAAAAAAGACAAGTGGAAAATTCCTCCTACCAACTGAGCTATATTAAACAGTACATATACCCTGAACATTAAATATACTTTGTGGCCCGAGGCTAACTTTCCCCTCACACCAGATCTTGCTACTTGAGAAGTCACAAAACACCAGTTCTCAGTTACCATACTTCATTTTTCGTAAGGTTTAAGAGGTTCTCAGGTTACTAATCTACAATTAGTACAGGTTATAATTAATGTTAAAGGGACAGTAATTTTGAAGTAAGGTTGAACTAAACAAGATTTTGTTTTATAAAAGAAAGCAAAAGCCAAAATATAGCATTTGTGTACTGCTCTGGGATGGACTCCCTGCATTTCCAGTTCGGGGGTTTCTGAAACGCTTTTTCTGTAAGCTACAGCTAAGGCAGCAGATACGTGGGGGTGTTGCTAACACATACAGGCTCTCCGGAACAGCCTCGTTCAGCAACAGTAGAGATCTTCACTTGTGATCAGAGAACTGTTTTCACTTGACCTCTTCCCCTACTCCAAAATCATGGACTGACCCTAGAAAGTGTTTAAAGTACTGAAGAAGCCCTTCCATGCTTATGTGTGTGCTTTATCTTTAAAACACATATAAAATCAATTTCAAAGAGTATTACAAATCAACATAATTGCATAAAATATATCTGAACACTAGGAGACGTCACCATGTAAGCTTAAACTATGCTTTTAGCGTGACCAGCAGGCTCTCTCAAGAGTTTCTTCAGGTCTCCCAAAAAAACAGCAGAATTCGCTTCAGTTCTCAAACAAACTCTTGTTCGGACACCTTGCTGAACACCTGAATTCTTTAGTACTACCCTGAGCATTATTTCAAAAGTTAGTTCCAAACAGGTCACTTACACAGCTTTTCACAGAAATACATGCAGACTTCACAGCAAAAAAAAAAAAAATCCCAACTTCTGATGAAGTAAATGGGCTTTGCACCTGGGTAGGTACAGCTGTGAGCTTCATCTGCTGAAAATTCATTCACATTCTACAGTGCAAGAAGAAACCTTCCTGAATTCCTTTTTCTTTTCAGGCAGGGAGTTGATAACGAGATGATTCAGAAGAATGGCATAACTCACCCACCAGATTTCAGTAACAGTTGGGAAAATTAAGGCATTTCATCTATCAGTGCTATTGAATGGAGATGAGAACTAAACACCTTCACTAGAACAATGATACATTTCCCTGCTTTTCAAACCTCTGTGAGGAAGCGCGTGAAAAGGTGGCAGAAAGCCATTTCTGTACTTTCTAACTCTGTCCGTAAGCCCCTGGAGTTTTCTTCTGCTGTTCTCTATGTTGGCTGCTGTTCTTCATATCTAAACTTCATAGGATCACAGTGTTCTATGAAACTTAATTTTTTGTCTTAGGCACAGTAGCAGAACGAAGCAATGACCCTAACCAAATTCACGTCGTGGCAGTTCACGTCGCAGGCACTGTGATACGAACACAGGCGCCGGCCCCACTCAGTGCCTCGGTACTGCCCGCTCTGGGAGCACTGCACAGCTCCAGGGCTGCAGCAGCTTTAACAATCACTGCAACAACAACGGAGTGAAATTTATTCAGTTCAGGTTACTTTACGGGGTTTAACCCCTTCTTCTATCAAGTGAAAAGATAAAAACAGTACTGGTATCACTTTCAGGGAGCTTTTTACATCCAGAGTTGCTCAAATGGGAAAATTAAGACTTAAAATTTTTTCCACAGCCTATGAACTTGGCCTTGCACAAGTTTCAATAAACTTAGAATTCATTTTTATATACATTTCCAGTGAACTGATCTTTTTTTTTTTTCCCCGTGAGATTTGAAATATTTAAAATACTACTACAGTAGTACACTTACATTATATGGCAGGGTTCATTTCTGTCCTTCAAGCAGTGCCCTATTTCCCATTTCTTTTTTGTAGGAAATGTAGTTTTAATGTATTTTGATCCAGCATGAGTATTTTTCACTCCACACCAAGGCGCATCTAATTTCATTTGGAAAAAAAAAAAAAAAAATTAAGAGTATGCAATCGTTTCAGAGTAGCATGAGATAGTTCAATCAGCTACTTCCACAGACAAAAGTCCTTGCAATCTCTTTCTAGCAGTGACTTCCAATTCAAAATGGAATTTAAGAGATCTGTGCAATTTAACATCTTCACAATCTTTGAATTTTTATACTGTTACCTTCAAGATTTTACATTTTAAAGAATCAGCAATAACAGTACATACCACTTATTTCCTCCAACATGATAAAGATAGCTAGATACACTGCATGTATTCCACAGAAACCTCCTGTATACTTTAACAGGTCTGTACTTCATGCGTATAAATTTAAGGATTTAGGCAGTTTGTGGTTTTCCTTTCTCAGATTCAGAAATTAAAATAAATACTGTATTTATAACTGCCAGTTATTGATAATTGAAATGAACATGCAAAAAAAAAAAAAAGGCACCCCTAGTCAGTCAATTAAAACCACTGCTCATTAGGCCAAGAGGGGAATTCAAGCGTTCTTCCACCTTATTCCATTTAAAGAGCTGTTGTTTCCAAATGCTGTTACTGCTACCAGTGGCAAGATCATAGCCATTGCCCTGTGTTGGGCACATCTCCAGCAAGCTAGAATTTAAAAGATCTTCAAGCAGGATTCTGGTACCTAGGCACATTTAAAAATCTGGGCTTGTCAGTTTGTCCTTTTCCTCTTCCCCTGCAATGTCAGGAACTGACATGGCAGCTTATTCCTTCCAGCAGAAGGCTGAAAAGGAATATTTCTGGAGCCTGTGAACTGCTTTCCAGAGTGGAGAAACAGCCAGTCCTTTTTCTACTCCGAACTCCTTGATTCTGCCTTATCATTGCTGTACAAACGTATCTTGTTGCCTCATAGTGTTTAAGTCACAAAGTGACCAAGATATAAAATCTTACCAGTCTCTATCATTAATCGTTCACTAGGAATTGATTTCAGTGTTTCCAAGTTGGCTTCTGTTTTCAATGAACTAGGAAATCAGAGTTTGGTTAAAAAAAAAAAAACAAAAACAAACGTGTAATAGTAATTACTTTGCCTGTTGAAACATTTTGCAGCAAAGGCAGCTTCCTAAATAATTTTGTTAGTGAATAAAATTTGCTTCATTTTTAAAAGTGCTGCCTGTGAATTCAAACTTTGCAGAAAACAGCTAATTTGGAGAGTTACTCACTGAAGCCGTCTCAGCTCGGTAAGCATGCAGAACCCCTGCCTGCACTGCCCACGCTTGCCCAGCCTCAGCAACCCATGCAACTTCGAAAGTGGTGCTGGCTGGCTTTTGGCCAGATGACTGCTGAGAATTCAGACTGCGTAACCAGCAGATAAAGCTGCTCAGGTTACATTTGCATCCTGCATGTGACATGGCAGCTTAAAATTATGCTATTTTTTTAAATGCTTCTCAGAAGGACTGCTTCCATGTTCAACAGCCTTATTTATTTACAAACAGGGATTGACCTGAGGGTAGCAGAATGGACCTAAGACTAGATCACCTCGCTGAGCTGTGAGTTAAGAACTTTTTATGGCTAACAGACTAATGAGTGCAATTCTAAATTTGTCAGATGATTAAGAGTCTAGTGAGCTTTGAAAACTTGACCTCATTGTTTAAAAGAAAGCAATGAGTTCACTACAGCTGACGTTTTAAAATAGCTTTATTTCTTGTAAAGAACTTACCAGCCATTTATTCCAATATAAAGATCCAAATCCACTATAGCTGCTGCCTCTTCCTTTGTGCCATCAAAAGAATGTACCTAGAACATATATATAGATGCACACATATATACAAATATAGGTACTTCATTTAAAACTCCAATCGCTTAGAAGTACGGATTAGTTTTTATTTGTGTAATAAATACCGTTGCTAGTATGCATTACACTTCAATACAAACATAAAGATGGGACATGGCTCAGTTGATTCTGAATTTGGGCAAAGTTCAGGCTGAAGTCGCTTCCATACTGCAATAAAAGTGCTTACCACGTTTTATGAGTGATAAATATGTGTAGAAAAGGCCTATCCAGTGATAGGACTTTTGGCCCAGGAACTTCCTGTAGCTGACAGCTGCGAGACCATGCACAGGAATGAATTCTGTCCACACGGAATTTTTACATTCTTTCCTCAGTATTCCCTACAGGGGACATATGTCAGGGACACGGTAAGAGCAGTGTGATGTTCTCCACCGATTTTAGTCCACGGGAACTAGAGAGACAGTCTCTTTGGGCATCCCAGGGACTAAAGAGGCAAGTGGTAGGTCAGAAGGTGCAAACAGCGTAATGCAGCTGGGAACCACAGCTCCTCTGCCTGAGCGGAGGAAAGACGCCGTCTGCTTCCCCAGGCTGCGAGGGGGACAGTCAGCTGCAGAGGGTGCCTGCTTGTTGTTTCTCTCCTAGTTACCCGTTTGGCAGAAAAGAGAAAGGAAGGAAGGAGGGACTGCGCAGTATTACGTAAGAGCACAACATGCAAAGTACTGAGCTAGGGGAAGGTTTCTGCAGTAATGAAGGGGAAACCTGGGGACTGAGAAGTTATTGTACGAGGTGTGGTTTGATGTTAGTAAGACAGAATAATCCAAGCATTTATAACTTTTGGAAAACCCTGCCATAATGGAAACCTGAAAGAGTGTTGCTGGACTTTCTTAATCATTTCATCCAAAGTTTTTCCTGTTATGCTTTCGAATTGAAATACACGATCTGAATATCTAAAGACATAAAGCAATCAAAAGTTACATCTGGATCTAATTTGAAAACGATGTCTAACGTCAGAAACAAATGTTTGAGGTTACGGCTTCCACTGGGAACATGCATCTAAATTATCTGTGGTCTGAATGCACTGCAGTTACAGGCACTGAAGAACTGGGAAAAGGCCAATGTCAATTATAAGGTGCTTAAACTGTCCTCCTGACAGGCCAAGAAAAACTGCTCATGTCAGCTGCAGAGCTTTTTCTCAGCCTATCTTCTTACCTTGCAAAAAAACTGTTGAATAAGCAACGAAAATAAAAATACTAGAAGGGACTGGAAACACTTATTAATTAATAATAACTTAAATCGTGTAACAGATTCCATGACAAACAACAAGTTGCACATTAAGCAACAATATCCACACACATGCATGTAAAAATGAATGATACACTGAAGTCCATACTTACCACCCCTCCTACAAATCTATCTCTGTTTCTTCTCATTATGTCTATGAAATGAAATAAATAAAAATGTAAGACAGCTTTATAACAGAGAAAGGTGAAAGATTCAGGTTTCCAGATTTTTCATACTCAGACTTTGCTCTGAGTATGAAATTCTCAAACAAAACCCACCTAAAAATTCGGTGTGCGAGTTTCTACAGTGGAGAAACATGGGCAGTTGTGTCTGTTCTGACAGGTCAAATTGTTTTTCAAAATACCTGTAAAATAAAAATGACTTTTAAACAGAAACTCGGTGTAAGAGCAAATAAAGACAGTAGAAGAGTTTTTTCCAGTGCTTGTACGTTTTAGTCCTCCCAAACTAAAGACAGAATTAATGGATTTGCCATGCAAAAGCACTTATTTGTGGAAAGATTTAAAAGGAACTCTTTCCCATGGTATATTCATATAGTAGTGATCTATGCTGGAAGACAAGTAAGAAGTGGCCAAGAGCATCAACACTGAAGAATGCACGCATACATACACTAAGCATGTACTCTCGTGTAGTGTGGGTGTTGGAGTTTGTTTTTATTTATTTGTTTTTAATGAAAGAGGAACTGACTGTTCTCTCCACAAAGTTTTGAAATGTCAGGAAGGGAGAGCGTGGATCACTCAGAAACCGCTATTTCAAGAAGCACTTGTAAATGCGGTGAGAGCGAGCGAGAGAGCACTATGCAGGTTTCTATAGCCTCAAATGGCCAAAACTGCATCAGAGCTGGCTGGCCTGTGAAGCAACAATCCAGACTTTTTGTTTGCTGTTCCATGAAGGTCAGACTTTCCTCTCTTGGGGTGGAGCAAGTACCAATACCAGGCATCTTACTTCTTACATCTACTACTTACAATAGGCCCCATTCTGCCTATTGTCTTCACTCTGTTTTCCCTCCTTTCCTTTGTGTGCTTGCATCCTTTCTTTTTCACTCCTTTTTATCCCTCTCCTACCTTCTACTCCTAGTATTCCCTTTCAAGGGGCGGTGACAGCGAGGCAGCCATCCTATGAAGAGACATCAAAACATACGCAGAGGGAAGGTAACTAGGTAGCCAGTTTCCCCAGTGCAGTTTCCAAAGGAAACTAATTAGCACTGAACTAACTCATCACTTGTCATTTGCGGCTAGTTCTGATCCCAGAGCATCATCATTTACCATTTCTGTCTGCCACACTACACCCAGGCATGCAAATTACCAATGCTCAGGAAACACGGCAGAGGAACTTAATGCGTGGCAGAGGGCCAACAGTGCATAGGTGTCTCAGTATCCACACGTAATTTGTAAAATGACATTATTTGGACAAGGCAAGGACAACATTGCCTGTCCCAACAGGCTGGGGCTGTATGCACATATTGGATTTCTTTAGGTGTTGCTGTTAAAAGCAGACCAAGGCACTGGGGCATTCCCATTGTCAGACACCAGAAACATTTCAAAGGCAAACTCAAGTGTCCACATACTGCTGTGTATGATTCACATACCAACCAGGAGAAAGTGGCAGCAAACCATTAGTTTGATTTACATTTTCCTAAAAAATAGACAATGCAACCGGTCATTTCGGTTTGTGCAATTTTCACTATTTTCTGTATGTTACAGGCTGACATGTCTCTGATAGAAGTCACCTTCCCTGTTTATCAGTGCAGATCTTTGAGATAAAACAGGTGGAACAGAAATTGGTTGCAACGTTAAAAACTGACATGAAAATTCAGGAGAATAAATTACACCTACTTTGAATCTTCATTGTAGTCTAGATACTGTGCTTAGTTTAGCTTCTTTGACTAAATATAAATTTAATTGCAACTCATGATTGCTCTTGTGGTTAATCAGCTACAATTGCTTGATAATTAGTGTTGGTTTTTTTTTTTTTTTAACAGAAGACTTGTTTCATAAAGAAAATGAGGTTTTAGACACTGAGCTGCAAATAAGCCCCCTAAGTAACCTACTGCCAATTTTAATCTAATTTTGAGCAGGGCAGTGGTCTTGAAAGTACAAAGTTTAGTGCCCCTACAAATGGCAACGCAACTCAAACTTCTTCCATTCCTGGCAACAATGAAGACCAATACATACTGCTACTTGCTCTGTCAAAGAGAAAGGGCAGGTGAATGGGGAAGTTGGAGAGAAAAAACAAAAAAAACAAAAAAACAAAAGGAAAGAGAAACCCTGGAAAAGCATGAAGAAACCAGGTGATCAGAATGGTAACAAAGTCAGACAGTAGGAAACTAAACCTTAGTAGTTCCAGTGCTGAAGGAACAAGCTTTTTCTTTGGCTGAGCAGACTGTCATTCAATGTAGGCTGGTTCTATGTTGCTTCTCAGTAAGGAAGTTTGAAAATATTTCTGCGTGATTGGCTGCAGGCTTAGTTTTGACTGTAAAGTTCAAATACTGTGGTATTTTCAGGTTTGGGATCAAGACACTAAAGGACCTGAAGCAAACTCGCCTTGCTGAAGTAGAATATCCCCAGACAAACAATTCTGGATCCATGTATGAATAATAGTGCATGTGATTTTGTTCATCCTCTCCAATTTGATTAAACCTCCTGTTTCCATGTCGCTAAGCCCCACAAACCACTCCCAGTAGCAGAGAAGTGAAACTTCTATATACTTATCGGTCCATTTATAATGCGACCTTCACCACAATATGAACGCAGTACCTTCATCTAACTACCATTCAAATCACCATTTTCTCTTGGAAAAGTTATGAGAATGGAGAAAAATTCTGACCAAAAAAAAAGGTTCTTAGGGCTGCTTCAACAAAGGAATTTCATCTTTATTAGGTTCTCATCTTTATTAGCTTTTCAATCCAAGAATAAAAAAAAGTGTTCCTTTTTTTTACAGGTGAAAATTATCCAGACGAAAGCACAGCGTAACTAACTAGAAAATAATGATTAAACATTAAACAGAACAGAGGTCATGCTCAGATACTACCCAGTGGAAAGCTACCATACTTCTACAGGGTAACTCTGCAGCTGCTTGCTAGCTATTCCAGCGACTGCTACCACACCTGAACTACGGATCAGCTGAAAACCTGTGACCCGCCTCTGTGCATTTCACATTTTACCTTCCTTTTTTTTCTTTTATTTATAATGCATACAGTGGATCTTAACTTGAAGAACGCACCATCCAGTCTGCTAAAGGGCATGAAAGCCAGACTGTATCCAGCTCCATAGCATTCAGTTAGAAATGAAAACAACCCCAAACTCTGACCTTATTTTCACAAACGTGGAGGATGAAGAGCAGGGAAAGCTGTCCATTTAGAAAATACAGAATTTACAAACACAGTGTTTGCAGGCATCTGTCCTTGAGGCTTTCAATGTTTCTTCAGGAAGGACATGGACCTGTTGGAGGGGGTCCAGAGGAGGGCCACAAAAATGATCAGAGGGATGGAACACCTCTGCTACGAGGAAAGGCTGAGAGAGCTGGGGTTGTTCAGCCTGGAGAAGAGAAGGCTGCAGGGGGACCTTATTACAGCCTTTCAATACTTAAAGGGGGCTTGTAAGAAAGATGGGGACAGACTTTTTAGCAGGGCCAATGGCGATAGGACAAGGGGTAATGGTTTTAAACTAAAAAAGGGTAGATTTAGAATAGATATAAGGAAGAAATTTTTTACAATGAGGGTGGCGAAAGACACAGGTTGCCCAGAGAGGTGGTAGATGTCCTATCCCTGGAAACAGTCAAGGTCAGGCTGGATGGGGCTCTGAGCAATCTGATTGAGTTGAAGATGTCCCTGCTTGCTGCAGGGGGGTTGGACGAGATGACCTTTAAAGGTCCCTTCCATCCCAAAGCATTCTATGATTCTTCACTCCCTCATATTTCTTGCTTTCTGTTTCTTCCCCTCAATCACATCCTTCCAACCACAATTTCCAGCAAGGGCTCTCAATAGATCTCTTAGAAACTAGATTTATGTATTTCATATGATTTACTGAAATAGCTCAGATAAAGACTTTCTGTCATTATCAACCTTAATTAGAAAGGACTCACCTACCACTTTAAAAGTGATTTCTGTTCCACCCTGTCACCTCCTTCCTCACAACCCAATTTCAGTGCACTTGATTAGAAATTTTTCACTACAGGTCTTCAGCTGCAGTCCATCAGATAAGAAAAATGAGACTTTTTTTTTCCTTCCAATAACATCAAGGCAGTAAGGATCTTAAAATACGATACTCCAGCAGTGTTTTAGTTTGCCACAGAAAAGAAACAGCTTATGCTCCACAGTATGCTTTGCTGAACTTTGTGTACACTGAATTCTACCAGGAAAAAAAGTTCTGTCCACTTTGCTGAATATTTTACTGCACGACTGTAGCATTATGAAGAAACCTCTACCTACTGCTAACATGTGGCAATTAGAAAAAACACAACTAACCACTGCCCCCCAGTGACTAATTTACTCAGAACACCCCCAGTGATTAATCTACTCAGAAGAGTAATATGCAATTCATGAATCCACTCATCGTATTTGAATTTATCACTTGTATTTTTCAGTCAGTTCCCTCTGCAGACAGAAGTTCTCACTACAAGAATGCAAGCTGACTTTAGGGGCTGTGCTAGCTTCTTTCCATTCAGTATCTATACTGCAGATATTACTTCAAAACACAGATCTCTCTGGCTCCCAACATCACCTTTTTATCAGCTCTCAATTTTATCTGCTCCCAGCTAACACCTCCCTTAAAAGCTCATTTTTTTTCCTCACTGCTGATTCATCCCTTTTGACAGTTCCGTTCCCTTCCCCACGCCTTTCACTCAACCTAATTCTTCTTTCACACACTACAGTTATGTTATTCTTCCCATGAGCCTCTAAGAGTTCTTGAGTATTAGCAAGAATGAACATCTGTCACACCCAGAAACCCCCAAAATCTGATCAATTTTACAGAAAAAGACACGCTAAGTCAACACCAGGCAGGTAGCAAAATTTAGCACACAGCACTACTTGAATGTAGGCATCTTTCTTTAAAGTCCCATTTCTGCCAAAAAACCCTAGATCCAGCCCTGCAGATTGCAGGCCTACACCTGACAAAACGTTACCGTGTAGGACACAAGACAGAAAACACTCCTGTGAATTGCTACAAATCAATTCATAGTCATCAAAAGTTTCTTACTTGAGTTGGATGTCCTTTGGGCAAAATTCTAATCTATCAAAATCTGCAAATAGAAAGAACAAAAACCCACTTAGTGTTTTAGGATTTTTTTAATGTATGTCTAGAAAAAAAAATAGTGAAGTACTAAGATAACACTTACCTAAGCCACATTCTCCAACTGCTATTACCTTTGTCTTATTTTTTTCAATCAGATTTTTTAATTCAGATAAATACTGTTCAGGGCTACTCTGCTCAAATTCTCCACAGCGGGTAGGATGACAGCCAACTGTACTGTAAAACATGTCTAATGCAAGATAATATTAGAAGGTTTTAAGAAAAAAGAAAAAAAAAAGGAAATTTATATAAGGTATAGACAGTACCTGTATCTGCACTTTTTTATTGCTCATAATTTTAAAAGAAAACTCCCTTTGAACAACCTTATCTAGGTGGTAATTTTATTGCACTGATATTTTCTGCTTTAAAAATGTTAGACAGTATCTCTAGTGGGGGTACGTGTGTGTGTTTCTTTTTACTACACATTATTTCGTATACTCCAAAACTGCAACTCAAAGCTAAATTATTCTGGTGGAGTGGCCCTGAACAAATCATACAATTGTTGAGTTGGACGAGACCTCTTGATATCATCCAGAAATACATCTCATTCAAAATGCATCAGGTTATCCACAGCTGTGAGATTTGTAGACAGCATGCGATTTCCCTCGCGTGCCTCTGCATTAGCCATTACAGAATTTTGCAAGCAACATCTAGCCTGATTTACCGAAGTACCTAACCTAGACTACCTTAGCGCCAAAACTAATATTTCTGCTAAGTGCCTTTATGAAGAATGTAAAAGCATGGGGGGGGAGGGGTGAGGGGAAGACTATACAGGGCCTGAGCAACTTGATCCAATACTAAAGCTAGTCCTGCTTTGATGGAAGTGGGGAGGTGGATTGGGTTGGACCAGATTACCTCCTCAGGTTCATTCCAACCTAAATTATTCTATGGTTCTGTTCTGTAACTAGTACTTTAACATGTGTTTTAGTTCAAATACATATTTAAGTAATTAGTGGAATGATATTTGCCTTTTCACAGAAAGAAAGGGAAAGCTAGGAGAACCATAAAGAGAAAGATACCTCTCTTGTTCAAGCTGGTCATGATATACTGGCAAGTAAAAAGCAAACAAAACCCCACCAAAACCCATATATTCCACACCATATAAGCATTCCAGCTTATTTCTAGAAGAGAGCCTTGTAATAAAATTTATTCCACAAATTTCCTGTAATTTCTTTTTTTTAATCTAGAAATAGAAATCACAGGAAAGACTGATTCCTTCCAACACCCAGGGATCTAAAGAGCAACATACAGAAACTCATACACAATGCATTCATCCCATTCTGAAACATCATTTCCCATTTTCCTCTGAGATTCTGTAAACACCTCCAGGGGCAGGTCCTTTTGAATTCTTAATTCTGAGAGTGGAGGTTATATTTCTGACTGACAACATAAGTTTAAAGTGAAAATACCATTTGTCTGTGCCAGCTGCAATGCATCTTTACTGTCTTGTAGACTCCCACCTGTAATCAAAAACTTGGAAGAAGAGAAGTACTGTCAGCAAGTATGTTCTTCTTTGAACATCAAACAGAATGTTTAAGAAAACACTCAGATATAAATAAGACTCTAGACAGAGAACGTCAGAAGACAATTACTAATGTATATATGACAAAATTTCATAAATCAGTAACAAACCTCAGGAGCTAGTAAATACACTAGGTATCAAAACCTGATTCTTTATCAAGTATCTTCTATGTGAAGTATTTAAACCATTAAATGAGTAAAATACTTCTATTTGCAGCAATATTAACTTCATTAGACAATGACTCAAGAAACTTTATTTGCATTCAGGAAATGATATTCAGAAACATTCTCCTTGTCTCACAGGTGGAAAAACTAAAAACTCCCAAACACCCAAAACAAGACATGAGTAAGTAAGTAGATAAACCAACAAAGAAGTCTGTATCAGAGTCAGGATTACAAATTTCAGAATTTCTGGCTCCGATCTTTTATTTTTACCTTAAGATCAAAGGTTATCACACCAGAATTGTTGCTTACAGTGTTTTTTGAACCACCGCTTGCAGGATCTTGCACCCTAGGTCCTAATAAATCACAACTACACTGCTTTTAGACAACTCCTATCCCTACGCATGCTACACCAGGCTCGGTCAGCACCAAGTCAGACATTTCTGCAGTATGCTCCATTAGAGATGGACATATCCCAACAGTATCACCGGAAAAATAAGTTAAGCTGAAATTGGCTCAGTGTGCATACAGCACAGGGCAAAACTTCACAAAAAATTACCATAAATCAGCAGCTAGAGGGAAAAATAGAAGTATTTTCAAATAAACAGATTAAGCTTCTAGGCAAGTAGAAACAATCTGGG
This sequence comes from Nipponia nippon, assembly GCF_047370975.1. Classification (NCBI taxonomy): domain Eukaryota; kingdom Metazoa; phylum Chordata; class Aves; order Pelecaniformes; family Threskiornithidae; genus Nipponia; species Nipponia nippon. The sequence goes on along the minus strand of NW_028262290.1, from coordinate 12,718,452 downwards.
ATGGAATAGACTTCTGACACCATACAGGCCAGTAGCAAGACGGAAAACATAGCTAAGGACACGGAACTCCTGAATTCCATTTCTGAATCTTCTGTGTATCTTGAAAAAGTTATGCAGTGAATCAATTTTTGATGACAAAATAAGAAAACTGCCACTTACTTTCAGAGGGTGGTATGAAGATTAAATAGTACTTATACAGCACATATAAACACAGTAAAAGTGACTATGATTCTGTATTTACTCCAGTGTGGTAACTTCACCATCACTAGAGTTTTTTTTTATCTCTCAGTTTATTTCCCACTTTTTTCAGATGAGAGCCTTTCAGCAAACTTCTGAGATGCCTGTTCCTCTTCTAGAGAAGGGTTTGTTTCTAATCAACCAGCCTTATTAGTGCAGTAGAACAGTCTGTGACAGTATGCGTTGTATTCTATTTTAATTCATATTTTTGTTTTGACAATTTATTCAGTTTAGAGACAGAGATATAGGCAGGCTGGAGTATTGTAACTAAAGGGGCGCGGTACACTGCTGAAAACACCGATTGCAAGGTAAGAGTTACAAACCTGCTCATAATGATGCTGGTTTTTAATATACATAAACCAGTATTTATTAGCAGACATTCAGATTTCTCAACTGTAAGAATTTATGGGCACTCCCAGCTCTTCTGCTGTTACCAACTTCCTTTACATATAGGAATATCTGAAGCATCTCAATCAGAAGTTTTCAAGCTTTGACATGTAGCAGTAACTGTTGAGGAAGAGAGTCACACAGGACACAAGAAGAAAGGAGTGGTTGCCTATAATACAACTAACATGGAAAATTACGTACCAGTTGATTGCAGTAGGAGAACATCTTTCTGTTGAAATTGTACAAAAGAACTTCTACATACACATCACATATGATACCACTGAACTTAAATAATCAGCATCTAATGTGTGCAAATGAAAGACAACACGCTGCACAGAACACTTTTGCTTTATGCTACTGAAGAAAGTTACTGCATTTTCCATTGCAAGTTCCAGAAACATTTGTTTTAATAGGGAAGCACTAAAAAACCAAAGTATTAGAAAGCAGTTTAAAATATTAAACAAATTTTATTATAAGAAAATACCTTTTTAACGCCAACTTTGACTGCTCTCTCTACCACATCCAAAAAGTCATCTGCAAAAGTTCATAAAAATGTCATAAATTGACCTTAAGGTTTTACAGCATAATTTAACTACTTTTCAACTAAAAATCACTTTCATGCAGTCAAAACGCCTATCATGAACAACCTTTAAACCACACTTGACTAATCTTTAGAAGACAATAACAAAATGCAATAACTGAAGATCCAATTTAAATCCAAGAAGTCAATGGAAGTTTTTCCACATACTTTAGGAGAATCTCTGGTCTTACATCTATATCTAAAGGCCGTGAGAGCAGAAAAAGCATCCATTACAATCAGTAGCTATGATTCAGCAACGCAGTACTTTGATAGCTTATTGTTCATAATTCTCAGATCAGTTTTTCCATGCAATCCTAATACAAATAGATCAGCAATTGTCCGTTTTGCTCTAGAAGCAGAGTTACCTGTATGACAGCTTAACGGCAATTAAGAGAATGTATTTTGCATAGAACATCTAACTTATTTTGTCACGCTTTCTTCTTCAAGCCCTAGTAAATAATAAGCATCCAGTTTCTGAGAAGAAAAAAAGAAACTCTAACCTCACGTTTTGACAGGCAAGAGGTTTCTATTTTAACAAGAGGGATCCTGTCTTTCAGCGGATACAAAGAAACACTTACCTTGATGTTTCTGTGTTCCCCTGTAGATTCCTCTGAACATAGGATCTGTCAGGTTAATACCAATATCTATGAAAAATCAAATATAGAAATTAGATGTTATAGTCGCTCTACATTTCATTCTGAGCATTAGCCAACTAGGGAAGACAATGGAAAGCATATCTTAGTAGCCGCCGACTACCACACTGACAGGTTAAAACACTTATAAAGCTTAAGCGTAAGTTTACTTGCATAACTTGAGAGGTTACTCCTTACTGGAAGTGACAGAAAAATAAAATTTTGGCCTTCTGTGCAGCTGCAGACATGCCCTCATAATCACCAAAGCTAATGCATACATACTATTTATTGCAATTAATTCCACTTTTCACATGAAAATACAAATTTATCCCTGCCCACAAGCAGTAACAGGGAAGGAAATACGCAGCACCTCACACACGACTTTGAGGCGGGTGGAAGCAGCAGCAGGCCGCCTCGGAAGAGCCGCCTGCTCTCCGCGACCAGCAGCACGGACAAGAAGCCCTGCAATGCGGCCCCCGACCTCGCCTCGGCCTTCTCGCCCTGGCTGCCGCGGCCCGCCCGGGGCTGCAGCCCCCCGCAGCGACAGCCGCCCCCCGGCTGCCGCAGCCCGGGCTTCCAGCGGGAAGGGAAGGGTTCCAGGGCGACACCAGGCTGCTCAGCCACACGCAGAACTTCTACCTGAACCGACCTCCTGGAGTTATTTACGTACTTCCTGCAGAACTTCCCAAGAACATTAACATTTCCATCCCAGCCGACTCCACGCAACTGGAAACGACCACGACTAACGCGCCGAGGCGGGAAAGGGGCTGAGGGGCGGCCAGAAAACCCGCGGTTTAGGGACAGCTCCGAGGAGCCCGGCAGCAGCCCCTCAGTGCCCTGATGGCGGAAACGTTCCCAAGCGCTTCTTGTAGGCTCAGGGGCAGCCCGCACCTCGGCCCGCGGGCTCCGAGGGCGACTACAGAAGCAGGTAAGCCCCGGGTGAGGGGCAGACCCTGTCACCAGAGCGGCCCGCGCTCGGCCCCCCGGGGAGCGGGGCGGCGGGGCTCCCCCCGGGCGGCGGCGGTTGTGGTACGGAGGGACCTGGGGCGAGGCGACCGGTGCCGCCGGGGCCGCGGCCCGCCTTCCCCCCTCCGCTCTCCCCTCACCGATGAACTTGGCGCGGCTCATGGCGGCGGCGGCTGGAGCGCGAGCGGCGCGCCTGCGCGCGGCGACGTCCTCCACCTTCCCGTCAGCCCCCGCGCAGCGAAGGTGAGGCGTAGGGCGGCCCGGGATGGCGGCCTACCTGACGCACCAGCAGAAGGTGCTGCGGCTCTATAAGAAATCTCTGCGGCACCTGGAGTCCTGGTGCATCCACCGGTGAGAGGCGGGGGGAGGTGGGCCTGGAGAGCGGGGGGAGGAGGCCCGTTCTTCCCGGGAGCGGGGCCTCTCAGCTCCGCGCTTGGCGGGGGCGGCCTTCCCCGCCGGCCTTCCCCGCTGAGGCGGGCGTCGGGCTTGACTGGGGCTTTGTCCCCTTTCCTTCCCATCCCCCAGTCATGACTGAAGGGGTAAGGAAAAAGTCTCTGGGCCAGTTCTCTGTGCCTTCCCCAAAAAAGGGCGATGTGGGAACAGGAGCTCCCCAGAGCCCCGGCCAAACCCTGTCTTTGCGCAGGAGTCACTGGCGATGTTGCCAAGCCTTGTTTCTCCATGCGATTACTTTTTTGCTGCATCGTACATCGCTGTGCTTAACCTCTGTCTGTAGAGACAAGTACCGCTACTTTGCCTGCCTCCTGAGAGAACGATTTGATAAGAACAAGGATGTGAAGGATATGGTGAAAGCGACAGAGCTGCTGAAGGCCGGCGAGGAGGAGTTCTGGGCAAACCAGCATCCTCAGCCGTACATCTTCCCTGACTCCCCTGGGGGCACTTCCTACGAGAGATATGAGTGCTACAAGGTAAGGTGGCCTGGAAGGTGGTGTATTGCTGTGCTTACCTTACTGTTCTTTTAGTGAATGTAAAGTGACAGCTTTAAGTGGATTTTCATAGGGCTGCAGCTTGCCTCAGCCGTATCATTTCTCTAATAGTTTACTGCTGCTGAACGCCTTGCTGCTTGCATGGGAGAAGCTGTCCTGCTTGTCTGATCCTTGAAAATGGAATTTGCTGGTCCGTCTGAAGACAGCTAGCTTCTTTTTGCTGGGGTGATCATCTGCTCTTTTGCCAAAGGGAAGCTGCTCCGCGATGGGTCAGGCACAGTGAAAGGGTTGGAGCTGAGCTGCGAAAGTAAACAAGGTGGAGGAACCTGTGCTGCCTGTTGTGGTGCCATCTGGTCACAGCCTTGGTTTCTCTCTGGTCTTGTCAGGTGTTGCCTTGGCTGTTGGGGGACTTCTCTTCACTCAGTCCCATTGTTCTTCCAGCATTTTGAGTAGTGGTACAAATTATCATGTCCCTTCATACGCTGTAGTGCCAGATGTGTATTTGTGCGCCGCTGTGTGGTAGGTGGTGTGCCTAAAAATAGAATCAGTATTCGTGGAATCTAAAGCACTTCTAGAGGCTCTTTCTTTTCCCCCTAGATTGTTTAATTTTAAGAGTAAAGAAACAGGTTTCATAGAAAAACACAGGGTTTTTGCTTTCTTGGCATCGGCTCCTAATGCATTGCGAGAAGTTAATACTAACCTAGAGTGCATGCACCCCCTTTCTTCTGAATTTGAAGAAAGCGCGTACACAAGACTAGATCTGATCAGATCTTTGCACACAAGAAGCCATGTGAAAGGAGGAATCTGACATAGATTTATCAGAGGCAGAAAAAAGAACATATGAATGAAAAGGGAAGAGGAGGACTTAAGCTTATGCCAAGGTCGTGGGCCTTAGCAGTAATAGAGAGAATAGCGAGAGAGCATCTGGACAGAAAAAAGGCCAGTTGAGCCTGGTCAAGATTAGTCTTCATATAGAAATATAAAGTGGTTTACATTCTCTTTTCTTTGCCCTGTTTGAGATGCTAAAACTGTCATTTAACAAAATGGCTGTCACAAGGATATGGGTTGTTGGTGTATCAGTGACTGTCCATTGTGGATGCTGCTACAAAACGTAATTTTTAGATCTCAGCCTGTTTGATGGTTTTAATTGTTGTTTGGTGGGTGTGGATTTTTTTTTTTATATTATTATTAGCAGCTCTGCTATTTCTGTTCAGTCAAAGGTATACTCAGTGATAAGAATCACAGCAGGAAACTGGAAGTGTAAATGTCACTGGATGAATGATGGTATTGGAGTGACTTCTTAATTTTCTTTTTTTTAAGAATTGGGTTTTTGGGGGGGGATTGTTTTGTTTTTTTAATCAATGTTCCTGTCTTTAAAATGCTAGCGTTCAGTGATAGGCTGCTGCAGAATTTTAAATTTCACTTTTTTTCTTGACTGGACATCTCAGAGGTCAGACTGTTATCAAGATCTTAAAGGCCACTAATTTCTTCATTAGTTGTAGACAAGTGGAAATGAGCTGTAAGGTTCTGTCTCTGTCAAAGAAAATGAATTAGTAGTTGGAGAAAAGGATCTCTCTAACCCGCTGCCTTTGGGAGAAGGAAAAGAAGAAGTGACATCTTCTCTTCCACCAGATGGAATTATTTTGAGAACTTTAGTGTAAACTGGGATGGCCTGGACTTGTCTTCGGGATGCTGTGATTGAAGCAAGTCACTGTGATGTCTTCCCATGACTTAGGATAATGTGCGAAACAGATCAGAAGTACTGGTCTCTGCCATAAAGCGCCTTGAGACTAACAATAGTCAGGTAGCTCTTAAATGGTGGTTTTCTGTAGTACTTTATTTTCTAGGTTATTTATCCATTTTGATACAGGCTTCAGTGATTGTGTTTAGTTCTTTTGTGTGTGCGTGTAAAAATAATATATATGAAACTTTTAAAAATTGATTTAACAGATTCCGGAATGGTGCTTGGATTACTGGCATCCTTCTGAGAAGGCGATGTATCCTGATTACTTTGCCAAACGAGAGCAATGGAAGAAGCTGCAGCGGGAAAGCTGGGATAAAGAGGTCAGTGCTTGCTCAATGCAAAATAAAGCCTGCACAGGTACCTCGGAGTTACAACTTCTTAAAGGCTGTGAAGGGAGTTTGAAGTTAAAGCTGAACCCGCAACCATGTTTCAGTTAGTGCAGGGCTGTTGTAGCGGCTTTGCTGAAGGAAATCCCAGAGTGGGATGAGAAGAGATTAATGACCAGAGAATTCCTCTGCTGCTGCTGTGAAGCTCTGACGCTTCCCGGTTGTCCCTTTGAAAGTGACTTAGCAGCGTTCATCATTTGGGAACCGAGAATAATTTCTGGCCGACCTAAACTGGGATTTGGTTGGAAAAAGTTGATGTTCTTAGGATAGTTCTTTAATTCAGTTGTAGAGAAATAGTTGGATTGTACGTAGTAGAGCACTCTTATCAGAATTAACAGCGGCAGCCAGCACTTAGGCTGCTTCAAGAAGCATGTATGGAAAACGTCTGAAGGGCTGCTGGGGGCACGCAGAAATAGAGGTCTCCTGCCGACTGGAATGGAGGTTGTTCAGGACTTGTCATTATCTGTCAGCTTTCAAAGCAGCGAGGGAATGCAGTCTGTTTAATGTTGCAATGGTAGACATGAATTATGTGGAAATAAGGACCTTTTAAGTGAAATTTCTCATGTAAATCACATTTTACTCCTAAAAATTCCTTCTTACTTAGGTAATATGAGCCTACAATGATTACTGAGTTTAAGCGCATACTGAGAAACACGGAGCCTGCCTGTCAGCCCAGGGGGTTACTGCTGGTTCTTCCCTGCTGACATGGGGGCCAGTTTCGCTTACCGCCTGGGCGCCGAGTACCGCATTACGGAAGGTGCTTGTACGTACTAAAGCCAGTTTATGTCTTGCCTTCCAGATTAAGCAGTTAGAAGAAGAAACTCCAGCTGATGGTCCAAGAACTGAAGCTTTGCCTCCGGCTCGTAAGGAAGGGCACCTGCCACCACTGTGGTGGCAGTATGTGACAAGACCTCGTGAAACTCCCATGTAGAAGCATTATTTCGCATGAGAATTAAAGCGGTCTGTCTTCTGTAGGCAGTAGACATGTCAGTGACCGCGTGCTACTCTAAGTAATACAAAATCAAGCCAAATAAAGTGAAATAGAAGGCATTTTTCTGACGTACTGTTCTTCTGTAGCGTGCACACGCTTCCAGTTTGTTCAGTGTAGAACAGACGACTGTTAACGCCTACACTAGACACCCGAAATGTCGGAGAACACTGACCAGCCTGTGGAGAAGTCTTACTGGCATACTGGCTCCGGAGCGAGTTTTATAAAGGTGAACATGCATTGCAGCTGTGACAGGAGGAGTTAGAAAACTCAACTCTGAGACTGGAAAAATTGGCCACGTAAAACTCCCGTTCCCAGAGGAAGAATGTGAGGTTAAAGGGGCGGGAGAGGCAGATTTACGGGGGGACTGGATGGAACGGTGAGCAGCTACAGCAAGAGTGACGCCGCGTGGCCAGAGCCTGCCTCCTGCTGTGGAGACGGGGGGGAGGGAAGGAGGGGGATTAATAAACAATTTGTATCAGCCCAGTAGCTTGGAATCCGGTACTAACCACAGGCGAGGTGGTACATGCTGGAGTTTCAAAATGCTGACAGCAACGGAGGCGGGCTTTGGGTGCTCCTGAACGAGGGTATTTCTAACCTTGCTTAGGGGTAAAGGCTTCTTCCCCTCCCTCCCCACCTCCTTAGGCTTTTGGCTGCATTTTTCACTTAGGTATCAAATCTCGAAGATGTAAACCTTCCTTACGTCGTCATGCTTTCTTGCTGCCGTGGATAACGTTGCTGTAGAGCACCAGAAGAAAGTTCACCCCCAAGTAAACTGAATTCTAAAAAACTACAGAGCTCTGTCCGTTAAAACAAGCAGCCCGCTGAGGAATGCGGCTCTTGTGTGCCCATTTATGGGTCACCGCACTTCCAGCGGGCAGTGTGATAGGATGAACGAGGTGCAAAAGCTGCTTGCTTCCAGCCACATTCCCAAAGCATCGATGTAAGACAGGGGAAGCTTTGCTAACGCTTCCAGTGAGAGAACAGCTGGGATACAGCCACCTGGTAAAAGCTCTTAGGGAAACCTTCCTGGCTCCTCTGCTGGCCTCCCGTTTTGAGGGCTAGAAGAGAGGAGGTTTGGGTTACCCGATCTGACTCTCATTCTGCAGGAGCTGTTGGATTGTGCCATATTTGACCCGAAGGCTTATTTTTTCCATGAGCTTCAACTGAAGGCTTGAAGACAACAAGAGATGGCAAAGGCACTAACTTCACAGAATCATGGAATCATTAAGGTTGGAAAAGACCCTTAAGATCATCGAGTCCAACCGTTAACCTATCACTGCGAAGTCCACTGCTAAACCATGTCCTCAAGCACCACGTCTACCCTTCTTTTAAATACCTCCAGGGATGGAGACTCAACCACTTCCCTGGGCAGCCGGTTCCAGTGCCTGACCACCCCTTCGGTGGAGAAATTTTTCCTAACATCCGACCTAAACCTCCCCTGGCGCAGCTTGAGGCCGTTTCCTCTCGTCCTATCACTCGTTACCTGGGAGAAGAGACTGACCCCCACCTCGCTACAACCTCCTGTCAGGTAGTTGTAGAGAGCAATAAGGTCTCCCCTCAGCCTCCTCTTCTCCAGGCTAAACAACCCCAGCTCCCTCAGCTGCTCCTCAGAAGACTTGTGCTCCAGACCCTTCACCAGCTTCGTTGCCCTTCTCTGGACACGCTCCAGCACCTCCATGTCCTTCTTGTAGCGAGGGGCCCAAAACTGAACACAAACACAACTTCAGCTGCTTTAAGGGCTAAGCATATTGAGCTTGGGGATAAGAAAAGGCTTTAAAGTGGCTGTTTTTTTAGAAACTTTATGTAGCCCTCTTCAGTAAGCCTACATGCAAAATTTGCCTGAATTTTGGAAAAAAATAGACTTCGAAAGTTTAGGTTTTACCAGGAAGCTGGAGCTGCTCTCCCTTCATTAGCCCAAAGGCAGCAGCAGAAGTGAGACGTGCCCCTTCCCCGCGCGGCTGCTCAGCGCCCCTCGCCTCCAGCCCGGTTGCCTGCGCAGCGCCGAGCTCTGCCTTCTCTCTGCTCAGGCATCGGTGCTCTCCTCTGCCGTTTTTCAACACTGAAGGTACTTATTTGTAGTAAAGTTCCAACCTGCGCCCATTTTTCTAACGTGTCAGTTTCCTAACGACAAACGCTGGTTTGCTTTAGCAGCTACTCGCATGAGCCTGAATGCAAAAGGCCAAAACCAGATGTGGGCAAAATTCATAGGGAAATACCGCAGCCAGGGCAAACCCGCCTGCCCTGCCCCTGAGCCCGCTGCGCCCTCTCCCTGGCCCGGCGGGAGCAGCCCGCGGCCCGGCGCCAGGGCTGTAACCGGGCGAGCGCTGGCGAGGGGCAGGCAGGTGCCGGAGCGGTCACGGCTGTACGCCAAGTGGTCTTAACTTCTGTTCAGACAAATCCAAGCTTACAAAAACCGTCCCCTCTTCCTGCGCCTCACCTTCCCCCAAACCCTATTCCTGTGCTTTGCTTGGCTGGTGACTATAGGCAGAAATTATGCAAACACCAAATACTCCTTTTTTAATTATGTGCAATTTTGCACTCTCCCAGTCAGCCAACCAACTGCCTTTTTTTTTTTTTTTTTTTTTTTTTTTGGCTAGAAAACAGAGCAAAAAGTCCCTCCTGACTTTTGCGAACACCTGAGCAGCACCTGGGTCGGGGCAATCCCTGGTATCAGTACAGGCTGGGGGATGAAGGGATTGAGAGCCGCCCTGCGGAGAAGGACTTGGGGGTACTGGGGGATGAAAAGCTGGACATGAGCTGGTAATGTGCTCTTGCAGCCCAGGCGGCCAACTGTATCCTGGGCGGCATCAAAAGCAGCGTGGCCAGCAGGGCGAGGGAGGGGATTCTGCCCCTCTGCTCCGCTCTGGTGAGACCCCACCTGGAGTGCTGTGTCCAGCTCTGGGGCCCTCAGCACGGGAAGGACATGGACCTGTTGGAGGGGGTCCAGAGGAGGGCCACAAAAATGATCAGAGGGATGGCACACCTCTGCTATGAGGAAAGGCTGAGAGAGTTGGGGTTGTTCAGCCTGGGGAAGAGAAGGCTGCAGGGAGACCTCATTGCAGCCTTTCAGTACTTAAAGGGGGCTTGTAAGAAAGATGGGGACAGACTTTTTAGCAGGGCCAATGGCGATAGGACAAGGGGTAATGGTTTTAAACTAAAAGAGGGGAGATTCAGACTGGATATAAAGAAGAAATTTTTTACAGTGAGGGTGGTGAACCACTGGCACAGGTTGCCCAGAGAGGCGGTAGATGCCCCATCCCTGGAAACATTCCAGGCCAGGTTGGATGGGGCTCTGAGCAACCTGATCTGGTTGAAGCTGTCCCTGCCCATGGCAGGGGGAATGGACGAGATGGCCTTTAAAGGTCCCTTCCCTCCCAAAGCATTCTATGATTCTGTGATTCCCTAACACGATGGATACCCCACATCCCAGCATTAAAAACAACAAAACCCACCCACCCCCGCAACAAAAGAAACATTTTGCAGGCGCAGCTGCGAGTGAATCAGATTCACTGTAGAAGCGGCATGGATAAACTTCAAAATGAGAGCGCCTGGCCAAGCAGTATGTGAGATACAGCCACGGAGAGACGGGGGAATGAAACTACCCTCCCTTTGGAGACGGGATATTTCCAGCCAAACCACCTTGAGTTTTCCTTTGACAAATGGAAACCTCCGGACAAACATGAGTATCGCAGTGGCGAGGAAATAAATCAGGCCACTGCATGGTAGCTGCAAGTGGGAGCAGCGTCCTCCCTCTCTACCTGTGTTCCTGAGAAAGCTGAGCAAAAGAAAGCCTCAGTCACTGAGGGGCGCGTGGGCGACGGCCCTGGCGGGGCGCTTGATAAATCCTGGCTGCAGGCATGGGCGGCGTTGGCAGCAGCGGCTGCCCTCCCCCAGCAAAAGGCTCTGCGGTCCAGCACCGAGGCAGATGCACGAACCCGCCGAGCCCTCCCTGCTTCCTGGCCAGGGAACAACGGCGAGGGACAGGGGAATGCCATCGCTTATTATTTAGCGTGAATTTCCATCGTTAGCCTTGCACCTTTGCTCTGCCACTACCCTTCCAGTGCGCATCAGGAATACATAGCTATGTGCGATTTTATTTACTTATTTTTTAATTCCCTCTTGCTTCTGTCACACGCCGATGGAACCTGCCTGCTCTTCAGAAGCCTGGTGAAGGACACCGTTGATGATACCCAAAGCTCTGGAAGCAGAAAGTCTTTAAGAACCGAAATACAGAAGTTTTCCAGCAGTTCTTTATTTATAATGTAGGCTTAAGCAATCATTACAATGTAGAAGGGAGACACACGTACAGCAATTATTTATACCAGTTCAGAACAAAAAACTGCACAGGGAGAGGTCAACTCTCAGTACAAACTAGCAACTAAACCACAATAATTTACCATTAGAAACATTTTATTTTTTAGCTGTGACACTGCTTTTACAATATGCAAAAACACAAACAATAGAACTATCCAAAGTGTTTTGTCACATTCTTTCTACATTGAATTTGGCAACATTTTATATTAAATTTTACTGATTATACTAACGTTTAAGAACTAAACAAGTGAAAAGCTGTACTCGGGTACAGTTACATCCATTTATTTCAAAGGTTTAAATAACACTTTTAACTATTGAGATTATCTCCTAGCAGTTTTTGTTTATGCAAAAACCATCTCAAAGCCTCATTTGCACAACGCATCAGCTACTGTATCAAGATTGGTGGGCTACACCACAGGCACTACTGTTTATTATAGTCGGTAATAAGGAGCTTGTTTTTCAAAGAAAGGAAGGTTTAATATTTTCTAAGAATCATGCCTTTTTTTTTTTTTGCTTTTTGCTTTTAAGCCATAACAAAAAAAAAAAGGTTAGCAACCACAGCAGTGTAAAATGTTATATAGAACACAGTGACTACACAGTTACTAGAAGTTTCACATCCAATGCAGTTATGTCTTAAAGCATAAGAGGTTATGTAGGCAAGTCTAGAGCCAACAGAAATCTGCAGAGCGGCTGGTGGCAACTAGCCCCGTGTAGGTGTTATTTGGTGCGGTTTTGAACAATCCCGGCTGCGCGCGTCTGGTGTCCGTCCGCGCGCGGGTCTGCTGCGGGGGGGCAGCCGGCATCCGTCTGGGCGCTCGGATCGCAACGCGCCTCGTGCCCTGGGGTCTGCATATTTCTATCGGCTTTAGGAGATGGGTATTGCAGCAATAACTTACTTTTACTTTAAGGAAAAAATCCAACTCTTAATAATTCTATCGACAGCGTTCCAAAAAACATGACTTAAAGTACAAAAAAAGAGAATATAGTGGTCAGACTCCCGGTATTATCAAAAAACCAGTATCTCTCCCCACCCCCCACCCTTCACCCCTTTCTTTTCGGTATTTAAGAAAAGCCAATTAACTGCCATTTAAAAGAAGTTAAGAAAAACAAGCCCCTGTATTGGAAAGAAACATTCGCAGTTTATTAGATCACAAGCTGGTTACACCCGTCAAATTGTGAAGTGTTTTCTCAAAATATTTGGGCTTTCCAAGGTGCCCAGCCTGCTGGGCACAGTCAGAAAAAGGCATTTTGATAATATCTAAGAACTCCCTGCTTGCATTTTAAAAATGTTTGCACATTTGTAACTGCCTTAAGCCTGTCGTCCTTGTTTGTATTCAGTGAAAGGATGAGCGGAACAAAAAGCGAAGGTGGAAGAACCAAGCCTACACAGTTAAGGCTGCATGCATGTGACTGAGAGTTGGTGCTGTGCAGTCAAAAAAGAAACGTGGAAAAACCCCAGTCTTTAAAACACCCTACAGAAACAAAACACTGCAATCCAATATGGCTTATTCTGATGCATTTACCATGAAGCTACTAGTAATTAATCCTACTAGGCTACTTTTGTGCAACAGCATCTGCTATTTTGATGGCATCTCCCTCCCCCCACAACCCCCCAAATACTCTACCAACTGCAGGTTTCTTCCTTGCATTATATATTGCTTTTATTGTCAAATTTTATTCCCGCTTTTCAAACTTTTTTTTTTAATACTTAAATGAGGATCTGTTCCTTACAGCTTGACTTAAACTTTAAAGTAAGTCCCATTGGTTTATTCTGTTTTTTAACCTCACTATTACACGGCGCTCTACAAAAGCTTGCAAAAAAGCCAAATTTTCATTAAATCCCTTTGCTGAAGTTAACTACTCGACATTTTTTTTTCTCCTATGATTTAAAACTTTACAAAGAGAGTTATAAAAAAGGTAAATGGGATTTGGCACCTTCAGAAAAAATTAAAAGTGTAACTTAGATCAAAAAAATGCAGAAACAAAATCATTGATATTTACAAATTAAAACACCAGTGAAGATTATGTCTTACTACGCTCTTTCACCTTGTTTTCTCTTTTAGAGTACTTTCAGACTGTCTGTTACCGAGTATTTTAAAAAATTCATTGATTACAGGTTGGAATGGATAGAGACAAATTAGTTTCCTCACAGTTCCTTCTCGGCGGCTAGTACTCTGGCAGCTTTTCCACTCCTAGGAAATACGAGGTGCTGAGCGATCATTCGTGGTCGTCTTCTTCAGTTTGACACCCCGCCGAATGGCGTTCAGCATATCTTCACCTTGCGGGACGTCCCCAGGACTCAGCTCTCCGGGATCGAGCTCCGGCTGGCCCACGGGCGCGAGGGTGCTGACACCATCCCGCTCGCTTTCTTCCCCCTCGCTCTCGGGAACCGCTTGCCTCTGCTCGTCGGCAGCACTCAGTTTCTGGCTTGACGGCGGAGGGTTGACAGACGCTTGTCCGCTCCATGAGGATGAGGGCATGCTGGTGACACCTTGCCCACCATCTCCTGCTGCCGGAGACTCGGGACTTTGCTCAGGACATTCTTCTGTCCCAGCGAGGGTGCCGGGCAGCCCCCCCGGGATATCGGGGACAGTTGGTGTTTTGACAGGAATCACTGGCGTCTTGATCGGAATCGGACCTCCCCCTATGGTACCGCGTCTGACTGAAGGCTTGGTGGAAGGGGTCCGTCTGATGGTGGCGACGCCGGGGGTGACTATGACCGGTCCAAGCGTGGTTGGCAGACCTGCAGTGGAAGCAGGACGCTTGGTTTGAAACATTCTGCGATAGGACTGGCTAATGTCGCTGTTTCTGGGGATGGTGGAAGATTTGTCAAACTCTTGTTGCTCTGCCTCCTGGTCACCACTCACAGAGAAATAATCATAATCTGAAACTGATGCCAAAAGACAGAGTTAGGAACGAGCTGGAGAAGACAGCTGAGTCACGTCAGTAAGTCTGAAGTATGTATAACCAAAAAAGTATATATAACCAAAAAAGCCTGGAGGTCAATAGCAACTAAGAGAGGTTTCACCTTCAGAAGGAAGGAAGCCCGAGATATTGTGACCAAGATTCTCAGACTGCATGGCTGAAGGCACTACAGCAGACCGACCCTAAAGCTGCCGGGTGCCCGCATCTCTTGTGAAAGAGAACTGTACACACTCTGTACCTTCTCTGAAAATAACTGATTAAGTAACGAAGACTCAATGTTTGTTGCCAACATTAAGATACCAAAACCAGCATCCTACAAGCCATATGCTACTGCTTGTAGACACAAATACTTAAAACAGTCAGTGACTAAAAAGTGTGCTTTAGACTAGGCAATGTTGGGCTCAGGGGACTGTGTACCAGTGATTTCAGCAGCAAATTTGCTTATTTTGCAAACAAAGTAAATCCCAGCTGTCAACTCCGAAAACTCAGCCTCAGCTTTAATAATCGCATCGGGTTCCTTCCTTTCCACGTAACTGCTGAGCCAAGCTAGGCCCTCCGCAAGCACTACTGCCTCGTGTGATTGCACAGCACAACCAACCTCAGCTGAGCAAACAAGGAGGTTGCTGAACTGCAAACACCAAACTCGGTTCCTCTCAGCTTGCTGCTGGTTCTGAAACAGGGTGCAAAACCCAACACCTTATTGCAGCTTCCCAGGTATGCCCAAGTGAAGGTCTCCAATGGATTCTTTTTCCAATTACAAAATTTCTGCTCAGGTAGGAAATAAAAGGTTACAAAGGGAAAGCAAGACCAGATTCAGAGTACTGACAGAACGAGAAAGCAAAGCTCCTGAGTGCGTATTTGCTAAGACATAGCTCAGAAAGGACGTTACCACCACACGAACTGTATGATGCAGTACCAGTGTCATTCCACTTAACCCATTAAATATAATTCCAGCATCTTTAAATTTGTAGCCTCCTTAAGCTAAAACTCATTCTAGTAATGCACAAGAAAATAGAATCATTCAGTGCGCTATGTAGCAATCCAGGTTTCTTTTTAGTTAATAAATCCAGACTGCAATCCAAGCTGGAAAAAACTTCACAACAGCAACATCCATCCCTTTCTCCCCGGCTGACTACAAAGCCAGTGAGCCACAGCTGCTGAATACAGCTCCTTGGCACCGCAGGGTGAGCGTATGACGGCCAGGCTGGGAACCCTTTGAAAAAGAACAACTCTTGGATGGGTACCTTGAGACGGGATCGTGTCCTCTGAACAGCACGGAGTTGTTGTCTGGGTGCTGTAGCCGCTGGAGCACTGCAAGGAATCCCGACTGCTCCTCTGGGTGTCCAGCTGCAGCCCTCTCGTCAGAGCGAGCGCCAGCTCCTCGCAGGCCTCCATCTCCTCACCCTGCTGGTTACACCCAGAAAGGAGATTCATTACGTCTAGAAAGGTTAATCAATCTTCGGTGACTTTTAGCTGTCTCTCCTCCCAAGCAGAGCTTGTCACCATCGCAACCCAACAGGGTTGTGTCCACCCATTTACTAGGCCTTCAAAGAAACAGACGCTTCTTTGGATGCCGTTGCTCTACAAATGCCAATACCCGACGGCACGTTCTCTCAAGCGCACGTCCCTTCCACTGACCGCCCCAACACCACACCAGTCCTGCTTGTCGGATAAACACGTGCCAACACGAAGCAGGGCAAAAAAAGTACTGGCAGGAGCTAGCACATCCACTTCCGTTGCACCAAAGAGCGTATTCAAAATCAGAGCCTCACCCTTGCGGCAGCCGACACCGTCATGCTCCGAGGCCTCTGGGCCTCCTCAGGGGGCACGGGCGGCCCGCTCGGAGCTCCTCCGTTGAGATCTGGTTCGCGTTTTTCTTTGCGACGTTGCAATGTGTTCACCATTGGCTGATCGTATGGGCCTGGTTTGGCCCAGTCCTAAGGAAATGTGCTTGTTAGCAACAGCTTTCATCAGTGATTGTGCTTTAATTATAAGTAAAACTATGCAAAAGGACAATTTTAATGCAACAGATTATGTATCAAACTAGATATGCCTTTCTGAATAAGGCCAGAAATAAATTAATTTTGAAGATATTAACAATCTTCACTTATAAAACCTATCTCCTTCATTAAAGAGAATCTAAATTTCCTATTCTACCTAAGTGTTCTTATATGAAGATATTTAGTATTTTAATACCACAGTTTTCTCTAAATGAAATTCCATTGTGATAAAGCCTGTATTTTCAGAAATTCAGATACAAAAATCACTGGCACACAGCAGAAAATATACACAAATGTCCAATCAGCAATGTAACTGTTCTAGATGTACACAACTTCTAGTATTACGTGCTGTTATGCATGTCTTCAATTCTGAAAAATTAGGCTTGAACAGATTTTGGATACACATTAGAGGAGCAAGTTACTCTGAGTAATCTCTCAGGTTACTTACTAGCTGAAATCTAGTTTATAATAATGATCTGTACTGAAGAAAGACTAACTTCACTCTGAATTACGCCACGAGGGCTGTATTCACTCCGGGCTCTATTAAGCCAAGTCCTGAGGGTGTCCAGAAACCACACGCTGCACACAAAGAGCAGGACTGATCAGTGACCTGTGCTGGGACGCAGAACCACTGCTAAGCAGCAGCTCCCCAGGTGCGAGCTGCTGCAGGGGCAAGCCCAATCCTAAGAGAGTTTTCCCTCACCAAGACAAGGGGTCCTTTAAAAATAAAAACAGAATAAACAACTTGCATGTGAGACGGGCCGCCCACCCCACCACCGGCAGCAGCTGGCTGCTGGGCAGCCTCCGCACAGCCCTCTGATAAATAACTAACGACGGGCTAAGACCACACTATAGATTTTTACTGACGTGTCTCAGTCCAAGGTATGAGAAGTGCAAGGCAGCTGTACTGACAGAACCCTTGTGCAGACAGGTATTTTGGTTTTATTAACACATATGAAACTCTGCTTTGCCTTAACAGCTGTGTCTTTGCTGTCAGTGTTTTGCCGTGTAATATATTGGCAAAGCGCTTGTAGCATAGACACAACTGATGATCCTGAAGCCCCAGGACCACTGTGGCCACCCTGTGTGTATGTCTCAACAGTCTCCAGCTGCTGGAGAGAGAGACTGGGGGGATCTGTAACACGGTATGTCAATTTACACGTAAAGAAGGTCCCATGGTGCATATGCAGTATCGTATAACCATCCACAGGCATCTAAGACCTGTGCAGCTACTATCAACTGCACATCAGCCTCGTGAAGATTCAGGGCAACAGACACGAGACCTTCTCCCCTTGCTCCGGGGCAGAGTCTCCCAAGGGAATCGCCTGGCAAGGATGCAAGTCAAAGCTCTGGCAGAGCAGAGACGTTTTGATGCCAAGGAAGATCCCTGCAGATCCAGCTGGAGCAACTGAAAGAAGTTACTGCGCTCTGACTTTTTCGGTGGTCTCACTCAAGAGAGCAAAACAAGCTGGGTGAGCACTTTCAGTCTGTGGCAGTAAAGCCAGGATGGCTTCAGTCACCACTTGGGTTCACCTGGTGACGGGCACCTTCTTAAACCACTCCAGCTAGACCTACAAGAGCACGCCTGCCTACGGCCAAGGAGGGGGCCAAGCACAGCCGCTGCAGTGAGAACATCATGTTCAATGTATGGTTTCACTAAGCCAACTGGATGCCAAGCCTGCACCCCCTTGCTCAAGTGAGCGCTTTGACAGTGCTAAACAAGCTCTTTTCTCGCTGAATAGAGCCCAGAGTGCTTTCACCAATGTTCCAGAGTTAAACTATTCCTTCCTACCTAGGTGTTGTCAGCTTTAACATGTTTTAGGGAGTGCCAGAATAGACAAGGTCATTCAGAAATATCCACTACCGGATTTTAGCTCTCTGATTATCACCATGCAGTGCCCATTCAGAGTGATATTAACCAGAGCAAATCAACGAGTAATTACATGGATCGAAAGGTAGCGACAACTGCCGTGTGCACACTGTGGGTATGAGGAGGTGAGGACTGCCACAACAAAAGGAACACAAACCTTCCAGCTAGGGATCTTAGATGATGGTAACATGCCTGGCCCAATGGTGTAATAATGAACGTAGTCTGGAAGGAGGGCTGAGGGAGCCCGAGTCCACGCGCGGGAGACAGGCGGGAAATGAGGGAAAGGACCTGCACCAACTGAAGCTACGGATGGGTCACTTGATAAACTACAGTGATAAAACCCATTAGACAACTGGAAACGAAACAAATAAACAAACAAAAACAGAGAAATTAATATAAACAGAATGAATATGAAAATATACTGTGACTCTGATGCTCTAGGGAGAAAACTTCTGTATCTTAAAACAAAAGAAAGAAAAATCTTAGCTTTGCTGCAAATAAACAACAGAAAATTGATACAATGCTTGGTTCAGAAGTGAGATTGCTTGAAAATTGTTATTTGGTATAACAAATTTCAGACATCAATCTAGCAGTCATTGTCTCCAGGCTGAGCAGCTTTGCCTTCTGTCCACGAAAGCGGCACACTGTGAAAAAGCCTTTGCAATTTAAGTAACCTGCAGACTGCGGACACAGAAACAAAACATTTCCAATACTTGAGGCATTTGCATTGATGGCGTTTATTCTATGTAGCTGGACAGAGAGGAAAAGCACGCAGCCTTCGAAAATGACGTGTTCTGGCTGTGTGATGATATGGAAGAAAAAAAAAGAAAAAACCAACAGCAAGGATTTACCAGATGAGAATGGAGACCGCTATCGCTTCCTCCCCCGATTCAGAGTGTATCCCCTGTAATTTATTCCAACCACATGTGTTTTGTTTTCCTTTTTGTTTTGGTCAAAACCAAACCCCAATTGCTCAGTGTAACGCGTGCTACCTAATGGGAGAAGCCACAAACGGTACAACCTGGGCAAGATGCTCTTTGTTAGGCAGCCAGCTGGGTTTGGGCAGCATTCCACAATCTCTTTGAGTAGAAAAGGTGGAAAATGAGCTTTTCTTAAAAAATTACCTCTGTAAAATGCCCAATTTGTAGCTTCCCCCTAGCAGCTAGTTTAAAGGCAAGTGTCGCTGTGGTTTATTCAAACAGATTCATTTCTAAGGGAGTGTGCAACAGTTCCTATTCTCATCTTCACAGGGAGGAATCCTGGCTGCGTCCCATGCACGTTTTTTTTTTTGTCCAAATGTTGCTGTGTTTGGATAACAAGCTAGTAGGTTTGTATGTCTTTGAGATGAAGTTTTTCACCTTATCTGTGGAGGCCCAAGCCCCCATGGTGGAGCCTGAGCTGACTGAGGTGGGGGAACTGCACTCGCTCACTGACTGGCAGGTTTCAGAGGCTTCTGAAGAGGCAGAGCTGGACGAATTCTGCAGCGTAAAACAGCACCGCAACGCAAGGAAAGGATACACAAGCCACCAAAAAATAAAACAAAAAAACACAGAAAAAAAGACAAAAAGCACATACACAGAGACACACACAGGAGAGAGGGAAGGATGAGAGAAGCAAAGGGTTAGGGTTTTAAAAATCAATTAGAAACTGCTCAAAACCATTGCTAATGTTCAGGAAATCTATGAGAAACAAAACAAGCCATTTGCTTAATGCGAGAACTTGCCACGCTGCTTGAGAATGAGGAAATCGAGGCAGCGATCTCAACTCCTCATTGCAATTTCAGCGTCTCAATTCTGTTAGCTTTCTCAGAACAAGAAGCTGAGGGAGCTGAGGGCACCTATGCTCCAAACATGCAATATACTGAGACAACCGATTTATACAGAAAAGCAGATCATCAGTACTTCAAAGACACAAAGTTTAGATTTAAAACATGGAGCAGCAAACGTCACTTACATTCACAAGTTCTCGGATATTCTGATCTGCAAAAGTGCTTGTGAAAAGCTCATCTGAGTTCAAATATTATGGAACAGAGAAAGAAGTCATACTTACCAAAACTGGAGGTTTCCAAAGTGCATTATCTGTATGCATGCGCCTCTGTGGGTAGTATGCATACACCAAAAGCACTCTGACTCAAACTTTTCTGCCCAGCAGCCCATACGAAGGTACATGTACTCTGCTTAGTGCATAAATGGTGGCATGTGCTTGCCATCTCCTTTCTCTTAACAGCAGAGAGAGAAAATATCACAGGCTTGGATGGAGAGTGAAGGAAAATGCAGGACACAGAGTGTCCATCAAACACCTCAAACATTTTGCTCCTAGCTAGGAACTTCTCTTCCAATTTTCAGTGCACGCCTTTATGTGCATCTGCTGCTGTAAGACCTCTACAACAGCATCTAATTCACCTACAGGCAGGCCAAGGTGAATAACCACATGGACCACTTCACCAGCTACAACGTTCTTATATCTCTCCCCCTTGAAAGTGGCATCCGCCTCAGCAGGGGCGTGCGTGCAGGTCCAACCGAGTGCTTGGAAATGGTCAAGAATACCGTCAAAGTGGTCAGGGCAGTACTGAGCTCTATTCACTGTCAGGAAATTCAAGACTAGCAAGACTAATTCATCCTTTGGTAGTCCAAGACCTGTGAAGCAAGTCTATCTAAGGATATCCCCACCATTTTATTTCATGACAGCAGAGAGAATGCGCTCTTGTATCAAGTTTGTGTAGCAAAGCCTCCGATTTCAAGGCATGACATTTTGAAGGGGAAGAGAAATCTCATCTGAAATAAAATTTCATCAGTCAACCTTAGATGAGATCTTGGGGTGAGTTTGCAATAAAAAGATAGCTGGATAAGAGACACTGTAGAGGAGTAGTTACTGCTAACACCCCCGAAGTTGTCTCACT
This sequence comes from Nipponia nippon, assembly GCF_047370975.1. Classification (NCBI taxonomy): domain Eukaryota; kingdom Metazoa; phylum Chordata; class Aves; order Pelecaniformes; family Threskiornithidae; genus Nipponia; species Nipponia nippon. The sequence continues at coordinate 12,697,577 of NW_028262290.1, read as the reverse complement.
GCTCACCAGAAGCTAATTGCCTAGGTAAAAGGAGATGTCGGTCTTCTGAGATGGGATGCCATCACCATAAGGATTTTGGTGAAGACTACCGGGGCTGCTGAGAAGCCAATACAGTATCAACATCTCGAGCTTATTAGCAAACTCTGAATTTAAGTAAAACTTTGAAAAGGCTGTTAAAAAAATTTAAAAAGCATGTAATGTGGTGGATTATTTTATAGAAATAATGCACATCCCGTCTTATGCTGACATGAGATCAGATCTGCGGGTGACCTGTCAAATGTGTTTAGCGTACAAGTGAGCTCAGCTAACAAGGCTTGTATTCAAAGCGCAGTAAGAGTTGAGGTGAACATAAGATCAGAAGAAACTACAACAAATGACATGCAACTATTAAGGAGAGAAGTGAAAAGTATGCAGTGGGGTACCCGGTGATGCAGTGGCTTGATGTTTTGTGGAACTTGTCACATTCTTGATTTAATGCAAGCCCTTTTACAGGAGAAAAACCTCTAACATAAGAATACTGACAAACATGAGCTGCAGTTGACTCTGCCGTCAGACATAACTGAATCATACAGGACACTAAATAGAGATGAGCCTATTTTTTCTATCCTTAAGAGAAAAAAACATTATAGAAAATTAGCTCCTAAAATTCCAAGTTCTGCCTGACATTCCAGGTAGCTCAGCAAAAGAAACTGTTTGAGAAGCCCCATGAGAACACTCACACTAATGTTACACTTTGGCCCCGCGGGAAAAAAAAAAAAAAAAAAGAGAGAAAAACATAATTTCAGAAAATGGTTTCTGAAACCTCATGCTTATGGCCTGGAAGACCCTCCTGGGTGTGCACACTCTGCACATGGCAGGACAGTCAGCGAAGGGTCTGAGTTCCAAACATGAGATAATACCACCTTGTCTTCTGCAGGTGCCCCAATGATGACAAGTGAGAATTTGGAGTTTACACCTGAGAGACTATTCCTGTTTACAAGCCAGAAACTTCACAAGATTATGTCAAGCAATGGTAGAAATGGATCATAAATGAGGTTTATTAGCAACAAAGCTGCATGTAGCAACTAGATGGAAAAAGGCCAAAAATGCAGATTCTGAAGATGCAGAGAATTGTTAAATATACCTGACGTATGGGGAAAAAAGACTGGAAGTGGTGAACTTATTTTTGCAATAAAGTGACTCCAAGGTGAAAAAAAGATGAAAGAAAGGACTCTCCCACTAACACAGCGTAGCCATTTTCAGCAGGCAAAGGATGAACCAAGATGCCATGGAGAAAACACCTTGGTAGTTGAAGGAAACGCAAGAGGTGGGGGTAGAGAAACAGGGTCTGCTTGCCTTGAGAACCTTGCATGGCACAGGGAAGGGGAGCCTCTGATCTTGCTAAAAAAAGGATTACTACAGTGAGAAAATGATGGAGAGGGAGGTGGAAAAATACTGAACTCCTGAAGGAAAAGTGTAAAGAAAAAGCAAGCGGCAGCAGGTCAAAGGCTGCCTGGATCAGACTGCAGAGAAGTCCTGAATGGTTGGACTCGGGTGTGGGAAGCACAGACCACCCTTCGTTTCTTAGCAGAAAGTACCTGAGGGGCTGAAAACAGAAACTGCACAGCTACTGCTTGGGCAAAAAGTCTCCGAACTCTTGAGTGCTTGCTCCAGAGGCACACCCACCGGCACACGCGCTCCTGGCAGCACACGCACAGGCAAACACCCGGCAGAGCGATTTCTGCTCCACATCCCGTGGAGTGAGAAATTTGACTATGGGATTTTTTCAACTTAGTTTAGTCGATTCCTTTTTAAAATGATTGTTTAGTTGGGATCATTTTTAAAATTAGTTCTTTCATTTTAGCTATTTTAACCACGGGAGATTATTTTTTTTTCCCCCAGCTGCGATAACGGTGTTTCTGCTCTGCTCTCAAACCATCTCTTCTGAGAAAAAGCTTAAAGTCAACAGTATCAGCAGAAAGCTAAAACTGAGCTCTGCACAGTAACAACCAGTTCCTCAAATGTACGTTATATACATGCAGCTTGGTATCTGGTCTCTCAGACATTGTGCTACGGCTTGTTCTTGGATAGTGTCCCGCTGCTTGGTGTGGTATGTATGAATTCCAGCAAGGATATAAAAAAAAGGCTGTATTTTGGGCTACTGGACTGTATGGTTATATTTTCCATCTATTGTCTTACTAATCTATAAAAGGACCGCAGTTATCTTGGATTACTCACATCCTTTGTTTCCTACATTTTCCATTCAAATATAGTATTGCTTTCTTAACCCCTTCCCTTCCTCAACTCCTAGATGGGGCTTCCTGGGCAAGATTTTCCCAGGAGACCAAATCCTAATGAAGAGCTTGGTCCAATGTCCCTCTGCAGTCAGGGGAAGACTCCTCAGTCACCTTTTGGAAAGCTTTGGATAGTCACCTCCTCACTTTGTCTCACTTCCAGGAACATGTCTCTACTGATCCCTTTTTTCTAGGCAGGGACAAACCCTTGGGAAACCTAATTTGAAAAGGAAATTTAGGAGAAAAACACCTGGTGATAACCGACAGATACATTCCAGTTGTTTGTTGAGGTTTTTTTAAAGTCTAATTTAGGAGCATTTCTTAATTTACATGGAAAACGGAATAGTTTTAACAATGTATTTCCCCTATTCTAACTTCAAGCTGTTCTGAGCAATGGAGTCTCCTCAAAAGCAGAATCTTTCCAGCTTGCTAATTTGTATATGTGGAAGCAAGTTCACATCTAGGTCCCCTCCACTTTACTGTTTAGGGAAAGCAATTTCCAGAATATTCTATCAATGAAGACAGTCCTCTGCTGCTTGACAGCACATCACCAGTTTTATTTTTTTTCCATCTGCTGCTTTCTCTTTCTCTCCCCTTGCTTCCATCCCCATCAAGTCATAAGCAGCCTCTAAAATCCAACTGTATAATCGCTTCCCCCGTGCCTGTTCACTCCAAGTACAGCAGATCCTTCTATTACCATCTCCCTAGATCAAACGTAACTGTATTGCTACCATACTGCTTCATCACGGATATGCACAGGCCTTTGCCTACTACACAGGGCAACGTGTAGGTTTAGGGGCATCAGCCACATTGGTTGTTCATCCAAGAGCTACTCTGGCTCCCAGCAGCAGGTCTGTCAGAAGGGCTTTACGTGGTGTCAGTACTTGCCATGGGCAACGCTGGCCAGGGCTGACCTCAAATCTGGCATTTAGAGAAACTATTCCACTCCAGAAAGAGACCTGTGATGTTTTTCAGCTGTTCAGCTATACCCGAATGCACTTGCTTAATTAAGATTAAAGCATTTTACAGTGACCTTTCCATATGTTGTGCTGGTTTTGGCTGGGACAGAGTTAATTTTCTTCACAGTAGCTAGTATGGGGCTATGTGTTAGATTTGTGCTGGAAACAGTGTTGATAACACAGGGATGGTTTTGTGACTGCTGAGCAGTGCTTACACAGAGTCAAGGCCTTTTCTGCTCCTCACCCCACCCCAGCAGCGAGCAGGCTGGGGGTGCACAAGGAGTTGGGAGGGGACACAGCCAGGACAGCTGACCCCAACTGACCACAGGGATATCCCACACCATATGATGTCATGCTCAGCATATAAAGCTGGGGGAAAAAGAAGGAAGGGGGGGATGTTCGGAGTGATGGTGTTTGTCTTCCCAAGTCGCCATTACGCGTGATGGAGCCCCGCTTTCCTGGAGATGGCTGAACACCTGCCTGCCGATGGGAAGCAGTGCATTAATTCCTTGTTTTGCTTTGCTTGCGTGCGCAGCTTTTGTTTTACCTATTAAACTGTCTTTATCTCACCCCACGAGTTTTCTTGCTTTTACCCTTCTGATTCTCTCTCCCATCCCACTGAGGGGCAGTGAGCGAGCGGCTGTGTGGGGCTCAGTTGCTGGCTGGGGTTAAACCACGACACATGTCCAGTTATCCGATACAGGCTAATATTTTTACTCCCAGTGATGTTAGCAGCAACACTGCAGAAAAGAGATCGTACTAAACCAGTGTAAGGGCAAAGTCTGGTTTATACAATTACTCTTTTTCCTATCTTCCATGCAGAGTGTGATAACTGTAAAGACTTACTACTCAGCAACTCTAGGCTGAAAAGCAGTCTTCATTTTGCCAGTCATCTCTCCTCTGGTATAGTCTGTATCTTGTTTAAATCTCTACTTAATCCTTGTTTGAGATTTCCCTCTTCCCCCCATCTGTGTTTTTGAATAAATTCAGTTTAATTTTCAGCGACACTTGCTTGTCTAAAATGTAGGTGCGAGCATAAAAGCTTCACATAGCTCATGTAGTCTCATTCCCATAATACGGGAATCTTATGTGGCCCCCTTCTATTTTTTTTTTTTTTAAATCCATTATTAAAAGAAAATGGGCTTTGTTGCCTTCAAAACTACTGCTGCCAGTAGATGCCACCGCATGTAGCTAGCAAACATCAGCAAAGTGTCCACCTGCGCAAGACATATAGGTTTTGATTTCCTTTGTTGATTCCAGAGCTTGCCTTTCTGCTTTCTCAGTGTCACTGCTAGAAACAATGACATCAGTGTTTTAGGAACAGCCAGCAGCCGATATCGCTGCTCCTCCCCACCCACCACCGAGCCTCAAAAGCACAATACCACAAGGAAGATCTGTCAGTTGGTTAGAGACACACAACATGAAATAATGCTGTAAATTGAACAGCTTCTCGGTAAGCTCACAATCACAATTACCTGTCAGCACAACACACACATTTTACTTAGTGCTGAACATACAAAGCAAGACACTTAAGCAAAGGTGAAGCGGCCAGGCAATGATCTGTTACCTTTTCCTCTGCGTAAAGGTACACAGAACTAGAGACATACAGAGCACATACCTATTTGTTATACCAACACACTACACTTGTCAAGTCAACGCCACACTGCTGCAGCCTTCTACAGCTCATGAATAGCTCAAGTGATGCTTGGATCAGTTTGCAACGTTATGGACAGTTTCTAAAATGAAGTGAAAGCATATGAACTTAGCTGGTGTAAATCAGCATGACTCCCATCAACTTTCAGGATGTTCTGCCAGCTGATACCGGCCTAAGTTCTCTCCCTTGCTTAACAGGGGAACTTGCAAAGAGAGGTGTTGGGTTTTTTCCATGCTAAGGGCAATTGCAAAGTTACATCCTCATCTGCAAACATAGCATCATCGCGTAGATTACCGCCCTTTTATGCAGGTGCAGTGGATACTATGAAAACCAAAGATGATGCTAGCATGTATAACTGATGTACGTATCTTAAAAGTCAACTTCCTTACCTTGTTACTATTCCAGTTTACTTTATTATTGCTCATTTACTTTTTTGCATTTCACTTAGGTTAGCCATAGCCAATCTAAACAAAACATTCATTTTATTAGTGTGCACAAAGTTCTTCAGGATGTCATCTATAAAAAAAATGCTGATGTGTCCAGACTGGGGACAGTGCAGAAGATGTAGTCATTTGAAAACAAAGCGTTTCTATTAAAATGAAAGAGGCAAATATATTAAAAAACTGTTGAGCTTCCCTTGAGACCGTGTTCCAAGCCTAAATGAACCAGTGTTGTTTTGGATGATACCCTAAAAATTTCACTAAGCGTGCTACTTACTAAATGTTCTGCAAAAAGTAAGGGTCTGTGTGCTGTCAAGGGTGGTCTAGGAGTAGCTTTAGTGTGCAGGTGACACTTGGTAACTGCTAACACTGAAATTGTTGGCTGCTCACTGACTGTGAGGATTAACGTTATCATTGCCTACAAAACCATCTACTCCCCAACACATGAAAAGGAGTGCAACTACATTTATTAAACAAAAGGACAACCTTGTCCAGTGACCTCAGGGTGTATTAAAAATGAGTGATACTCAACAACAGGATATTAGGTCCACTTCAGTTTGTAACTAAGATTTATGATGGGATTTACAATGTGAGATGGAAGTTCAGCCTTGTTTAAAAAATATTGCAGTTGTCGTGTGATTTGTTAAAAAAAACCCAAAACAGAAAAGAGAATTCAGGTGCTGGAAGATACATGCCATGGAGGCATGCAAATCTCTGCCTGCAGGTGGCCAGCTAGTTTTTACAGGAATGGTGCCGTGAACAAACAGAGCAGCAACTTCCTTCTACAGACCAAAAAATGCTCTGAAAAAGTTTTGCTTATATTTATAGTGAAAACCTCTTAGTTTGACTGGGTTCACGACATTATCATATATGACTACACAAACACTCATTTCTTATGAGTTCCATAAAAAATTAAAAATACCTCTAATTTTCATGCAGAAATCTTATTTCTGCAAGGTGCTCAACTGAGAGTCAAAAAGAGCAAGCCTACCCACAGAAAGGGACGTCATAAAAAATGGCAAAACCACTTTCACATCATACTGCTAATGGCATTTTGAGTATTCCAGGCCCGTTGCAGGGGAGGAATGAAAGTCATCTCTCTGATGCCAAGGCCACCAGTATCAATACTAAGGCTGTCAGAAGGCTGTTCTGGCACCGATATTTGTCCATTAAACAGTAAACAGCCACCAGATATTAACAACTTGCAATCTGTACAGGATATTAACTGGTAACCTCAGTGGGTAAAGTGAATATTATTCTGTAAGGTGGGACTTCGTGCTCTTTCTCGGCTGTACATATCTGAAAGTTAGGCATCTAGGCTCCCTCCAGGGCCAGAGTAAAAACCAAATCTCCTGAGAGCGACTCATCCCTTTCTTCAGTGCTAACTGCAAAAGCAGCATAAATCACTCCAGCTAGAGGCCCAACTTCTAGATGGATGAAATGCAGTGAGATAAACCTTACCCTCAGTGTTTAACCTGACTCCAAGGTACCCTAAAACCACACCAGATCCTTTTTGTGAAAAGTGAGCCAAGTTACAGAGTCCAGCTCACGCTCAGGTTTTTGTTCTCATGCTTGCACGTACCTGGTTAGGTGCTTCTGGTGGCATGGGGGATGGCGATTTGGACTGGAAAGCATCCTGGGACATGAATCCAGAATCATGGGAGGACACACTGGACAGCCTCATGGGTGCCTGCTGAGGCAGATTGGAGCTGCGATAGCGATAGTGTGAACTAGGTGAGTGCGAGTGCGAGCCACTGGACCGGGAATCACTACTGTTAACGCTGTTCAGACTGCTGTGAGAGACAAAAGGAACAAAGAAAGGAAAGGGGAGAGGAAAAGACACAAGGGCGGGGTGGGGAGAGACCCATATACAGTACAATTAACATTCCACGTCTCTAGCAACAGGCAGCATAAACCAGAAAAGAAAAAATGTTGACAAATTAAATTTAAATATATATATGCACATATATATCAGTGAAGAACCACAAGCAGCTGCAATATCCCTTGCGACCAGACAGAAAATGGCATTTTACCTTGAATTTCACTCAAATGATCAAATTCTGTAACCACTCAGAGTTCAAAATGAGGTTAGAGATGAAGGGATCGCTACGTGCCCTCTCTAGCACTTGCACAGCACTCGCACAAAAAATGTCTGCTGACGGCTCTCTCCTATTCCTGACTTACACCTTGCTGCTCTTGTACCACAGCCCAAATTTTCAATGGCATCTCTAGCAGGGGGTCCAAAGGCATCACAGTTCATCTAGAAGTCTGCCTCTAGGCATGCCGTTGCAGTCAGTCAGCAGGCCAACATGTGAGACTTTTGAAAGCATCACCAAAATCCCATGCTTCAGAGTACCTGGGACAAGTTTTGCTCACATGAAGGCTTTCTACCAGGAAAAAAGCATGTGACGGCATATTAAGTGAAGTCAAGCCTCTGGGTATGCAGCTTTAGTGAGTAAGAAAGGTGACCAGAGAATTAAAACCCCAAATTAATATCCATGAAAAAAAAATTATTTTTCAAAGAGATTTATTTTTAATCTCCAGTATCCATGAATGACAGCAACGACATGCCAGCCACAACGTGGGAGCCTTTGAAGTTTCCTGCTGGGGTGGCTGAGCAGGACTAGCAGGATGCATCAATCTGAAGGCAGCTTCCTACCTTCGTTGGCAGGAGCCCACTGATGAGCTGAAGGGAATGCTCTAAAGATACACGGGTGAGGACTGCACCTCCTGCTCACAAATTCCACATAACACACGAGATGTACAAGTCGGCTTGGAGCCGGGAAAGAGGAGCTCTGCCTTGTTTTACCCAGACACTGTCTGTTGCCATACAGGTTTACCACACAAGAAGATGAGGTTGATTAGGAACAGATGATGGATTATTATTTTTTTTGCCATTTTCTTTTACAGCTTCAGGATATTGCATCTTTAAGCCTGTGCTCATTGCTCTAAATACGCATGTTTTCACATATATATATAAAAGTACTGAAGGTTTTTTTATATATATCTGCATGCAGAGACAAGTAGGTACATAGAAGAAGTCATGTTCACTTGCTCTGGCATGCTATAGGTAACTTTGCTCATACACAGGGAACCTGTAGTACATTATTCATAAAGCAAACTAAAAGGTAATCATTCGAGAGCAGCTAGAAAGGTGTTGAGCAGAATACACAATAGGATATCTTCCTTTTCAGTAAAAGGAAAGAGTAAATGTAGACACCAGGGTATGGCGGCAACATGCTGATAAACTGTTTTATGAGAGAAAACAGTTTTTACAGAGAAAGCATAGACAGAATCCAGTGTTTCAACATATTTCAGGACAGCATTAGACAGCATTAAACAGTCAAAAAAACTTGTATCAAAAAAGCATTTCCATCTACCAGACTGATAGGTCAATTGCCAAGGATGTTTTTCCTTTTCAAACAGTTTAACTTACTGATTAGTAACAGCTACTTAGAATAATCTAAAAAGTCATCACATGAAAAACAGAAAAGGAAATTATGAATGAACAATCTCAGAGCTTAGATCAGTACAGTCTGCTCTTTGATCTGAAATGGATTCAAGAGAACTGAATCAAAAGCATCTTCAAGTTGTCTTGAGTTTAAAAGTTGTTCGGTCATGCCCATCCTTTTTAATATTCCCAGTCACACACTTAAACGGAGAAAGACCATGAGGGACTGATTTCATTAAGAGTTGTTATTTAAGACTTAAGTATGCATACAAACCCATACCACAGTCTGAACTTGCCTCCCTTTGCCCCCAAACAGGTTAAAATTAAATATTACCAGTCTACTTACCTGCAAACACTAGATTTTCTGGACATGGTAGTACTGGGAGAGGATGGAGGAGTCTGATAAGACCAGCTGTAATCAGAACCTTTCAAATCTAAAATTACCTGATGAAAGATAACCAATAGCATCAAGAACATGGAAATTTTTTTTCCCCTATTAACAGAAAGCATCTGCTTGCCATACAACATTCGTCACCACTACAAACGTTCAGTGCCCATTGACCCAGTCCCAGTTCTCTTCCAGAATTACACTGTGTATATTACACAGGAGAGTCAGCTTCATCCTTGGCTTTCCAGGAACTACCATACTTCAAGACTAGGGCTGCTATCACAGAAGGAAAGTTCAGATTGGAGTGGAAAAATCTTTAAAAAGTAAACTGGAGATTCATTTTATGCATGCTGTAAGTAGTTTTGTTTTGTTTTCCTTAAAAAAAACTATTACAGCCTTAGAGTTTAAAAACTGTTGCATTTTAAAAAATTAATCGAAGATCCAATATTCAACCACAGCAGAGCTTCCCTCCTTTACACTTCTAGGTCAACGCTAAGGTGAGTAAGGTATGACAAGAAAATTGAGTTCACACAGCTGGGTTGGAGAAAAAGGTCCTATTTGGAGTAATTTAATGACATACATTTTCCTATGCATTTTAAGGACAGCATGGAAAAATGCTCAAATGTCAGACTCCATCAAGCTATCTAATCCCAGCAATCTTGCGACCACATAAAGACAGGGACGCTCAAATGTAGGGCGAGGAGATGACTCTCATTCCTCATGTACTCTCAGCAGAAATTAGGCATCTTCATATACTTCAAAGTGTTACTGCTACCACTTCACACTGGTCTCACCAAATACTTCAGAAGCACTCAGTTGGTACTTCAAAATCAATTTTTTTTTAAATTGCTTATGTTAAAAATGACCTTGCTGCAGTGAAGCATCTACAAAACATAACATTAAGCCACTAAATGCTAGCAGCCAATATTCCTCATAACACAAAAGGAAAACCGGTACAAGCTAAAAATAAAAATGTTTTCCAAGTAACTAGAGCTAACCTGTTCACTTGAAGATGGTAATTTGTGTGGATCCATGGTGAGGCTTTTCAGGTCATCTGATATGGTTTGCAAATGGGTTATTTCTCCTAGCATTGATATTTCTTCCTCCTGAAAAGACAAAAGAGCAAGGCTAATCACAGCCTTGGGTTTAAAAATCAGACCCATAACACAATACATGACCTTTTTCTTTTTGCTGATGACTGTGGGAGTGCCCAGTGGAGCTGCTTTTCCTTTGCCCATTAAGCAATCCCTACTTATGAAAGAGGGTTGGAAATACTAATTTAGAGTTTTACAACTACTTTAAGATTGCTGTGAGTTCTGGCACCCAGAAATCCTTTCTCTCATCAATGAGACAAGTCTCAGCCTTATTTTTGTGACATCTTCAGAAAAAGTGTCATTTTTGCTGCATTTGGAAAAGATTTAACTCTTCTATGTATACTCACTAATGTGCCCTAAGGATTTTAACCTTGAACCTAAACAGGTGTTAAACTCATACTTTTTGCTAGTTTTTGGAAACTTTGAGATAAAGGCACTATACAGGTACAGAGCATTAATACATCCACGATTCAGTCTGGCCCAAGCTACATCAACAGCTAACTCAGATGAGTCCTGCACCGTAAGTTACCATAGTAATCCCTTAGCTACCATGGTAATTTCATCCAGGTCCTCAGAGTCTGCAGTTCACCTCCTCCTGCTCAGCCATCACCTCCCTACTTCTCTAACCATGGTTTTCTGTTGAGACTGATGCTCTTTGTAAACAAGCACTGGGAACATTCTCCCAGTACACTGGAGACCCTTCAGAAATGCATCATGCTTGCACAAAGCCACAAACGATTCATTGCCGGGCTTCAGACAACCTGAGATTATGAAAATATACTTAAACCTTTTCAATGAACTGAAAAAGCTGTCATGTAGGAGGAAAAGAGCTGCCAGAAAACTGCATGGAAGCAGCCTGCAATCTGTCAGATAATGTCATTATATACACAGGGGAGGTCTTGAAACATTTATCAGTCCTAGCACTGGGGTAGGAGTAAGGAAGATTTATATTAAAATGTGATGTTAAGAAAGAAAGCAGTGGAAAAAATGCATTAGCAATGTCTCAGGTCGGTATGCATACGGAACTCAAGCCCACTTAGGTCTTTGTGCCCATCATTTTCCCATTAGTCATCTTGAAAGCATTCAGTGTCTTCAGTCGCTGAATTACTCCAAATGCCTACAAGAAAGAGCACAGCTCTTGCCCCTTCTTAGGCAGAGATGCAGGTTGAATTTTGGCTAGTTTCTATGGCTCTAGAGATTCATTCCTAAGACATAACAAGCTACTCTTTTTACAGCCTTTTGGCCACTTATCCAATTCGTGAATTGTACAGACTTAAAACAGACAGCTCTTACTATCACGGGTCGCAGCATCGAGATGAAAGTACAGAATCGACCGCGCTCCTCGATCAGAGCTTTTCTGACAGCTTGCTTCTCGGTTTCTTCAAGCAGCAGGTACTTATCATTGACATCTTGTAAAGCACTATCCAACTGGGGCTGAATGTCACCCCGTCCTGTATGCAGGAAACAATCAAGAGTACATTTTGTCAAAACCGTGGATCTCCATAGAGGACGACCTTATTTTCAGCCAGCACTGCTGCCAGATTGTGCTTTTGCAATTCAAGTCTCAACCAGCATTTTCCCTTAATTCAAATTAGTAAGGCTTTTTTTCCCAATTAAATTAAGCATTTCATAGCATTTATTTTTGTTTCTTTTTGCATAGAATAGAAATCCATCTCAATTCAAAAGGTTTCAACAAGCCAAAGACAGCATTTTACATAAGGACCTTCTCAAAGTGTCAGCTGTATAAATCCTTCCCATCATCCTTTCTGAAAATCAACATCTCGTTAATTGGGAGGATATTAATCACTAACCCCAGGTATATTCCTCTTCCTTCCTACTTTTGTGCTTGGCAAGGCCCTAATGACAACTTTGTAGAGTCATTAAAGGATTGAATGAATCTCCTAGATGAGATATTAGGAACGTGTGGATCATTGGACCACTGGATTCAAGTACTCTACACAAGCAACTGCTAAAACAGTTTTCTTTGTTCCGAAGTCCAAAAGAAAAAAAACCTCAACAACTACCAACATCTCAAATACATATTAATGTCCAGTATTTGTCTATGGCAATAAAAAAAAAATCCCATGTTTTGCAATCAAAAAGCTTCACTGTGTTAATTATAGTCAACCCATAATACCTAAACTTTCTGTGACAGTTAAGTATCTTATTATGCACCAACTGCTTATTCTGCATCATGCCAAAAATTTATTCCTTTCGGAATGAAGAGCTGCTGCTTAGCCATAGTATTACTGAGTCAACAATATTGCAGTTGCAAGATGTTTTCATGCAGCTTACACCCCTAAATATTCTAAAGAACCTCAGTTGTGTAAATTTGTCTCAAATCTCCCAGAAACACCATCACATGCAAATTAAGCATCCAGGTACATATTCATGTCACTGTTGCTAAATACCAGGAAGATAACATTGAAGTTGCAAGTTGCAAGCAAAGTTGCAAAATCAATTTTTATGGACAAAAACTGTTCTGCGTGGAGGATTTAAAGCTATGAGCAAGAGGAAGAAAAAAGTCTCTTGATGTGTGTAGTACACAATGCAGATGAATCAAGGTCAGAGTTACAAAGGAAAACCTTTGCCTTATTATCATATGTAATTCTTCAGCACTCCAGAGTGAGGTGAAGTCATCAGCTCCCCTGCACTAACACCCAGCCAGAGCTGCAGGAAAGAGAGCAGCGATGAAGCGAAGAGAACCATGCTGGCTTAGCGGCATTACAGACTGGATATATCCAAATCTCCTCTGTACAGAGTTCGACATAGTCCAGATAAAACTGCACAGATACCCACAAGCGGAGCTCTGCGATGGATCCTCAAAGAGTCACGTGCAGTGCAACACCGGTACGGCCACCACCAAGGCCACCTGGGCACCACACTGCCGGCAGGAACACCCTGTGTCCGATCCTCTAGATCAGGCTGACCAGTGCAATGTGCCCATAGAACTGTTTTGGAAGTCAATAACTTCAAAAATAACTGGCTCTGAAGTTGCAGTCACCTGCTTCCTCTCAAAATTAGCATCTGCCAGAAACAAGTTACAGAAGAGTTTTGGATAGCTCCCTGAAGGTCCTGTGCCTTCTCGTCTGTCATCCTTAGGAGACAAACTGAGCCCTTCTGCTTGAAGACCATTCTGTACATTTCAGGCCCTTCCCCATACTCTCCTTTGCTATCAGATGCAGTGATGAAACATTTTATACTTCTCTGGAGTTGTTCTTTCAAATTCCTGAAACCGAGACTTGCATTATTGCTCAGATCCCTTATTTTGAGAGCTGCCTGGAAATTACAACAGGTGAAACAATCTTACATTGTTTAAACCTAGATGCTGGCTGACTAGTGTGGATGTACCAAATGCAAAATGTATTAGTTGTGAACTAAATCACACACTCATGAGTTCAGCTCTGGAGAACTGCTGTAAACGTTCATCTGCTCCACCATATTATTGTGCACTTAACACAGTAAATCCTTGTTAAATGCATGCACCTGCACAGTGAGAAGACACACACTTAGAAGTCCATTGATAAAGTGGGTTCAATTATAGTGAATTTTGGTAATTTATGGGGACCTCACAGAGCAGCATGTCTTGGACCAGAGTAACAGAGCACCCAAAACACGGGGCAAAAATAAACCTCATTTACACCTGTGTAACTCACGCAATTCAACGAAGTTATCGGGATAACATTCAAGCTGGGTATTTTAACCCTTTGGCAAAAGCACGTGTAAAACTGCATCGCTCTCCAACATCCTCTGTAGCTCTACGAAGTTTCCATTTTATTCCTTTAAGTGAGTCAGGACATGAACAGACATACCATCTCCTCACCACTACTCTCACGGACCCGTTTGTATGCTATGGCTCTCGGGCACCGATGTAGTCAGTGAAAACACACAAGCTGCCTGGGGTGTAATTCAGAGCAGGAAACAAGCTTACGTGAATCATTTAGGTGAGGCTCTGAAGTCAGATGTTTGCGTGGCATGAATACAGCTCTCTCCTGATGTCTCCTTGCAACTCATCTTTTAGGAGCAGGAAAGCTTTATTTACATCCTTTGAAAGCTCCATAATGCAGATGTCAATCTAGCAAGTCTTTTGAAATCAGGCATAACTCTTCCCACTCCCTGAATCACCAGCTGCCTCCCATGGCACTCAGACAGCTCGGGAATTTGAGGGACAAGATCTCTGCCCAGTTTAATCAGTTTCCTTCGCTAAGCAGAGCAGAGCACAGCCCCTCAACAGCACCCCTACACCCAGAGGACACCGAGGACGTGAGGGCCAACTGCCGATCACCTCTGCTCCTCGCCCACCTTGGGTCTCCGCTAGTTTGAATCCACTAATCTCAGAAGGAAACATCAACCACTGGAGAGCAATGCAGTTCTTTTCCCCTTTGAATTACGAGGGGAAGGTCAATGGCATCCCTGACAACCGATGGCACTAATTTTGCTGTGGACATGAGGCACACTTTCATAAGAAACATCAGCAATCGATTATTCTCTCCAGCCCACACTCTCTGGCCTTTAGGTTACCCGTTTGGAAAAATTTCCAAACCAACACAACTATCGTAATGACAGAAAACAGTTCCAGAACAGTCCCATCGTGGAGCAGCTGTAAAAGCGCACCTGGAAGGACACTCCTCCCCCAGCCGCAGACAGGTCTGAATGACCCACCACAGCCATCAGCATTAGCAATGGTCAAAAGCATCTAATGTGGTCACAGGTCTCTGGTCTGCAAACAGCCAGACAAGAATGTGACGTAGGGATGGTTCTGCAGAGCACGTCCGGTTGCACTCGCAAGAACGAGTCAACAATCTGAAAATGGAGGAGAAATTCAAATCCAGCCTTTCTCAAAGTGGAGCTTTGGTCTTGCAGAGAGGAGCAGAAATACAAGGCCAGAAGTCGTGGACTGAATTCTCCAACAGCACCAGGCTCCAACAGCCCTGGGACTTGTGGCTGGGTGCAGACAAGTAACTGCTAATGAACCACAGAGCTGAACTGCTTCCCATGAATATTAACATGAATCCATTGCTACTCCAAGGACAGTCTTCATGTTACCTTCAGAGCAGGTGCTTCACATCATTACCATGACGTGCAAGAGCTTTAAAGGCCCAGCATGCATTAAAACCTCAGTTTTAGTGTTCTGTGTGACTCCCGGCTGAAAGCTTCATGCAGCTTCTTAAATAACCATTGTTTGAAAAGAACTTTAGTAAAGAAAACGTATTAGGGAGAAGGAAAAAGGTAAATCTAATTTTCAACCCAATTTCATGCCTATATGTTATAAGACAACTTAAACTAGTAAAGCTGTCAGCAACAGCAAAGGAGAACAATGACTTTTAAATGCTCTCAGTGTAAGTCTGACCGCTAAAGTTAATGCTGTTATTGACAAAGTAATGCAGCACTATTGGCGAAATTATTATTTTCCACATTCTCACTTAAAGAGTGCACTTTTTTAGGTGTCTGCAGGGAACTTGAATATTCAGTATTGGACACTTTACAGAGTGGCAGAATTTACACTGTACAGACAACATTAAGTACACCTCTACTCGTACAAACCAAAGCAGGCTCCATGTCATTCATTCCCAAATCACCTTCTTTAGGTGGCCAGGATTAATAACCCCTTTAAGTCCTGCACAGTAAAGCCAACAAATAAATTAACATGGATCTAGGCTGAGAACAGAAGAATTCTGCCACCCGTTACGGAAAGGTGGGAAATCTGATTGCTGGGATTAACTTCAGACCCCTTCAGCAACCAAATCTGAGTCCTTCTGGTGGCTACTGGAGATCTGAATCAGCTGCTAATGTTCAAAAATGCTAAGTTGTCCCTTAAAAGAAAAGTTCCAAGTTACCAAAGGAAACTTCCAGAATGCATTACAAACCAGGAAAAACCCCAAGTGTGGTTTCAAAAAAAGGGGGCAAGCAGCAGGCACCACAGTGCCCAGCTCCAGGAGCCCAGCTGAGGCGCCTCGGTTGAGAGTCTCCCAATCTGATCAACCCAGGCTTCTCCAAAGGGCAACACCTACATCGTTACACCTACAAGTGCAGGTATGATTATTCCTCTCAAATTCAGAAACACCGCATTTCATTCACAAGAAGATCTCAAGGCAGCTACTTTAAATTTGCAATACAACTGAAACAGCACTCCAGTTTAAACAGATTTGAGATGGGATCAGGCAGCAGAAGAGGAGACAATTGTGGTGCTGATTTCCACCCCTTCCCCAGCATGAAGTTAAAAATACTGATTTCTTATCTATCGGTTAAGAAAGGTGCATGCGATTTTCAGAAAAAAGGGGGACTTGGATCACAGGTTTACAAAGAACAACACTAAGGACTTTAAGCTCTAGACTTTAAAAGTCATATTAACAATAAGATATTCAATTATTTGAACACCACCTTGATGACATGTCTATTCCATTTAACTTCTCTCCCAACTGCAACACGATTTATCAGTCCATGTTAATCCCTTTCTAAAATAAACCAGAGGTTTATCTACAATACTGATTTTCTTCTTTTACGGTGTTGCAATTAGATGCCAAAAGAAAGTAAATCAAAAGATGGTTTGTTCATTAAGATTAGGTGACATTTTAGTTTCATTAGAAATTAAAGTCTAGGCAGTTAGTGGAGACCAGACACCATAAAGAGGCCACAGCAAGGGCTACAATAAACCAGCCACCAGGGTTACAGCATGGCACAGACTTACCCAGAGCCTCAGCTGTCAGGCAGGTGCGCATGGTGAGAAATTGCAGGACACAAAATTGACACAGAAAGGAAAATAAAAAAAGTCAAACTGGTATTCCAGCATTCCTAGAGTTTAGACATTATCATCAGTGCCAAGACAAAAGAGTGAGCAGTTTGGACTAGACTATTTTGACTTCTTCCGTTGCTGATAAAGACAAATGCATTAGCTTTGCTTCCTGATGAGCTGTTGCAAATTAAACTCCCGGTTATTTACCATACAGTTTTATTTTAAGAGACTTAAACCAGTTTAGGAACTTTGTTTAGCTTGCAGGTTCCTAGGTGAGAACATGTTAACCCGTGCTTCAGAGACAGTGCACAACACAGACATCTGTCAAACTCTGCTCGAGCTGATGAAGCGGCACAAAGCTCATCCCCTTGCAGGGAAGAGGGAGCTCGGGAACCTGCAGAACTCTAGGCGGGTGCTACGTTAGTAACCACAGCGCTTTTTGATGTTCTCTACTGCAATTACATTAATAGATTGTTAATTAAATGAAAAACTAATTGCTGATGCAATGTGGAAGAACATCAAAAAGATTAACCATGATACGTGTATTTTAATTAAAAAACTTTATATATAAAGTTTTGCAATAAACCTGGCTTGCTGTCAAAAAGAGGGGAACTATCAAGAGACATTCAAAACTCAAGGAATGAAAATAAATCGAAGAAATATCTCTGGTCACTGATTCTGCAACATGTCTTCACTGAATTTTTATAAAGTGGAGCTTACATTATAAGCTTGCAGGGGAAAAAAAAAAAAGAAAAAATACCAAAAAATCCCCGCAGGCACCATGGCCTCATCCACACAGGATTTTTTCCGTGCAACAGATAAGGATAATTTGCTCATTAGCTTCCCTCCTTCTGAGCTGTATCACTGACTCCACAGTGAGTCCTGGCTCTCACTTCGGTCATCATGCCACACTTGATCAATTTAGAGCAATAAGGCTGTCTCCTGGAGGAGAAAGGGTCTGGCCAGGGGTCCTCCCTCCCCAGCCTGCCACTCCAGACAGGGCAAGCGCCAAGTATAGAAAGAGTGCAAAGTACTTGAATGAGAAGGTCATCATTTGCTCTAAGAACGGAGATGTTCCTCGGTTATAATTACGTTGAAGAGCTTCATGTTTTTCAGTTAAGAGTCATGGGGTTTGCACAATCATCCTTGAGAGGAGTATAACAATATTATAGTTTCAAAGACCAGACTGTAACACAAAAACAGCTGCAGAGGCTCTAAAACACAAACAGGTCGTCTTTGCTAACCGGGAGGAGGGCAAGAAAAAGCACTTTTGGCAGTATTACAGTAAATTAATAATCATGTTCTACTCTCTCAACTTCATTAAAAGTAAGAATACTTTCCAAAACTGCTGTAGAGGTTCTGAGTTTGGATACTCAGTGTTGATGGGACACAAGATGAAATGTTGTACTGAATGTTAAGGGGACACTGCAGAAACCTCTATGAATGGCTTAGAGATAATTAACATGTGTTATATTATTGGGAGCGTTACACAGAACTCCTTTTCACAAATCTGCTTGGATTTAAACATTTTCCTCAAAGCTCACACACAGTGTCACATGAAAAACCTGAAAATGAAACCTACCAGTCAAGTTATAGGCAGAAGGGAAACCTGTCTAGTTAATCATTAATAGCCAAGCTGAAATACAGAAAATAAAGCCAACATGCACTCCAGATTTTACATATACATCCAGTTATATTTTAAGTTAGTCACTTGATGTTTTTTTTTAAGACTAAGAATCGTGCATTTTGTTAACCTTCCAAAATGGTTACATGCAGAGCCACAGCTGCTGTCTCTCCTCTGAATTCAATATAGCATCAACAGCTTCTAGCAGCTACGGATCCACTTATGAGGCCTTGACTCAGCAGAAACCTAAACACGGAATTTATTTTAAATATATTCATAATTATTCTGCTGAGTCAGGTTAGCTGGGCTGACTTCTGATGTCCAATGTTTGTCTGAAAACAAAGAGCAATTTAGAAGATGTATGCAGTTCCATACACTGCGTGGCTTCACCTGTTCAGACAAGAGCTAAGCTTCAATGCTGGGGTCGGCTATGCGTCCTACGGGCCTGTTCCCCTTGCGAACAAGGGCCTAAGAAGAAGGATGCACCTTGAAGATCACCATGATACCCCCAGGGACTGCATGGATCTGGGGGGTGCACCAGGATCCTATTTAGACTACAAATATGTAGACTTCACATGGATTTTTTTCTTTATGGTCAAAGACAACAGAAAGAACGAAAATTATACCTGTGAGGTCTCTTGAAACGCAAGACCTTCATTCACACACAGACTTGTCATTTTACCAGATATACTCTAGCGAACTTCCAACAAGGACCCCTAACACCTTTTTGTTTTGTTTGGAGAGCTTAGTGTTTTCCCCATCACTTCAAGCTCTGGAAACACCTTTATTGCAATTAACACACCTACTCTGCAAACATAATTTCTAATAAATGATCTTAAATGGCCGGCCTGAACTTTCAACTTGACCGCATGGAACCAGAACAAACAGACCATGCAGAAGCCAGAGAACAGGCAAACCCCAACATATTCAGCCCCTCAGCGCTAAGGTGGGGTGCCCAGCCTGCAGCGCTCCCGCCAGGACAAGTCACGCAGCCCACGGCCCTTTCTCCCGAACATCCTTGGGATGCAGGCGAGGAGCAAGGAGCTGCTACGCATGCTGCAGCCGTCGGCTACGAGAGGGAGCCTCTGCAGCCTGATGCGGCAGGGAGAGAGGACACCACTGCCATGACGTGAATGAGAAAAGTAGAGGGTTGTATTTGAGTTCCTAGATCTGAAGCTGCCCAAAGCAGAAGAAAACCACTTTCCCATACAGTCACAGCAGAAAAAGCTTGAAGGATGTTTTAGTAGCATGCACAGTATTTAAGCAAATCCAGAGTTCAGCAAACATCTCATTTGCTCACATATGATCATATGGTTAATTCAAAAATATTCCTACAAGCACTAGGAAGGGAATGAATTGGTTGTTTTAGAGTTCCCATAGGTGAGTCAGTAACTTTACAGAAAAACCAAAGGGACAGGTCCTGCTTGAGGAAGAACAGGACAAAAAAAGTACGTCTGAGCAACAGGGAAACAGGAGAGTTGAAGACACCATAAGACATCCATGCACTCAGCCACATGCCTGCCAGGACAGTGTCACCCAAGAGTCTCCCTGCCCATAGTTCAAACCTCATTTGTGACCTAAAGCAGAATCACTTCTGCAGCTTTATCATTTTATAAATAAACCCCTTCTTGATTTTTTTTTATCCCTCAGTGACAGCAAGAGCAACATACTTCACCACGTAGCACATTAAACAGATCTGTCAAGGTGGGTACATACAAAAGTTTTTGTAACAACATTTGACATTGTACTCAGACCAATGCTTTATTCCTTCAAGGTAGGGATCAAAAAGGCAGAGAGGGGAAAAAGCATCTGCTACTGTTTTTTTTCTTCTACATTTAAGCACTGTAGGTAACTTGCAAGAAGACAGGGTGAACTTCCTTCTCCCTCCCACCCACTTTTGCTGGGATCTCACTGGGCCAGCAGCTTTGGGCATTCATTCTCATACCCGTGTGAGCCTCTGAACCTCACTGCGTCTCTCCTCCCCAGGGGCCATGAGAACAACTCCTAGCTCCTCAAAAATGCTGCAGCTCCTCCTTTCCCCTGTGGTGGCTACCCGAGAGCCTTCATCGCTGCCATCGTCCCCATACACATCCCTCTGCAACCAGCTTTGACCCCACCTCAGTCCCATTGTGTTTGTGCTCTGGACCCAAACACCATGTGTGTGACAGCAGTTCTAAGGGATACAGCACAGAAATACAGCGGGTTCATTGACAATTCCAAAAGCATGTCATAACAGCAAAATTAGTCAAGGGAATGACAACTTAAAAAAAAAAAAAAAAGTTTGCAATCATAGCATGGCTGCTATAAAAATGATAGCAAAATGAGGCCTGTTCCACTCCTCGCTCAAAGACGTTTAATCCTGAAGGAGGACAAGACACCAGTGTGCTGACCCTCATCACTAGACATGGCACACATTTCGGGAGGGAGACAGGAACCCAGAAAATCCAAGGAGAACGTCCACTTGCTTTAACCACTGCTGAGAGACATCTACAGTGACATCTGCAGTGTAACAGTGGAGTTTTTTTTCCAGAAGGCTGTAAGTGCTTCTCTCTCCTCTTTCCACCTTACAGAAAATGCTGTCTCCTCCTCCAAGACTGCAGATTGATTTATTCAACACTCAGAAGCAGGATAAAAGGGAGATGGAGCCAGATAGCTATCAATTCATAGAAACAGGTTCAAAAAAATGGTTCCTTCTTCCCAGATCATGCACATGCTTTTCTCAGCTCTCACCTACCATGCACTGAGGGGTTCTTTGTATCACAGAGGGACAAGAAGCGATGAGACCAGAAATGGGGGGAAGAAAGGAAAAGAAATGGAGGGAATATCACACATTCTCTAAAGCTGCTGGTCTGAAGTCAGACAATTCGTCACACAAGATGAGAAACATGTTTACGCATCACCCAAAAATAAAATCTTATCACAAAAAATCACGTCCCCCTAAAGATGACCATTCTGATTTAAAACACTAACATTTTCCACGGACAGACGGACACACAGAGCCTACTGAGCTAAGCTCCCTCTTGCTGGCTTCCACCTCTCCCTCCCTCATCCCTTATCTACAGTCAGCTAAAATTCAAGAGCAGTTTTCCAGTCATGTGGCTTTCTACCAGTGTAATTATTGACTCACCTATTAGGATGGACAGTTAGAGACAGCTCACCTGTTCTGGATAACACTTAGACAATTTAAACAGTTCAAGAAACTCCCCGCCCCAGCATTTATTTTGCTTGTTCCTGGGCTTCCAGTTTTTAGGCAGGAGGGGAAGCACAAGTTGCAACCTGCAGGCTGAGAGCTGCTCAAAGAACACTTCCTACCCGGCTGGGAAGAGCCCGGCGCCAGGAAAAGGAACCAGAAAGTCTGCTTCTGTGCAAGCTTTGTATCATTTTTCCAAAGCTTGGTGGGGTTTGCCCTTGTAAAACCCTTAGTGATGGCAATGCTGCCGCTATCATTGATGCACGTTTCCATTAACGTGATGATGAAACTCCTGTGACAAGACGGTGGTGGGAGCGCAACAGGAGCACGAGATTCAGCTTTCTAAAAAAGACAGATTGCCTTTGTGGAGAACTCCCTTTCTTTTCTTACTCATCTTTAGTTTTCTATGGTTGCCAAGTGCCCTCCCCCTGACAACAACCCATACCACCTTCTCACACTCTGAGGAATAATGTAAGGTTTAGGAGATTACAGGCTGTTAAAAAAAAAAAAAAAAAGAAGAAAGGTGGTAGAAAGGGAGAACAGTGAGAAATGTTAATAGTTACAGAACATTTACATAATGGCTTTTTTTATATTATTCCAAAAGATTCTAGAAAATTTTACAGGTATCCGCACAAGTCATGTTACAGTGTCAACGTTCCTAACAGGAATAAGTTAGCAGCAAGTGCTCTATTTTAAAACATGATTGATTTTGTACAAACAGTTTTAAGGCTTCTGTATAAGAACATTAGACAGCAGCTTCAGAATATGATTTAAATGACACATAGTAATTGTACCCTGGTGTTCAAGTACGTACCAGGAATACATTACAGGGGACCGAATTATTACAATAGAAAGTCCTATCCATGTTCAATCTTTGTCAATGAGCACAGCACAAAAGGTTTTTAACAGTACAAGTATGAAGCAAGTTACCTTTCTTTGCTTTCTTCTGTAGCTTCAGTGTATCAGATGATTTCTTTTTTATCTCTTGGCGGGCTTTTTTGTATTCTAAAAAAACACAGTCTCTATTATCAACATATTCGATGTCAAAATTAATGTTTTTCACAGAAAAGGCTATGTTTAAAGACATTAGACTACAAATTTTAAGAGGACAGCTACTATTAATCAAAGCGACTTAGAACTCGCATTTCTTAGTGCCTATACGTTTGGCTTAACATAACATTTTAGGGTGTGAGCAAATTCACATACCAAAATCTTTCCCAAATAAACAAAGCCTTTACAGAAATAACAACTGAGAACACAGTACAAAATTAGAGTGCTTTTCATTTCAGAGACTCATCCACTCTCAGGAATGGAAAACAGAGATGACAGGTTTCTCGAAACATCTGTGTTCAAAAACAAGTATCCAGAAATGGCAAGGCAGAGAATATCCTGTGATCCCTCTCCAGCATGAGAGTCAGGCAGAGGGAGAGGGTGCTAAAACTTCGCCCAAGGAAGGGTCACATTGCCAGCTCTTTCTGATGAAGTGGAGCACACTGCAGTTGTCCTCATTTTCAGATGAGCTGCAAATCCCGGGAGAATTAAAATCCCAGAACAAAATATTCCACCTCTAGTCCAGGCACACTAAAGGTACCAGATATGAAAACTGATACTTTAAAAAAAAAAAAAAAGATAAAAGCTATGTATGCATGTATATACATATACACATACACTTTAACAAAGGAGGCCAATGTTACTACTCTTCTATAGACGGAAAAACAGAAGCAGGCTGTTGGTGGGCACAGGAACTGTATCGGGGCCAACTGTACCCCCAACACCCAAGTCTACCCACTAAACCCTAAATCTCACTGCCACTTTGGCCAGGGTCACCTCTACCTGCAGGCACCCAGGTGATTCCTCCCTCCTGCTCACTACCTGCTTAACACTCTCTGCAGCACAAGGTGGAAATTGTTTCAAGAGCTGCTGATTTAGCTGCTTCCATTTGACGACAGTAATAGTGGGGCAAGAAGCAAATCCTCTTTTGGAGGCCAAGCACACTCCCTCCCATTAGTTCTCACCCCCCAAAAAATAAATTATGGTGATGCTGCTTCTTTCAGACATAGCAAAAGCCTTCAATTTTCAAGGGTCAGTGGTGAACTGCAACCTGATTTCAGCACCTGTGCTAAAGGGTCATCATCCTGAATACAACTTTTGCAAAGCCAAAGGCATCTACCAACATGCTCTTGCTGTGCAAGACTTTTCTGCCTCCTGCTCATTCCCCCAGGAAAACCTCTGGAGCTGTCATCAGCACTGCAGGTCTGAGCATCCCATGTCCAACAACACAGCTTTCCTGTTCCCCAGGTGGACATTTCTGTATCGCATCAGATATAAAGTAACGATGCTGAATGTTTTACAGGGCTGTGCATTCTCTGGAGAACGCTATGTCTGAGACATAACATGATCTTACAGTTAGCTTTTAACTACACCTCGGGGCTTTGCAGGGATAGATGCAGCAGCCCCAATCCTCAGCACTATCGGAGATCATACACTGAGAGTGGGCTAACAGAGTTAAAACTAGTCACTGCTTACCGTCTAGAAAAACAACCCATCCCTTGGGGTCCTGCAAACTAGACCTTCAAAATGTATATGCAAGTGTTAAAAATTTGTTAGGCACTTTGGGAGAGGAGTGTTTTAGAAGAGAAAAGTTGCTATACATATTTAAGCGCGTCATTCAGTTCGCCAGTACAAACATGAAAAGAGGAAGAAAAGCTGATATTACAATCTTACTCCTATTAAAGAATTCTTCCTCTGTAACTACCTTTTGCATGGTCTTTATCCAGTTGATTGGCCACTTTCTTCCACTCTTCCATCTGTTCTTGAAGTGGGTTTATCAGACAGTCAATTAAAGCACTAATTTTGTTGAAAAAACACAAAGAGCAATCAAATCCTGCAGATGCCCCTATTCTTATATAGAGAGCCAAGGTCAATATTGGAGTATTTTTACTTTTTGCTGTGACAGCTACCAGTGTCACAATGTAAATATCAGAACATAAAAATGTTTACGCTGGAGAAAGCAAAAGAAAGGACTGGATAAAAAAAAAATCCACATCACAAGATAACCAGAATTACTGCACAGAAGTTCAAGACAGTGAGAAACAGAACGTAAACCAGAGGAGCGACCCAAAACAGGGCCAATGTAAACAGTGAGATCCTACTCATCTGTCACACAAAGAGCAGTTTAAATGGATACTCTGGAGACCGGAAAGGTTCATGCAGCCATGAAGATTATAAACTTAAATAACACATGTAGATGCACAAGAAGACAGAGCAGTTGCACAAGTGAACAACATTCTGCCCACCAATGTGCCTCACCTCTCACCAGTGGAGTCCATGATACAGCACTAGTAATGCTCCACTAATTACTGAGATTGGGACTGAATCGTTTAAACAGCTAACTGAGGGGTAACTAGAGACTAAAGTTCCCTTCCTCACACCCAATTTCACACATATCTTTATTTTAAAAGGGAAAAAAACCATCCCTGGTCATCATGCAGGTGAAGCATCATTTTGGTTCACCTCAGGTCAAGTATAATTTTTAAGTCTGGTTAAAAAAGGCACACGTGCAAACTACTACTTACTACAGAAGTAGGTTGTTTATGTATAGCCCAGCTTACACGAGTTGATCCTCTCCCATTATCTCTACAGTCTAACTTTAACTGCAAAAAGGGGATGAGAGAATTTGCCTTTTCCATACTTGTCTGTTCAAAGTTTCTCTCTTGGCCGCAAGCTATTTGGGCTCTCCAGTAAGCTGGGGAAGCAGCACAACACTTGCTGCTGCTTTAAAACTTAGTGACAAACCTTAAAGTCCTGAAACAAAGACAGGTTGGTCACATCAGCAGCCGCCTGCTCAGCACCAAGCAACAGGAACCGACAGTGGGAATTTGCAGCATTTAGAGTGATTTGAGGTGACGAGCCCAGTCCTCAGAACATGCAGTGAAATCCTGCATGTTCACAACACCTAGCGTGCTGCGGGGGATTAAAAACAACTGCTGTTCTCAGTGACAGGGTCAGAGATCAGCTGGAAAGCCAATGCTGGTGAATGGCTTTAGGCGTTCCCCAGTAGCAAACGAAAGACGAACCTCGAGCTCCGGGCCAGGTACAGAGCCACTCACCTTGAGAACTGCCGGAGTTTGGACTCTATACTTCTGTGCCTCATACACATCCTGGTGAGAGCAGACCCAATCTCTCTGGTACCACCTGAAAAACAAAATACGAGGCAGGTGAGACCCCTGATGAGATTCCTGCCTGTGGTGTAGGCATCTCAACCAGAAGGCAGGTGCCAACTCTTCCAGAGCAAACGTAAAACAGATTCATAATAACTGTAGGATTGACCAGGCTATTAACCAGGCAGACCTCAGGGATATCTACCACTTTGGGAAGAGATTAATTCTTGTTCATCCAGAGACCAGAACTAAACAATTAAAGACGATTAAAACACCGTTCTTCCCAGGAGCTGTATGTGCCATGAGGCCAAACTCCTTGGCAGACAAGAAAAGGGTTTAAAAGAAAAGGGTTTCAGATGTCAAAAGGCAAGAAGCAAAGCTGACAAGCAGGTAGGCATCTACGGCCAGTTTATTTCCACATTTTGGTAATAAACCTAGGGGATTCGATCCAATTTTCCCATCTCCAGATTCTTTAGACCCAATGCCTCAAAAGGATTTTGCTCCTCCAGAATATGTAACTAACCCTACGTATTGCCTCATACATCACCGACACATACGATCAGTGTATCTCACAGGTACCCGTCATTTCAGATCATGCATATATTTTTCATTACATTGCCAGAAGGTGGCACTATTTGCTCTATACCCCCATCTCGGTTTCTGAGAACTGCATGACAGCAAGAATAATTTTTTGCAAGTGTTCCTCCTCCGAAGTTTTCCCTTTTAAAAGCACACATTCCTCCATTTCCCACTTTAATCAGCCTTACCAACTTTGACCAGCCTATTAAATGTCAATATAATTTTGTTGTGGTTAGTGTTAGTTTTGATAATTGCTTAGTTCCCATTTGCAAGCCAAATCTACTATTCTCGGGGTACAATCATTAACCTTCGTACGAAGCTTTTGCAAACTGTAGCATTCTCTGGAATGGCAAAGATATCAGCATCTATTTAAAAGTCTCATTTGATTATTAAAATAACCTTAGACTTGTAATATACAATAAAATATTTTCCTTAGGCTTTAAAAATGGTATTGCACAAGTAAAAAATATTTTCCTAGTAAAGAAGCTTGAAAATTTTAATAATTTTATTTATTTTTTAAGCACGAAAACAAGTCACCATCTTCCTGCATTCTTGCAGAATTAAATCCTGTGCCCACAAAATGGCTCTGGAACAAAGACACTAAATAACTGGAACAAATTGTGGCTATTTGGTATTTTCCATTGTTCAAAAAGATAAACAGAAAGTCCTTTGTCACTTGCCCAATTACTCATGTTTTTATAAGGAGCTTTTGAAATAATATTATTTGGTAACACTGAAGAGCTGTAGCCTCGCTGCGTATGGGTGGCTGGGAAAAGCATACGGACTCAGCCTGGGCCCGGACCCATCTCTTCGGCAATGCTGCACTCACACAAGCTGCGATAGACTCTGGTAGCTCCAAAAGCAATACAGAAGATGAGGAAACGCGTAACGGAGAGAAAGCAACTGGAAGAAGAGGACAATGTCCACAACAAAAAGTGGATCTCTGTTCCAAAACACAGGCATTTTTCCTTGGGGCCACTGCCAAACGAAAGTAACTCAGAGCTTAATGTGGCACAGCTCCAATGGGAGAGATGGAGAAATGAACCAAACGCTTCCACGGCCATCACCAGCACAATTCCCAATTGAGTTTAAGCAAAGGGTAGGTTTTTCAGGTTGAAAACTCACTGAAATACTGGAATATTAAGGAATGTCAATGGTTAAGTGACACTGCTTTCCTAAGCCTATTATATGAAAAAAGGAAGAGTCATTCCAGAACAATAAATAGGAAATAAGGCACCATGTGTTTTGGAGACTAGGAAACAAGGGTCAGTTACTATTAATATTAAATTGCAATGTAACAAAATTTAACTGAAACCCCAATAACCAAAGTAAAAATATACCCCCTCAACACATAGTACAGATGGATGGGCAAGGCCAGCAAAACAGCTATACAAAGTTAGGTCTATGCATTGCTAGTTGTCCTTGTTTAAAAAAAACCACAACAATATAAATAAAGCCTGGAAAAAAAGGTTATTGTATGGAAAAAAAGCCAAGCCCAACTGGTTGGGGATGAGGGGGGTTACTGGTTCTTCCCACCTTTTGAAACTTCATGTTATCCATAAGTGTTTACAAGAGCATGGAAGTATGAGGTGTTAATTCTATTCTGTGAATAAAGACTACTTTAACAAAGTGAAAGAAAAAGGAAAAAAATGGTTTTGAGAAGTTTTTAACGCCCCTTCTGGAAACTGGGGTGTTGCAGAAGATGGGTTTAGGAGCCTGCTCGGGAACGGGAATGAGGGGTACTACCGGAAAGTTTGGGAGGGCTGAGCCAGCGCCGCGGCTCAGCCAGCGCAGAGCCGGGGAGGGCTGCGGGGAGCGGGTCAGGGCTGGCGAGGCTCCATTTCACCCTCCCGTGCCGAGGTGTGCAGGGAGTCAGACAGTGCTGGCGAGGGTCAGCGAGGTGATTTGAACTCCTGAAGCAACCGCTCTTGCCAACCATTTGTTGAGAAAGGTGCTGCTCAGCCCTCCCTAAAGAGCGTAAATCCCTCCCAAACAACCCTTACATTATAAACTCAGCCTGCCTAAAAACGAAGCGCTGGGAAACGTGATCGCTCCAAATGGCTACGACAAGAAAGGATTCTTGAGCCACTGCAAAATCATAACTCGCTACAATCAATAAACTGAGTTTATTGATAAATAGAGTTTACAATAAACTGAATTCAGAATAAACCAAGTTTAACTACCTTGGAAATAAGATTTCCACAGTACTGCAAAATATCAACGTAACGCTGGCCACAAACGCGCGTCCCCTACACAGTCTTTCCAGCTGCCCTCGCTGCTCCTCTTGCTGTGGGACCATCCGAAGAGTTCTCCACAGCCTCTTGCCACAAGGCTTACAGTGCTGTTGGCCGCAGACAGCAGCAAGCTCTGGTTTTATTTCTCAAAGCCTTCTCATTCGCAGCCCACGGCCGTCTTTCCGTGCGCCCGGCAGCTGACGGACACGCGGTGCATCGAGCGCCGAGGGGGGCAGGTGGCAGGGGAACCAGTCTCCATTCAACAGACGCTGCGCAACAAAGTCACTATGCATTTCCAATTCCCATTTAACAGCTAACATTACTGGTGTCTAATTAAGCATAGGAAAGCGAACCTTTGCAAGAGACAAGGGGCTTTTTAATTTTGGCACTCGCTGGATCAGCAGAGGCAGGAACCATGTCCAAGTGTCCCTGCACACCTACCCACGGGAGGCAGCCCACGAGGTACAGACACACCTCCTGCAGAGCTTCTGCATGCCAAAACGGCAGCAGCAGCAGCATTTCGGAAAGGATCACCTCCTCGGATATGCCAAAACAATTTGTGTTTTGGGGGTGCCTCAGCAATCTCTTGTTAAAAATCAGCCACCAGACTGAAGGAAGGACAGTGCCAGCCCATCTCCTCCCACACCTGAATCCCACCGCTCCTCCTCAATGTATCAAGTGCTCCAACAGCACCGGAGTTAACTTTACCTCCCTATTCCCACCTATATTATTGGTGAAGAATCAATATGCTTCCTGAGAGGGCAAAAACAATTAAACTGCATTTAAACCTCTGGCCACCCCTTGATTTATTGAGTTGGAGCGCCACGGCCATTACCCACACGTTCAGCAGCCCTTCCAGGAACATGTGTGGTGCAAAGGGTTTTTCTCAACTGCCAGCAGGTTTCTGCAAGGGCTGGTTCCCACCAGCAGAACGGCACTGGTGCTCCTGTTTCCAGAGGGCTGGGATCAGCTGGCTACACAAGCTGGCAGAAGGGAACCAATTTGTACCACTGCAGTGGTTTGAAAACGTCCTAACATAACAACGGACGGTAGTTTGGATTTGTTTCTTTTACCCAATCTCAGCCAGACAGCCTTAGTGAACAAGAGTAACATATGCTTTATATAAATTATCCTTCAATGTCACAGTAGTCGTTTACTCACAGAAGGAGTGGGTGACCAACGTGCATACTCTGCAAACAGAGATGGACCTTACGAGCAACAATAATGTGCGGGCAAGTCCTGGTATTGGCTATGCAGCTGAGCATTCAAAACCTGGTAAGAAGTTTACTGCACTGGGCTACGCCACAGTCATACAAAACCTGCTTCAGCCTCCAAATTAATTTACAGTTTATCTTTGCAAAAAGACCAGCTCTGTAAGTGACCGATTCCCCACTTACTCAAGGACAGAGCCACGAGCCAGGGAGGCAGAAGACCAAGTGGAGGTAACTCCTTTTTCAGTGCTACCAACACACAGGCTTGGTGGCAAAAAAAGCATCTGAAACAGAAGTGCATGAGGAGGACGCTGAAAGCACTGCAACCTCACTTACAAGCAGGTCCCTGGCAAAAAGTCACGACATTCTCCAGTAGCTATAATCTCCTGAAGAGAAATACTGAGGCCACATTAGCAACCGTTTCATCAAACCAAGAGTACGTTGGGTGGGTGACCTGGTCTCCATTTGCTGCTCTGCAGCTATGCAAGTTAAACTACTGTGCCTTGGGCTCTCAGTTTATAAAATGAGGCTGTGAACTGTCTGCTTCTCTGACATATTACAATAATTCATCCATTAAGGCAAACAATGCTTGGGAACAGTGTAAAGTAATACTTCGAAACCGGAAACTCAAATACGAGACCGTATTCATCAGAATTCCCACTCAGAGAAAGTGGCTTAACAAAATGTTCCTGTCAAATTTGATTAGAAAGTGGGTGATAACATCAGCCTTATTTCTCATAAGTAAAAGGCAACTCCGCAAGGCAAAACGTGCTTTCGCTCTCACCTTCCCTGTTTCTCCCTATTCCTGTCTACGCCTGTGAAAGACCAAAACCCTTTTTCATGTAAGATAATTAAACGAAAGCCTGTGGACCACGGCACTACAATGAGTCAGCATAAATGGCATAAACTATTTTCTTTTGATGCTTGCTTGTCATTGAAGATTGCAGAGAGACAACAGGGAGAGACTCAATTGTTTTATTGGCATCATTATGTTTGTATTTAATGACGATAATACATCAAGGAAATGATTATTTGATGAAACATGCAGCTGTACAACTGCACGGCCTCTGTATACTCCAAACAACCCACTACAATCAACCTCTTATCTTCCTCCTCTCGCCCCACTGTTGAGCAACCCCAGAAGGCTCAGAAGATGACTGCCTTGCAGAAAGTGCCTTTAAGGCTCCAACTTATTAACGAGCTCATCTTTATCTTCAAGGGCAGAGTCCAAATGTGCCAGCTACTTCCCTCTTTCCCAAAAGGGGGAGAAAGATGAAAAAATGGGTGTAATACTTTTCTAATTTCAAAGTTATCAGAAGAGGCTTCCGTTTTCGAGCAAAGATTAAAGCAGGAGTGGAACAGAGGCTAGATTATTAAATACAACTCTGAACACGGAGGCTATGACAGGATGACTAACAGTAGGACATTTTAAGTTAATGGTCATTACTCAACCCTTATCCAAACTCACGCTGTTAGAAGAGCAAGCAGTTTCCATCACTGATTACACGGGGCACGGACCGTGATCTTGCAAAACTGTTTATGCGGATGCCTCTGCGAAACTCAAGGATGATGGGATCAGTGCCAAGGTGTTACAGCAGACGGGAAAAAGGAAGGCTTTTGCCTGAATGACCAGCACAGAGGTTGTAAGCATTACCACTGGGACAGAAACCTGGAAGCAGAGCTGTGGTAGCACTTTATGTTTCAGGGTGTCAACGGCCTCCAGGTAAGGCCTGTACGTTAGAAAAACGTATCAAGAACTGCAGACACCAGAGGGATGCTGTTCAGCATCTACCAGCCAGGAAGAGAAAACAGGACACCCTTATTCCTACAGCTACTAAGAGCCTTTCTGAGCAGCGCTTGGCAAAGTCTCTTGAAAGTTACTGCTCAAAACCAGCTAAAAACCATTTCCTGAAGTAGTAACAAAAGAAAAAGTTTTAGTTTAGATATCTTTCAGAGAAGACTGGATCAACATATGCAGATTCAAGGTCAAACTCACCTAAGGATTTTAGATTAACCAAACTTAATAAAACAACTGTGGCAGACCATTGTCATGTACCACATCTCTGTGGTTGTCATTGCAAAGGAACAGCTTGCTTGCAATGGTCAGTCGAGTGCCCTTTTGGACAAATTACTTGGAAAACATATTTATAGAGGCCTGATACGAAGTTGTCACATCTGCTAGAGCACCACGCAGTCCAGATGATCCTGAGAAGAAAATGCTGTAAGTGGTTTATTTTCTCTTCTGCAGAAGAAACTAGCATTTGTTTATGGATGGGACTAGTAGGATCTCAAATCGCATTTGCATTATTTTAAAGGAGGAAGAAGAATTAAGGAGAAGAGCAGCAGTGGCAGCTAGTCAAAGCAGTAAAGAAGCAACAGGAACAGGAAAGCTGAGCCATCCCTAGCCCACTGCCTGCCCTGGCAACCATCAGCTTTAGGAAGTCCTTAAAACAGACTATGACCATGCTCCAGTCAGTATGTTAGAGAACATGCAAGAAAGCTCTTATGACTTCTTCTGATCTAGCTTATTCCTCTGCTCAGCAGCATTTTTGCTTACCCTAGCTGTTCTAGCAGAGCACTGGGCAAAATCCTCGCCCCATGGGAGTCAACAGAGTGTTGCCATTAAACAAGCAGGGTCAGAATTTCACCCATGCACACGGAGGTCACTACACAGTCCATCTGACATATTAAAGTCGGTCATGAAGCAGCCCTGCTATGATCTTTGGACAGTTTGGGTTTAGTCAGCCTTCAGGGCACGCTGAAAAGCTCACCTGTGGCCCTCTGCTTTTAAAGAGGATGTCACACACACAGGTGGCCAAAAATGCTTTGGGAAGGTTTATGTTAAGTTATCGTAGGATGCATCAATTCAATTTTGGAGGAACTAAGAGTCTGTCATTGATTCACAAACTTGTAAGGCACACAAAATGCATCACTGAACCGTGACATCCCATTAGAGAGCAGCAAAAGTCCAGGCAGAAGTGCTTCCCAGTAACAAAAGCCTCAAGTTTGAGCATGTTTGTGTCAGGAGTGCAAGCTGGCTTGATCCCTCCTCCTCTCCCTTTCATAAGTGGTGTTGCCAGCACAGACAGCAGTGTTTGGCTTCTGGAGATTTCTTTCAAGTATTAATATCCATTCCTCCTCGCAGGTGCTTGTTGCTCGTTTTTATGAACCCAGAGTTCCGCACCAAGGTTTTAATGCCACAAAAATAAAGCATCATTAGAAACACATTTGCTTAGAAGAGCAAATACCACACTTGTGTTTTCCAAGGGACGTTATTTACATTTTATTCTTTGGAATACAAATAATTTCATTACTGAAAACATATATGGTCTGTTAAGCATCTGTACGCACAATGAAGCTGTGCCCACTAATATTGTCCATACCTTTTCCCCATTTCTTTTCAAACTTATAGTCAAATGTATTTCCAAAATCATTCTATGAACAGCTATGCAAACCTAATGGTCTTAATCTGAGCGGATCCAACTGCTTTGCTCCAAATGCTACACCCACTAACAGCTTAAGAAAGGCAGGCGACGTGAGTCATCAAGCTCACTCTCCAAAATAAAAAGGAGCACACTAATAAAAAGGACTCTTTATAATGAAAAGGGAATTCCTAAAGAACACGAGGCCAAGCCTGCATGCTATTTCGGAGTAACCCCTCACCTGTGCAGCATCCCAGAGCCGAGCCGCAAGCCGATGGGTATCTAAAGGCCAGCTCCATCAGCCAGGGATACTCACTGCACCGAGGACCACGCTCCACTGCGTGCTCCAGATGGTGAAAAGATGGAGAGCTGGTTCAGCCCTATTTAGATAGCCAGACCCATTGATCTCCATACTTTCATGAATCTAAATGAACACTTAATGTCAACCCGATGTGTGAAGAAGGCAGTAACTCAAGATCCTTATGTTCTTCTGAAGTACACCTCTTTATTTTGTCTGGGCGCAGCTATGAACTGCGATGTAATCTGATTAGACACCAGCAATATTCAATGAGGGGAAGGGATAATACACTTACAGTAAATGGGTTGGAACACCAAGTGCAATTCCACTGCACGCTCAGCAGCACATGCACTGCTTATTTTGAACTGGCAACCTCCACAGAGACTGTGAAAAGCCTACAGGTATCTTTCCTCTTTGTGTTCAGCTGTCAGCCTTGCAAACACCTCTGGCCCCAAAAGTCAAAAGCTCCTTAACTCAGCTCTCCCAACCACCTGTGCTGCTGATCCCAATCCAGCAAGGATTTCAGCTACGACCAAATGGCTGCTGCCTCCAAAGCACAAAATCAAGCACGACCAGGACAAGCAGGTGCAAAAAGCAGAAGATTTTTTTTTTTTTTAATCCAAGTCAGCAGATCTAACTGAAACCCTACAGCAAGCAGATCTGCAGAATAAGGCAGTGCTATTTTTACATGCTGTCGCTTCTTCCAACACAGCACGCTTCCTTGGTGAACAGAGGGAAAGATCACAGAGGGACAAAGGGAGGTAAAAATCATTTAAACTAACTAAAGAAATTATCAGTTCAAGAAATTTTAGAGAAAGTCCATCATGCTTCAGTTAGTTATACAGAGATACAGTGTCATCAACCCGTCAAAAGACTCAACGCCCACCTAAGCATTGAGCGCAGCACTGCAGTCCCTGGGCGCAAGGGGAAGCTCTGCCCCTGCCCCAGGTATTCAGGGACGTGGTTCCCTCTCGCTGGGGCAACCTCGTGCCTTTGCTCGGCATTAACCATCTCTAACTGCAACTGGCATATATGGGGGGATGCTGGTGGTGACGGCAGGCAATAAATCCTCTTTCTGGTACTTTCTCAAGGCAGCTGCTCTGTGTGCTCCAAAGGCCACTGAAAATCATCTCAAATATGTATTGAAATATCCATGGTTCAACCTCTTCCACCGATTTACTTAGTGCACCTCCAAACTCATTTCAGCTTGGCCTGGTAGGAGCCTGGAGGTTAAAAACACAGTGCCTTTGCAGACTTCTCCTCTAAAACTCAGGAGACTCGTCAGCAGCCACACGGAGAACCTGCACACCTCTTGAATCGAGCGGCAGATAGCGAAAGGGTAACAAGAACCCAGGGCACTGGTGTTTACAGTTATCCAGACTGCCCCAAAGCTCATTTTGCCTGGTGCTATATATAAAGACAGTTGTGCTGTTCATTGGGTCAGCTCTCAAACAGTTAACCAGTTTTGTCCTCACTGATAGGCTTTTTTTTTTTTTTTTGGCAGCATCCCACTTATTTTCAACTTCAGCTTCCTCAGCCTTACTAGAATATAATGAATTTTCACAAAAGCAAAGGAGAATGTCACCGCATGGGTTTGACACCAGCTGGCTGCTTAAGCCCACAGTATGAAGGAATTTGATACACAACACTGAACTCAGCTTTAAAAAAAAAAAGTAATATTCCACCTGTTACAGAAAGTGAAATGAGGACAGTCATCTCCAAGCAGAGAAACCAGAGGTCTTTGCGCTTTTGGCCACAAACTCAATAAACAGGTGCTCAGACAGACACAGCAAACTCTGAATTCAAACTTTTGAATTTATAAAAGGTACGGGCATTTTCTCCTTTACTTGTAAGGAGCAACTGAAGCAAGCTTCACACACGAACAAGGCTGCGTGCAGATCAGGTGAGACAGCTTACAAGCACAGGACCGCGCTCCCCAGATCTTTGGCTGCTTTGAACGCACAGATTCACATGCTCTGCAGGCAAACTCCTGTTTATCCCACAAATCCTTCCAAACAATCTACGCTGTCAGGCTGCATTTAAAGTGTGCCTGCTTAAACCACGAAGAGTGCAGCAGGAGGAAAGCTTCATGAGTTCTTTGATTCACAAAAAGAAAAAAGGACATCTTGCAGAAAAGATCAAATAAAGCTGCAGAGGTGTACGGCATTACAAACACGGCATATAGCACGACACTTAGCAGCGCTGACTGGCACGCAAACACCAAGGACGTGCTTATCTCTATCTGTGAGGACAGAGCAACTGGATTTCTTCTTCCAAACAAGCGCTGTTGGACTGTAGCGAACACATCTGCCCACTGGAACAGCAGATGCACGTAATTCTGCTGTACTGCGACGCACACACATGCAATGCACACCAGGTTTCTAAGATTTGTGCAAGGAGGCTGAGTTTTAAAATATCACTCAATCACCTTTAGTAAGAACAACTGCAAGAAGCTTCAGGAAACCAGGATTTGAATCAATGAAAAAGACTAGAAACCAAAAGATGGAAGGAAGACGAAGATGAATTAAAAACAAGCCCTTGCAAATCCTGAAATTTAAGCCTCAAAAGAGGAGCAGAAGCTATCCTGTGCCCACAGAAGCTAGTTTACAGCACTGCTTCTCCATCATTTTAGCCGTTCCCTCACTGCAGTACAGAACAGCTTTTGTCCCTCCTCCCACTGACAGCCCCCAGGAGAGGAGCGGAGGGGATTCGCACCTTACACTCCACGCAGGACAAACCTTCAGAGTGCTATTACCATTCTAGCGAAGTTCTGCTCATCTTACAGCCCTTAATCATCAAACCAACTGGGGCTGGGCAGTTTTAAATAAGGCTGCCATCCACATACAGAGTGCTGCTAAGGCTTTCATAGCAATAGCATGTAAAACTACACTAATACCCTTCTTAGGGGATGCCCCTCCTTCCACTGCAGGGAAGTCCATGTGCCGGTACTGTACCCCTCCAAATACCGGTGTAACGTTCTTCCTTTCAGCATCTCATGCAAAACAGAGACAGAAAACAGGCTGGAGGGGACCTCAGGAGGCTGTGTGGTCTGCTTCCCCACGAAAAGCGGGGCCAACTTTGATGGGGTTCCTGGGGGCCTGTCCACTCCAGCTTTGAGTATCTCTAGGGGTGGAGATTCCTGGGCTCCTCTTCCAGTTGCTGACTAGTACCACTGCGAAAGTTGTTCTCCTTACCTAAAATCCAGAGTCCATTGTCCCAGCAGTTCAAACCCGCGGTTTTCCAAGCGCCTCTTGGGAGGCTGTGCTCCCCTGACACTGCTTCATCAACATAACACAGTAAATACATGTGAAAGTGTTTATTGGCTTTATCCAAGTAAAAGCTTTGATGCCAAAGGAATTCAAACATCCACCTTATGCACACAAAACAGCATTGTCACAACCCAATCTGGGAAAAAATGACATCTGTGGTATTTTCAAAATGACACAAAACCAATTAAAGTTCACCTACAAAAAGTAGCCAGCCCAAGTGCTAACTTGTTCAAATGCATCCATGTATGTTTACTTTTGTTGCATTTCTTAGGGTTTCTCAAAAATGAATTCACAGTTGTTTAAGGTTAAGCTGATTTTTGTACAGAAACATTCATCTGGTCATTTGACATCTCTGGTAATGCAGGAAATCCATCTAAACCTCACAGCTCCCCGCACGCTCGGATGCTCCCTTGTTCTTCCAACAGACCTCATCAACCCGCACCTACAATACACAGTTGGCTATTAATTTATCTATTAAAGACAAAGGGAAGTGTCAAAGTTGGATGGAGGACTTCTGACCTAGGCTTTAAGCACTGTAATGCACAGGACTAGCATATAAATTACAAGTTTAGAGGAAAGTGCTCAGAAAGGGTCACCTCCTATTTAGAATTTATTAACTACTCCCCCCAGAGACCACCTTGATTTAGTACCATGTAACCCATACTCCCACACTTCACAGTGATATTGTTACACAAAAGGTTTCTCTTCCTTCTATCTGCTCAGACATGTGAAGTGGGAACGATCAATTCACCCAGCTCTTCTCCCAACGACAGTCAACTTGAGGGACAGGTCGCTCAGAAATGACACACATACAAACGTGCACACAGTTACAGAGAGTCTGAGGAAACCCACATTTGTAATACTGTGCTGGACATGCTGGGGAAGAAAAGCCTCGGATCACTCAACAGAAAGTCATCTTACCATGTGGTCTCAAAACCAGTTTGTAACACACAGGGCCAACAGAGATGATGAGATTTTATTTTGCTAACCGAAGGGAGAGCCCCCGGGTTTTGGAAGCTTTAAGATTTGGGCTCTAGTCCCAAATCCCCAAGCGTAAGCTTGACTCAAATCCATCTGCTGCTCACCAGTGTGTTCAGCTCTGTCCTAGACTGAAAGGCAGAAATCTTGGAAGACAGTGAAAAATACAGTCTGCAGAATAAGGATGCAGCCGCTCGGAAAAGGTGTGCAGGAAAGAGGCAGTTACTGAATTGCCCACCTTCCCCTGATGGGTAGCAATGCTTTATGGCACTGATTCACCAGATGCGCTTTTCAAAACGATGGTGTGTACCCTACCCCTAGTCCACAGGCAGTGCCAAGCCCAGGCTGCAAAACAGCTGTGTCAAGATCACGGCAAACCGAACGCCGTAGAGAACAAAGCATCTTCCCACCCTGCGCCCATCAAGGAGCCACCCCGACACGAGCCGCTCAACAGCACCCTCGTGCCTGTATTTCAAGTCTGCGCTGAGAAGTAATGTATGGTTTTCTATAAGGGGAGCTTCTTGAAAGAGGGCAAAGCTGCCTCCAGTTGTTTTCCCCAGAGTAACGTGCATCTGCAGACAGTTCTTGAGGAGCAGCTAACACACGGGAGTTTAATAACACGATACCGTTCTCGTTCCTTGACATTCTCCAAGGCATCGCAGGGTCAACGCAGGCAAAAACTTTTGCAAATTTGAAGTTGCAGTTAAAAAGAAACACACACGCACACTTTTCACATCATTTCTAGACCAGACACAACTTGTTCCAGAAAGAACCAATCCTTTTCTCCCGCTTGTACAAATACCCATCAACCAACTTAACCACGCTAAACGGCCAAACAGTTGTACTGGTAACTAGTTTTGTTACCACAACATGCCAAAGTGAAAATGAACCTTAATAATGTGATACAAACAAGATTTAAAAATATATAGATTTTTAATGTGCTCATTTTTAATGTGGTCAACTTCTGCAGTTACACTCCGGTAAGCGTGACGTATCATCAGTCTTAATAGACTTCTAATGCAACAGCAGTTTCTGATTTATTTCCCCCATCCCACATCCTCTTCAGAGTCCATTTCTATTTCAAGCATCAGTACCCAATGCTTGCAACATCTGCAAGTTGCCAAGCCAGTTTATCTATGGAAAAATGGATACGCACTACTCGCCAACAGAAGAAAATACACCCTGCACTGAAAACTATGGCTAGCTTGTGCTTTTTCCTTCTATCTGTAAATAGGGCAATGCCAGCTGCTAATTAAAGCAGATGGGTTCAAATGGTCTAAAAGCTGTAATCACAATACAACATGTGTAAGTCCCTAAATATATATATTAAAAAATGAGGCTAAAACCCCTCCAAGCAAAACCCTGTAAAGGGATAAGCACTCTCAGCTTTTTACACTGCGTTAAGGAGAACAGAGAGCTGCTGATAAAGGCTACCCTGTTTGGAAAGCACAGGATTCGCAGTAGGGAGCACAGAAAACACAGACCGTGAGATCTGCCGTTACAGGGTACTGAAGCCACGCTCTCCTCAGGCTCCCGAGGAGCCCTTCGGCTGCCGGAGTATCTGTCCGTGACGTAAGCCGACAGTAACTGCAATGCAGCACTCGCACCGGCGCCGATTATCTCGGAATTTGTCTTCCGAGGCAGCAGCACTGTCACTCATCCTGAGCGAACTCAAGGGCATGCCTTGAACAGAAATAATTGCCACGTTTAATCTGTCCGGCTGCAATCCATTTCAGATACAACCGTTTGCAATAGGCCTTAGCCTAGATTTTTGTAACAGTTTGTTTAAAGTAGGTAAAATAAATGATTCAATTAAAAAGATAGCCCCCAAAGAACTGGGTTTTGGTATGGGAGTAAGGACGGTTTAATTGTGTCTTGATGTAAGCAGTATTTCTCTGGTTAAGAAAAAAATCTGTCCAAAGAAAGTAGTTAGTCTCATTAATCTGCCATTCCCAAAAGGATCAAAAGGCCATGAAAGGCACGGCTTGCAGGTCAGACTATAATAAAACAAGAACAAGGTACCTCAGTTGCCGACCCAGGATAAACCAGCAATACACGTGGGATATATTCTATGCCGTGCATTATTTTCCTATCTGGGAGATGTGGCAAAACCCTACAGCGGCAGAGGTGGGAAGCACTGAAAAGTCCCGTGGAGACTGATGAATTGTAAATGTTAATAAAAACAGAATCACACTCAAGGAGCTCCGGTTTATCTACTAACGAAGCTTTACACCGTGTTTGCTAAAATGTAGGCGAGCTAGGGGCAAATGTAAGCATGAAATAATGAAAAAATGTATTGAGCTCCAAAGAGAGACAGGTGAGTTATCTGCTATGAAAACAAAATTAAACCTAACGCTATTTTAAAGCACTTAAGAAGGTGATTGAAGACAAAATAGGTACAAATCAGCATCAGCAATTACCCATCCAGTGTCTCCCCCCCCTTCCTAGAGGCAGCTCTTACAAGTCAAGTCAGCAGTTGCGATGGGCAGGAGGAGGGAGAGGATCCTCAGGGACATTTTTTCTACCAAGAACCGAACGTGAGAAGACTCCGCTTTAAACCTAAAGTGCATACAGAAGGCAGTATGATATGGCTTCCTTTGAAGTTTGACTGCCTTTTGCAAAAGGAAGAAAAAATAATATCAAAAGAAATGAGCTTGCAAAAAAAGGTGAAGAGATCTTTTTCGCAGAAGCTATTTTTCCAAGGCGGCACCACCTTCCTTCAGCCCGACCCCTGCACGGGGCAGCCTCCAGGGAGTCACACGGACAGGGTGCTTCTCATCCAAATGTAGCTGCTGGCTACTAAAAACGCACATTTCCTTTAAGGTTTTGTTAATAGAGTTGTGCTGGACACATTTCAAACAACTTTGATGCTACTGGGCTTTGCCAGGCAATAGTGTGGAACACTGACCTCTCTCTAACCTGGAGAAGTCTAACTGGGGGGGACTACGATGGCTTGGGGCAGGACGACCACTTACCTTAGTCATCTCTCTGCCAAGGCACGCTCCAAGCAAAAATGTTCTGACAAGCAGGCAGAGACCAAAAGTGAAAGTCCCGTGAAATTTGCTCATGTAAAAATATATCCCCCATCAATTTATTCTGCCATCTGTTAGTGAGGTCAAAGGCCAATCTGAAATCTAGGCAAGCCACCAGCCCTCATGGGTGAGGTACCCTACTTTCTGCAGCCAGCAGCGCACAAGTGTCTGATGGGCTCAGGATCTCAGCCAGCTTCCTTTGGCTCTCCGGCCAAAGTGACGTGGTGCATCTGGAGCAAGGCTGACCAGGGACAGCCTGAGGCACAGTCCAAACCCAGGCACAAATGTGGGTCTCTGGATCTGCAGCAGGATGCTGTTACCCACCCTATTCCTTTAGAGGTTTTGGCCCCTTCTGTCTCTATGTGACTGGCATCAACACCTCCCAACAGCAGTTCCGTAGACCTAGAAAAGGCCACTATCACATCCAAGGATCCCTCCTAAAAATAAAAAGAACCACTAGAGATGGGAACACCAGAAAGATGGGCATAGGACAGAAATCAACACAGAGCATCTCCCAACACCTCATCGGATGTCAGACCAAGGTCCATCCTCCCTCAGATCACAAAATAGCCGTCTGTAGCCCAGACCTCTCCTCCAGAAAAGTGTTGCTTGGCTTCACATGCTTGCTGGCCACCAAGGTACGAGAACTTGGCAGCCAAGAGGAAACACGTTGTTCCGGCACTGTGCTCTCTCTGACCCATTCCAAAATTAAGGAAATGGTCAAGCTCAAAATATGCTGGTAGTCTATCAACTCAGTAGAGCCAACACTTCCGAAAGGAAAACTTCAAGGCTTAAGTCACACAGAGTCTTTAACCCAGCCTCTCAAACACGCTAATTCATTTATAGCAGGATATGCTTCCTGCCATAAAACATCCATATGCAGAAAATATTACAAACTTCCCCCAAAATCTATATTTAAATTGGCGTGATAACACACTGCTGATATCACTGCTGATACTCACTGCTGATACTGCTCACCACTGACTTCTTAAGCGAGCTAGAGGTTCAGAAGCTTTAGCCCTGGTTTCTGTTATTTTATCTTCAAGTTTTCGTCCATCGCCATCCAAACGCTCCTCCAGAATGGCTGCCAAGACAGACACCACCTGTCCTGGTGACTCAACGGCAGAGAACTGGATGCAACCTAAGTAGCATGAATCATCAAGAAGAGCTATTTAAACCAAGTCCAGCATTTTGATAGGAAAAGTGTATCGCCTTCGTCAACCTGGAAGGCTCTTTTACAGCAGAGAGCATGGGAGGATCCGCCAGGCAAAGAGCCAAGTCCCTTCTCTACAAAACCTTCCCGACGATTGCTTCGGTGATTGCAGGGACAACCGCAGGGACAGGAATGATAGTCCTGTCCAAGTGACACGGTTCCCCTGCTCACCTGCATGGACAAGTGAACTCCAGAAAGAAACAGTCTGCTTTTTTCTCAGCCAACACAGTAAAACCAGAGGTCTCTAGTCTCTTCAGGCAGAACCAGGAAAACCCTGTTTCCTGTAAGATGCTCTTGACCCAGTGAACAACAAAGCGCTATTAAATCCAAAATACTGAACACATCTGGCTGTGGGAACAGGGACCTGAGCTCCAGTTTTACTCCTGGAATTTCCTGTGATGAACGAGAATGAACCCCTCCAATGTCTGTGATTCAAATTTTAGGAGAATTTGATTCTCCACTGAAGGCCAATGCCATACCGGTAGTGTTTTGGGGAAATCTGGGCAAAGCTAAGGCAACATTTTTCAGCATGGTCTCTCTCATAAATGAATGCATCAAGGTCCACAGCGTGAGCCTGAATGATAAGCGTGCTGAGCCTCATCTTCAGAATACGGATCTCCAAAGAACATCTTCTCCATTTCCCCTAGTAACTTCAGATATAACACACGGGACGGGGAGGAGGGAAGGCAACACTATTGCAATTTCTATGACTATGACCTTTAAATGTTTAACTAGCAATCTATTCCTCGCAGTCAAGATAAAGCAGGAGGTGATTAGCTTCACTATGAGTCACTATGCCCCTGTAGTGCAATAATTCAATTAGACACTTTAACAGCCTTCAATTTTGTTCAGGATCTGCTTACTAGAGCCATAGTCCCATCGCTGCAATTTTGTTTTGCCTCACAGGCTAAGCAGGGTCAGTCCAGGTCAGTGCTGGCTTGAAGGAGAGGTCTTGTAGAAAATCCCACATGTTCGAAGAAATGGGGCCGATGTTTCCAGAGGAGGCACTGCGAACAAGAGCTCTGGGAGAAGGTCTGGAGCTTGTGCCTGGATACAAGCTGCAAACTTTCAGTGAGCTACAACCAAGACCCTGGCCTCCCCTACTTGCTGATCTCAAGATACACGTATTTCACTTGCTCAGGCTATCCTCCAGCTGAATCGGACACACCGTTCTCCATCTTCTGTTGTAGTTGTTGCTAATATACTCTTAAGGGGCTGTGTCACATCTCCAGAAATGGCTTCAATGTGGTGGCATGTGAACACCTACCCACCTTCACCTTGATCCATTCCTCAGCTGGTGTTACGGTATCAGGAAATTGCTGGAGCAGCTGAATAAAGTTTCCTGTGTAATATGCAATGCACAACTTCATCGTCGTCCGACCACACCTGGATTTTAGAAGTTATACAGGAAAGTATCTGCAAGCCTCAACTGTGTTTTTGACAGCCAAGGCTCTTCCCCCTCCTCCAGAGTAATTTCTTTTTCCCCAACAGCTTGATAAGCAATTCTGAAAAGGAAACACATATTTCCCTCCTCCCCAGAGCTGAGTCAGCAATGGCAACAGCAAACTCCCAGAGCATGCATGCACCCTGCTGACCTCAGGACCTCTAAAACTGTTTCGCTTTCCTTCAGCACTCGAGTTCTCCAACGCCGGGCGCAGGCACGTGTACTCGAGTTGCACTCGTGCTCGCAGGACCAGCCCCTGATTTCTGCTCCCAGTCCAGAGGGTTACCGAAACACAAAGATACATTAGTGGGAAGGGTAAATGTTCTTTCCGCCAACCCATGGCCAAATAACACTTACTGAGAATCAAACTACACACAATACCTCCTGTTCTAAGCCTGCACCATGGGGCACACAGGATAAGTTTAAAAATTTACTGTTGTAAGTTTTAGCTTAAAAATTACCTTTGGTCACCCTTTACTGACCATTTCATAAAGCTTAGGAATCTGTTACTGGCTGCAAGCTAATATATAAGTGCTTTAGCTCAGACATCTGATCATGGGTTTTGATCCAGAGATCCTGGGTTCAAACTCCGCTGCCATGGTCCGTCCATTAGGGTTGTGTAGTCGCAACAATTAAGGAAAAACAAATGACAAGCTTTCACAGAGAGCAATGAAACACTTTTGTTCTACAGCAGGTAGTTCGATCAAAGCCTTTTATTAAATATCCTTCCACTTCTTAAACCAAGTGTTCTGCACTATGGAAGGGGCTATTTTTATCTCATACCTACCCTGGCTGTATTTATAAGGCTACGTTTAGTATGATGTGTTTTTTTAATCCAGGATTAGACTCACCAAGAGTCTTATCGACACATTGGTCAGGGGTTTGCAAGGAAAGTATTGGTACCGTAAGCTCCAGCATGTATGCACATAGCTTCATTAACATAAATACAGTAAAAACTGCGTTTTCATTAGGTGTTGCACTGCTATTCACAGAAGTGTTAAAGCAGGGTTACTGCTTAATGGGTCTAATATTACCGTGACACAGGGAAGCCCTAATGAGAGCTTTGCAATACTGTATTGCAAAAGGACTCCAGGAGCAGTTACAGCAGGAAGATTTATGTCTAAGACATCTGTACCCATATGAACAGGAGATGTGTAGTTTTACAGGGGTAAAAAATTAAAACTGTGGCCTCATAATAGAAAGTGAATCAAGACGAAAGTAATTCATCTTACACAGCAAGAAGATAAGATAGCAAAAAATAAAAGCAGGTAAAGAGTCATGTATCAACCTCGTGACTAGGAAGCAAGAAAGATGCAATCTATTTGGC
This sequence comes from Nipponia nippon, assembly GCF_047370975.1. NCBI lineage: Eukaryota > Metazoa > Chordata > Aves > Pelecaniformes > Threskiornithidae > Nipponia > Nipponia nippon. The sequence continues at coordinate 12,652,604 of NW_028262290.1, read as the reverse complement.
TTCCACTTAAGTCCAAAATGTTGCATTTCTTTCTAAGAAGGCCTTAAATTGAGACTCTTATCTGCCATTATAATCTTGTACTTTGGTTCACACAATAACAGTAAAGGCACAGCATGTAGGCACCACAATCTCCTTCTGTTTCCAACTCTTCTAAAATCACTTTCCATGCTTCAACCTCTCAGCACTCCTACAAGAAAAACCTGGTGAGTCACCACAAGCAACCGAAACGCACCGATACCTGTGACCTGTGCAGACTGAGAAGCTCTTCTACCCACAAGATTTCATCTCCCCAAGAGACACCAGCCAATTCTGAGATGGCATTAATGCCTTCAAAACTTGAACTGGTGACTTCTGGAGCTTTCTGCCACAACGAGGTACACCACAGGCGTCACAAGTGGAGGTTTATGGGGGGAGAAGTCAGAATAAAGCATATGTTTAACAGCTGGGCGAGGAGAGGCATGAACTTTTCCTTTCTAAAAGCAATGACATCTCCACACCGCATCCCACGTCCCTGGAGCGTGGGAGCAGATACGGCCCTGGCACGGCAGCCTGGGCTCGGTACGCTCTAACTCGAGCAGCTCCTGCCTCTGGTGGGTAAGACTTAAAAAACACTGTCAGCCTGAGAAAAGACACAGGTTGTGCTCTTGTATGCTCAGCACATGGGAGATAGTCCTTTCCTTCAAGGAGCACAAGTGACTGATGTTTGGTCAATTAGTTCTCTACTAACATGTAGCCAGGGACCTGCTAACAAGAACATTTTTTTTTTCTTCCTGATTTGATAGAAGAGACTTCGAAACATGTTTTAATCTGCAACACAGACTGATAAAACCAGCTGCCCAACAGACAGTCTCTTTCACGAAGGCTTAATTCTCCTCGGAGAGCTCGAGAGCAGCTTTACTGCCTGCCAGATAAGTCATGTTTACAGCAGATCTTCAGAGCTGCTCAGCCTCCTGGATGAATTTAGAAATCAGACCAGAGGGCAGATTTGCACAGCAGTAATTAGCACGGAGACAACGCAGAAGCAATGGAGAAGAATAATTTAGTCTGTGTCAACATAAGGTCAAGGTCTGGGGGGCTTGTCTGAACTTCTGGGCAGCTCATGGGGCGAAAGGCAGGGAAGGATGAAACGAGGGGGGTCTGCACTCCAAAAAACCAACTACTCCCCACAGACCAGCTTGAGCAGCCTTAATCTGCTTTGCAACTCTTCTTCCTTCCCATTTCAGGGCTTTTTTTGTTTTGTGCTAAAAAAAAGGCAGGTAGTAGGCACCCCTGACAGGCAGCACTGCCGTGTTGCCACAGTGACTGTACCAGTACACGGTCTGTTGGCAGGCAGAGTATTTCCCCGCTACTGCCTTTCTGCTAATGAGTCAGCAAGTGCCTTAACTTAAACATGCCACCAGTTCGATTGGGCTTGTTACTGTGCAATTGCACCCCAGCGCAGAGCAGATGGGAGAGCTCCTGTTGTACCAGCTGGATTCAACCCCACTACCCTCTAAAGCCACCTCCAGAAAAAGCCAACATGGGTAACTCCAGCCACCATTCGAGCAGAGCTCAGCATCACGGTTTCCATCTCGGATGAACTGCATCAGCATCGAAACAAAATAGAGAAATCATTAGACAAAGACAAAAAGATATGAGATATAGATACAGGCAGACTTGCTTAAAAACAAAACTCAGGTCAGAGGAAAGCCAGGAACCATCAGGCAGTGCAGCTCCTTCTGGGTTCTCCAGATCCAAAACAGAGCCACAGCACCAAAACTCGTACGTACCCTCTCATGTGCAAAGAGACTAGAGAATTTGTCAAATCAGCGTCTGTAGGGCTGGTTTATTTGTGCTTCTCTCCACCCCCAGGGACTAAGCATCTTCTTTTTTTAAGTCAATAAGAACCTATTATTGGCATTCCAGCTACAGACAGAAAGCAGTACCAACAGTGTCGATACCAACACATACTCCTCAAACTACTACTCCTGGAATTAAATTCGAGAACACAAGTCCCAGAGTACACACAATAATTGCACATTCAAGAGCAGAGAAACTAGCAAAAAGATTCATTTACCTTATGTAAATAGACAGTTTGTATTCCTTAGACCCTACTATGTAGAACAACACATACAGATCCCAGAAGAGCTAAATACAGAGTCACGGACAGATCACCTAAGAGGTGGACAGGTCTTCTTGCCATGAGTATTTATTGACTTTCTGAAAATGGCAAATATGCATTCAGTCAGGAAGTAAAAAGCGGTTCAAGAAGATAAATAACACCACAAGTAAAAGCAGGAGGGCAGACCCAGTCCTTTCCAACTTCCAACCTGCCCCTGCCCTCCCTCCCATTTTCCAGGGCATTTCCCACCCCCATCTGCACCTGGTCGAGACAAGCTACTGCAAATCTGACCCAGGAGACAGTCTGCCTACCGCTCCCATTTAACGGAGGCACAGCAATTCCTGAAAAAAAGCCAGGCTAAGAATAAATCCCAGTGGCCAGAATAAGTGTGTGAACTAAGTACAAAGCACACGTAAGAAGATTTATTAGGTCTCACGCTGTAACAGCACCGTGAATCATAATGATGTCCTATCTGCTATCCACACGTGCCTGTAAGTCAATGATAAAAGTTCACTTGGCACAGAAACACACCATGCAGGGTTTCACCTGCAGTGTTTTACTTCTAGCCCTTCCCAATTCACCTGTGTTAATCCAAAAAATGGCTACTTTGGTAGAAAAAGATGGAGCTCCTGCAGTGTCTCCAAGTTGATGAGCACATGGGGTTGACAAGCAATTCGCAAGGCTGGGACTGCCCCGCTATGTCCAGTAAGTTCAGGACACACATTAGACACGCCAGCAAGCCAGTGATCACAGGAACGCTAACAGCAGGCAATCTTACCTCCAACAACTCCTTTTTATTAGGAACTTGTGGTCCGAACCCTCCAAAGTCAAGGCAAGCGTTATTACAGGAATTGGTGTCGGCGTTGCTGTTGGAGCCAGCCTGCAAACGCTGCTGGACGAGGTGTGTTGGAGGGGAGGACGGGCTCTTCCAGTCAGCCCTGTTTGCAGGCGCAACAAAAGGGCCAGCAAGGGACCCCACAGAGAGGATGCCACGAAGGGCAGGACTGTCGCTACAAGCAGCAAATGGCCAAAGGAAACTACAAGGAGCAACAGGAGGAAGGGAGAGGGGAAGGAAGAGTGCCTGCAGAGCACAAAGCCACTGATGGTAGGTCTGGTTTTCCCTCCTGTTTTCCACACAAAATGACTACGCAATCTGCCATCACGACCAGACTCCTCTGTGTGGCAGGTTTGCCGTCTCTTCTCTTGAGGCTATGGAAGATTTAGCAATAGATTTTCGTAACTTACACCACGGAGCCCATACGAGCCCTCTGGTGCTAGGTGCATTCAGAGGCTGCCCCTTAGAAACGGTACTGGTGACAGTCACCTCCTACAAGTGACACACCACCGCTTCACGTCCTTTTGTACAACCTGGCTTTCAAGACTAAATACAGGCAGTAGCATAAGCTCATGTGCTGTGCTCCACAAGCCTCTGTCTGGCTGTTGTTGGAAGCAACACCACCCCATCATTTGATCTAAAGGGATACCCATGCCTTCACTTCACAAGCAGACACTTCCATTCAGCGCTAACTTTGGTGCTCGCTTTTCTGCTGGGAGCATCTCTCGCGTGGGAAGGGGATGGTCATCAAATTTATTTACACAAGCCTCTGAACAGCTTTAAAGGTGGTGTGATATCCAGTCACTACCAGTGCGTTCCCAGTTAAACTGTGAAGTACAGCTAAGGACCCTGCAGCCGCACTTTATCTCCACCAATTTCCTCTTAAATCAACTGTCAGAGAGATCGGGTGCTAATGTGCGTAAAAAAAAGAAAAGATAGCGGAGCCGTAATTGTCCTTCCCATCCAAATACATCTTGTATTTGCTGGTCCCACACCCCAGTTGTGGGAACTCATCTGGGATCATTGTGGGGAGCGGGGAAAGATGGCAGTATTAGCTCTGAGGTCTACGTATTTTTTCTATGATGAAAAGGGTCCCTCCAGGGCTGGTTCAGACACAAATCACGGGAGGGGAGGAACATCCCAAATAATGCCCAGGGATCCGTTCACATTCATTGCGCAGGCTTTGCTACACTTGCCTACAGCACCTCGTATTTCACAACAGGTCCTCCCATTTGTACAAACCTCATTTAACCTTTGTTTGCTAAAGACAAACAAAACTGAACAGCACACCACAGTGCTCCCAACCAGCTACGGCACAGCTGTGCCTTCGTTTCTCTTGTTGTAGAAGAGATGCAAGGCGACCAGCTCCCACGAGCGGTCAGGGAAAAATAGTCATCTCCTGCGGCATGCAGGGTGGGCTGCAAGTCTTGGAGGCACCATTTCAGCTGGAAAGCTCCAGATGCTGAACAGGGAAACGGGCCGGAGAGCGAGGGGCTGGAAGGCAGCGAGGGGGCTTTGCAACAGCCCTGCGTGGCCCGAGAGCACCAGGGCTCGCTACCGAGAGCGGCTCTGCTGTGCATTCAGGATTATTGATTATCCTCTCCTAATCTCATGATTGAGTGCCCGGGGGAAAAAAAAAAAAAAAAAGTTTTATATTATATACAGATAGATAGCTATTTAAAATCATTAACAGAGATTTGTATCTCTGAGCTAGTCTTCTGTTCTCTGGGGAAACCAGACAGCTGCATAGTAAGAGACTGAAAGCTACAATAAAATGAAGAAATGCGCTTCAATAAATCATTAAGCTAAGGCTCATAATGTTTATCTGCAATGTCAGGTCCCCACAATCTACAAAAGCAGATGTGTAACTTTTTGTTTTTCTTTTATCAACTATCAAACTGTCATGTAGCTATTACAGAAGATTGAAACTTCTTTTTAAAAGCATTGAGCATCAGGGGTTGCAGTTTCTTTTCATGGAAGGGATACTTGCATGCCAATCCATATCATGCAAGAGGAACTGGAGATAAAATATATGGAAACAAACCCTTGAAGAAGAGGCTGTTCACCTTCTGCCAATGTTCTAGCAGATAGACGTGCCTAAAACTTAACAAGGCAGCTCTGTGGGATCAATTTTACCAGCTCTGCTCCATCTGCCCTGATTTATTTGTCTTCCAGTACACCCCATCCCTACATTTCCAAGTGTATTGTATATACAACAAGGCACAGGCAGCACCGGAGCTAGTTCAAGGCCCACCAGCAATGAAGGCCAAGTCCTATGTGGCCGTGGCACTTCTGCCCAGGGGAGGTCAGGCAGAAAGGCTGGAAGAAGGCAGACCCGTTTCAAGAGCAGAAGGAGGTTTCAGGGTCAGCAGTCATTTTCCTGCACCCTCCCTTGCAAGCAGCACTGCTCCTTCCCTAGCCAGCCCTGCTCCCCCTCCCAAGCCCCAGAATTGCTGGGGAAACTGGAAGAGCCAGGGCAGCCACCGCAGGGATAAGCTGACGGTGGACGCAGCTAGCTGTGTCCCCAGCATCATCCCCGAGCGGCTGGGGCAGCTGCAGCCCGAGGAGGCACGCTGCCGCTGCCCCAGGACTCAGCGCTGACCAAGAAAGGGGGCAGCCAGCGTCGCATCGTGAGCAATGTGCTTGCACGACCTCTCTGTTGCCAGCTCAGAGCTCTTCCCCTCCCAAGCAGCTCCACGAACACCGCTGACATTTTCCAGCCTTGCACTGTAACACACCATGGACACAGACCCTTCACGTCTTCTCTGGAGCTCGACAGCAGCCACCAGTACAGAGGGAGGGGAAATCAGCCTTACAGGTATTTCAGGGATCCAATTTTTTTTTTTTTTTTTTTTTTTTTTAAAACCTCATTTCCTTTTTTTAGAAGAGGAAAGCTCTCTTCTCCCTCAGGCTTGACATCCAAAAATTAGCATTTCTTTGTTTAACAGAACTTGCTCTATCCAATTTAGACCCCATCTGTTAATCTACAAACAAAAGCAAGTAAATACTGAAATTATGACTAAGGTGGATTTCAAAAGGCCTACACCTTACTGTGTTTTTTTGAGGTATTAAAAATGGAGTCTCGCATTTATTCTACTGTATTTCCTGCTGGCACGAATGCAAAATTCGAAGCTGCTGTGCTGCTTTTGTCTGCTGCTGCTGATGTAAAGTGTAACTACGCGTTCAATCCAGCCTGGGAGGGCTTCTCTTTAATAGCTAATTTGAAGCATGATTTCTAAAATCCTGACCATACGAATCCGCGAGCAAATGCTCTATGCAAGCCCTCAAATTACTGCTATGCTTAAGTCCTTGAAGTACACCAAATTAACAAGCTCTAGCCCACATGACTAAGGTTCACAGAAGTTCAACCCCAGCTTATGTAAGACACAGAATTGGTGTGTTTGCCTTTAAAAAAACACCGAGATAAATACTAGGGTCAGCAAACATGCTGTGCAATATTTAACAAGAAGAAGCTGGGACCTTAACAGGATTTGCAGCCTAAAACTGCTCCTGAAGGCAACAAACATGACATGATCATTCTGACAGCTGTGACAAATTAGGTTTCATTTGCCTGAGAGCCAGCCATGTTCATTTAACTGCAATTACTGGCACATCATGATCCCCCATGCTGGAGAACGCACCCAGCCATCCAGCCAGCCAGGGAACAAAGCATCTTGTACAAATCAAGGTGTTTAAATAGTTCTTCTGTAACAACACCAAGTCTTCAAAAACAACCATTTGTTAATATGCGCCCATAGCTTCTTCAGGTGTTTATGTGGCTCTTTTTCAATCAGTGGAACGGCAAAATCTGGTTAAGATGCTTTAAACCCTGCACCCTTTCCCTGCGTGCCTGGTTGCCGAATGCAGTCCTCACAGGAGGAGGTGCTATTTAGAGATGTTTACTCTGTCTGGCCTAATCCAGGAGATTTGAAAGCAGTTTGTTTCATCCAGCCTGAAATATGATTTTGAAAGACTAAACATATAAATTCACTCTTTTTTTGTACTTGTCTTTATGCCTGAGAACGTATCTGGACTTTGTGATCTTATTTAGAGCAAAATCCCACACACATACTTAGAATTTCATAAGAACCCTTTCCTTATCCCCTTATACTTCTTTGGTGGGGCTGAAGAAAGCTTCAGTCAATTATACATGTACCATTTCAACATATTTAGTTGGTGAGCTAATTTAAAGGAAAAAAAGAAAAAAGAAAAACCTCCAGGATGTGGCCATCAGCTTCCTTAAAAATTCCTAGATAACACATCCATGGCATGTCTAATCCATTTAGTCATGCCACAAAACATCACTCATTTTTCTTCAAGAGAAATTTTATTTATTCCCAAGCAGGACTTTACAAGCCTATGTGTTCTGCGGGCAGGAATGCCGGAGCCCTCATCCATCCGTCCCTCTGTCCGTTTGCTGTTGAGGCACCAGCTGCCGGCTCTAACAGGTGTTTTCTGGTTTTCTTCTCAAGAGAAAGTCCCAGGCGCTATCTCTGGTGGAATGCAAAAAAACAGCGCGGCACGTAGGGCCCGACACGGAGCCGCATTCCTCTCCGAGCAAGCAGGCAAGAAGCTCTCCGCCGCAGCGCCACTAACTCAGATGCTTTCCTGGGGAGTAAGCTGCCTTTGGGTACACGCACTCAAAAAATTCAGCCAAATCATCACTCGAAAGGCCGTTTTCCCCACTTTTTTTTTTTTGCAAGGAAAAGCTACTTTGTCAACAGCTGCAGGGCACAGTACATTTGCACAGTGCAACGTTAACTAACTCTCAGGACGCCATCGGCTGAGGGTGAAGACTCTGCCCTGGCCATAGCTAACTTCTAGTCAATGTTTCTATGCAGGGAAAATCTTCAGAAGTTCTTTTCAATAACTTTTCTTTTTCTTTTCAGACTCTGCAGTGAGCCAAAATAGCTCAAATTTCTGAGGATATGCAGGAGAAAAAAAATGAAAATAGTGGGATCAAGAAAAACAAGTGGTGAAAACAAGGAAAAACATGGAAATGGATTTTTGACAAAAAACTGCAAAATAACCCGTGACCAAAGCAAACAGCCATGCGACATGCCACCAACATCTTCTGAGGAATACTTAGCAGCGAGGCATCACACAACTGAACACAAATTTCAAAATGAAATCAAGTTTCTGATCTTCAAAGGCTTATAAATGCGTTAACCTTTACTTGCTCTGTGTAGCCCTGCGTATTTACAGTGAATTAAGCTAAACGTGGGCTTAAATAACTGTAGGATTCCAGCTTAAATCATTCTACATAGAGTCCTCATCCTGTGGTACTCTGGGCATTTTTAGACAGCAGCTTTCTCATGGTGGAGACGGATGACAGCACCTAACATAGTCTGAATGGGAACGGGATACAAGCAATAAAGCAGCCGCCCAAAATCTAGTCATGTTGCCCATGTTTACAATGTAAAAAGTTATGTTTATCCTGATAAACACAGCTTTTGAAAAGGTTATTTCCCTCCCCCCCCGCAAACAGAAAAGGTTAACTTCATCATCTGCTGCACACACGTCAAACTATCATGCAAAGGAAAGAGCTGCAAAGAGCACAGCCCTGCATTCCTCTGCACCAAAGGACCTGTCAGAGCATCCCGGCAAAACACCCAGAAAACCGTCCTGAAGTTACACTAACCTGCCTCGAACTCCTCCGCCACAGCCTGCTTGTTTAGTGGACTTCATTTTAAAGCAAGCCTCTGAAGCATGGGGTTATGAACAAGTCCTTGGACCCACAAATTCAGAGGTAAAACCCAGCTTACCTTTTCATTTAGTGTACTCAAGAGCAAAGTGACAGGAGAGTTCCTCCCTCTGCCTGCTTTCAGATTAACCCCACCAACACAGCTAAATCACAAAAATTTACTTATTCAGTCATAAGTGACCACTGCACTGCTGAGAGCCAACTCCAGCTAGTCTCTACCCTTATTCTTTGAATTGTTTTTTTTTTCCTTAAGATAGCGCAGGATGCCCAGAGGGTCATCAGTACTGTAACACTAAATACAGCAGCACTCACAAGCTAAATTGCTGCCTACGAGGTGTATCAGCAAAGTTCAGAACAACCATTTCATACACGGGCAGGCAAGATGCTCGAAATGTTAGAGGTCATTTCAGCAAAGCCCAGAGATGTGGGAGCCAGAGCTCCTTTGACAGTTGCCTGGCAACGCCCTGTTATCTTATATTCATTTATATTATTTTTAATACACTTACACTTATCCCCAGGTCTCACCCGGGGTTCTCTCCAAAGTGAGTTTGGCATTTTCTGTCACTGGGGGGGTGTTTGCTTGCTTTCTACAAGTCTTCTGGAAACAACTGAGTTCTGCCAAAAAGAGCACAAAACTCGAGCGCTTTCTGGGAGCAGTTTTGGGAACGGGCTGTCTGCTCTTTCCAGCCTCAGGTTTGCATCACAACGTGCATTTTGGCAGGCTGTTTCTCAACAAGTAGCTCTCACGGCTGCTACCTTTCATCAGCATCCAGCCAGACGCGCAGTGCATTTCATGAAGAGATGGGCTGCACAGACTCCAGTAGCTAAAAATATCGGTTAATGGGAAGCTACTGTAATATTAAAAGCATTTTCATGCTTAAAAAGCATTCAAGTTTATTCCCTTGTCAATAAAAACAAGGCAAACTTAAAATTCAAGAGGACCTTGATTTGCTACTAGGTTTTCCAAATTAAAGAAAAAAAACCATTCAATCATTTATTTCTGGGGAGAAAAATCTCCCCCCATCCCACTTCCCCACTTAAAGAAAATATAAGCAGTGTCCACACAAAAACCACCCTAAATCCCTTTGGGCATGTTTTGAAGAAGCTATTTAGAGCAAGGAACATGGGCATTCTCTATCCTTGTATTTATAATGAGGCTCTACCATCCCCAGGAGCTAAAGCAGAATGAAAATGGGTCACATATCTAATTAGCACTATTGAAGCGTGAAGCCCAAACATCCCTGAAATGTAATAGATTTTTTTTTTTAATAACTCCAGCTTCATTAGAATATCCCACAGTCACCTATGTGAGATGCCAGAAGCTTAAAAAAAGGGTACCATAAAGCAGGCATGTATGCAGCATCATGCTGCTTTACTATTGGGGAAGGGGAGACAGTGCTTTTGACAAAGTCTAATCTATTAGCTAAAAAATGAAGCAATTAGTCAATCAGCCTAGCACAGCCTGTTCTTTAATCACTTTTTGTTATTAAAAAAAAAAAAAAACCCAACCACAAAACAACACAACCCTCTTGACTACGAAAACAACACACAGATCCACAGGCGTGGATGAAGCCTGTTCCAGCAGGGCAGTTTCTAAAGCAGACAGCCGGACACAAACAGGTGGGCTCCCACTCCTCCTCCCAGCAGATGTCCACACGCTGTCCCACGCTTTGCCCCTTCCCCATGTTTATTAGCAACCCGGCAGGGGCCCCGCAGCAAGCCCCCCACCCAGCACCCGGCTCCACTCCTCATCCGCACCTCCCTCCCACGCGCAGGTACCGCCACCCAAGCGTCAGACACCACCAGGCACGTCGGGCTGTCGTAGCCGAACGTGTTTAAATTACAGGTGTGCGCGCTGGCAGAGAGCACTAATGAGCTTCTCCTCCTGCCTACTGAAGAGGAGGCACAGGGAGATTGCATGGGTGGGTGGAGGGGAAGAGAGGCAGCGGACGACTTTTCCTCGGGTGTGTTTACAGTACACGAGGCTCCAAAGACGGTGCATGAGCACCTGCACGTCAGGCTGCCGTGCTTTGCTCGCTCTCTGCTTCCGTAGCCCGCTGCTTGCTCTCACTTCCCAGGGCTTGCTTTTACTCCGGGCAGGCTCAGCCTCCTGCACCCAGCACCCAAAATTTCATTTGCTTTGGGCTAGACAAATGCCACTGAAGCTATGGGGAAGCACCCCCAGGGATCACCCAGCAGCTCCGTCCACCCACCCGAAAAGAGACCCAGTGAAGACTTCCACACGCCAACCCGCGCTTTGTGACAGGACTCTGCGCTTCGTTTCGATCAAAGTCAACAAGCCATAAATGCCACTCACCCGTGAGGGTTTGGAAGTCACTACAGCCTTCTGGGAAAAAAAAAAAAAAAACACCACGAAAAAATCAGAGGGGGGAATTAATTGAGCCTGCAGCTGTCTGCTCTACATATCAAATGTCACAAAGTTCATGTTGCTGCACGGGATTTTTTTTGCACAAGAGATGAGCGCGCGAAAGCTGAGCAAAAACCAGAACAAAGTGTTTACTCTGCCCATCCGTGACCACGCTCTTACCCCGCAGGCGACCGTGTCTTTTGTGGGACTTGGCACGTGAGAGCTTTGATCCATCTCCTGCACCAATTTTGCATTTCTGTTTATTACAGTGAGAAGTTTTTTCGTTTTTTTCCTTTTCGTTTCAATTCTCTCATCACAGTGGAGAATGAGGCATACAACTGCATGTGAATGAAACCCACAGAATTTTATTTGGTTTAATCTAGTAACTCCCTTATCTGCAAAGGGAAGCAAAAATAGACATCCTTTGATTATAGAGACATGTATAAAAGCGTGTATCTTTTTTTTAATGGTGTACCATGGCAGTTCACAAACCACCAATCTCTCCCAAACCGTGTGATGGCAGTTAAAGCTAAAGCAGAGCAAACAGCAATGGATGATTCATGCCAATGATGGAGATCGGCAAAGGCTGGAGATCACTGGTCCAGCATCTCAAGTCCAGACCTCACATTATCACTGCTGGGGTAATAGTGGCCATTTTTATTGCTTATATTGGTAGAATTTCCATTACATTAGTAAAAACACAACTTATGCCAAAAGTTACTCTTCATAATTTCTTCAGTAATTAAAACTTACCTCTTCATCGCTTTACTATAATACCAATATTAACGATACAGCCGTGAGGAGACTCAGCCACTAGCAATCCTTTAAGTGGTTCGGATTGTATAACGCTTGACATGCCTACTTTTCTTCCCCCCGCCAAGCAAATTGCCCACCAACTGGTTAAGGTGGCTCCAGAAGTCCCAAGACGGAGTTTCCCGAGAAGCTCAGCTTCCACTGAAGCTCTCTCACCAGCTGAGGCAGCTTGCTCTGCATGTCGTTCTCAAAATGTGGCCTCTTGCTTAAATTTCTAACTGGAAGACGACCTGTGATGTGCTTCCCGCCATGTTTGATACCGGGATCTCCAGGTGAAAATTTGCCTTTCAGGGGATTGAGCCCATACGCCCAAGCTGGCCTCCTTGCTGTCCGAACTGCACGCTCAAGGTTTCGCGCCCAAGGCGATGGACACAGCCCATGAGGAGCCAGGAGCAGCGTCCAGAGCCTCTACCACCAGAAAGCCCCATTTACTATGGAACAAAAATAGCAGAGGGGAGGCTTTCAGTGGAAAATGTGATGAGAATAGACAGCAAGAGAGTAAAAGCCCTGTCAGCACATTTCATAGACAGTCTTTTTAATGAGGAGATAAACAGATAAAGCTTTCAATCCATGTATGGAGCTTTTTTTTTTTTAATTTGAAAAGAAGCTAACCAAGCACACAGGATTCAATAGAAAACAAAGGCTGAACAAAACATTTTCTGACAAGGCCTAAACAATCTGAAAAACGTCAATTCTAGTGCCACAGAGAAACCAAAGGTTTCCCCCACTCCCTACCCACCCTATTTATTTTCTTTAATTACCTCTTCCTTTCAGATATCTGGCTGTGCAATGAAGTTAACAAGTACGTACAAAAACCAACCCCCAATTCTGCGCAGGACCCCCAGCTTTGCTGCAGTAGCACTGGAAGTCAGAGCAAAGACTGGGAGCAAGCTGACCTTCCCTACTGCAGGCAGATCCAAGCCATGCAGTGGATCCAGACCTCCCCAGATGCCAGAGAGCTCCACCAGTGTGGCAAGACTTCGTTCTTATTACACAGATGCTGGCTATAATATCTGCCACCCTCTGCAACCGTTTAATGTGCAAAGAAGCTGTCCTGCCAATAACACGCTAACTGTTTCTTCAATCTGATGCAACACATTTAAATCAGGTGTGTAAACGGAAAGTCAACATTCAAAAGTCAGCCTCTGAAGCTATTAAGCAACAAGAGAGATTTCTTCACATGAAGATGATTTTAAACACAGAATTTAAACAAAAACATGAGATGGGACCCAGACAAGCAACTTCGCAAAGGAAAGCCCTCTCTTCAGGTGCCACGCAGCAACAGCGAAAAGCTCTCTCACCAAGGTTTCTTCCATGGTAACCTGGAATGGTAACCCCAGACCGGGGGTGGCAACTTATCCTCAGCGGCTTCTTGAACATCCCCCCCTTCCCATTATCACTCACCCTTTGGGTGGAGTCTCCAAATGAGTTATCTCCCAAGCACAAAGAGATTAAAAGCCAGCAGCCTGCAGTGAAAGGCTTTATATCCTCTATGCTATGCTCTCCTGGGTAGCTTGCAACACCGTCGAATTTCATATAAGGCATCTTCAAAGACAAATGATTTAGAGGGGGGTTCAGCACAATCAGAATCTGCCCCGCAAGTACCACCACAGCTTTATCCCTGCTGTTGTAAGGAACTGCATGCATACACATAGCTATGGACTCTTCCCTAGGCAAGGTGATATACATCCACACAATCCCTAAACATAAAAATGGAAACAAAACCAGTTTAATACACAAAATCCAACTAAGTCACAATCACACTCTACAGAAAAGACATCTTCTTGGGCTTTTTATGTTTCAGAGATTACATTTCCGATTAGCAGAAAAAAACCTATCCTGAAGAGCCAGCCACAGAAACCCACTACAAACACATTTACACTTGAATATGAGACACTGCTGCCAGACATTTTCAACAAACTGCAAACTGACTGCATATTCAACCATCCTGAATAGTCCCCGGGGACCATTTTCTATGGTAATATTCAAGATGTGTAAGTGTCACCATGTAGGAAGCAGCAGAATCCCGTAACCCGTTACCCAGGTTGTACACACCATGCAATTCAAAGCATGTAGGTTTTTATTTTGAAGCGGTGAAGTAGGGCTAAAAACCACTGCCTGAATATAGTTATTAATACAGAAAAGTAGAATTAAATTATTGCCTACGTGTCAGATGAAATAAAGTCTAATGTGGTTCCTAGTTTATAACAGCTGGGCCAAAATTATCTCTAGACATTAAGGGTCATGATCAGAGCAGCGCCTACACCACCGCAGACCTCCGGAGTGGTATTTCAGACTGCCCGCCCCGCGAGGCCGGCGGACCCTGGCTCCTGTACAGCAGAGCCTGGTTTTGGACCCGCTGGTACAATGGCCTAACCCCCGATGCCGTGCCTGCCTCTGCCTGCTGCCTGCAGAAGGAGCCGGCAGCCCTGTTCAGCAGGGAGCCCATTTTGCTCCTGGTTCTCCTGAATGAAGATGGCATGGTACGTGACTATAAGCATCTTCATTGCTGTATAATGCGGTCTGAATACAGCCACCCCAACTCTCCCTTTCTCATCTGGATTTGTTCAAATAGCTAGTTAGAAGGGCATTCTTGCCAAACGACAGCATAAGCGAACATTTGAGTGTTTTACAAATTCTTGCTTTCTTGCTTCTATTTTGCAGAAGCAAGCTGGGCTAGATTAACAAGAGCTGCGTACCAAGGGAAGCAATAAATTCATCACCACTCAGGCTTCCGAGACCGCAGAGATTTGAACAGCCTACCCAAAAGTTTTGGGCGCAAAAGCCTTCCGTTCACACCAGGGAGATCTCATTACAGGAATTCCTATGTGACATTCTCAGTCTGAAATTGAGTAAGAGATCAGATAAGATAACAAGGACACAGACTATTTTCAAGAACCTCTTCAAAATACGCATGGTCTCTGAATAGATGCAAAGGTTAATATATCTACCTAGGACTACAGATGGATACATCAGCGGCACCAGTGATTGCTCCTGAGATCATGGAATAAGCCCAGATAAATGGGAAACTGCACAATGGAAGTACCCACAGCAAGCCCAACTGTCTAGTCTCCTAATTTATTATAATAGCTGGCCAATCCAACATGAAGTATGATTTTTTTTTTTTTTTTTTGCATCTTAACCCTAACTTTTGAACTATACCATGTACTGCCTTCCTCCAACACCTTTTTTTAATTTGAAAGCTGACTTCAGTATTGAGAAACCTGCGTATGCTACTTATTAAATTTTTGAAAAGGAATTCAACAGTTAAGCACTTTTTTAACTGGGTATTTCATCTGGTCCAGAGCATTCACCTCTCACTCCTATCAATAAAGGAATTTGTTAATGGACTTTACTTCAGTCCCACTCACTTTCACAGCATACATCTACAGCAAAGAAGTTTCTACACAGATGGCAAAATTCCAGCATTTGCTTTCAGGCTGCTCATCATGAAAAATACAGATATATTCCTTAAATATTATATGAATCAGAGCCATAATTCAAAGCCAGAAATAATTACCTTCTCTGGACAACATTCAGCAACCCATTCCCTTTTTCCCCGGCCTGCCAGCTGCCTTCAGCACAAGCAGCCATGTTCCTCCTTTTAATTGCCCACTCCTTTGTTTCTTGTGGTTAAGTCTTTTCCCATTTTTCTCCTCATCTTTCCTGCTCCAGCTTTTTTACAGAGGTTATACAGGGCTCCATCCCCAGGCTTTTTGCTCTCTGCACTCTGCTCAGCTTCGTCCTGGGGGACCAAACTCCCACTGAAATAATTTTATTGTGATAAGCAGGAGTGCAGCAATCTCAATCCTTGGAAAAAAGAGAAAAAAAAAAAAAATCTGTGTTTTCAGTATTCTCAAACATAAACATAAAATAAACAACTTGACATGGATGACTCAGATTAGCTCTCCTTTTCAGTCTTGTTCTCCGTCTTAAACGTCTTGGATCACTTCCATTTTTTGATGATGTTCAGGCATTACTTTAAGTGAAACACTGCCAAAAAAAAAGGCAGACTCAAAACATGCTCAAGCCCCATTTCCTGATCGCTGGAGACATGGCCACCCGACTGACAGACCCAGCTATAGGGGGCTGCTTTCTGCTTAACCCTTTCTCCAGTTCGTTATGTCCAGGCTGTGCTTGTGGATTCCTTCTGAAAAAGCAGCAGAGATGTGCTTTTCCCATCCATCCTAGTACCGGAGCTCGTAACTAAGTCTGTGTTTCGGTAATGCTAATATCTCCTTTTTTGATACGTGTACTGCTGCTTCATTCAGATTTAGCTTTCCTTCTCCAGTCTAGCTTTACCAATGTATTTAAAAACCATTGCTTTCCTTCTGGTTTTGCACTTCTTCAGTACCTCCATTGGGCTTATGCTGCTTTCATCTTCAAGGACTGCATTGTGCTATTGAAGTGTCAGCTCCAGTCACAGGTTGGCCAACCAGTCTAGATGCCATTGCTCATCTGGTAAATTCACAACATAACACCAACGTGATTTTTCTCTCATGTGCTAACTGTTCATTCAGTCACCTACAACACGTCTGTCTGTCCGTCCTCACAGCTTTTGCTGTGCTCAATCAGTCATTTTGGGTTCTTGCCTATCACATTAATATCGTTGTCATAGTTATATACTGTATATATGTATATGGTGGAAAAAAAAAAGCTTTCACTGGGTTCAGCACTGTACAATCTTGAGTCAATATAAGCAGAAATAACCCTACATTTATTAAAAACTGGCCACAAAATAGCTCAAAATATTCCCAAATATTATTATAACTGAAAATACTCCCAACTATTTCATAAAAACATTCCCTGCCCAAGTGCTGCTTTTTACTTTGGAAGTCTGTCACAATAATAGCAGCACTGATACCAGCATATGGAACAGACTGCAGTATTTTAAAAGTTGCCAACAAGTTTAAACAAACAAATTGCAGAAATTAAAGTTTTGCTTAAACTTTCTTCCCAGAAACAAATACTGACACTGGATACAAAATATGAAAATACCAAGCCAATACAAACACCGACAGAGACAAAACAAAACCAGGCAGGAATTCCATTCTGGCATAAGCGACAACAGTTTTATGCCTGGATCACAAAGCAGTGGTTTCACCTCTGAAAAATGAAGTGTCTGTACCCCCAGGTAGGTGGTGAAGCAGCCGGCAGGACCGGGGCGGACGATGCACAGCACCATGCGCCTCTGCCCAGTGAGTCACCGCGCAGACGCTTGCCAGATCTTTTCTGGTGGTGGTTTAATGGTTTCACGCAGGGCAGACTGGCAGCTCCTGGGGGGTTGCTTTTCCTAGTAAATACTGCGCCAGCAGATTACAGACTCCACGAGTGGACAAAGCCTTAGAGGCAAAAACCGGGGTGTGCAACTTCAATGATAGAAACTTGCTTTGATGTGACCTATAGGATTAACTGTAATCCCGGTGTGACTAAATATGTTATTTGCGATCTTTATTGCCCAAGAAGGAAAATGTAATGACACCCCTACTTCTTTTTGCTCTTCCAGGCTAGCAAAAGACCGGGCAAAAGATAATATGCAATACACTTCGACCCTATTTCACACTACCTGGTTACTTTTCCCCCTTGTTTGGATGGATACTGAAGCAAAATTTAAACTAAAGACACTAATAAAAGAGCAATCCAACTATCAAGAAATAAACAAAAGAGCAATCCAGGCATCCTTGTTAGTATTTCCTCCAAACAAAACACATTCTCTCATCCTCAGCTCCATGCGAACTGTTGCCACACACTTAAGCATCGCCGTTTGCCTATGCAGACGCTGCACAGACAGAGCGGAGCCCTCTTCTGCACAGAGCCCCTGGAGTTACCCAACGTGAACCATTCAAATTAAAACATGCATAACGAAAGCAACTCAATCTTGAAGCACTGTCATTACATTTCCAAGCCAAAATGCAAAAGCTATGCATGTGAACAGGGAGCCCTGGCTGAAGTAACCCATCACCTGAAAACGCTGTTTTAAAAGCATGCTGAATATAGCACAAAATTTTGTGAAGTTATTTTGCTACGGGACACAATCACTTCAGACTAACATTAAATTTGTCCACTGCAAGAGAAGCAGCGAGCAATAAGGCAGATTGCAAATAGCCAAATCTTATCTCATGACCTTTTCAATCAGATGCTAAGTAGTAACTTGTCTCAGGTCACTGGTATCATCAAGGTTGCTCCATCAGATTCTTCCTACAGTCCAGTCTAATATTACACCAGCAAGTCAAGTGAGGACACAGCCATTTAAACTTTCTCTAATTGAGACTTTGCAAGAGAGGAGCAATTTGTTCAGGCTTTTTTCTCTGCTCAGAGCAGGCCATCGTATTCACACTTAACTATCTGTAGCGCTTAAAGGCCTAAATGGTCCAGGACCAGGTTGTCTCAAAGACATTTTTTAAGGGCCACTGCTCATCCTGACTAGGGTCTGGGTACTCTGTGTGGGACTGACAGCATCTCATCCAGGTGGTTTCATTTTAACAGTACGCAACAGACTCTGGCTTCTTTAAGTCCCTTCTGGTCATATTTTCTAGAATTAACTTCCAGAACTTGAGGGAGGGAGTCTCATCTATACGTACCCTGGCTTTGCCTCAGCCCAAACCCTACAAGCCGAGAAGTTTTGGTGACACACAGTTAAGTAGTGGATGTGAAACCAATCACTTCAGGCAGCACTGCACCATTATTCAGAAGCTATGCAGATAGCAGCGAAAACCAGGACCGTAAGAACACACAAGCTCCTGAGCCCGGGCAGATACTTTTCAACTTAATTGCTTTTCCTGCTCTACAGATTACCCCAAAGTCATTTGTCCCGGTCTGCATTCCTTCAACTGCTTGCTCATGGTAAGTACCTGCTTACTTAGCCGTCCTCGGTCACGTACGCAGCTTGCACAGCTCCCTGCCCACGCTGCGCCTCTCCTGGAAATAAAAGCAGCTCCTTCTCAAGCTGATTTTAAGTAATATTACACTCTACCTCACGGCTGAAAGCAAAACTCACACAGAAGGTCTGACAGGCCACAAGAGGGGAAAACAGCGCCCAGGATAAAAAGGCTAAACTGCCCTATAAAAACACTTTGCAAACTCCTAGGAGGAAACCTTTATTAGTATAAGTATTAGAGGCTTTAAGCAATGGGAAATCACGTGCCTAAATAACCCCGTGGGGTTGTACCCTCATGCCGAGGCTTGAAGGTTTTAGCCTTACATCGCAGCATAGCCATCTTGCACAACGGCAGGCTGATCCCGGGAAGAAAACTCAGCTGTGCCCTACCCCTATCTAAAAGGAGGAGGTGCTTTGTTTAATTGCTCAGGTTCAAACAGCCTCACAGAAGTCTAGCTCAGTAGCTCCTGTCAGAAGCTATAGGATTTCCTCAGTATACATTCATCTATTATCTGTTACAGTCAATAACGTGAAATTCGGCACTGTGTTTACAGGGAGGGCACTGACTGCGCAGCAGGCTGCTCTCCAGTGTTCCCAGCAGTCTGAGCGAGGCATAAATACCCACTGGTGTCCCTGATAAAACTCCCAAAATAGGAAATCCCAGCATCCACACCTTTGCACCTGATTAAAGTGGAGGGGTGATTCATTCATATGCATGCAAAAATTTTTCTTTTTAATTATCAGCCTCACATGGCCATTTTTGCCACACAGCCTTGAATAACCTAGACGAAGGAATTAAATTCAGTTTCAGTTCTCGCTTGCTGTTACTCAACATTAAGTCCTGCTATTAGTCAGATGTAGAAACTTTCATTTTTCATAGAAGTGCCTGGATCTTCATTCCCATTCATAGTACCCCATTGGCCACAGCAGCTATGCCAGGACCACCAAAGCAGAGAGCACATAAAATTTTGGTACTGCTAACACACAGCACATCAGGCACTTTATCAAGACTAAACCACAATAGCTACAGCAAAACCCAATCTCGTGCCCATTTATCACTGCCTGCATTTAAGTCTGTTGCGGCCTGTCAAGTATCTGGAAGCTCTTCCTGCCATCTGTTTCCTTCCTCCAAGGGTGCTGCAGTTTTCCATCACTGCTCTCACAAAAAAAAAAAAAAAAAAAAAGTCTTTATTTCTGTGAATCTTAAGAATTATTTTTTAAATGAGCTGTGTATTTTGAACCTGCCTATGCAGATTTTTCCCCACCCTTGCTTTGTGAACTGGTAATATTAAACTCAGCCAGTTAAAATGGCAAGAACATACCAAGCTGCTTCCAGAATTCAGCGGTTTGCTGCTCCCCCAAAAAGCTGTCACACCAATTACCAAACCAATTAACAGCAACTAAGCAGGGAGATACATTTGTAGAAAGACTTGCTTGAGTTTCAGTGCTGAGTGGTGCTTTTATTGTTGCCCTTTGAACACCAAAGTTTACAACAGATTGTTAATGGTACCTTTTCTGCAGCACGGAGGTTCCTGCAGATGAGCATCTGTCTCCTCTCTGTCTGTAAATATTGCCCTTTTCCTTACTTCCTACAGAAGGCACCTAAGGATTTTACCGTCTCAGGAAACAGGCTGCCCTAAATATTTAAGGATCCTTTTGGAGTTTTACAGCAAGTAGCCCTCAGTGTACATAAACAGCTACTTGTAGTTATAACAAAGTCTAGTTTTTCCATAATGCAGGAGGTAGATTACATAGTGAACTGTCCTTAGAACAACAAAAAATAACCCAGCACCTTAAATTATAATTAATACCCTTGAAGAAACAGTGAATGAAAAATGCAGGTCATTTAAATAATTTGTTTTCTGCAGCTACTAGCTTTGATAACCAAAAACTGAGGATGGGCTGACTACTTTGCACTCATTTTCCATTTCGTTTTATACTGCAGCCCTCTTGCAGAAGGAGGAGTATGGGATTTCTCACAGGAAAACATTTTCATTTTAAACTTGAGGTTAAATGACTTGTAGTGGAACATTTACATTAAGAATACCATTCCAAAGAGTCAGCAGAAACACTGTGGTGTTAGTATCACATTTGGAAGTAAAGACTAAAAATCTGTTTAGAATATACTTTGCAATAGGACCTCAGAAAGCAAAGGGGAACAAAAAAGTGTCCTGCACCAGGTGCGTCTACTGTATTTGAGAGTTTTAATAATAACGTCTTTATATAATCTCACTGGAAAACACCAGGCCAATCTGACCTACATGTTTTAAATAACCCACCGCTTCTACTTTATGGAGAAGCTGGTATTAAACCATTAAGCTAATAGTCAGAGCTGGCTACTGTTTGGGTTTTAATAAGATCTGGCCTCAGCTGATAAAGTACAGTGAGAAAGAGCTTTGCAAATGGAAGCTTCGCATGAAAACCTGGTCATGGTAACACCAACTCAATTTCCCCTCTTAAAAAAGGGCCATTAAAGCCAGCACACTAAGCTGATTTGCTCCATCTATTAAAAAGATATCAATACCCACCCATATTCCAGCAGGTTGTGGGAGCAAAGGCATTTACAGCATAAGGATGTTTCTCAGAAGGGTGTATGCTTCGCTGTTCACATCAAGAGAGCTGAGCCTTACCCATATTCCCCATGTTTTGAATACCGAGGAACTACTCAACATGAAGGACCATGTGCCATACTACCCACTAAAGCAAGAAACAGCAACAAAATCCAGCAAATCTGCCTCCAGAAACTCCTGAAGTGGCTGGTAGAAGCCAGAGCTGAAATATTTGTAATTGTGAAATTGTGCAAGAAAATTGGGAGGAGGCTGTGTTGACAGAAAAAAAAACCCCACACATCCTTCACATAAACTCCAAACTGCCAGGCACTGCTTGCCTCCCTTTTTCCACCCTCATAAGCTCCCCGCTATGAAAGAGCGGCTTCAGTGCAGCCGTCCCTCCGTGCCTCCCCACACGTCAGTACCAAGGGTGTTTGTATCCTCCAGGTCGCCCCTCCAGCATCACTTCTTTCAACATGAACAGAAAACAGCAGTAATTCACAGCATCACTAAATAGCATACTGGGATATCTCGGACAAATGAGCACTGTTAGATTGGGAATGCTACAGAGAACAAGATAACCCCCACGATTTGATCTACAACCACGGGTCTGGCTGAAGCTGCTGCCTCTGCTTATTAGATGAAAGAGCTGCCTCTGTTCTGTCCTCAAATTCTCTTCCATCTTCTACCTGGTCTTTCTCCAAAGCAAACACAATTCTGGACAGCAATGCCTAAGATGTTTCCCAAGGGGTTCGTTACATGGCAGCTCCTGAGTGCTGCATCTGAACAGGCCCAAAGAGAGAACACTGAGCTGAAGGCCCAGCCTTGCTTAATTCCATCATTTTTACAGCAAAGGCCTACCCGTGACAGCAGCACGGCCAACGTCAGTGGTAAAAAGGTACTATGATTTAAGAAATTGAGCAATCTTCTAGTTTTTTAGCATTTGCAGCACATTCAGTTCACATTTTCTCCTCAAGAATGCTGGAATTCTTTTTAATCAAATATTTCATAAGATTCGCAAAAAACCTGCAGAATGTGGAATGAATTATTTGAATACAAGCCCAGTAACACCCTGTATTTGTAGCATCCCACAAAGGCGGCCTTAAAAAAGTCTTCTTTAAAAGAGCAACCAAGTAGCATGGCACTTTTAACTCCTTAAAGGTAGATTTACTTTGGGGTGAGCCGTGCTGTCTGCACAACCCTAACCATTGCTTGCCATCTGGATTTCCCTTGAGGAACATAATTAACATCAAGTTAAAACCCTACCTCCAGCATCAGGGAGATAATTGAAATCCAGGCAGTCCCAAGACTCTTCTCAAATTGAGGAGTTGCTAAACCAAAATGTAAAGCTGCGGCGAGATATTTATATTAATTATACTAACCAACCATCAAGGGGCTCCTGTCTGAGGGCACTTTTCCATGGATAATTCATGGCAGCTTTTGAATGATCGTCCATAATACACTGCATTCCTCAAAAACACGATCAAGCTGTTACAGCTACTTCAGGCTTCCAGTATGAAAGTGCAGTAGCTGCTTAACTCCCCAAGGGAACTAATCTCTCAAATACTATCTTGCAGCCATTCCTTTGTCAAAACAGAGGGGCATTTCATCGTTTAGTTTCCGGCAAAGTACTGCCTTATAACACCCTTGAATTATCACCATCCAATGAAGATACCTATGAGCTAATAGCCTGAAATTTCAGGCAAAAACATCTTTGAACTTGTTTTTAAAAAATACCTCAGCGTTCAACTGCTTTTCACAATGCCTTCCCTATTAGCTTTTGGCCACTTTGGGTTTTCCCCTTGAGGTTCTGCCCAGCAAAGCTTTTTGCAATTCCTCTATATAAAACTACACAGAGTTACACCAATACAGTGGGTAAATATGTCCCCTTTATATGAGTAAATCAATTTAATTGACTAGCTACAAAGTTAATCAATTAGATTAACGCTTGACCTACTTAAAGACAGGGAAAAGTATCTGATCCTTACTTTCTAGAAAATAACATGCAATACAGCATTACCATATAAACAGTCGGGCAGTGTAGATAAAGCAGGCTGAAGGCTAAGGGCATGCACAGTAGTAGAAAAACATTGGGTTCAATGGGATGCAAAGGACTCCATTTTACACTGAAGCATTTACTTGAAAGTTTGCAGTCATGGGGGGGAAAAAAAAGCAGCAGGTTGAAGGCTTGCTGTGAAATACAGACAGCGATCTGCTCAACACACCGAGTTTTTCCCAACAGGGGCAACTTGATGATCAAAATTTCCCCCTCTGGATTTTCTCAGAGCTCTTCAGAGTTTATGGTTTGTGGTTTAACGAGTAGAGGGGAGAAGCAGCAAATGCTACAATTCCCTGTCCCATGGCCAAGCTTGCTTTGAAAACCTCTCACAAGAAGCCAACTGCGTGTATTCCCATGAACCAACGTCTCACACTGTTGCATCTACACCCTTACAAGCCATCTATCCTGCAGCAAGCTACAGCAGAGGAGTTCGTCTGCATTCACCCTCAACTGCAGTCAGCAGTTATCTCATTGCACACACTGCTAAGAGCCCCTACTGCTGTCTAGGGATCAATTTATTGGACATCTGATTTTCTAACCCACTTTTTCCTGTTCAACTGACAGCATTTTAGGGCCATCCTGCATTAACAGCTGATTCACACTGTTACTCCAAACCATTTGTTACATTCAGGGAAAGCTGCAGGGCTTTCGTTGTTGCCTTTTTGGTTTTGGAATAAAAGGCTTCGTTGGGAGAAAGAATGCTTCAGACAGAAGTTACGGGTTCGTGCTCCACAACAGGGCAAGCAACTGCAGCTTCTTCACTAAATCAGTCTCCACCCAATGCTACAGCCTCTTAGTCTGCAGTGTGGTTTCCCACCTGCATCACTGGATTAAGGCAGCGACTACAGGGCAGAAAGCCCATTCAAGTCTTTCGATGAAAGGCTCCTGTGGCAGTGTCACACTACTCAAAAAGACCTATTTGTACTGGAAGCTGGAGCTAGAGCAATCCTAATAAGTCATTCCTTCAGCTATTTGTCAATCAACAGATGGGTACATTGACGAAGGCTGTGCTGCCTGCTAGTGAAATGTGCTTTCTTTCCATGCAGTCAATCTGAACATCATAATTCTAGCTCATGTCAGACTACGTGTAACATCACTTATAATTAACAAACCTGAAAAGCAGCAAATAATTCTAATTATGAAAGACAACTGAACAAATGATGTCAGGTTTTATGACAAGGCAGTTACGCCAGAGGCAATGCATCAAACAGCTACGTGACATTAAACTTTCTTCTGAAGAAACATTCACCTGCTCTCTATTAATTTACTTATTTGATATTTAAGGACTGACAGCACTGAAAAATGTGTCATTCCATTAGACAGATAGCTGTCCTGCCTCTGGGGGAAACGCCATTACTGTAATGGGAAGAGATTTAAGGCTCGTATGCCGTCAGCCCGGGTCTGCCCTGAGCAGCTGTTCAGAAACCCCATGCAACCATTCCTCAGGAAACCACAGACTCAACGGCATGGCCAGAAGTTTCCAAAAAATGAAAAGCATCTCTCATCCCTCAAGAGAATGTGGGTCTACAGAGAGAAGAACAAACAAGGAGGGGAAGCAGAGAGAATTGCTGGAGTCGAGGCCAGCTTCTGCAGAACGTCTCTTGCATGAGGCAATTCAAGGTGGGAGGACCTAACGAGAACGACTCTGCTTTGCAAGGTAAATTAGGACAATTCACTGAAGGTTCTTGCAAATATGTACTTTGAAGGTAGTCCAGCATATTTCATTCAATATCTAATATACACAGAGAAAAATAAACTTATTCTTATTTGCTCCCAAGAGTATCCTTTCCTTCAGTTATGCAAAAATAAAGTAAATAAACTGTCATTTTGGCCGACTTATTAATTTTTTCCCAGCTTTTCTCCCCACTTTTCCCAAAGGCTTTTCCTGAGAGACACTCAGTCTTAGATAGCTTCAGTTGCATACTTCCCCTTCAGTCCTGGTCCCCTCCGTTAAGTTTTAGGGTCTTTTCATAAGATGTTGTCACACAGTTTAGTTCCCAGAGTCATCTCAGGAGCATTGTTTAAGTACAGCAGCAGTCCTTGGGATGGATTAATTTCACCCTCCACCAACAGCAATTTCAACACCCGCAATGCAAGATGAAAGCTAAGAAGCAGAAAAACAAATGCTCGGGGGAACGTGATTACAGGGGAGTCCAGCTACTAATGCAGTAAGCAGAGCCTGCTGCCATTTTGTTTTGTTGATATATTCAGTGATGGCATATCGTCTCCCAGTCTACAGAGAGGGTACTGCTACTCCCTGTTGAATGGCAAGTATGCGAGATAAGAGATCCCGACTATTGGGTTGCCGATTGTACATGATTTCCTAGTCCTTTCAGACAAACTGACCACGTTGTTGCTTTTCTGATGCCTGGATTTGTTTCCTGGCACATACCTACTCCCTAGCTTAGAGGTGTGAAGAAAGCTGGGTTTGATATCTTGAAAGCAGCATGCCAGTACTTCTCAGCCCTTTCCCGACCCCTCTATCTCAAAAGCAGGAGCGTTGCTGGTTGAGTGCCATCCCGACCAGCTGGCCCTCTCAGCACTCTTTACAACTGTAATATCTTCGTGTGACCTTCACGGTACTAACCAAGCACAGAGAGGACCAGGCAAACAACTCAAGGAAGAACACTAAAAATATCCCAAACTTGCATTAGTCACAGCCCTGCTTTTCCAGCTCAAAGGGATCTGCACATCAAGTTAAGCTCAAACTCTTTCATTTGGGTTATTTTAAAACAGCAGTGAAGAAATACATATCTCTACCGCTGGGTTTTGTCCCATGACCAAATCGGAGTATTAGGAGGCGGCTCACTGATCCCAGTCAGCAGTGGCATAATTCAGCATTCAGTAGCTTCCTTGTGCCAGTGAACCACCACATCAAGGCTCTGCCATGGCGGGTCATCCTCCCGTGATTTAGTGAAACCAGGCTTCCTCTCACCAGTTTGTCAGAAGACTCAGCTGAGGAAAGTACCTTACCTTGGAAAGATACTCCCCGCAGACACGGAAACCAAGCCATACGGCCCTGATACTCTGCTAGGGAATACCAGGAGCTACTGGGGAACAGTCCACAAGTGGATTCAGCTACTTAATTCCCATCTGGTTAAAATAAAATGCAACATTAAGGATGGATGGGGGCTAAAAGGAAGTAAAAGAAAATAAACAAGTTCCCAGGCTAGAGAGAGTTTCAGGGATTAAAGGGCGAGCAAAACATCTTAAGATGGGGAGATGCTGACAAATAGATATGAAACACAGCATGAAAATCGACTTTTCCACTAATGTGAATGCTTGTCTGCAAATTAAACCCTTTCACCACTCACAGAAAAGCTGGTTATGGTAGAAAAAGCATCTGTATTTTCCCCTCAATTTTAAAGCAGCCAGTCACAGAAATGCCTGTGCATCTCCCAAGCACACCAAACTTTGGTGATCTTTTAATAACCTGCAACAAAGCCTCCGAGCTCGCCAGAGACCCGCAGGCAGGCAGTTCCGAGGAAGAGGAGTGTGTGGGTGCACAGAGGATGAAAACCCCCTTTTTTCCCCGGCTTCCCCAGCAGCTGGTGCTGTGGAAGGGCTGCGGCTGCAAGGGCAGAGGGCAGCTGCTATAGGACATAAATAGGCAACAGCTGTTTGGCCATATGCTCGACTGGTTCCAAAGGGTTAAACTCTGTCACCACCCGAAACTCCTGCACATGGAGCTGCCTGGCCCCAGGGCAATACCCTTGCCTCTGCCTGCAGCATCACTGCTTCCACCCTTTGGGGAGGGGAATGAGAAGGCAAAAGGCTGTGTTGTTCTCAAGGATCAGAAAAATTTCTCAAGATATAACTTGGCACTAATACAACACCGTGTGTGTCAGTATTATTTTTCAGACCAACAAATTCAAGCATGTTTCAGTGCACGGTGACAGTCGTCTTCAAATACAAGAGACACTTTCTCCTGCTATCACTGCAGAGCTGGAAGCAGCTCCAAACCCTGGAGCACCTCACTGCTCCAGTGCATGCTCCGGGAGCACAACCGAGCCTTGCAGGCACACCTGCCAGTTCTCCACTGAAGCTAAAGTTTGGGGTTTTGCTTGGCACCCTCCTCTTTTTGGGAGGCTGGTTGTGACCTTCCTCCACCTGCCACCACTATCCACAACACTCCAGTTTCTGTGGATACAATCTCCTCACTGGGGCCCACAAAGGCAGTGGCTCCTTCTGGAAACAAACTCCTTGAGAGGAGTTGAGGGCAACCACAAACAGCAGCTTCACAACAAAATACAAAACACAGCCTCAGCCTAGCCTTCCTGCCAGCCATGAGCACAAGAAAAGGAGCATTTTGGGGGAATCCTCTCAGACTGGGGTGAGACAGACTGACCCGCCGGGTACACAAATATAGCAGTGTACGGAGTGTTACGGGGGCAGAACAGAGCCTAAAGTGGTTTTTTATTGTGAACTTTAATCCTTCTCAAATCCTTCTGACCCTGTTGCAAGGACAGCTTACTGTTTGCTGAAGTAACGGACACAGCCCTTCCCCACCTTCGCCCTTCCCGTGGGGCTGGGACAGGGCAAACAGAGCTGCTGCCACAGCACCCCACATCCAGCCACCGTCACTTACCGTCCCAAATAGTCTGCATTCTGCATCTAATGCCAGGAATGCATTCCTCTCATCACGCGGCAGTCATGCGAGATTTAATGAAGACACACACCACACCTGAAAAAAAGTGACTGAAAGAAAGGGATGAATTATTTAAACTACCAGTGTATCTCTTTTCCCTATCAAGAGCAATCCCATGAATGCCCTTCTCTGATACAAACCCTTATCAGATAACCAGGTACCATCTTCCTGGAGCAGACACCAGGAGCCAACTCGACTTCTCCCAAAACCAGATCTGATACAAACACTAAAAAAAGTGGCCTCCCAGCCATCACAAAGCAATCAACACAACCAGCTGCCTCCCAGAGCAGTGAGCAGCAAGAATCACAGGCACAACAAATGACCATACATTAACAAGAGATGCTATTTCTGGTAGAAGCCTGGGCCCCTAGTTTCCTTTCACCAATGATAATAGTATTTGGCAATAGGATCCGGGCTAGAACAAAACCAAGATCAAAATATTTATACAGAGAATTTACAGCACATCCTGGAATCTCTGCAGATATTGATTTCACCAAGCTAGTACCATCCCCACCGCCACTGAGAAACGCAGGCCACAGAAGAGTCCCAGGGAAGCAGAGCTTGGGGCTCGTAGGGGAAATGGGCATCACACTATAGGTTTACACCCAAGTAAAGCAACTCCATCTCGCCGTTCCCTGACATGCTAAGTTCAGTTGCAGTGAAAACCTTAATGACAAAACACTGTGCAAAGAACCACTCTGAATTACCAGCAGGAAAGTCAGTTTTCCCTGTATCACCCCACCTTAAGGTGAACTGTGGCACATGGGCCAAAGCTTCAGTTTAAAAAAAAAACAAAGTGAGCATGAATAGTACTGCAATGTTCCCGTAAAAGAGGCCAGAAGGAAATTGCAAGTGCAATGGATAGGATTTGGCTACAATTCTTCCATTTACTCCAATGATGTCACCTCTGTGAAGAGATCTCATTTATCTCATCGGGCTATATTTGGAACATCATATCTTATGACAAGCTGTAATCATAATGTAGGAGACCACAGAAGCCAAAATGGTGATTCCCCAGGAAGAAGGTAAGCAAGCTCATATTTTTCAGGTACCGTAAGGGAGATTTTTAAGTCATTGGTGCAGAGAAATATTTCCATTTGCTAAATCTGGTCAAGACAATCTACATCACTCATAAGTGTGGCTACACAGAACTGTCAGTCCCCAAATTAATGTCTGGATGCACTAAATAAAGTCATGTGCTATAGTATAAGGCGGGGTTCTCACGCAGCAAGCACAGTAGCTGGAGAAGAACAAAGATGGTATTGTAGAAATCACCAAATTACATAAATACTCACTCCCTGTCACTAGTATTTCACACTACTTGCTGTGTTAGCATGCCAAACAGAACGCACAGTTCTGCAGTAAACACCGGTGCTATTTATTCTGGTGCTTTCTCTATTTTGGGTGTAAACACACAGGTAAGAACCTGATCACATGAGAACTATCCAGCTTTGTACACCTTTTTCCCTGTCCCACTGAAGTTACAAAGTTACCTAGCACAAATTATTTTGCCAAAACCGGATTTTCAGTAAAGCCATGGCATCAAATCTGTTTCTCTCTAATGGGGCACTCCAGAGGTACTTGTTTTTCCCCAGACCATGTCCTTAATCAAGGGCAACTCCTTTTTAATATCTTTTTGAAAGTTAATTAAAGGTAATGGAGTTCACTGCTCTAAGTGCACGGACCAAGCATGCTCACCACCGCTTACGGAGCAGACAGCTATCTTCAGAAAGGAGGGTAGGCAATACGAGGAAGAATACTGGGATGCATTAACCCATATAAATCAAGTCCTGCTAGTCTGTAGGAAGCAAACAAGATGGTTAGATACCAAAGCTTTACTCTTGCTAAAATCTTGTAAGTTCATACTGTTTACAGTTTCACTGTTCATTGTGTTGCTATATTTAAAGGTCCTAGGAACCATTTAACCAGCTAACAACCTCCCAGGGGGTTACAAGTCAGACTGCAGACAGCTGGTATCAGCCATTTGGCAATTGCACACACATGCATTTTGGGGGAACAAACTTGAGCTTCTTGGAGATAGGCAAGGATTTTCTCTGGACTCTTCATAAAGCGATCAGTCTCAGCAATTCAAGGACGATATGCTTTCATGGAAGCCATACAGCCTATTTTAATCCTATTTTAAAGTAGAAGCCAGCAGTATTTCCTTACAGTTGGTCGACATCAACAGGATGCAGCTTTCTGCTAGCAAGTGCAGGTTACCTCTATCCAAGGGATATCTTCCCGAACACGTTTCATGCTGTTAAAGCACTCACATTTAGATTAATGTATTCTGTGTGTCCCATTGTTAAACTATTTCTCCATAGCTTCCTTCCCGGGAGTTCATTTTCCTCTTGAAAATAGCCACAAGAAAATAAAATGCCCCCTCAGAACTAAAGGGATATTCAGTAATTAATCCATAAAACAGGAGACCTATTTGAAAACTCCCTTTTCCAAACCATCAGTTTCTGAAAATAGTTTTTTTCTTTTCACAAATTAACTGGGCAGTAAAAAAATGTCTTTTTTTTGTAAACTACTACTGGAATAGTTACAAACTGTATTAATCGTTACCAAGTGTACCTTTTTATGGTAGTGAAAAACCAGTTCCAAATTCCAGAATTGATGCTGTTATTAGACACTTGTTTGGCTTGAGAATTGAATGAGAAAATGTAAGCTTCCAAGTGGCTTTCTATTTGAGGCTTGGGTGACTGATTATGTATTCAGATGATGCCTGATTTAATATCTACTCCATTTCCATTCTGTTTCTGTGGGAAAGAGACTCAAAAGACTTTGGAAGAAAGTTTTCCTGACCATGAACCAGAACTTTATGATGCAGTATTTTATAAGGAAAATTAAATCTCACAATTGGAGCAACATAAACTAATCTGCTTCTTGGCAGAGCAAGTCAAAACGTTTCTGCTAGCAACATGTGAAAATGGATAACGATAGCAGAAGCTGAACTATGCCCTAATCCCCCCTCCTGCTTAATACCAGCAGTGCCACTGTGCTACTTCAGCATTATTTTAGTTCTGAGAAAATACATATAAAGAGCAGCAACTGAAAATCAGCTACCTCAAAATCCCAAGTTTCCCTTTATTCTACTGAAATATTAAGGATTTCAGATCCAACAGAATATTGAGGGGGAGGTGGGGAAGAACCCAACTTCTACGTGAACTTGAAAATTAACTTGAGTTTACATCAAACTAGAAGGACTGAATAATCCTTTTCCACGCCTGGGAAGCCTCCAAAGTAAGCCCCCCAAATCTGTTTCTTTGTCATACAGTTTGATAACAAATATGCTGTCCTGCGTGACCAATGTGAGCATGACCAATGTCCCATTCAAGCTCTGGTTTTCAAATGTGTCAGAGGCTCCAGAAACCCATTTTTGGTTGTTTAACAAGTATCCAAAGCCAAAAGCAGACACCTATTATACCTACGTGGGTGTGCAAATATAGCAAATACACTTTTTTGCAGAGACTTGTCTCTGGAAAAAATGTAACCTAAACACGTCTGTTACTGGTTACTTCACTGCAAATATGAAGTTTAATACACTACTGTAATTAAATGAGTAAGGCAGAACAAACAAACCATTTAATTCTTTAAAAACCTGTTACCACGAAATTCACCTATCTGTTTAACCCTTATTTCTTCCACCCCCACATGAGGTTGTATGAAACTTCTCAATCTCTCTGTCTCCCTGTTCAAGATGTTGATAGCTTTGAACATTCACGGTTGGGTGGACGTAGGGAATGAGAAGTCAAAACAATTTGTGTAGTCTTAATTATACAGTAACAGATTTACATTTTGCTTCCACAAAGACTAAATTACAGCATTTTCCCCAAGATGAAAGTTACGGGATGTCAGATTCGGCATCCATGCTTCTTTACAGACTGTCATTTAACTCTAAAAATGGCCCCGGCAAACAAGGGTGCGGCACCAAGGCATGGTCTCAAAGGGTGACTTATTAAGGGCACATCTCACGTGCAGCACACCACATCCACCGGCAACAGTTGGCACTTAATCCAGGAAAAGACAGGTTTATTCTTGAATTTTAAACCTTTACTCCTACTTACTATTTTTTTTTTTAAAAAACACATGTGAACCAATTGAGCTAGACTTGCTTTTAAAGCCACATGAACTTCAATGAATTTGAAGTTATGAATTTGCCGTTGAACTCGCTTGTTTTCAGTGCAGGTTGTACTGCGTAATGTGGAACACCCCAGACAGTTTAAGTCATTGTACATTCCCATGTTTCCTCTCTTCCAATTAAAAAAAAAAGGTGATAGTGTAAAACATTGCAACCCAACTACAATCTTTTCTTCTTTTGAGCACCCAGGAGCAAGTTCATGCTCAAAGCAAGTCAATGCTGACACCTGCAATGCGTTTGCTGCCACCTTGAATTCTTCCACCTTTCATCAGAAGGTTCATTTGAACCTTGTCTCCTGTTCTGTTCAGACACTGGAAGGCCTGAAGTCCTCCTCCCTGCCTCACCCTACCCCCTCAGACACTGTAAAGACCACAGCAACACTCACTTGAATCCGAGACGCTCATGTCATCTCTTGGCACCCGTTCCCAGGTCAGCTGTGCAATGCTGCTTCCTCTTAGAGGAATGAGGAAACCTTGCCAATCTCTTTTCCTCCTCTCATTTTTAGTCACTATTTCACAATTAAGCACAACCCTCATGACACTTAAAAATAAAAATGTCCTACCATCAATTTTCTCTTCCTCCCACCCGCTATGTGTTCGAGATGTTTACTCAAATATTTAAATTATGAGGTTCTCCTGTGCCTGAAGTAGTGATATTTGGGGTATTACTGTATTTTTAAGAGATGCAGGTGTACTCAAAGTAATTAGCAGGTAAACACAGATTCATCTTTTACCAGTTATTAAAAAACACTGAGCAGCACAATTTAAATAGATAACATCCTGCTACCAAGAAAATATGATTAAAAGTGTATGCTAGTGAAAAGGATCTAATATGTTATTACAAAAAGGGAACAATGGAAACAATAAGCTCTGCAAAATGCCCTTTTTTAAATAGAGACTGTGTTGAATATAATGCAGATTATCTGGGAGAATATGCAGATATCAAAAGAAAGATGAGATGGGAATTTTAACTGTGACAGAGAAGATTTAGCAAGAAGCTAAAAAATAAATTCTTTGTCAATTGAGAGAAAATTGCTTGAACGACTCTGGCATCCGATACCAGTTCAAGGCTATTTGGATACTACAGGATTCTCCTTTTTGTCTTAACTCAGTCTGTGTTAGGGACCACACAAACATTCTTCTGCTAGGAGCATTTGTTTTTTAAAGTTATTATTAGCCATGAAGATCTAAAGCAGATCTGTTCTCAGCTACATTCATAGCCCAGATGTGGATATTGTGAAGACTCTGCATGAAGAATCAAAGCCAAGATTCCAGAGTCCCGTACAAGAGGACCCACAGGAGATGAAAAGAAGGCTGTCTTCAGCATTTCCATCCTACAAGCTATTTAGGGGACTATGACTTCATACTTGTTTGTTCTCAAGTAGCACAGATGTGCTCTATCAATTCATAGAGTTGGAAGACGATGTGTAGAACGAGTGTAAAGAAAATAAAATTCATTTTTGCACCCAAAGTTGCAGCAGTACAAACATGGAACTGATAGGATTTGCTCTACTGTCATTGGGGCAGAGTATTTATTTCCATAAATACTTACATTATATTTTGTCTGACCATCATGTCTGAAGAGATTCTGAAGCCAACAACAACAAAAATCTATAGCTGGAAAAAACAGTTATTTTGTCCATGTTCCCAGCTCATCTGAACTGCAGGAACAAGTACTGCCTGAATCGGCAGCAAGCCTTTCTTTTGACATGTATGCTAGCTGCACGATATTCATTTTGGGGGTTTTTTGGTTTTATTTTTAAATCAAGTACTGTCACTTTTAAACAATGCCTCCTGTCTTCAGAAGTCAGAGAGATAAAAATTTAAACAAAAACCAAGCAACCTCTGTAAGAGTGAAGATACTAGTAGGTCCAGAAAATTGACTTGCTGTGCCACAACACAACTTCCAAGTATGCCAAAGGGGGTGTAGTAAAATCCCTTTTTATGTTGCTGTAAGTCTGCAATAATGTTTATGGGAAAATACTCTATAAAGCAACCAATAAATTTCCCCTTCCTATGATTTTTCCTTCACCTACCACATTTACACCTCCCTTGCACACATGAAAGTTACATTTGCCACCAACTGGAAAACATAAAACATGCAAGCACAAAGATCAAAATGTGTGACGAGTTCAAGAATTTGCATTGGGATGTCCCTGAACACCAGGATGCTGCCCCAGAAGCCATCCCAACTTACTCGAGTCTTCTATGGGATATCACACAGCATCACGTAGTCGCAAACAGAACTGCCAAAATTTAAGGGATACATTCTCAATGCACTCCCCGTATTCCAGTGGTACAAATTAGCAAGGGAGGTTCCTTAATTACAAAGCGCTAAATTTAGGATTGCAACTCATTATGCATCTCAAAGGGTCACAGCTGTGTTTATTCTAGCAGCTACAAAAATCCACCTTATACTTTAATGCTGTGTGTATTACAGTGTATGATTTACAGCACATAACAGTTTTTTTTAAAAAAAAAATTGCCTCCACAAATGTGAACACTCCCTCCCATTTCTTTTTCCTCCCCCACTCTCCCACTTCCATTCAAATGAGGTTAGCTAAGAAAAACCCTATTCATAGGAATTAAGAGCTAAATATCCAATCCGCTCTTGCAATGAACAAGTAGCCTCAGTCAGTGTCTGTGCCATAAACCTGCTCCGGAGGTTTATAAACAGGCCCCTGTATTTTTTAATTTGAATGAAACATGTCTGAGCTATTAGAGATGCCCGTACCAGTAAGACCTACTCAAAAACTGCAAGACCTGTGTTTTGCATTACCTTAACCGAAATAAAACACTGTTGCTTCTAAAAAAGAAATTAAGATTCACAGATTCAAAGAAACCATGCTCCTGGACTAAATCCCTGCATTTTCAGTTACTTTTGTGGTGTAAACGTCTCAGGAATTAGAAGAGCTAGGAGGTTCTCCAGCTGCTATTCTGATGGTACTGTGAACAAAATCTCTCCTGCCGATATTCTTGTTCCAAGGCAAGCCCAGCCACATACACAGTGCCGAGCATGCAGGCACCGTCTCAAAGGTCTTGTAATCGGAAAGTTTATTAAAAACACTGTTAACTATTAACCTCCAGTTTACTGACCTGCAATTGCATTATCACTCAGCTTCCATGCTCCTCATCCAGCTCTGAACACACTTTAGCCTCATCTTGTTTTCAGACCATTTAGCAACTGGCAAGGCCAGTGCCTTGACAAAGCTCAAAGCATGGCAGACGCGTGGATCGAGCACTAACTTTTCCTGCAGAGTATCCCATTTAAAATAAAGCACTGAACCGCAATCCTGAGACAAACCTCTGTATATCTCTGCAAGTCCATCTTCAACCAGCCAGCAGGTCAGAAGAGCTCCTCTAACCGCTAGGATGACCACTATTTACTGCCGAAGAGGTCCTGCATGCCTAAAGAAGCAAATTCTGTAGGAGAAGGATATTCTGAAGGTGACCGTACTTTCTACTTGGCTCTGCAAACCTTGCTCATGGAGAAAGACGATGGTCCAGCTGAGTAACGGGTATGCTGGGATCCTCCACCTTTTACATACTGTCTTGGTCCACATTTTTTTCCTACCTATCACAGCAATTAATCCAGTAGATCTATTAAGGCACCACACCAGTCGTTTCCATCGGCTAACTCGCAGGAGCTATACATCCTTTCAAAGAAGCCTTACAATAGCTCATTTCCAGTCCCTTTACAGCAGGTGATGACAGGTCATACCACCTGCGGTTTTATGACCTGTTGTGAAGGTACAATGTAAGACACACGAAGGTCACAGCCTGTTGTACAGACTAACTGTACAGGTCACGGGAATTGGAGACAAGCCAGAGATACAGCAGTTGAAGTTGTTTCTGCTTTAACACCAAAAATACAATGCCTACCACTGAAAGACAGGCTTTAAAGTGAATAACTATCTGAGACTACTAAATGTCCAGCACAAGAAAGTAGCCTTAAGATAGTATTTCAAATGTCATGTAATAAAAATATTCCCTGGCAGCGGCATACAAGCGCTAGCAAATCGGCAAGGTCTAAGGCTGTTTTCTGCAGATATAGTGGACATTTCCAAGTGAAGTGGTCTGGAGTGCAAATCAAAATTGCATGTTACAAGCTGCTGTACATCTGTTGCCAAATGATCTGTTAATTCTTCTGAGTCGCCTTAAACAGAAAATCTCTCACCTTCTATAAAAAGAAAAATCATCTAGCAGTAGTTGATATAATTAAATTTAATTCAATAAAAAATTGCCCAAACTGTAAGACTACCCCATAAATATGTAAATTTCACTGCTATGAAAAGACTCGTCAATCAACTCCATGAACAGATACTGAGATATTAACTTGTTTATGTCAAATGCCCATCACTTTTGTCCAGATAGGTGAAATTTCAATTTGCATACACACAAAGTAGTATTTTCTTTTTTTTGCAAGCTGAATAGAGACCAGCATCTTGTTTCTCTCCCATTAAAAAAAGAAATTGCTGAATATAGTCAGCACATTTTCTCTCTAGATGAGAATGACAAATAGAGTCAGTAACGCATTGTGCTGTATTTCTGGTCTTACAGCTGCTTAAAGCCTCTACTTCCAAAAGGAAGTGTCTCTGAAGTAGACAGCAGTGAACGTAACTTGCCCTATGCAAATGTCTCCAACTTTAAAAGAAAACTAGTTCCCTCGATGCCTAGCTCCTTCTTGTAGTGCAAATAAAGAGGAAAAGAGAGGAAAGACAGCATGCTCAGATTCCCCCTCTCTTATTTCAGGGAGCTGTTTGGGAAAATAGCTGCTCAGGCTCTGCATTTCGGAGTAGCCTGAATTACCTCAGCCACCAGCAAAGGGCTTCTCTTCAGCCAAAGATTGTGCTGCATCCACACACTCTTCAGAGCTCCTTCTGCTGACCCTCATGACCATTCCTGGAAACTATTATTTGTGCAATCCAAACCACGGCTCCAAGTACATCTCTCTAGTCAGAACAACACATGCCTAACAGTGTTATAAACCACTCTGCACACAGTACGAGGGAATCCGTGCAGCTCCAAGGCATTTTGTAAACAAGCAGACATGCTGCATACCAGACAGAAAAATTTAACAGCATGCGAGAACTAGGAATTTAAAATGCATACAGGGCATCACTGACTTAATTATGGCAACCATCACACTTTCTCCCCCCCTTTTTTAAATGCTTAAGGTTACTTACCTGACTTATTTAGCTTTAAAATGTCAGAACACAGGCACAAAAATGGGTTCTAACCACATAAGTAAGCAAAGCAATACGCTGCTGCTTTTCTTCTCATGGTACAATTTCATGCAAATAACACCTGCAACTTTTCTTCTGTTTCTCCACATCCTCTAGACAGCAGAGGACAAACATGCTTAAAGGAACACAGGAGAAAGTACCTGAAGGACTGAACACACTGGCAGGGCACCACCTACATTCATCCCTTAAGCCTGATGCAATTTCAACTCTTACACTTTCACAGACTTCTGGCTAAACAGCGAGGCAGCAGAAACGGGAGGAAAGCTATCTTCAGTTATTCACTGTTATTTTATATTCCTGCTCTCATTTCTAGGCAAGTGGACTGCAAAAAAAAAAAAAACCAAACAAAAAAAAAATCACAAAGCATCAACACAGATGGCAGCGTGGCATCCTCCAGCCAACCTCACACCTGCAACTTCCACGACCCCTACTACAGCTGTGCTTTTTGTCTCCTCTCGTCCCAGCACAGACAAAAGCTGCAAAATACACAAGTGTTAAGTGAGCCACTACCACCACCTATTTCATTAATGCAATAAGTCCGTAGGAAATCAGGATGCAAACCTCCGCTGTTGGCTGTGCTCCCACCGACGGAGCTCTGCTTGTACCATAAGAGGAGGTAGTCTTCAGGCAGTTTGGTCAAGATCGTTTGCCGTGGGGGCAGGAAGGGGTTGGTTATTTTTAAATCTCAATCTGACAGAGGGAGAAAAAAAAGCAAGCACACAAAACGGACAAATTCTGAAGGGAACTTGACAGTCACCAACACCAGCATGAACCACAGGACCTCTGTGCTAAGCAGGGCATCATGAGCCCTGCAAGGACAAAAGCTGATCTCTTCAGTTTTATTTAGACTCTTGCAGCTAACCATAACAAAATGGAAGTTACCAGCTCTCTCCACAACACATTACTTATTCTTGGCCATGGCATTTCATTCCAGGCCATGGCTTGGAACAGCTGTTTCCATGAGTACCATGAGACTCACATGTTACAGAAGGCAGCACATACTCCTGCCTGCTCTGAGATGTGGCAAGATGATCCCTTCCCTGCCTGTACATTTTATGCAAAATCCACAGATGATAGACACCAGCAAACCCAATGTCTGTATTTCCTTCAGTACTCAAGTCAAGGAAGGCAATCCAAGCGAGACTTCTTGTGGGTACTAGTTTGGTTAAAAATTTTTTACATATTTTTTTATACAAAGAAGACGCAGCCAGAGCATTTTCCAGCCTATCTGCGATGCCACAGACACTGCCCGTTCCCACACCTCTCTCTGCTGGAGGGCCGTAGCCATGGCTGCGTCCAGCACAAGGCTTGTGGTAGACTAAGCCCTGACCAGTCCTCCAGAGATAATCACGTTAGATGATCTAATGGTCCTTCTGGTCCTTAAAAAGAAAATTAGCTGTGAATCACTTCGATGCTTTGGAACCCTGGTACAGTTTCTCCCACAGACTGAGACCAGCCACTGCAAGATGAAACTCAATCAAAGCCAAGTTTTACTTTTGTGGTCAGCAGCACATGGCTGCAGCCATACGTATTTCAAAACCAAGGTGAAGCAGATGACCGGGTAAGAGGAGTGAAGCCAGACTGGCTGCTCTGTCTGTAGGACAGAGGCATTCAGTGGGCTAAGAAACAAAAAGGCAGGGAGACAAGAAGCCTGGGGGGCTTCCTGGCCTGATCCTTTCCATATGCAGACCCTAAAATGGCAGTCACCGGTCTGCCACTCTTCATTCACTCACCCCTACTTATGAAAGCACAGTTCTCGCATCAGCTGGGCAGAACTTGCAATCTTTGTGTCTTGACAGGTGACTGGAGTGAGTAACTGATCCTCTAATCACGTTTCACCCTAACACTTTAAAAAAATCTGAATTATGCATTAGATGGCTATTAGTAAGGATAGCTTTTTTTTTTTAAGCTTAGAAACTACATTTTTTCCAAGATCTGCCTGTCCAGTTGTCCATACTAAGGTGGCTCACTGATATTTAAATCGTATGAGGCCATCGCTGTTTAGTGCTCCCACAGAAACCTTTCCAAACAGATTTAAATCAACTGATAAGTTATATTGAGAACATATCCATCCAACCCAGGGATGCTGTTCCTCACGTTCCTGCCAAAGCAACTCTACTCCTACTCTTCCTCCAGCATAACTGAGTCTAAAAATAGCCTCATAAAAATATTAAAATGGTTTTCATCATAGCTTAAACTAGTGAGATGGCTTTGACAACTCTTCCCACAAAGCAAACTCCCTGTAGGCCTTTTTAAAATATCCTAAAAAGAGCTGCAGCTCTACCTACAGAATTGGATCTAAAACAAGTTAACAGAAAACAAAAGAGGAGGTAAATTATTACAAGCACAGTGTTCATTGCTGCGTGGAAAGGTAAAGACCTTTCTTTTTTAAGAAATCTTCATATCATGTAATTAAAATCTGAACTAATATGGCCAGGGAAGTGGAGCTTTAAAAGCAAGGCTTTCAGGATTGCCTAGTTTGACGCCTCCTTTACATGGCAGAAACGAGTTTGTCTGCCTTAGTCCTTCCTATACAACCACTGAGAAAGGTCTTTATGTGTTATAAGAAGAGCACCTGAGGTTTTTGGGGATCAAGAAAGAGTAACAAAACTGTAGATAGGACTAACTCCATTGAAACAATCAAGAATACCGTATCTTGTTCATCTCTTGTTATTACCGGTCCTCTTGCAAAACCAGGCTGTTCTTCAAGCTACGTATTTCTGAATCATCCAACTTAATGCAAATATGCTGAGAATGCTGCAGGAAACATGTAGTGCCACAGAAAGAAAGGAAAAAGCACGGAAACCCACAGAAGTTGAAAACAAAAAACCACAGGTGAGCCTCTTTCCAATAAAAACATGCACTACCCACTGCAAAGCAGAACTAACTGAACCAGACAGGGAAATCTAGACAGACCCACAGAACACCAGAAAACAACAGTTATCCCAGACTTCTTAAAAAAAAAAAAAACAACACAACAGGGGGTGTAAAAACCTAGTTGCCCCCAAGATCCTGTGAACAGGTATCCACCTGTTCAACCCCAGTAATGTTTTGGGGTAGTTCTGGGCATGCAAAGCAGCGTATCTAGGATCCTAAATAACACTACTGAAGAAATCAGGTGGCAGGAATTCCAGACCCTATGTTTTTAATGTAGTCAACTTCACAGGAGTTATCTGGCATCTCACACTGGATCTCCAAAACAACAAGTAATTAAGTAACTTACACAAACTTCGTAGATGTTAAGACCAGAAGAAATTCTCATTGCTATGAATAGGCCATACAAAACAGATGTGCCTGGCAATGTTTGACATCCAAGTCTTGTGGTCAAATTACCACTTCACACCTCCATCCCAGGGGATGTTCAAACCTCTACAATCCAGGAATATTCTTGGAAGTCTTTATTTTATTCTTCCTATAACTAGAACTAAATCTCCCTTTAACCAGAAATCATTGCAATTATGTAAATTGCTGTTATCACATCGCTTTCTTTAAAAAACAAAAAAAAAAATCCAAGTTATACTTGGAAATTATAAATTCTGTGCATCTACATACTGAAACTATTGTTTGGGGCAAAATATGCCATTACAAGAAACAGCTAAAGGAAGAGATTCATATTTGCTTTGTGTCCTTTCAACCTTTTCTCTTTGTAACTGTTGGAAGCAGTGAATCAAAGGTAAAATGAACTGACTTGCCCCAGTTTGTTTCCATGCAACTTAAAGCTGCATCATTAATGTTTAACGTTTACTCCCATTGGTCACGAGAAGCTTTTTACATGCTGAATGTGTTTCATTTAAGAGACCTTTTCTCTTAAAGAAAGCAAGAGAAGAAAGCTATTCATACATCCTTCAGCTTCTGGGTAGACTTAGAGGGCACAAATTTTGAGTCCAGCTTCCTTTTTTTGACAAAAATCACACATGAAAATAACTCTGAACCAAACTGGGACGAACTTGATGAAACAGAAGTTAAGCATTAACGCAAAAACATACATTGCTTTATCCATGATGATCATGACCTCAAAACCTGAGATCTAGAGAGGTTGAAATTCTGACTATTTTGAACAGATTAGGCAACAGACAAAATAGTACGTTAGAGACAGGGCGCTTTGGAAAGGATACTGAATAGTTGTACTTTTTAACCTGACCATGCTTTAGCCTTCATTAACCAACCTCTTCACAGAGCACAGGACAGACTTCTTGCCACTCTGGTTCAAAAATCCCTTGGTAATATCCATGGTGGGCAGATGGGTGGTTGTATGCACTTTTGAAGGCATTAGCTTTTTTCCTGTGAGAGAACCCATTAACTCTAACACAAAGAATAAAGCTTTCTGGTTAAGGCTAACAAGTACATTTGTCTTAAAATACTCACGTCTGGACTTTAATCTCAATTACACTGTGCATAAAGTCACCCTACAGTAATCTCTCAACCACCCTCTTCACAGTCTCTATGGATGCACACCAGAAGTTCAGCACTTCCACCCTAGTGGGGAACATACACCAAGCTTTTTTTCCCCCTCCTAATTTTGGAAGCCGTGTTAAATTAGCAAGGTTGCCAAGAAAGACAATATATTGTGAAGAACAAAGAGTCTCTGAAAAAAGGCAGCCACTTCAGAGACAATAGACAAAACCATTGTTAAAATGCAGCTTGAAAAACATGGAGTTTGTAGCTCCTACCAAGGCCAGCCTCAAGCTTACAATGAAAGATTAAAATCTGTTAGTCTAAATCAATTATCCATCCCGAATGCACATGGTGCATTTGAACCACAGTTTGGAGAAGGCTTTGCATCACGGTATATACTCAGTGACAGCACTCATTTCCCCAGCAGCAAGCTAAATTTCAGCTTAATAGCTCAGACATTCCCTTGACTATATTCATAACCAAGGCTCCTGCCTCTACAGTAGCTACAGAAAAGCTACACATGAACTCTTTACCTTTGAACCAAAGTGACTAACGCTCACGCTGAGCTACTATTCTCCATGCAAGATAACCTAGATTTAAAATGAATACACATTCACAACAGCATCAAAAGGAAACGTGCTCTATTGGACTCCAGTGATTTTGCAAACTAGCAGAAAATGAACAAGCACTAGAAACAGGGATAATCCATCACAATATGCACTTTAAGTATTTAGTAAACGTACTTTGGATTTAATTTATTTATAACAACTCAATGTTCCAGACTTGCATCACTATATTGTGTAAATATAACAAATTCTTATTCTAAGACCTCATTTCAGCACTCTGCTTAGTACCTGCTTGCAAGAAAGGGAGATTTTTTTACTTCTACACAAGTACGCAAATGAAGAGGATTTCTCAGCAACATCAGTCATTATATTCTTGAATGAT
This sequence comes from Nipponia nippon, assembly GCF_047370975.1. Classification (NCBI taxonomy): domain Eukaryota; kingdom Metazoa; phylum Chordata; class Aves; order Pelecaniformes; family Threskiornithidae; genus Nipponia; species Nipponia nippon. Next base: position 12,609,918 of record NW_028262290.1, on the reverse strand, counting down.
AGTTTCCAATCCTGCTTCTCAAAGTTTTAATCTGGCCATATCTCAATGTCAAATTATCTCAGATTATTCAAATGCATCATTACTCTCTTGACGCAACTGGCTTAATCCAGTAATATTTTTTTTAATCACTGTAATACTTTTTACTATGGATCTACATATGTAAACAGTGAATATAAAAGATGACCTGTCTGAACAGATTTGTTTTTTAAATAAAAAGCCTCATTTCTTCACGACTATGTACCTGATGTCCCCTAAATATTCCCAGCACAACACATGCAGCTCCTCCTCATCCTCCATCTATTTCTTCCTCCCTACACTCTCCTTCCTCAGCTCCCTGCAGCATCCCCAAACACCAAACAAATAAGAGGCTGCTCTTGGGGTGGCCCAGGCAAGGCTCCCCTTGAGCTGGCTGAGCAAATGGCACTCCTCGCTTAACCAGGTGTGTGCGCACACCCATGCGTGCATGCCTGCAGGTGCATAAGACGTGCAACTTCACCCTCTCCTCAAAGAGGTTTTGCTTCTGGGGGGAGAGGGCTTGGGAAAGAAGCAGGGGGAGCACATGCTCATACACACCTCCTTTTCCAGCACAGCCATGAAAACCGACCTTCACTCATACACAAAGGCATCTTCACACTACAGACTATTTCGGCAATGCCATAAACCTCCTTTACAGTTCAAGCTTGGCCTCAACATAATTCTGGGGAACTAGTGGAGAAGGGGGAGAGACCAAAACGATTGCTGCCTGTCTGGGTCCAATTTCTGTACTTAAGAAGACTTCTCTGGACACGAAGGAATGCAGAACAGTGGTCTCTGTCCAAACTCCATCACGTGATGGAAGCTTTACTTTGAGAGCAACCCTAAATGGAAGATGCCTTTCTGGACTACTTGCAAACTGCACAAACCAGGTTTTCCATATTGCCTGGCACCCTGAAAGTCTACAATCTACAAGCCAAGCTTCGACCCTCTCCACCCCCTTTCCTGCTTAACCCTGCAAAACAAATACATTTAGTAGGTGTGCCTGGGCCTAAGCAAGGGCAGAAGCTGGTCCTGCAGATGAAACTGCATTAACAGTACTATTTATCATGCTCAGCAGAATAAATACCAGCTCTGCTTCAAAACAGAGTAGTGGCAACAGCAATGGCTGTTACTCTTGGGAGAAAATGGACCCAGGCTTATGTTTCACCCTGGGGTGGGCTGAAGTGACTCCAGAACAAATACTCATCAGTGTATTCTTCAGTGTTTCCATTCAGCAGCTCTCCCTCAGGGAAAAGGGGGGGTGGGGTGGGGTGTGAAGACCCCCCCCCACCTCACCTCCAACTTCAATTTGCAAAATACTTATTTTTTTTAAACCTCAACGTACATGCCGAGGTACACAGCTCTACTACTACAGCAGCAATGGCAGCCACAACCTCCGACTTCTTGTTTGTCATCAATCAAATACTCACACAGGATTGCATCGAACTGCGAAATACGCTCAAGTACAGCTCCGAAGCAAAGTCCCAGCCAGCTCCTTGATATTAGTTACTATAGAAACCAGTCCCTCGGCACAGGCGCTCACAGCAGGAAATCATGCAGATTTCAATTTTACATAGTAATAAATGCTGCAGGAGAGGAGAATTTCACAACAACTGCAGGGGTTGATTGTACAAACCCAGACCTCTTCTACCCCGTGACACCACCACGCTGCAGATGAACGTGCTCTCCTCCCTTCCCACGCATGCAATTGCCACTGCTATTAGTTTTGAAGTGGTTTCCACAGAGCCTGTGTTGGGATGGCTGCTGCAAAGGTTGCAGCATTTTTCAATGGCTTCATTAGATAAGAAAACATACTCGTTTTTACATACAAGAAGCCCAGGTGAAAACAACAATAAAAGCAAAAACTGCAAAGCAGTAGAAAGATTTAGGCATATATAAATATAAGTACACAGAGTCCAAACATTTCACAGGAAATACTATCAGGTCACAACCCAGAGCTCCTTTGGAAACAATCCATCCTCCTTTCCTTCTCCACCCTATCCAAAAAAGCAACCTGAATGGAGGGCAGGTCACAAATTAATTTGTAGGAAAAACCACTGTAGAGAGCACAAAGAGGAGGGCTCTGAGCACCGAAATGAAACAGTGAGGTAATTATATTATTTTAACTTTTCAGAAGTAGTTCTACAGGTTGGACTTCATCAGGCGTGGGAGTGGAAGAGGAAGACACGCAGCACAATGCACTTCTTGTCCCAGGCAGATGCTAATTTTCTAGTGAAATTCAAGAACCAGCGGGGACTCTTCTCCACCTCTCTAAACGAGCCCGTAAGCCTGAGCAGCGCAAGTTTTGCTACCTCAACCAGGGAACTGCTTCACTGAAGAAAACCAACACGTAGGGGAGGAGGGAAGGGGTGAACAGCTTGCACAGCAACAGGGACAAACATTTGTGCTGGCAACACCCGACAAATCATCGAGCAAACAGAAGGACAAGAAAATGAAGGAAGCTGGTCTATTTTTAAGCAAGACCTCATTATTACCATGAGCATGCACTGCTTCCCTAGAAGCAGCAGGTATGCAAACATGAGATGAATCATATCACCGAGTAAATCACCTGCCAGTAGGAATGCTACTTTGCATGGACACACACGGAGCGAACATATACGATCCGCTGTCCCGACACCTCCAAAAGCACGTGGAGCAGCATCCTTCTGGGAGGCAGACTGCATTATGGAGAGCAAAAAAAACCTGTTAGACAATGCAAATGTCACTGGTGCTTTTGTTAATGATTAGACAGAGCTCCATTGTTCTGGAACCTCCACTCAACATTAGCCTGCTGGAGCTTGCAATTTCACTTTTTGTACACCTCCTATGTCATTAGAAACAAACATAATTTATGTCCAGCCAGGGTAGGAATAGACTTAGGGAGCTGAGGAAGACATCCCAAGTCAAAGTGCATGTTTTTATACCACAGCCTTTGTACAAATTGCCTTGCTAATATAAAGAAATGCTGCAAGTGGTTCAAGGGACCTATGAACTGGGGTGCAATGAGGTTGAGGTAACTGCCTGGACTCTGCTCAGGTCCATGCTCGCCTCCCTGGAGATCTGGTGAGTTTGCATGAAGCCAGTTGACTGCGCCAACCTGATCCTTCACCAACACTTTATCTCCTCTTGGAAGCCGCCTCTGAGGTGACCAAGAAGAGGACAGCTGCCGAACCTGCATTTTGAGACAGCTGTAAGGCACAAGGGATGAGGTAGCAGAAACACAGCAACTGCTCTGCTGCCTCGTCAGCACGTTATGGGCAAGGTCCACAAGGCAAGCGCGCTACCCTGCTTTACAGGAAACCTAGCTTAGTCTGAATGGATTTTTTTTAATTCTCCTCCCACACCACCTCCCTTTCTGTCTCATGGCAAATAAATAAGATACTAAATAAAATGCAATGGAAACAGATCTTCAGCTACCTTTGCTATCCAACTAGTGACAGATTTAAAAAAAAAAAAAGTTGCAACAACTCTCTTGTTGTGGTTACTACAGAATTGTTGCTATGTGCCAACCAGCAATTTATCACATCAAAAGGCTGACTGAATTAGCCTGAAAGGGGATCTCCCACCACAGGAACATGTGCCACACTGGGAAAACCAACCACCAACCAAAACCTCAGCCTCCATTTTCAAATCGACATCCCACTATCAAAAGGATGCTTTTGCATCTTCGCTTCTAACCTAATAAATTATCTGAAGGAAATTCTCAGAGCCACTCATGATTTATCCTCATTATTTCCCAAACTGGATGTTTAAGACACCGGAAGTTTGTTTCTATTCCGAAGACTGAGAAAATTCTTTAGAGCGACAAAACCAGTATTTAGTTACTGAACTGTAGGTGCTCTGCATGAAGATGCCCACAGAGATATAAAGTCATCATGGAGTTGGGAAAAACAATCAATCCATCCATCCCAAGTCTGCAGAAAAACCTGGCCCTGCTATTCTATCCTACTAAAAGCAACAGCTGCATAAGGAAGGGGAGCAAACTATACCTAAGAGGGAGTATATGAAAAACTAACTCTGTGCCGTTCCCCCTTCTCACACTCCCAAAGATTTCTGATTCAGACAATAATGAGTAGATTTACATTCAGTCATGAAAAAAAAAAAAGAGCCAGCCACTCCTATTTAACACACCTGCCCACTCCTTGGATGAAGTATTAAAGCAGCTTATTTGCTTCTTCCCCCCTCATCCTTCTATTTTTCTCCTTCACAGAAGTTACTCTTGCATTCAAATTTTCTGTTTCTGTTAGCATACACAATCACCTGGCAGCTTTACCCCTTTCCTAACATTTCAGTCTCTTAGCAAAGCACCTTAAGCTCAAAAAAATAGTGGGTTGTAGGACAAATACAAACTCTACTTATGCAGCACACTGTGCACCATACCAAGGGGGAGCTGACTACCTAAGTTATTATAGCGATTATTTTCATCTGTTGCCCTGGAAATTTCTCCTTAGGTAGGAGCATCAAAGCAGCACAAACATTGCCAATGACCCTGAACTAGATTTCGCCTTGACCTCAAGAAAAAAAAAAAAGACCTAAATAAATAAAGTTTCTTTATGCTGCAATGCATGCACGCACCCAAAGAAATGGCAATGGTAATGTTTTACATGCAGAGCAGCCCTTTTAACCCCCTAAATATAAAATCTAGTCATTAATAACCACTTTTCTTGTGTTTGGGCATACAAGATGTTCATCGCATCTTGACTGCCCCAGACAAACAGGCTCACATCAGCAGTAGAGTTCTCAGGGTGCCACACTTGTTGAAAGACATGGACTGACATTTGCTACTTGTCTAGAGAAATACAGGAATATGGAAACAGAGAATAAACATAGCACTGCCCGATGGATACGTGTTTGGTAGTTTTAGCACTTGTAAGCAGCATTTCCAAGTCCCCCTTCTCAAAATGCAACAGATGTGTAATATGCATCCAGCTTCAAAATTATCTGCCTACGATTTTGAATTGGTCCTGTGTTTTGCATCATCTTCATGAAAGTATAATGGAAGACTGAATGGTTCATTTAAATAATTTTCTTCCTGATTATTTTATATTTGAAAATCCACAAAGAAAAAGCCTGGACTGTATTATTTTACTTCAAAGACTCCTTAGGAGGAATAAGTGCTTATTACAAAGTCTTATCTTAACTGACAGGAAGCTCAAACAAAGGTTTCGTTATTTGAGTACTAGCACCTGAAGTGAAAGAGGAGTCAGAAAGACAAAAGTATTGGACAATGAGAACCCCTTTCCTCTTGTGCCCAGCGTTGTTTTCACTCTGAAGTTACAAACAGATCATCACCACAGCTTCCCAAGTCCACAGCCAGGAGCACAGGAGTTCATTTCCAAAACGTTATACAGATTTTAGGTCTACTGCTATAGATTGTGGTGTCTTTCCCCTCTCCAGGCTCCCTTTTTTCCCCCCCCCCCCCATGAAAATAAATAAATAAAAAGCCACTTTTCAGTTCTGTCCATAACATTTTGCTATGGCACCAAGAATTTAGCCCTGAGGTCACACTGTGCCTTATTTGCAGTGAGTGAGATATGGTTCAGAAGGCCTAAGCACACTTATTCGGGAGATAATAGATGCTAATTCCAGCACTGCAACACTTTGTGCAGCTTGTCACCTTGGAAAACCACTTCAATACACACCATTTATATCCCGGCTAAGATGACAACGGAACACCCAGAGTAAGGGCTACCTGAAGGTGTACTCACACCATACCTGGAGCTACACAGATGCAGAGTCTGCCCAGGAACACAGATCTGCAGTAAAGGTACTATTTTAAGCAGCTTTATTAAACATGAAGAGCAGCCACTGAACACTGCAGTACAAGAGCTACCTGAGGCAGACACTCACAGATATTAATCAGATCTAATTTTGTAAGTAAAAGGATTAAACTATATTTACATTTCTGCGTGCTGATAAAGTTTAATGGGGCCTGAAAAAAGTATAGACGCTTTAATGCAGCCACTTCTTCCAGACTGATATATTCTGCTCCTCAAAAAGGTAGCATTAAAATGTCTGTGCTGTTTTTGGTACCCTGTCACTGCTGCGTGCCACGCAGGCTCGGGCTGAGTTTTGCTTCCAGGTCTGCTCAGCGTCCCTTTGTAGCTGGCTGACCATCCACAGCTCCTCCCTGCCCGACCTCAGACCCTCTCTGCCCACCAGGCACCCTCAACTGGAATCTCCTGCAACTCTTGTCAGTAGCTCTGCATTGCCTTCAAGTCCTCTCTGACATCTGTAAAATGAAAGAGATGGAAAACGTGAACAGCACCAACCAGCATGACAGATGTCAAAATTACCAAAGGTAGGGAAAACATACCTTTAGTAGCATGTGCCAAGTTGAAATGAGGCAACTTCAAACAGCATTACAATCTGTGGAATCCAACCGGCCAGAGAACGCTGTGCGATACACCGAGATCTATCTTGACGTGATTTAACTAATCTGCTAGTATCAAACACACCTATGTATATGTAAAACCCTTCAATATGAATGAAAAACAAAAAACCCACAAGAGTGGCTATCAGCTGCCTCATTAACAATCTCACTTTGAAGATCAATTTTAAGCTTCAGGGTAAATCAAAGCTTTTAGATCATCCTCCCATAAATTTCAATTTACACCTGTGAAGATGCAGGTAGGCAAGATCGAGGCAGGTTTTTTTTCCATGGAAGAGTCTGACAGTGTATTAAGTAGGTATAGAAGACGTGTGCATATCTTCACATTAATCTGCCTCATAAGGAGGACAGTTACTCTTCTCACCTGCTTTTTCAAGTTCCTGAATTCTAGCACTTATCTACAAAGGACATTCAAATGCACCAGAGGCAGAAGAATACTAGCATACAAAAAGGAAAGCAATTTACGCACCTCCTTTTACATACCATTCAAACCCAACTTACAATATGTTTATATGATATATGCTTATATTTGGGATGCACAGTTCTTTCTTTCGTAAGAGAATAAATTTTTAATGCACAAAATATCAGGTAAACAGCTATTAAATGAAATCAGACTTAAATGTCTTTCATGTTTCAGTTAGAATTGATGCAGATAAAACCATGCAAAGTTTCAGATATTGAAAGACTTAAGCCATACAAGAGAAACCCGAAACTCACAAGCACATACCTCCCAAAAGGAAACTTCACTGAGGTTTAAAGGGATCCTGAAGTATCTATTTAATTTAATATTTTGTGAGTATTTGCTTTAATAATCGTAGTGAGAAATAATACCAGATTCCACTGCAGACTATCAAGTTCTGGCAGGCTGTATGCCAAACAGATGTAGCCTGAGTAACACAAACTGCTAGATAGATGTGTATATCTTGTCAGAGCTCAAAAGTCTGAACATCTGAAGGAATTTTCTTTTTTAAAAATCTCTGGTCCCAGCAAAAAAGAGCACATGCTGCTATATAACAAGCATTATTAGAGAATTAGCAATGTAACTTGACAGAGTCCCCCATCCAAATGATGTTTTTCAGATGATCAGACCCACAGAAATAAAACCTTTTGGCAATAGATGCATCAGAACTACTTTCCCCATGTTTTTCCTTGTCACATTGAAAGCAAAAAAACATTGAACTGAGGGAACTGAACTCAGGGAAAAAGAGAGACTAAGTTTTGGACTGATAGGCATCTAAACAGAGAGACAGCAAAGGAGGAAGCAAAACCTGAAATGAGCCGGTTAGGAAATTCATTTGTGTATTGAGTCACCACAAAATACCAGGTACTTCACATTCAGGGCTTTTCCTACCTCAAAAGCTACCTCATGAGAAAAATACAGCAAAGTACAAGTTATCTTGTACATCCAGCCATAGGTTTTACCATAGGCGGAGCTCCAATTATGCACTCTATTTCAGCTCCAAATGGGAATGTGAAGATAAACATCATTACCGTTGCAGAATTAGAAGGAAGCAAACAACATCGAAAGAAAGATGCACCAAAAGGGAAAAGTCAATGTTTGGGAACAGCGGTAATGGCACACGAGGTAGAGAGAGATATCAGCTGGAACAAGGACTGGAGTTGATTGAAATAAGCTCTCATACATGAACACTTGGTGTCCGCAAAGGTAATCATCTCCTCTTGCGTGTGTGTGGACGTGTACATCCATGTGAACACTTTCTTCTTTCAAAGCTAACGCTGATGCAAACAGATTAAAGAGTAGCCAGGGAGTACTTCTGCTGACTGATAAAACGCCTTCATCAGCTAGATCAGTGGGTCTTAAAAATAACAGGCAAAATACTATAAAAACTATAAGCAATTACAAATAAAACGCAGCACCCAGCTTCACAACACTTTTGGTCATCCTACAAGGCACTAACACTGACCTTCTGAAACAGGCATCTGCTTCAGTATTTTCATACACAGTTCCCAGAAAAAGCATATGGCTCATGCAATGATAAACCAGCCTTATGATTTAAAATATACCACCCCTCCCTGCCTTTCTCATGGAAAGCGCTACACAAGTCTTGTATATCCCCAGAAGTTGAACGTGAACTTTGCTGACTTGGTTAACCTGTTAACTGAGAACCCTCTAAACAGTGTGAACCATAGCCAGGTGTTTGATTAGACAATCAAATACATTATTTTATAAACTGGATAAGTAACATGCAAATTTAACAAAGAATTGTTCCAAGTTAGATAACTCCTCAAAGGGAAAACTGGGAGCCCATTACAATCCCCACATCAGAGAAGAAAAACACTGTTTGTTTGGCTTTGTTTTCTGAATACGGTTGTTTATACTAACAGCAAAACACATTTTTATGAAATTGTGCCCTACTAAGTCATAGGGAGTTTTGCCATCATCTTCAATGGGGCCAGGCTTTTACCCCTGTTTGCAGCAAGCTAGAAGGATTTGTATTTGTTAAAGGACCAACGTGGAACCTCAGAGATGTTCCAAGGCAATAGACTACTTATATGTAAATACTCAAATGGGCACGAGTGGAAGTTGGGTTGGGAGGCAGATCAGAACCACCAACTAGTTTGGAATTTTGATTCTTTGCCCAGAACATCACTTTCTAAAAATAAAAACAAAATTCCCTTCTATCCTTTCAGTCAGGGAAGGCAGAAAGACAGAACAGAGGAGCTATACAAATCTGGCAGGCCTGGATTTACAGAGCTCCTTTTGCAAAGGATGTGTTCGAAGAGATAAGAGACAAGACACAACGCTTGTTGGACATGGTCCAAATAACACAGCAGAAAGTGCAAAATACCCTTCAAAAACCCGCACAAGTCATTTTTGTCAGAGAGTAGGAGAGTTTCAATCGTTCCGATATCTGAATGCAAGTTCTATAAGCCTGCCAACACAGACAGAAGACAAGTCTCAAGGATTTTGGTAGGGTTTACTTTGTTTTCCCTTTGGGGGAGGGAAAGGAAATAGAAGAGAGCATGCTCGAATGGAAGATGTGTTAGAAATCCAAGTTAAGTTCTGCCTTGGGTCTCATCCTTAGTTTACTCCACTTTCTGGAGCGCTTATTATTTTACATGAATAGATTACCCGTAATTTACAAAAGGTATATATATAATGAGGAACTTCTTATCAGAATGTAAATATTAGCTTTAAAACGGAAAAAAAATATTGTTCCCTCTTGTCATTCTATGGTTTGATACTTGCCCCAGCAGCTGCTACTACTCGTTAGCCAGAAACGGAAGGAAACTGAAGTCTGGCTGAGCTTGCACCCTGCTAATGGAAATGCACCCTCTTCACGTTAGCCGTATTAATTTCTTACTCTCCAAGTCCAATGCCAAGGACACATTAGGACTTTAAAAAAAAATGTTACAAAACCTCTAAGGTTAGAGGTGACCAAACCCCACCCACTCAGCAGTGATATATGCACTTTGGATTTGCTTTTCAGCAACAGAGCCCAGGCACACAGCGACCATGGGGAATAACCTACTGCTGCAGAGACATCTGTGCACGATGCCTCGGTCAGTGGGCATCCAGCATCAGAGAGAAGCAGCCTTTTGTTTCCTTCCAACTCAGCAGCCTGGAAAGATTGCCAGCTGCACTATTTTGGCCTCCGTACTCACCAACAAGCTTAGACTGTCACCCAGAGAAGCCCACAGCCCAGGAAAATTAATTTTGACCAGTAATGTCAGACTTAAAGAGGAAGGACAAGCAAAGACTTTCCTCAAAGACATAAGTACAGGCTACTATCATCATTATCTGCAGACCCCAAAGGCCATAGCATCAGCTGGTAACAGCTCTATCTTCAGGAACCCTACACTTATTTATACCAGCTGAATATCAAGCCTTTTACATTTACTTAAGGTACAGAAGTGTCTGTGAATACAGATTTCAGTAAATCTTGCTTTCTAAAATATTATTCATCAACATATAATTCAAATGGTAATTCAGAAGTGTTCACATGATGGATGACACATTTAAATTACAGGTTTCCAGCATTTTTTTTTCAGTAAAGAAAAGACGACTTCCTTTTTCACGTGCCGCTTTTTCAAAGTGCAAGTCCATCTAACAGATGTCTCACAGATCTGCTTGTCAACGTAACAAGTTAGACTTTTTTTATTACAACAAATGGTATAAACCACACAGCATTCTGTTAAACTCAATATTGACACATCTGCTTACCACGTGTATTAGTAGCCATGTCAGCCACTTTCTGAAAGGCATCCAAGAAGGCAGCAGCTGCTACTACTGTAGTCCTGAAATGCATACAGATAACAAAACATTAGCAGTGTCTCATTGCTGCCTATTTAATTATTGCCAAAAACATTTAGGTTTATAAAGAATACCACTGTGAACTTGCAGAAGCCACAAAAAAATATCCTCTTTTATATCTGAATTTAGCCTTTTCCCTCCTTCATTTCTTAATCCCTTCCTCGCTTTGTGTTAGCACTATGGACTTGGAGGCAGCCACGCTAATTTCGTGCTGTGAATTGCACAGGACAGGTGCTATTTCAAAAGAGCACAGCCATCCCCCTTCTAGCTGATTTCCTCTGATGAACTAATATTAAGCAGTCAAACATGAAAAACAAATCTAACACACATTATACTGCACCCATTAGTGTACAAATTACAGCCACTGCTAGTTCCAGGGAGCACGTATATTTTAAGAATAAGCACGCAGGACCTTCCTTTTATTTAGGATCCTGGCCAATCACTTTCCTGAATTTCTCATCTGAGGAGCACGAGCATCCCTTGAAACAGAAAATAGCAGCTTCTTGGAAATTAGACTGGTCTGGAGTTCTTTGGCCAATGGGAAAGAGGGAAAAGAACAAAAAAAAAAAATCTTTAAAAAAACCCCACCCAAACCACCCCAAAACCAAACAAAATCCCTTTCTGATCCAGTGCTCCTCCAAGCAGGTCCCTTCCCGAGAGGGACACCAGCAATCTCAGAGACTCCACAATCCAAAGTGTCGACCTCACTAGCCCCATCTCCCTCCAGGTTTGGAAAGCACACGCAGACCACACGTCTCTTCAAGTGGACAGCAAACGTGAGTTACACTTTTCCAAACACGTTTGTTCTACATAAGCAGGCCCTAGAGCCCTAAACACCTCAGGTCGGTACCAGACTTCTGATGGGTTTATTGTCTGGTTGACCCAATTTAAGTAGAAGTAGGCCAGGGCTCTACAGGTAAAGCACAACTGCGCCCTCTCCACAGTTACCTCGTGGTTCTGTTTCTGACATCTTTTCTACCAGTAACTGATTTCCTCTCCTGATGGTAACAGTCAGCCTCTCCAAGCAAAATCCTGAAGGAGAACCATCAACTTCACTTTGTTTCAAGAGCTCCTTCCTACCTTCCAAAAACCCGGGAGACCTGCAGAAAAGCTGATCCTCGGCCAAAAAGACCACAGGACTACTTAATTAGGTCAGATTTTATGCAAGCCTCACTCCAAATATGCTCAAGATACGGGGGACATAACTGGCAGCATAATAAATGGCCTACTGACTGCACAAAAGATTTGAACACACACACACAAAAAAAAACCCCAAACACAACAGGCTTGAGAGGACCAACCAAAGGCATAAGGACTCTCCACATGCCCAGGAGATTAAAGGGAAGGAAAAAAAAACAACAACAACAAAAAAAACCCTGACAGCTAGCTAGCAATATTGAGCCCTGGAACCAGATAACCTTTTCTGGGATTTTTCCTTAACAGTGTTTGTATTCTTCATCTTCCAAACTTGCGGGTCGTGCTGTTATTTGTGTACCATGTTGTTAATTATTAATTATATTGTAATAACAAAGTTCCATTTCTCCAGTAACAAGATCCAGGAAGACCTGGCTCCAGCTCAGGTGACATCTGCTCTCCTTTATCAGAGCACACAGAAATGAACCAGAGGCAAAATGCTAGAAATGGACAGCAAATTCTCGAACACAGGATTTCAGGATGCCTGCTTGCATGTTCCTGTAGCTAGAAAAGCACTACATTGATTGAATGCAACACCACAGGACTGGGAAATAAACAAAACTATCCCTCATGCCTTCCCAGAAGGCCTGTGTATAAAGAGTACAAAGGGCTAGGAAAGTTCTCCATTTCTCTTCTTTCACTGCTTCCTCTGCTTCTTCCACACTCAATGTGACATGATTGCTGGAAAAGGAAAAACCACATGCAAATGTGATATTCTAGGCACAGCAGGGCAGAACAGCATATTCCAGTTGTTTAGGGCAAATGAGCCTAAACCCTAGCTTCTTCAGGAACGATTCACAACGCAATGCAGAACTGCAAAATAGACTGCCAATAACCATAGCTGTTACCACTGCTGCCACGGCTGTGAAAAAAAAAAACACTGATGCTCTGGAGAGCACAGCGGAGGTTGTGGTTCAGGGAGAGTTGTGAAGAAATGGAGCTTGGATCCATATTAGCAGAAAAAAATTTTACAAGTGAATGAATTCTAGAGATAGCAGAATTGGTCCAAGCGTGAGACACATGGCATTTAAGTAATCCAGAATGCCATTTGCAAAGTCTACCCCAATAAAGTAAGCTTTAATCATCACCGATAAATGATCCAGCACAGGAATTCTCTTTATTTTTAAGGCAGAAGAAAGTACTGTTAAGACTACCAAAGACTCTAATATTTTGAGTCCTCTTCTACTATAAACCTGCTGTATCCCACACTAATAAAAAGGACAACATAGGGCTAACTCCAAATGTGTGTTCACTAAACAACAATAAACTATCTTTCCAATTTTCCATCAAAAGCCATGAAATTTAGCTCATTTTATGTTTATTATGTACAGCTGGTGGTAGATTATGTATTTTCCTAAATACATTAAAACAGCAGTCGTAGTAGTATGTGAAAAATTACATGGGTGTTGACTATGAAATATGCACAATTTTACTAGGACATGCTTTGCAAGTTATCCTGGCAGAAGCTGCATTTAATCTTAATGTTTGCACATACAAAGAATTGTAGGGGATCTTGACTGTGTAACACAAAACTTACCGAAGCTGAGACTGCAGTTTCCCAGCTTTATTTATAAAATCTTCCCACACTGGGTAGCTTCCCTGCAAGAAAAACAAAACACAATAATGAATACTTAATTTGAGCATTCTGGTTTCGATACTCCAGATCAAATGAAACTAGAAGTAAAGCAATAACTAAGACTTTACTAAATCCTAATCTATTAATACCAAGATATATTTGCCTAGCAAGTTCTCTCTCACATCCTTAGACACCAGCCCCAAGCAGATGGGACATCAACTGCTTCTGAATCCAGACGAAGTAGTAGGTCCTCTGAGGAGGCTTTACAAATTTTCCAAATAGAAACGCTGGGGGAAAAGAGGGATTTCAACTGAAGCAGGAAAAAAAAAAATGCCTTACTTCAGATGGATACAGCAAAAACAAACCTATTACAAGTGGGGTGCTAGGATATTGCAAAAAGATGTACAGAGAAGCTCCCAAAACCAAAGGCAGGATCCCAGTTCTTTTCTACAAATGGATTCTTTTTCATTACCAGGTTCCCATCCTCTTTCAACAGAAAAAAAAAAAAATTAAAGCCTCTACAATAAATGTCTGAGTTGATCAAGAGACCACCTCAAACGCTGTCTCAAGGTAACTCAGCCATCGGGCACAGAAGAGGCACAGTGGCCGTAAAACAACAAACTTTCCCAACAGCTGCCCTAGAACTGCAAGACCTGCTTCCAAAACAGTCCCGAGTGACCTTGGAGCCCATTTCTGAATTGAAGCTGATAAAGCAGCGTGGCATTGAGCGTATGCAAAGTTTTTAAGAAGGTTTAATTCTTCTTGACTTCAAGTCAAGTTTACTCCTGTAAACTTTTTCCCTATTTTTAAAAATTGTGTTAAAAGCCCAGGTTTTCATTTAGAATATGGACACTGAGTGTTTTTGCAAGTTCTGATCTTTATTTTCCAAAGTTTTTTTAAAAAAGTGTACTGATTTTTAAGATTTAAAAAAAAAAAAAATCATCCCTTTTAGACCAAAAAAAGGTTAACTTGCCCTCTGCAGAGCAAGTGCAAATTTTTTGCTAACAGCAAAAACCGTGGTAGAAAGAAACCTCAAAACTTCCCTTTGATTGGAGTCTAGAGAGTAAAATAAAATATCCCTGCTTCCTTTAATAAAGGTATAAGACTTGCTGTTACCAGAGCAACGACACAATAAAACCCAGATAAGGCAGATCCTCAAGGCTAACATTACCCCAGCTCTGGCTGGAAGAGGCTGCAAGCAAGTGCAGTTGCTTGTAGCAAACTCGATCCACCCCGATAAACTGGTCCGTTTTTTTTTGTAAGTAAAACAAAATCCATTGCCCACGCTGCTGTAAGAGGCTTCATCTTGTGTGAGGTAAAGACAGCCCCTTCCCCAAAAGCTGACAGCCAAATTCCAGCTCCTCGGTGCACCCCAGCAAGGCAGCGCCCAGACTTTCATGCACCACGGGGGGATCCAAGGAATTAGACCTGGAGCTAAAACCAAAGGCAAATCCCAGGCTTCCCTTTTGACTCTGGCCTTGGTCACAGTTTTGTGTTCTCCACTTATCCTATTTTGATAAATACGATGTTTTTGCAGAGATGTCGTGTGTGTCTCCCGCACAGTCACTGCACAGCAGGGCTTGCGCAGTGCCGCGATACACCCAGATGCAGAAGCTGCTGCCATAAGGCCACTGTCAGCGGTACTAACTGGTACCCTACATATTTTTCAGCGAGGGTTGTCGGTTTTTTGCTAAAAGGGGAAAAAAAAAAAAAAGGAAAAATACCAAAAAACCCTAATGTAAAACAGGTGTTCATAAAACCTCATTATACCTGCACAGAAGGGAGCCAGTGGGAAATGCAGAAGGGGACAGAGAAAATAGCAGTTATCTGGGTGGCGAGACCTAGAACATAAAGTGCTTTGTGCTAAGCAAAAACTGTCAGACATTTAAAAAAAATGAAAGAAACCCACCAATTATTTGAAGGAGGAAAAAAAAAAAATGCCATTTCCTTAAACCTATTAGTCTTACTGAAATCCCCTACTCTGAATCCCGTCTCTCAATGTTTGTCTGCATGCCGTATATGCATTATGCATGTGTATGCCAGGAGCCCTGAAAGCCTTGACAATTAACAGCAGGGCCTAAGGCTTTACTGGATTCTCGAGGAAAAGGCAAGCCGGCAAGCGGAGGATACCAAAGCAGCCTGATTATGTTTCCATCTCGGTGGTGTATTATCCAGCTAAACGTGCCTGATGGCACGCAGGAGATTGACACCAGCCTTATGTTTAGCTGCTTCACAGGGAAGCTTAAGACACTCCTATCAAAACATAGCTCAGGAGGAAAACACCTTTCTTCTTTTTTTTTCCACCAGGCTGGCCACAAAGCACGCAAAATTGGAATAGTCACCAAGCATTTCCATGACTATTGATTCCTTGTCTTTAAAAATGTTGTTCTCTTCAAGCCAAGCTTACTTAAATAAGCTGTAGCAGCTCACTTAAGTTGTTTGCTATACTTGTTTGGTTGAAATCTATGCAATCTCTTCACCTGAGCACTCCTACATCAGTCAAGAGCACCTGATCTCATTTTGAACAGTAGAAAAATGCAACATTTTTTAAAAAAAGTCACTGAATTATTAACTTGGATGGTGGGTTTTGCTGGGGATTTTTTTTTGTTTTGGTTTGGGTTTTTTGTTTTGTTTTGTGTGTTTTGGGCTTTTTTTTTTGGCAATTGTTAAGGAAACCTTTCAGCAGGTTTGCACCAGTGACATGAATTCCTGTGTTATCTGCTCAGCTTGCAGTATCTTGATCCGTCTTCTGCAACTCTGAATTCTCTCTAATAAACTCAACTGAAAATTAAGAGGAATTTATTTCACTTTTCCCTGCTGAAGCCACATCCACAAGCTCATCTCTCTCTCGGTAGCACACAACTCAAGACTTGCACATAAATTCTGTCGTCCCTTTGAGCTTTTCCAGAAAACATTTCCACTATCACATCCTTGCTGAAACCAAAACCCCATTGATTCCTACCTACAGCAGAAGCACACACCTACCACTTCACAGGCCCTAATAACGGGGGTTTATCCCACCTCCAGCACCTGGGAAGCGAGGAAGCCATTTAGCAATGCTTGTGGGGACAAGTCAAGGAGACGACACAGGAATCGGACCAGTGCTGTAAATAGTGCATGGCTCCAGTACCCCGGGGAGCAGCTCCTTCTCCGAGACCTCTCTGCGTGCCACCTCGAGCACGGCAGCCCCGCTGCCGCTCCGTGTCTCACCTCCACGTTTGCAATAATAATTCTTGCCTTTGTCAAAGTGGCCGTCAAGAAAAATGTTACTGGTGGTGGAAACCACACGCTAACAGAGCCATAAAACTTCATCCTTGATTCGACATGTATTACTTTCTCAATTTAAACACAAAGAAACAGCAGGGGGAATTCAATGTCTTTGTCTAAGAAGTGCTTTCGCAACGTAAAGCCACTTTCAAAGAGTAATAACACAGTATTTTTTAAATGCTGTCTCTCCCAGAGATTCCTCTGTGCCTTCTACAATTTCTGATTTACCCGGCTGATAAAGTAAATCAATTTCCCCCCCTTTAAATGTCAGGGTTGCTCCGGCTGTGGCCTTATCTGTGAAAGCAGCAGGCCTCCTCCACCTCCAGCCCTGCTCAGAGAAGAGCTGCTACAGCAATCTGGGTCCCAAATCCTCTTATTTAGCTCCTCATGGGTTAAAACAGAAATCAGTTATGGTGCGTGTTTGCTTAAATGGGTTTCTTGAAATTGTTAATGGTTTAATCCAGGGACTATTTCCCCCAAAATAACTTTGTGCCCAATTATTTCTTCACCATTGGATGAAGAAATTTGACGTGTCTTCTGTGAAATGGGTGTTTCACCATTACCGTACAGCACTCCATGGTGCCAAGTCCCCTCAAGCTGCTCAGCATGGCCCAGCCCTCAGCTGCTCACCTGCACGCCCGCCCACCCATCGAGGCATGTCACAGGTAAGCCATAACATGCCATTATCCTACCCTATTGCTTAATTAGTCAGTTTATAGGTGATTAGTCACCTGATCCCAGGGCCCAGCTCCAGCTAATCTACACTGAACACAGGCCAGGAACTGCCTTTCCACCTCAGGGCTGAAAAACAAAATGGTGCCTTGTGCCTGTCACCAACACAGCCAGTCCACAATTAGGGACATGAAACAACTTTCCCTCAGGGACAGGCACCACGGTGAGTGTTTGAAAGGCACCAGGCTGAGCTGGCAAAGCACCTACAAGTGCCTTACACCAACACCCAGACCCGCCAGCGTCCAGCCAGACAGCGTCCTCCATAGTGGCAGCTCCTGCGGACGGGTCCTCCCTGCCTGCCGCTGGGGCGGGAAGGAGAGGGGGCACCACCTTCATTCAGCGAAATCCCATCCAACATCCAGACCCATGGACATGGGCAGACGTTTTAATTTTTGTCTGTCTTCCTCACCATTCAAATCTATTTTAATTGGCAGTAAATTTCATCTTCCCCAGTCGAGTCTGGTTTGCTCATAGTAACTGGTAAGCGATTTCCTTGTCTTTGTCTCAACCTGTAAGCTTGTTCATTTTATTTTCTCCCCCGTCCCGCTGAGGAGGAAGAGTGAGAGCGGCTGGGTGGGCAACTGGCAGCTGCCAAGGTCAGCCCACCACACCGGGGAAGAGCAGGCGATGCTCACTAACAGGCAGCTTTGGAAGGAGAATTTAAACCCCGGATGGATGAAGAACCTTTTTTTGTGAACCAGCACAGTCACCCTACACAAACCCAACTCTACAAGAGATTTATTGAAGTTTGGTTTTCCCTTCCTTTCAGGCTAGCAATCCTGCAGTAGAAGTGAGAAGAGACCCAGATGAGAAACTCGGCCATTTCTCAATAAAGGAAGGGTAGACAGGCAGCAAAGGATCATATTTACTGAACTTGTTATTGATTACATGTAATGGCAAGAATAGGAACCCAGATTATTGTATTTATTTAAGATTACAACTTGAGTATCAGCAGTCTTGACAGTTTAAAACTGTTCTGTCACTCTTTCTGCTAAGAAGTTATGATTCTTCTTTTTCCATTAAGAGAAAAGACACTTACTTCCTTTAATAATTTATTTCCATGCACCCCAACTCCCACAGATGAGATGCATCACATCTTCTAAAAACCCTTGACAGCATTAAGTGCTTTCATTTATCAGAAAGGCTTTTCAACCCTATTATCAGCTCTTGCTGGGACACAAAGTACAAAGACAGCAGAAGCAGTTTCGTATCTTGTTCACAGCAACAACCCATCTAAACTTTTCAGGGCAGGGAGAAAGAGACAGAGAGCTGCTCTACAGTAAAGCAAATTCAGAATCTAATTTTGGCTGTTCCAGCTAAAGAGGTAGGAGAGAAAGGGACCAGGCAGGCAGTACCTTGGTTTTATCTCACTGGTTATCAAAGCAAGAGCTGTACGCATTCCAGAAGAGTACTGAACAATGACTATCTGCAGACTTCAATAAAATGGAAAAAAAACCCACTACACAGGCTACAGGAGTTAGGACTTCTACACGTCAGTCTAGTCGTTCAGCTATGACCAGCTAAAAAGCTGAGTCCCAAACACACATCACTGTTATCGAGCTTCACGCCCTAGTAACACATCCAAATACCATACATCTATCTTTGGAACAAAAATTGTAACTTTGCTCTGCACGTGTCCTCCTACCCCTCCCAAAGTAAATTATGCTGAAAACAAAAGATTTTTTAATACAGTTTTATCAGGTATCAGAATCACAAGGATTATTATGAATGTCTCATTTCTGTGGCATTCACTACACTACCTCCAAGTAGCAGAGAGACTTTATTGTGCTAGACATCATACAAAGTCACAGATGTTACACACAAAGAATGGCCTGCATAAGCAAGCATGGTTTGCGCATAGAGACCATCACTTTTCCAAGGGGCCTTCAACAAGCAAAAACAGGAAAAAGTGGAGGGGAAGGGGACGGGAAAACAATAACAGCCTGAAAAAAAAAAAGGTTCCGGCCACAGATGTCTCAACACATGGGAAGATGCAAGGGTTGACAATCAGTTTCCCTTCCCAGTGAACATCTGGCACTGGAAGTTTCTCCTCTTTTCTAAAAGAATCAGTAGTCAACTGAGGAAAAGGGCACTTGGCCACAACTGCAAGAGTTGCAAAGCACTACCAAACACTAATACGTTTCTCTGTGCAATCCACAGATTCAGCCAAGTCCATGACTCATGGATAGGATTGCCTAGTCCTTTAATAAGCCACGAAAGCTCCAGCAATGCACAGGTGAGCAGAGAGTGAACATCATCTTACACAAAGTTCATAATTGCTCTTCCCCATCCAAAAAGTTCTGCTTGTTGGCTTCGCCTCTTTCTAGGTTGAAAAATAAACAATTCAAGAGCCTGTTTCATGAAGCTGTCTAAGCTGCATCTATTTCCCAGTCACTCACCAGAATAGTCTCAATCTTTCAACAGACTGAGACAAATTTTGCTGGCGAGGGAGATTTCACTCTTTATGAGGATGCAGAGGTGTACACAACACTTACTCCATGACTTCTTTGGTTTCACTTACCTCATTTCAAATATACAGAATCATAGAATGGTTTGGGTTGGAAGGGACCTTTAGAGATCACTTAGTCCAACCCCCCCCCCCGCCATGGGCAGGGACATCTTCTACTAGGTCAGGTTGTTCTAAGCCCCATCCAAACTGAACATGAACACTTCCAATGATGGAGCATCCACAACTTCTCTGGGCAACCTGTTTCACTGCCTCACCACCCTCTTAGTAAAAAAAAAAAAACATAAAAAAAATTCTTCCTTGTGACCAATCTAAATCTACCCTCTATATCTACCCCCTATTTCTTAAATTCAAAACCAGAACTGAATCAACGAAGTCCCAATACTGATTTCAAGAGCATCCCATAGACTGATGTTGTCTATCAGCTGTTTTCCAGTAGTGCAGGACAAGAAACAATCAGTTTTACTTTCAGCAGAGAAGTCTCAGGTTGCACAATCCATCCAAATGTAAGACCAGTTAACAGGCAACTCTGAAAGGTCAGGGAGCTCCCTTCCCCTGGAACTCTTTAAGGAAGAGTAACACATTTATATAGAGGTCTTCTAGGAAAGTGTAATACTCCCACAAGGCACGGGGCTACCTGATTGCAAAGTCCCTTCTGTCTTTCTAAGCTAGAGGTATTGCCGTGCACAGGGGAAGTTTGAGCTTAGCTCCAGCAGCAAAAGGGACTCTCAACTCGTACACAACACTTGCTGGGCCAGGAATGAAAAGTCATCAACAGCAAAAGACAAGACACGAACTTCACAGGATTTCACAGCAAGAGCTGAACGCACGCGTTACTGAATGGAGGAGGTGACAGGTACAAACTCAGGGTTCGAGAGATTATAGTGCATGCAAGAGAAAGTAAAAGCATGTCAAAGATCAGATTAAGATGTCATTTAACCTGCAACTACCCTTCAGGAAAGAGAGCAGGGGTAATTAAGATCAAAGCCTTGTATCCATACATCTATTTCCATTATTTCTGCCACTTGTTTAGGGAATGGCAGGGTTAGAAACGAGTTTTCCCTCAGCATGCACAGTATAAATAGGCATGCCAAGCTTTGCTTTCACAAGGTAATACATTATCACAACATTGCAAATTATGCAACAAAACACTACTGAAGACATCTCATACGCTATTAAAAAAACTGTCAACTAGATATTTCTTCTACGCATCACAGAACCACTCGTTTAAGTATTTTCGAAACTGTTTGATTTTTCAGTCTAAACAGAGCATTAGGACATTGAGAAAAACAGATAATGGTATGATATCTTCAGAAAGTTGAGACTAAAATCCAACCACGAAAGTCCAGAAAAGGGTAATCACCCCACTGGGGAAAACACACATAGATGTCATTCCCAAATTGATACATTCCCAAAACCACCTGAAGAACTCTAAAGAATGCCCAGTTCCCTGAGCACTGAAATGCAGCACTTCTTAGCAAGAACACGGGTATTTCTTAGACCTCACTAACCATTTAAAGGGGGGAGGGAACCTAAGCCTGGTACCATTCTGTTGTTGGAGCTCTAGAGTCTTTAATTTGTATTATTATAAAGCCTGCACTGTGCTAGCCCGTATTTAAACATCCCCAGGGGAGGAAATCAGTTGCCCCATGGTTGCGACTTCTGTTGGTAGCAGAGCAAGGACCTGTGAAAACTCATCCCCCTCGGTTGCTGCATGGCCATCCTGGCTTACAACCCAACTCGTGGCCCTCCTTGCTACGTCAATAGGGACCATGTCAAATCTGTACCGTCCGCAGCCCAGTTTCATAGTTTGTAAGATGAAGAAACTCAGCTCCAAAGCAGCCACTCTGTGGTTTAAATCCAAGATTAGATAATTAGCAAACAAAAGTTATACTCATACTGTGAGAAGATACATCATGCATAAACATACAGTCTCTCCCTCTCTAAACACAGGAAGTTATTCACAAGAGGGAGGGGAAGGGAAAAAACAACTAGCCACAGCTTCTAGAGACCTTTTATCCCATGCTACGTTAAAAAAAAAGCTGGACATTAAGTAGTCTTCCAGAGGAAGCATTTAGTTCCACATTCTTCCCTGCAGGTCTAAACAAGTTTGCAAGCCTGAATAGCAGATTTCTCCTCAGAGACTCATCAATACCACCTTTTATCCACTCAATCATTAAGTGGCCACCGTGCATACTTGGCAGCTATTTTCTAAACCCACAGTATTTCAGCTGGATCAAAACGAAGATAATTAAAATATCAGGAGGCACTCATTCAAGTTAATGCCTACACAGGACAGCCTCAAGCCAACAGCCCTGGGCTGGTAATGCCACCACCACCACTGGGGTCTCATCACTTCTTCCCAAGCAAGGACAAACCTTCATTTCTGAGCCTTCATTGCTTGATCTCAACACAATCTCCACCACACAAGCAGTCAAAACAATCTCCAGGACCCAAGAAGTGGCAGCATCTGTTGCCAAAGTACTGACAAGCATCCGAGTTGACCACAGAAGTATGGCACTGGGGAAAATACAGCAACTAGGCAGCAAATTTTTTAGTGCTTTATGAACTTTGGTTCTTGCCAGATAGTAAAGTGCAACTACGCTTGTCACAGGCTACTTTCTCTCAATTTCACTCACGAAACAATCACTTCCAAGCTCCAAGTTAGACACTTGGTCTGCTCACGGGTAAGGAGCAACCATGAGATTTGCTCATGGACAATTTTGTTAGGAGGCATCTCATCACAAATGAAGCTTTAGTAATGAAAAATCCCAAATTAAGCCGCTATTAAGCCACTACACAAAGGGCTTCAGTGATACTGCTAAAAGCACACACCTGACTTACATGGCAAAAAAAAAAATCTCATGCTTGGGTGAGAAGTGTGGTAGCAGTTTATGTGGAAGGCAGAAATGGGAACAGAAGAATATGAACCTTTTTGTACCATGAACCAAATTTCTCTAGTTACACACTCATCCCTAGCATTAAGCTTACCAACAGAATCAGTGTTCACAAGTTCAATCCTGCAAGTGTTCTTTTTAAAAATATCTATGGTGATTTGTTAAATGCTGTTTGTACACCAGCTAGTATCCTAGAATTAAAGCGAACTACACAACACTTAGAGTTGTTGACCAGAAGACTGAAAAATACAGAGCTCACACGCAGCCTCACAAGACAGACAGCCAAATTCTTCATGCCTATGGTTAAGATGCTCCAGTCAGACTTCTCTACTAAGAAACTGAGATGTCCTGTAATTTCAGTTACAGAAGAAGAGTTCAAGACACTTGAGTTGAGAGTTGATCGGTCATTTGTAGATGTCACCTCTTCTGCCTGCAAACACTGGGTTATCACAGGGGGGAACAGCAACACTTCTTAAGCAGTAAGAACAAAGTGGTGTGTCTGTGTGGACAGAAACATATATTATACTGGGAGCTTAAAAGCCATTCCCTCATTAACTCCATGCTCTAGATGCACTCAATTCCTTCTTGTCCTAGGGGAAAGGAGCAGAAGTCGCTGAACCTGAAGCCATAGCTTGCCTTTCTGTAAAATGGGAGCCATTCTTTGGAGCTAAGTCACACACCGAGCACTTTGAAGATGAAAGCTGCTATGGTCTTAACCACAAAGCTACCAGACATTTTGTCTCCAATCCTTCGAAACATCTCAGCATTCAAACTATCTCAGAGCCCAGCAGGAAGAAGTCAATCAACATCCTTAAAGGCCAGCACAGATGCCACTGAACAGGGCAGTGCTTGACACCTTACAGTATCAAGGTAGACATAATTTTGAAATTGAAAACATACACTTGAAGAGGGAAATGCATTTCTATATGTAGCCTAAAGAGGTTACTCTTTAGAGTAGCCTCTTTACAGCACTAACTCAAACCTCTCTGTAGCCATCTTTGCATGCTCTGAAGTAGACCAAAAAACCTTTTTAGATACAGTTCCTATTCTGCTCTCTGCCATGTAATGCTTTCTGCTTATCTTCAAGACCACACTGCCTCTGGGTAGACCATGAACCTTAAAAATGTTTTTCAGGAACTGAAAATACACACGCTGTTAAACAGAGATGCTATTTACAGATTCACAGAAATACTCCATCAACTGTAGCAACCTCTTTGAAAAAAAACACATAGCAAAAAAATTGAGTTTTTTAGGTATTTTATATCAGAGATTTTGGTACAGGTCCTGCACACTCAGAACTGAGGAAGGAAGCAGCAAACTCTCCCAAATATCACCCTCTGTTAGGTATTAACCAGCGCCGAGCCTGTAATTACACAGACTTCTTGTCCTCCAACATTTGTTCAGTCAATTGTGTTTCATGCAGCACTGCACAACTCCTTCCACGCTTACAACCTCGCAAACCCTATTATGTAGCCCTTGGCGTACTGCCAGATCCAAAAGGAGGACTCTTAAAAGGCATTAAAAATCCTTGCCCTGGGTATACCACAGAATACACCAGCCTCGTACACATTTATGTAGCCAATGCTCGGCAGTTGTATGAATTGTTAACACTCACACAAGAGTATTTGGATCAAGGAAGAACGCGTCCCTAAAAAATAAATGATTGGTGAGTAAGTATGTTCCCAGCTATGCCCTGTTGCGTGAGCCCCGGTATTTAAGCAGGCACGCAGTGGCTGTCTTCCTGCACCACCCTTCAGCCTTCGCTGCACATCAATCCCTCCCCCTCCAAGATGTTTACAGAAAGATACTGCAACTGCTTAGAAAAGGCAAGGAATTTCAGTGTATGCAAACCAACCATTTGGGCAAGCAGGTTTTGGGAGGCAACAGGGGTAAGAAATCGGTGCAGCCAGCTAAGCCCAAAATGCCTTGGTGGTACAACCTTTAAAAAAAAATGGGAACAAAAGCTGCACAGAGCAGAAGTGAACTCATTTCATGCTTTTTGGGGAAGGGGAAGACACATCGATTTGCTAGGTTTGGAATAAATCAGTTGCCCTAAAGATTGCTGTGCAAGGGACACACCAGCGCAACACAGCATGCGTGGGAAAGGGAGGACAGAGATGCCCTTTCCTCTCCAACCCTGTACCTGTCTGCTGCACATGAAACATTTGTTTTTCCTTACAATAGTTACCAACCTTAACAGCTAGATTGAAACTAGACCTTAAAGTCATTGAACTGAACATGCCTAGTCTCCACAGAGATCCCAAGCTTCAAATAAAGCACAGCTGCAGAAGAGCTGTCGTATTACGACATGTCAGGGTAAAACAAATTTGCCCAGATTCTCTGATACATGTGGGCTGTCCCTTGGCTTAACACAAATGCAGAGGACCTACAGCTGTACTTGCCATAGTAACTGTCTCAGCATTTCTATTTGTTCCAACAAATATTTTTTCCCACTCAGTTTATATTATTTGTGTGAATAGCACAAGGCCATCCCTCCCAAGCAAGTCATGTCTACTTAACAAATGGTTCGTAATCCTCCCCCAGCTCCATCTTCCACAAAAAGCAAGGTTAAAATGCTGCTTCTCACCGGTCACTTCCTAACAGGAGATAAGAGGCTGCAAAAATATAGATGTTTCTCATGCCCATATGTTCACGTCTTTCTCTTCTGCTTTGACCAAAAGCTTTGCATGGCTGAAAGCAAAGGTGCACCACCACCCTCTCGTCCAAGAGTCCCAGCTGCAGCAATGGAGGGAAGGGAAGGGTTCACCTCCTTTATAGTATTAAACCAGAGGTTACTGCCAAAAGCAAAAGGTTGATTTTATTGAGTTTTCAGCTAAACGACTATAAATAAGACACGTACACTTAAAATAAAAGAATTCCTAAAATTTTCTAAAATTCCACTCCTCCTTTGGGAACATTCTTTTTGTTCACCGACAAGACGATGTTTGCAGTCCCCCTCACACCTCCACATCCCTCAGATGCGGGGAGATGAGCGACACCAATTGGTAATCAGCACCAGACCCACAAAAATCTAGTAAATCCTCCCACTTGGTATAAACAAAGTCACAGACAACCTGTGATCGTGCAACTTCTCATTACTCATCTTTCCCCCATGCCCACCCCAGGGGTGTTGGGTGCCACACACATACAGCAAACCCCTGCCCTGCCAAAACACGTGCTGGCAGAGGAGGCGAGACAAATAAAGAACGTGCAAAAATGAAAAGAACAAGCATCAAGCAAGTGATGAACTACAAACACTGCCAATTTCAACATTTTCAGAGGTGTTTTCTTGTCTTCCTTTTTCCTTCAAGATAGCAGAGAACGATGTGGTTAAAAGAAACATAAAATCAAGACTCAGAAAGAAAAGCAGCATTAAAGAGAACCTGCTCTGCATGAGAAGACAAGATCTTTTGAAACCCATCCGCAACAGGCCCTCCCAAAAATTATCTGCACTGATTTGCTTTGCACTACAAGAAACATTGAAATTAACAGCACATTACAGCATCTCATTTCTCAATTGCCAGAAATGAGTTACAAACCATTCAGATCAAATACTCCCTTCCCACAGGGAGCCTCAGAAAGTATGCCGCGTTCAAAGAGAAACCGCACAGCATTTGAATGCAGCACACAAAACTACTCCTCTGAGGGGACATACATGTTTTATTTTTGCTTTTATAAACTTCGATTGCTTTGAAAATGATCTGGCATAAGAGTATAACAAATTGTAAGTGCCACGTACTCGGTGATGTATCGTAGGAAACACCAGGGATGTGACAATGGACCAAAACTTAAGGATGGGCAGACTTTTTCCCACCTTTATGATTCATTAATCTGATCTTGAAATCTCAAAGCATCGAAGCCCGATTCTAGAGCAGAACGGCCAAGTACAATTCCCATTGTGGACCTTCCACACACAGCCCTGTCACCATGTACAGCGCACACAGCACTCAACAAATGTGACCCTTGTTTTGCGTGGAAGACATGGACTTCCCTTGTCAGGAGACTGAAGTTCCAGATGTACATTAAAGTGCTGTGTAAATGGGATGTTTGTTATCCATTCTTATATTTAACTCAATAACATTGTTCCTCTAGATCCCTTAGCTTTACACTGAATTATTTTGGAGCTTGTTTTGTTGAATATTAACCACAAAATTATTTTTGGTAGAGGATGGAGAGTAATCTACATTTCCTGGAGAAAATATTAAAGGCAGTCCAAGAGATAACCTTGCTATCAAAAAACATGATGTGTTAGTCACGCTGGCATATACTGCTCTCATTAAGTTTCAAAGTTAACACAATACAGAGACAAATGGAAACAATCACATTACTCAGGATTATAATTCCAGTTTCTGTAACCTTATCGAGATCAAGGAGAGCTCAAAATTAACAACAGGTACACCTGAGCTAGTTCTGTGTTAGTGCGAACAAAGAGAAAAATCAGTCCACGCGTACTCTATCTTCATCACCTCGGCTGCAGCACCCATCTGCATCCACTGGCAAGACTTCAGAGTAAGCGTAATACGCTGTTGATTAACCCTACCATCGTTACAACTAAGTTTAAGGCAGAGCAATACATATGATAAAAAGAACCTGCAAATTATTTAGTTAAAAAAAAAAAAGGCGGATGCTGCAGCAAATCCCTCAGCACTGCAGGGCATGTGGGGCCTTGATCACAGCTTGCGATGAGAAATAGGCACAGAGAGCGCACTTGGGTATGTGTGGGCAGACCCCTGCGCAATGTCTCCAAGATTCTGCCAGAAGCCTGCCCACACAGACCTGGCTACGTGAAACAGCACTTAAAATGCTAATTTTCACTTTACTACGAAAAGGTACGATGAGTTGAAACGTTCTGGTTAGCTGTCAAAAAATAGCTACTTTTTCTTCAAAATTGTCACGATCCTTTGTGCACAATTCACAAAGAACCCGAGTGCATTTCATCAGCAGTACGGCATTAGCTGCATCAAACTGAACTACAGGTAAAAATTATCTGTGCTACTCATGCTCAGTAACGAGCACATGTTTTAAACCTTAACAACCACCACACGGCTAAAGATCTGCTGTGATTCCTTCCAACACCCCCCACCAGTAATTGCCTGTTCCCAAAACAGGTTCCACTGCTATGGTGGATTAAGAAAAAAATATTCACACCTGTGCCCATCTCCATAAGCTCATGTCAACATGTTTCTGATGAGCAGCATTCCCATGCAAGGAACAATGTGTAAGGAAAAAAAAAAATCCACACGGCAAAGGCCCATTTGCTTAAGAGGGAGAAAAATCAAATGCATCACTTATGGAAAGAAGCACAGAGTAAACACACTCGGTGTCCCTCCGTGCTGAAAGCCAAAACCGCGCTTCATCTGGAACAGAACATCTCCTGCGCGTTCCCCGCACAGCCCACTAAAATGATTCCAGGATTTGTGACCCTGCTTTTTTTTTGGGGGGGGGGGGGGGGGTGTTTTATTTTGAAGTGTGGTCATTATTCAAAATACAAGGGGGCCGAGAGCCCGAGGAACACCACCGCCAGGACTGCAGCATTGTCTTGACAGATACACACACTCCCCCTCCTCTCCGCAATCTGCCTGCTCTTGACAAGCCATGCTTTTAATTAAATGTCTCCTAAGATCTGCCGAGAGGAAAGTGCATATGAACCCCTGCCAAAAAATAACTTCTAGGGCAAACAGCTCCCCCACCCCCTCCAAAAAATACACTAGAAGCCATTCCCCTCTGCCAGGCTCCCTCCTAGAGCAGACCCTGTCCTCCTCCGCCACTACTTGGCGGCTCTTTCTCCCGCAGCCCTCCCTGCTCACCAGCCCTGCACCGATTAAAGCACCCAAAGAAATCCCATGCCCAGCGTGCGCGGTTGCTGCTCGCTGCCTTTAAATTACGGCGGTCCCCCCATTATCCCTCAACGTCTCCTGACAAACTGCATCCTTCCCAGCCGGCCCTGGGAGAAGACAAGCTGCCCTTGTCCGGGGAACACTGCAGTATTCTGCAGTACGGCCGCGCGCCGTACTGGGATTTGGGGGAGGCATGACTGGCAGAACACAGCAACGCTTTCACGCTGTTTATTTCCACGAGCGAAGGGCGGGAGGCATCTGCTTATCCAAAGAAAACCCTGCAGAAGTGCCCTTGGCCGCCAAGGATAGACTGGGAGCGCCTCTCTCGAAGGGACCCTTTGGCAGAAGGGGTCGGCGCAGCCCGAGATTCCTGGTGGCTGGTAGGGAGGAGAGACCCGGCAACTTGAGACCTTTGCATTCGCCCACAGAAAGAAGCAAATGCCACCTCCGTGAGCAGACACAGCATGAAAATAATACCACATCACCGACTGGGCAGCAATTTTAATCCAGGCACGCGTCAACTTTTGAGCATCTCCAGGCTGAGACTGTTCTTCCCCGCCAGCAGGGCACAGACACCCACGGTGCCCTTCCAGCCCCACCCCACGCCTGACATGCACCGTGCCCATCGCCTCCCGCCTCGCCGCGTTTATTCTGCTAGCAATCTGACAGCCCAAAACAACAAAACCAGAAGGTGGAAGAGGAAAAAAATTTAAAAAAAAAAAAAAGACAGGTTTGGAAAACGGCGACCCTGGCGCAAGATAACAGCTTGCATGTTTGAGCAGGGGAGACAGAGAAAAGAGGGAAGGCGGTGTCCTGCAAGCAACTCGCAAGCCCCAGGCCACGGGGGCGAAGCATTTGCAAGGAGCCCCTTGCCAGGCCGCTGCTGCCGGCGGGGGCCGCGCACCCCGCCGCCGGGGCGGCCCGGGGCCCGGTGGGGTGGGAGGTCAGGCCGCCACCGCCGCCCCCCGGTGCAAAGTTCCTCCGGGGCAGGTGGGGAGAGGTTTCCTCTCACCTGGGTCCCTCCCAAAACCCTTCAGTCTCTTACCTTCATGTCGCTTATGATGGTCTGGAAGAGCCCTCCGAGCGCGCTACATTCCTTCTCTATCACAGCCTCCATTTTCCTCGCCTGAACGCACTGGAGGAGGCAGAAACCGCTGCAAATTCACTACTAAGCTAAAGAAAAACGAGACACCGCGGACTCCCGCCTCATGCAAAAAAAAAAAAAAAAAAAAAAAAAAAAAAAGAGAGGGGGAGGGCAAACAAGCCGATGTAGGCAACAAGGAAAAAAAAAAACCCACACACACACCTGAACCCCTATCTGCCTGCACCTCTAAAAATTTAAAACCGGGGGAAAAAGCCAAAAGCCGGTGCTGCTGGCGCCTCTGCCCTACGCGCACCTCCCCGCCCCGCTGGGGAGCACCCGGGGACCGGGAGCCGAGCGGGCACTACCCTCCCAGGCAGGGGCAGCCACGGCACCCATCCCTGCGCGCCGCGGCCCCGGCCCCGGCCGCCCCGGCCCCCCGCGCCTGCCGGCACGGCGGCGCGCTCAGCGCAGCGGCAGCCCGCAGCTCCGCGGCGCTGGGCAGATGCGCGCACACACGCCGACAAAATCGAGGGGGAAAAATATATATATCTATAGAAAAAGAGGTGAGAACGCGGGTTGAGCCGCCCCTCCGGGCGCAGCCTAGGGGGGCTCTGCCGGACCCGGCGGCAGCGAAGGCGCCCGACCCGCTCCCTGCCCGCTCCGGGAAAAACCCGCCCGCCCGACCGAGCGCCGCTCCCCCGGCGGCGGCGGCACCGCCCCCGCCCCGCGCTGCGCCCGCCCGCACGGAACGCCCCGCCCCGCCCCGCCCCGCCGCGTCACCAGCGCGGCCGCTGATTGGCCTCGCCGGCCGGGGCGCGAGCGGAGCCTGGCGGGGGGCGCGGGCGGGTCCCGCCCCTCAGGGCGCTGCCGCCGGGGGCTCCGCGGTCGGGCGGGCCCGCGGTGTGCGGCGGCGTTCGCCCCAGCTGCCGGGGTCCGGCTGTTTCTGCTGGAGAGCATCTGCCTCAGCCCGCCGGTTGGGAACACCTCGGCTGAAACTACTCCCCGAAGCTACAAGCAGCTGAAGATACAACCCCGGCGTAGTACAGCCGGCAGCAGCTCTAGTCCTAGGGGGTGTGGGGCTGGTAATTCGTCCTGCCCCACAAACGCGAGGCGATCCTTAAGGTTGCAAGCTACATAAAGCCTGTTCCTTTAAAGCAATTCAGTTTTCACATTATGCCAAATTCTGCAAAACATTGCAACGAAAACGACGTATTTATACACACAGAGAGGGCATGGCTCAAATCCCCCAGGCGCTGAGGCGTGCGCTTCACCCAGGGACATCAGCAGCGTATGCTGGACGTACTGAGGGCCCCGGCGCTCTTCGCTGCGCTGACATCAAGCATGTGCTCAGCTGTTTTGGGGAGCTCGGGCCTAAAGATCCTGTTGGTGCTGACCCCCGGGGCACCGCGCTCCTGGGGAAGCGGGCTGTGTCGCCTCGCGGTTTAGTCAGGGCCAGATGTAGAACCAGGAGAAGGTAAGTATGGAAGAAGAAGCCTTAGACCTTAAAGCGAGGAGGTTGGGGTTTTTTCTGTCTTCATACGTACGTGCACACACAGGTACGTGCACAGCCGTGACTGAGATGGAAGTTTAGAAATTTGTTAAAATTAAAAAGTTATGAAATCTGTTTATCTCACAAACTCTGCCTGAGAAGAGCCAGTGTGGCGTGCCATCATATTTTGCTTCATTTCTGCCAGCGTCTACGTACGTGCACGTGATTACATTCTCCGTGTTAATTCAGCACTGAAGGAAAAGGCTGGACAGGTTCCCTGCCTCCGGCGGGGCCGTGGCAGCACAGGCTGCTGCAGCAGCAGTTTCCCCGCTGCTTTTCCGCACTTCGCTGCAGGGAGGAAACACCCACCCAGGTCTGACCGAGCGATGCATTTTGTGGCTCTGTATGGCCCTCGCTCCCAAACGAGCCCAGCAAACGTCCCCAGCGGCTTGTGATAACGACACCTGCTCACCACGCGCAGAGCTTCGGGGACCGTCACATAACCAGCGTGGCAGCGTTCCCCTGGGACAGAGTCTCATCCAGCAATTCGGCAGGGAAAGTCGGTGGCCTACTTTGCTTTCTTCAGCCACTCCGTTTCTGGGATGATCCCTGTTTTAGCACAAGCAGTATTTTGGCTAACCTCCTTTCTGGGAATGAGAATTTCCAACGGAAAAGGTTGCAGAGTGCATGATGCACGTGGGGCAGGAGGGAGGAAAATCTTCTATAAAGAAAAGGCTGTTGCTTAAGGACTGCGTTAATGCTTTAGTTAATAAATTGGGGCTGTCTGCTCTGTACCAAGCAACAAGTCCTCATACAGTGATGCAACAGCATGCAGGTATACAATAGAAAAATGAATTAAGCATTTCAAGCCTCGATAAATTGTAACAAGTAAATTAGGCATACAGTGTAAGAGAATGGTTTTTACCTTGCAAATTTGAAAGGAGAAACCATGCACATCACTGGCTATGATGAATAACTTGCCAAATCACTGTAATGCGAGTGTACCCAGTCACAACCTAGAGAGACGTTATCAAAACCGTTCAGGTGGAATATTTTTCTGTCAGAAGGTGCTAGGTCGTGAAAAATGGAGACATGATGATTTCAACAAATTTCATATTCATAGGACAAAAAATGCAAACGGAAAAATGTTTGTTCTTTCCAGTATTTTTTATTTTAAAATCAATTTTGTTAAGTTTTCATTGTATATGTCACTTAGAATAATGACTGTGTTAATTTTATACTTTAAAATTTTTGTTTGTTTGTAGCATAACACAGCTAAAAATAAAGCAAGGGCATATAACCTAAAGGCATCAAAATAGGGTCTTGATAGCTGATTTTTTTTTTCTTTTGCACTGTAGGAAATTTCAGACTTTTAATTTTATTCTGCCTTTCAGTGACTTTTAATGATAGAATTTTCTGCAGGATGACAATTCAGCTTCAACCAGCTGTAGAGTGAGAGCTAACATTTTTCTTTAAAGACCTGAGTCCAAATGGTTGTTTAAAGTGCGAGTGAAAAGTAGTTTGGTGATATTGCGGTAATGTTGGGTTACCATCTGTCACGTTATTTCTGGGATCTGCTTGATTGATTCCTAGCAAATCACTTCCTGCAAGCATTATTCGCGAAACTTTATTATGGGCAAAGGCTATTTCTGTGTTCGTGAGCCATCATTACCGGGCGACGTTTCATTACCAAGTGATGACATTCTGTAAAATACCTTGGTGCATGGGCAAATGCCAGCACCACTTCTTGACAGTGGGATGGCTGAGTGCATCTTACTCGGCAACCCCCAACAGATGTCAACCTTAAAATTTGTCAGCGGCGCAATAGTAGCCCGTGTTCTGACATCCTTCAACGCGTCGGGTGCTCTGCTGACAAGAAGCCTATTCCACTGAAACCGCAAGAAAGCTGATAGTTCAGAAAGAATTTCTCCAGAGAGAAGTGGTCAGGTTGAGCAATGACTTGGTCACTTTGCCTGGCCTGGATTGTTCCCGCTGCGCCTCCCATGCCAGGCACAAAGTACGGCCGGAGCGAACCATGAATCCACGAGGGTCGGGAGCCTGCAGCCTGCTCCCCCGCCCGCCAGCAGACTTGCCCGATGACCAGATCGTACCCATTCACATTCCTCTCCCTTGCTTTCTCCTGTAAAATGGAAATCCCAATTTTTAAAAGCATTTTGAGTGTTTTTGCACCAAGCACGAGTGTGAAATGTCATTGCAATCAGGACAAATATATATTCTGTCCGTGTCCCGTAAACCATTTAACTGTGGTGCTTGTTTAGGTCCTGATCTTACAGAGATTTAAGCCCACTTACGAATGTGAGTAGCCCCGTGGAAGACTAGATTACACATGCACTCAAGTATTATCAGATTGAAGTCACAGAACAACAATCACAAAAGGTACTTAATCACCTTTAAATTACAGTGTTCCTAATTTAGCTAATGTTATTCCCCAAGGAACAATTGCATCATCTAGCATATAATCAGGAAAGAATCAAGGGCTGTTCCTCTGAGTGGCTGACAGTTCAAAAAGAGATACGATTTTAAAAAAATAGGTTGCTAAAGGCTGGACTATTTAATTGAATTATCTCCTTAAGAAATTGATGCAAATTAATATTATAATACTCCATTATATTGCCACAGTATTTTTCATCCTCGAGCCTTCATAAAATACATTAATAAACTTGAAAAACAAATGTATACTTTTATTTTTTTAAACCAGCATTCTGTCCCTGTTTGACGCTTTCTAATAATGATTTACATTTTGGAGGATGACGGAGTTTTCCTCTTTATAGACTGAGAAAAAAGAACCCAAGAGCTTCCAAGAGATGGAGCCCCTGACATGATTTCCTTCAGTCCTCAGGGTGCTCCCCAGGTACGATCCTGCTCTGTCCGTAAAGGCAGCTGAGCTCGCTTTACAACGCCTAATGGGATGGAAAGGTAAGATAGCAGGCAACACAGCCAGGAAGATGACAAAAGAAAATTATGACAAATGGAGCAAACCCAAGAGAATCCGTGTGAGCCAGCCGTCCCAACAGCGTTACAAATGTCAAGTAGTGACCCCTCCTCATCACTAGTGAAAAATCTGTATTCTCTCTAAAGAGGTTTAATTATTCACTGGTCAGACATAGAGGTGGGGACCTGGTGAGGGAGAATTCACTTTTTTCCGGGAGCAGGTGTTTACAGTTTCTGGGTTCAGAACAGGAGAAATAACAATGTTGTGGTTCTCCAGCTTTATTTTGGGTTATTTTTATGTCCCACATTGTTTTTAAATTACCAAGTAGCATTGCTGTAGCGGGGCTACCGCTGCAATCGTTTCTGCTTGCTGGCAAAATAACAGCTGCTATTGCTTTACCAGGATTGATTTCCATAGAACAGCTCCATCTAAAGCCTACCTACAGGCAACAACTCTGCAGCAAAATATCAATGCGGTCTCATTTTCAGCTGTAAGCTTTTCTCAGAAGAAAAAAAAAATACATTTTCAGCAAAGTCCAACACGGGATGTCATTCATTCAGAGCACATAGAGGACAAGATGCTTATTTTTAAGGGACTAAATTTGTCTTCCACTTCCCCCCTCGCCAACAAGTCAGAAAAAAAAAGTCCTTCCCCCAGCTATCTCTGTGCACAAGGCACAGAAGCTGAGAATCAGGGTCTGCATATTGTGCCAAGGGCTTTACAGACAGGCCACATTTTTCGGCAGCGGGAATGTGAAATGTTCTTGCTCATGTCTGCCATCTCAGGCTGGTAGATTCAGAAGAGGTGCTCAGGTCTATCAGCTCCTTCCAAGCAATGCACCCCTCATTGCTCTTAAAACTCTTGCGTGATGAACCTTGATAAATGGCCAGCGGGGTTCCCATGGCTGAGGTTCCGTGGGCACTTTCATCCTGTGCAAGTCCTAGCACCGACAGCCTATTTCCACGCTCACCACTCAGCCGTCGCCTCTTTCCTACGCCGTCCCGCATCACCGGCACCGGAGCTAGGCAACCGTATGATGGGTCACGCAGGGACCTGGTTTGTTTGAAAACTAAGCCTACAAAAAAGGTTATTTTAGCCCAGAGGAGGACCCTGCCTTTTGCGTTTCATGAAGAAGGGGCGGCCTGTACGACCATTCCCATGCTCATTCCCCGGCAGATGATACCTTCTTGTTTCTCATCTACAGCCAACACAGGTTTAAAGGCCCAAAACTGTTGATCTGAGCCCTCTTTCAAACCGGCTTCATTACCTTCTATCAGGTTCTGGTGTGGACACATTCATTCCACAAAGACTGGCCTTGCTTTCACATTTTAAAGCTGTTTAGCTGATGCATCTTAAAGTCACACCCTAAATTAATTTGGATAAAATTTCCTGAGCGCACCTTTGTAGACAAGCAGTGAGTTAAAAAAAAAATAAGGTTATACTTGC
The DNA here is from genome assembly GCF_047370975.1 of Nipponia nippon. Classification (NCBI taxonomy): domain Eukaryota; kingdom Metazoa; phylum Chordata; class Aves; order Pelecaniformes; family Threskiornithidae; genus Nipponia; species Nipponia nippon. The sequence continues at coordinate 12,574,294 of NW_028262290.1, read as the reverse complement.
AGTTACATACATGTTTAAATGCTCTGAAGAAGTAAAACCTATAATAGGCGTCACTTTTGCAAACAGGTCATGTTCTCTTCTTTAAAGCAGCATCAACTTTGACTTCAGTATAATTACACATATATATCAAAGTTGCTGGGCATTATCTCCAGCACGTACATTAGTCCAAGCCTTGTCAGCCATTTCTCTGTTTAGGTGTGATATAAAATGAATCTGAGTTCTTCTGTACTTCCCATCAAGCAACAATTTTAGTAGGTCACTGTTCCTGAAATCTCTAAGATCCGTATTTATTGGTACGCACAGAACTCAGTGTGTTGAACCACCTCAGGACATGGTCATGTGAAACATAATGCGACACTTTCTCCTATAAAAAAAAAAACATTATTTTTTGCCAGTCCATAAATCCACCTTTTAAAACAAGCATTACATTCACAAAGAAATGGTTTAGAAAAAAAATAAAACGTATTAGGAAAAAAAAACAACCATATTTCAATGGGCAGACTTCCAGCTCTGTGTAAGTGTGGAATAGTCAGGCTTCTTTTTTTTTCCCGATCTCTTTAGTTATGTTTAGTTTTTGAAATTCTGATGAAAACGACTTGAATGCTAATCCTCTTTCCCAGATCTAGACACCTGGGATGTCAGTAAGGAGACATTGTTAGGCAGAGGCTTCTGCTATGAGTCCAAGTTAAAGTTAGGCTGCAAACTCCGTGGCAGAGAGTATTTTGGGGAGATCAGATCATGCTGAGAGCCTGCTAGTGTGCAGTTGCTTCAGAAAAAGAAACAGAAGAGTTAGAAACAAGAGGAGCTGTTCCAATGAAGCAAAGAAGATGGACAAAAAGAAAAATCTAGTCTACTGATCCAAATAATACAGGCAGACTAGCACGTACTGGAATGCGGGACTAAAACCAAAGAGAGCTGACATGAGGACATACTGCAGGGAGGGACAAGCACAGCGATGAATGGTGCCATTGTGTGACTATTTTAATTAATTTTTGTAATGAAGCCAAAGCTCTAATTTACCACATCCCAAAAGTAAATAGAAAAGGTTATGACCTTAATTTCAGAGGTGGGGAAGGAAAACCTAATTGCTAAGTAGTCAGCTGTCACTCGTTATTGCAATTGGATAGATACACTTGGTGTGTTACTATGAATAGTCCAGATTCAACAGTCAAAATAGTGGGTAATGACAGTTTTGTTCTCTCTCCCCTTCATCTTGTTTCCAAGTCTTTGATTAGTAATGTTTTGTACCAGTTTTATCACGTGGATTGCAATACTCCCGACTCCACCAGACTCTGAGTAAACCTCTCTGGGCCACATAATAGCCTTTTTTTTTTTTTTGTCTTCTCAGTACACAGATGTGTGCAACTTTAGCAGGCTCCAAAACATACAGAGATTACAGGAGGTCCTTCCTGCCACCTTACTTTCTGCTAGCCCCGAGTTAGTATATTCCTATACAGGAGCTAGCCACGGAAAGACAGTTTTTCAATGATGTAACATGTCTACAAGCAGAAAAAGTGCAAAAGCCACATCTGTTTCTAACCATGGCCACGAATAAATACAATTAAATGTGCACTATATGCTGTTCAAAACATGTTTCTGTTCGCATCACTCAGACTTTGCACAACCATCCCTGAGCTTAGCTCGTGGGGTCATTTCTGTGGGCCAGGTAAAGATGCATGGACAGATCTGAGACTGGTGTGAGGCCCTTACGTCTTATCAAATGCTGTACCTCTATATGTGCCCACATAGAAAGAGTACAATACTGTGCGCTCGCTAAATGAAGTGTTTTCTACTCCGGATCTTTTTGTGCTTTGCCCTATAATGCCAGTTTGAAGAGGAAGTTATCCAGCATCAGAACATGGAGGATTTAAGCAGAAATGTTCGTAATAAAAAATGCTGTTCTAGCAAGTTCTGCTACAGCAGAAACAAAGGAGTGATCTGCGTTAGGCTGACTAGTTCAGACAAAGCATACTGGTATTAGACAGGGTGAATATTATTAGATTAACACCTATAATGTGGTAGCTATCATCCAAAACACAAATAACAGATAGTTCCTGCCCCAAAATCCTTGTGTTAATAGCCGTCCTCCTTTCTCAGCATACACAGAAGCAGCTACCTTTATTCTAGAAACATGAACATTTCTTCTGGCACTGTCCTTTTCTCAATATTCCTACTCAAAATCCTGATTTACAGGGCACATCATCTATAGTATGTCATTAAATCTTCAGTGGCAAGGCAGGTTAGTTAGCTGGCTGGCATCACAGTTTAACAGTTTAGGTCCTGAGCACAAAATTCAATGTATTCTTCTGCCAGGAATCAAGATCATCAGGAAAATTCACCTGGTGCTTTCAACAGCTGAGAATAAACCTCATGAATGGCTTTCTAGACTTCTGTCAGTACAGGGAAATAGTGGATATTCCCTCTTCTGTGGCTGTCAAATCAAGAGTGGACTGTTTTTTTGAAGGACGTGTTTTAACGAAACACAAATTAGCACAAATCCTGATGGCCTGTACTACCTGACAGGATGATCTAACGGTGTCTTTTGACTTTGAAGGCTATGGCTGCATGAATCAACCTCTAAAGAAGATGCAGGGTTTAGCACAAATCTTGAGAGACAGCTGCCAGTCTTATTGATGCTCAGGGATGATATACAGGGAAAGCACTGATCCTTTCATGCTCTTGTCCCAGTGGGTTGAGGCATAGCAGCAGGAGGGAGAAAGATCCCGTGATATATGATCTGTGCATGCCCCGTGGGCAGCGTGCTGGTCTCCAAAGCTGTATCTCTTCTGAGGAGACTAAAGCTGTTGGCAGAAGTAATATCTTTCATTAGACCAACTAGGATATTTGGAAAAGGTAGACAAGTGTTCGAGTGCATGAGCTTTTCCTAAAACCTGTGGAAAAAGCAACGAAATTCAAAGCTAAGACATTTAAAATACGAAAATGATTTCTGGGTTACATTTGGCGTTGCTCTCACGTGTGAGAAAGCAAAGCGTAGTTTTTTAGAGGAGAGCTTCCACATCAGTTTTGATGCTAGGGCTGAAAATATCCTCCCTGGATATCTGGGTACTTGGTTGACATCCACATCTTTTGGCCTTTTGTGTCCGAATCCCATGGCAACACTGATTTCCCAGCCTGTGCTCCGCCGAGCAGGGATGGGTGAGCAGGGCCGACGGGCGTTCGTTCCAGCGGACGGAGGCTGCGGCGCAGGGTCCCCTCCCGTGATGCCGCTTGAAAGGGGGAGCAGATTTTACGCCCTTCAGTTGCAAAAGGAGCGCTTGGCTCCACTGTCAAGGCTGGCCTTCGGCTCTGTAGATCTCAGTCATCTGCGAAGAATTGCTGCACGCTGACCTAGATACTCCGCCAGCTCTGCTGCAGCGCTGGCTCGGTGACGAGGCTGCCGTTTCCCTGGTCTCTCTGCCCTATATCCTGCCTTGGAGATAAAAAAAAAAGAGGTACAAATTAATGTTAATCAGAATAGCATTTTCCTCCGATGATTTTTCTGGAAAACAGTTTCCCAGGGAAATCTGTTGCCTTAATCTTCCCCTACTGCTCCCCTTCCCTGCCGTCCCATTACATTGCTTTACCTCAGCAATCCTGCCACTTTTCAAACATACGCTGTCCTCAAGAGAAAAGAAACGTGCCACCTCCATCCCTTCCTTTCCTCGCCTCTCCACCGTGTGCTCCCTAGTATGTCAACAGAGAGTGGGGAGGGCAATTTCTTAGATAAGAAGGGGGGCCAAGAGCAAGGGTGAGCCTGGGCCTCTGACAGCAGCCATGTGGGATGTCCGCATTGCGCCCCGGTGGCGTGTTATTAACAGGGCACTCAGTCCAACTTGAGAAGTACAGCTGATAATATGACAGTGTCTTTGTAGCTGCTAGGTAGGAAATGAAAAAAGCCCAAACCCAAACCCTTAATTGCCTCTGAAATTTCACTAGAATCAAATTAGATTGGCAAATCTAATTTTTCCTCTAAATGAATTAACAACTGTAAAGGTACACCTGGGATTACCAGTAAAGGGGAATGTCCATCCTTGCAGCCTTGCTGTAGAGGGCTACAGGGGCAACACCAGCAGAGCATCCCAGAAGGCCAACTTTCTCCTTCTTGTTTGCTTCATGTGACAGCGTTAGGCCTTGAGAAGACGCAACACCCTGCAGCATGATGAAGCACGGTACCGTGCTGCCTTGCCTCCCTCGGTACTTCAAGGAGAAAAGCTACCTGGACCCGGAGACCCCTTGGTTGAACCTGATGCACTACAGACTGCTCTGAATAAAATCCCTGCCCTCCCTTCTGCTCTGAACCATGCGGAGCCACAGGCTTGGTTCTCTGCTCCTCCACGCCGCTTTTGTGTGGCCTGAAGTGAATCATTTGGAGTAAAATGCTCAAACTCCATCCCTTGGCTTCCTATCTTGGTTACAAGGCTACTGCGGCCTCAGAGGGACCGGCCACCCCTGTGCACTGCACCAGAGCTCTGGTGGTGTCTATCTGGCGGGATGGAGGATGTGGTTTTGGCTCGGCGTTCGGTGGGACTGAGTGAATAGTCTCACTGGTCGTTCAGCCATATATGACAGGAGGAGAGGCCATTACCAACAGGTTTTCCTGCAGATTGTTCAGATGAGTGGGAAGAAAATACTGCAAGGCAGAGCAATAAACATCGTAATTCACTTGGCAGGATTTGCAGAGCAGGGTGAACAATGCAGAAGCAAGGGGAAACAATGCAACTTTATTCCAAGATATATAAAAATACAACATTGGAACCTGATAATTTCTTAGAATTAAAAATATCCTGTAAAGACCAGCGTCTTGAGAGAAGTGAGGGATTCCTCGAATTCAGGAGACATCTTTTCCTAAAGAAGGGGAAAGCAAAAAGGAGGTGAGGTCTGACAGCCGTGCCCTGTGCTCTTTGGCAGATGCTTTTCTTCTTGAGGTAAATAAAAATAACAGAGTTTTCAGAAGTGCTCTTGCTGTCGGAGTGACTGTGACAAGGGCTGGTCTGGGGAGATATCAGCTCCATTTTCACCTCATGCTACTTCTGTTTCCTCCCTCACCAACCTCTGATTAAAAAGCATCTTTTACATCCACGGTCTTGCCAGGGGCAAATTCTCAACCCCACAGTGAAGTCTGAGTGATGAAGCTGGGTGGGAAGAGGGAGTGATGGGGAAGATGGGTGGCAGCAGGACTGGGTTTTGAGACAAACTTGTTCTTTTCTCCCCAAAGAACAAGTGTATGCAAGATGGTTTCCCCCTCCCTGAAGACTTCAGAGCATTTCTGTTGTTAGGGAGAGGGGCTGGACTTCATCAGAAGAAGACCGGCAGCCTTGAAAGCCAGTGACCGACTGACTTTTGCTAAGATTGTCAGATGACAGAGGACAAATGTCCGAAAAACGTGCCACACGGCTGCGTTTCAGCTGAGCAGCACCAAACTGAGCTGGAGCTTCCCCCAGGACAAACCAGTTGGATCTTTTGTTTCCGTCTTTCCTGCAAAGGGCTCCTGAAGCTGAGAACTGATTTGCTTTTCCCACCTCTCAGTGCACATTGCAAAGCCCATCTTCCCCAGGCTGCAAAGGCATCCAGCATGATGCGATCAAAAATGTAGGGCTGGAGGCTGCAGGATGTTTTAAGCAGGCATGTGTGATTTGACAGTATAGACTATATTCGGGATTTTTTTTTAAGGGAGAGCCTGTTATTAGAAGCTTTTGTATTCAAATTGTTGAATTAGAATAGCTCACTGAAAAATATAGATGTTTTATTTTTGTATAAAAAATACAAAATACACTGCAGAGCACTGCAGTGGCACCAGTGGATTAAAAATAAGGTAATATGAGAAGCCAGTGAGCTGGTTTGTCTGTCACCTGCCAAGAGTTTAACTTTTAGTTGAATTCAGCAACTTTGCTCTTAAAGGTACTGAGCTTTCCAAGTAATAAAGTAAATGCAAAGATGGCAAGCAATGCATTTAAAGTATTTGTCAGGGCTAGTGCAATAAATACATTCCATTCCCCCATTTCTATTTATGAGTTTACTTAAATGCAGCTAGATGAAGTAATTTTACAAGCAGCATAATATTATTCCCTTGCATTAATCATGCATTGATTGCCAATGCAATCTGAGATAGTGGTACCAAAGAACGAATAGGAAACACGCTTCCAGATTTGCTATTTCTCTCCCACTGTGGTCACTCGTTGGGCTTGCTTTCCGTCTCCATCCCATCCCCCCAGCGCAGGCAAGAAGCTGAGTGTGCCAAGGAGGAGCCGTGGTTCGCACTGCGCCTGTGCCACGCTGTCGTATGAAAGCGGGTCCTCCTGCTCCCGCGTGGACCATCCACAGAGGGCACATTACACGCATGGCTGCTGCAGCATAAGCTCTCTGAAACACTACGTCAGCTTGTGTCTCTGATATCCCAATAAAACGGAGCTTTTGGAGCATTAATTTTTCAAGATGTGGGTGGTTATTTATACCATTGCAGCCTATGCAATGGCTGAGCCTTGTTCTGCCAGGTTGCTATTTTATTTCTTCAGGATTCAGTGCACTTTCGACTGCTGCTAGCAGCAACTCTCCCGCTTACATTGCTGGGAGGGGGAACTGGCTATTGTGATAAAAGCATATTGTATGTGAAATCTGACAATGAGGATTTTGTAGATATGGCACTGCATTGATTTAATGTCTTTTCCATGCACTGACCTGGAGCAAGACCCTCTCAGCTAAACTTAGTCCTTGAAACTAAAGCAGGTTTTTATCAAATTATTCTTTGCAATGGTCAAAATACAGAAGGAAAGAGGGATGGTTTATACGCTGGGTGCTCCTGCGTTTCACAAGGGATAGGAAAATTTCTGTCTCAAGAGACACTGAGGCTTTTATCTCCAGGTGGGAGCTGGGAGCTGGGAGGCAGGAGCAGGTGTCTCTCAGTTTGGCAAGCTCTGTGAGAGCCTGCATCTACCTCTGCGCGGAAAGCTCAGCAGGCGTTCCTGCAGTCCACAAATTGTTGCCAGCTGTCAAAGTGAAATGGTTCAGCAGTGAGTCTCCCGGGCTGTGTTCTGGCCAAAATTCAATTGGATTACAAACCAATTGCTCCAGCCTGTCCCAGAAGCAGGAAACCACCATCAGCCGGCTGGTGGGATCTGGTCTCAGTGACAGACAGATCTTACGAATGCAGCTCTCCTCCTTCCCCAAGCTGTAGGAATGAAAAAATTAAAAAAAGAAGGAGGAGAAGACTTAAAGGTGCACAGCTGCAAACAGCTTTTCTCCAAGCAGTGATTTCTTGGTGTGATGGGTTGACCCTGGCTGGATGCCAGGTGCCCACCAAAGCTGCTCTATCACTCCCCTCCTCACCTGGACAGGGGAGAGAAAATAGAATGAGAGGCTTGTGAGTTGAGATAAGGACAGGGAGATCACTCACCAGTTACCATCACAGGCAAAACAGACCTGACTTAGGGAAATTAGCATAATTTATTACCAATCAAATCAGAGGAGAGTAATGAGAAATAAAACTAAATCTTAAAACACCTTCCCCCCACCCCTCCCTTCTTCCCGGGCTTGACTTTACTCCTGATTTCTCTACCTCGTCCCCCCCAGCAGCACAGGGGGACAGGGAATGGGGGTTGTGGTCAGTTCATCACACGTTGTCTCTGCCGCTCCTTCCTCCTCAGGAGGAGGACTCCTCACACGCTTCCCCTGCTCCAGCCTGGGGTCCCTCCCACAGCAGACAGCCCTCCATGAACTTCTCCAACGTGAGTCCTTCCCATGGGCTACACAGTTCTTCACGAACTGCTCCAGCGTGGGTCCCTTCCACGGGGTGCAGTCCTTCAGGAACAGACTGCTCCAGCGTGGGTCTCCTGTGGGGTCACAAGTCCTGCCAGCAAACCTGCTCCAGCCTGGGCTCCTCTCTCCATGGGGCCACAGGTCCTGCCAGGAGCCTGCTCCAGCACAGGCTTCCCGCAGAGTCACAGGCTCCTTTGGGCATCCCCCTGCTCTGGCGTGGGGTCCTCCACAGGCTGCAGGTGGATATCTGCTCCACCGTGGACCTCCATGGGCTGCAGGGGGACAGCCTGCCTCACCATGGTCTTCACCACAAGCTGCAGGGGAATCTCTGCTCCAGTGCCTGGAGCACCTCCTCCCCCTCCTTCCTCACTGACCTTGGTGTCTGCAGGGTTGTTTCTCTCACATATTCTCACTCCTCTCTCCAGCTGCAATTGGACAATTTTGGGGTTTTTTTCCCTCTTCTTAAATACGTTATCCCAGAGGTGCTTCCACTGTCTCTGATGGGCTCAGCCTTGGCCAGCAGTGGGTCTGTCTTGGAGCCGGTTGGCGTTGGCTATATCGGACCCAGGGGAAGCTTCTGGCAGCTTCTCACAGAAATCACCCCTGTAGCCCCCCTGCTACCAAAACCTTGCCACGCAAACCCAATACACTTGGCAAAACATCTTCTGAAACTCCAGCTGCCACATCCTCCCAAAGCGCTACCCTACCACTCACTGTAACTGAAATAGCAAATATCTTTCACCAAAATAAGAAAATTGCTTTTATTTCACATACCGTTTGGCTGTGGACAGCCTGGCTGTAGATTGTCGTTGAACTCAAATGAAGGAGACCCAGCCAATTCTATAGGTAGCAAGACTATCTAATGATAGTTTGTAGTCAAAAAATTTTGGAAAAGAGAAAGAAGTTTCCCATTTGGGGACTAAGTTGGGCTCTGATTATTTGTGATTAAAAGCAAGACATTAATGAGAAACAGATTGTCATACATGCACCTACCTGTTGTGTTTCTTCCCTCCCGCTCTTCAGCACTGACTGCCTACGACAGGATGAAGGACTTGGTGATGGCTCTTAGTAGGATGCCTCAGCTAAAGCCCCGTGTAAGCCTACTTGTAAGCTGGACCTTCAGCAGGACTTACTGGGAAAAAGAAGTCATCATCTTCGCTTCACTTGTGGGTGCAAAGCAGTGAAGTAGGTATGTGTCAGTCTTGCCAACAATTTAAGACTAAGTCTAAATGTGGCTAAGAAAGCAGGATGCTGTTGAGGCACTTGGCTGATCCCGCTGAGTAAGAAGTGCCAGCGGTGGAGCATTACCAGGCTGAGGCAGTGGGCTGCCTGTGGGCTCCTTTGCACTGAAGGGATGAGACCTCTAAGAGTGAAAGGAAGAGAAGAACAGGGAGATTTGGATGCCTCAGGGTATAATCAGGAGCTTTGCCCCATGAAAGGGATGGGGGAGGGAGGCTTTGATTCCTCTCTCTCCCATGCACCTTCACTTCCCTTTCTTTTCCTCTCTATTTCTAGTCCCGTGGGGAAAACATTGCTACTAAAGCAAAGCTCCAGGGAGCTAAAATATACGTAGGGATTCTTTGGAGGAAAACTTGGCGCTGGTGAAGTCAACAGGAATTTTGGAACCAACTTCAATGGAGCCTGAATTTCACCTTGCTGTAATACTGTCCTAAAACATTTCCAGGACCGTGCAAAACATTGCCTGCTTGATGCTGACCTTTCCATCTCAACTGTATGGAGCCTGGTACCATCCTGTGACATTCTCCACTCTTTTGTGATAAATCACATCCTTCTCTCAAGAGGTAACAACAAATAAATACTCCTTAATCAGCCTGAGAACGGGATCAAGAGTTTCACGTATCACTGGGCATCGTGACCAGATCTTTGTAGTTTCAGTGGGAAACTGCTGGAAATCCAGTGTTTCTGCAGAGGTTGTTTATGTGAGGGACAACTGGAATATTCCAGTGATCCAGATTTAGTTATTTTTGGTGTCCCTTTCCATAGGGAGTTGGCAACCTATTTAAATCCAGGGGACCATGACTAGCTATTCAAGTTTTGCTCTGCTAGATTTGTGCTGTGTATATTTTGGAAACAATGTCTGCTCTGAGCAGCAGATAGAGCAATGCCACAGCCCACATCAGTGAAAAGCTCTTGTGATTATTTTTTTTTTCCTCTTCCATTTTCAGTGAAGGCTGTCCTCTGTTCTCCCTCTTTCTATATTTTATTGCCAATGCGGAATGCTTTAAAAATGCCATTAAGGAATGTGTTACCCAGTAGGATCTACACTGCATTTCACTCTCTATGCTCTTTCCAACAGCAGCCAAGCTCTGAATCTATGATATCATTCTGATGATTGCAAAAGCACAAGCATTTTCTGTTTGTTAAGTGTAACTCTGGGGCTATTGACAAGAGGCTTCTAAGGTAATGTGCAGAGCCCACATTTCTTAAATGCACAGTGATTTTGACATGATTGGCCTGATTTTCCAAGGTACTCAAACATCTGAGGATCCCAAGCTGATGGTCTTTAACTTCTCAGCAAATGAGACCAGACACTGGAAATTAAAAAGTTAGATCCAAAGAATGAGCCACACAAATTTGTGAAGTCCGATGACTTTACATTTTTGCTCATCCCCATTTTCCTTTCCCATTCCTGGGAGAATTCAACCTGATTTCTTCACTTGTACTCTACCTTTCAAAAGCAATTCTGGACCCATTACTTCACCAGCCTCGAAGGGGCCTGGGATCGGGGAGTGCATCAGCAGCAAGGGGTGACTCAGCAGCGAGAAGCGGTTTTCAGTTACAAACCTGCCTCCCACAGTGACTCTGAGCAGGGAGTAATCAGCGTATGCGTGCAAACACGTTCATTCTTGGCTCACCGTGATGAAATGGCAGCCGGTCCTCATGCAACATCTGCCTCCGCCGTCAGTCTCTCACGTATGCCCACGTAGCACCATCCTCTCAGCAGCCAGGCCCTGGGAGTGGATCTCTCCTTGCCACCCTTTCCCAGCTGGCAGCAGAGAATCCCTCGCCTGCCTCTTCCCCATCTCACTGCTTGCCTGGCCCCAGTCTGCCTCTTCCTGCAGACCTCTGCTACTAGTAGTGGGGGTCAGCGCTTTGGGAAGCCCCTGGCAGAAGATGGGACTGTAGTCTTTTTTATATATTGCATGCTTTTATACACTAAGATGATGTAATGATATGAGGTTTCCCTCTACATTGCTTTGTCACCCCCAAACCCTGCCTCAGACTGGTTTGGCTGTGTCCTTTGGGACAAGACGGCAGTGGGACTGGGAACAGACTGGCTCCACAGGAGCAGGATGCTCAGAGACATTCCCACTTCTGCCGTGGACTCACTGCGTGAGGCTGTAAGGGCAGGTAACTTCTCTGTTCTCTGTATTTAAAGACTAAAAAGGCAACTCGGACCTGCTGAGATTAAAATAACTTAAGAGCCTGGGCAGTGTCTTATTAACTGATCATTGCCAGAAAAGGAAGAGAAAAAATAAGCTGGAAAAAACCTCTTTCACTTGCCTTGTCCTGTCTGTAAAAACAACATTTGATAAAAATGTCACTTGAGCACGTAGAATTCAGTGGCTCTGCTGCCACCTAATTCCCCCAACCTCTGCCTGCCTCTGGGCCCTTGTATCTCACTTAGCACAAGCGAAAAACTTGATCATCCCACCAAGAGACAGAATCCCGGTGCAATGCACAGGGAACCCTATTGGGCAGCTGTTGTTAAGAGCAAATTTAATTAGAAATATTGGTGAAAGACAGAGGAGGTGGATGATGAACCGAGGGCTAGCACGGAGCGTGTCCTGCAGAAGTCACTAGAGCGACTTCGGTGTCTTCAGCAGGAGTCAGACTGGGCACAGAGTCTGGGCCATTTTGTAACCTCAATCTTCTACTCTTGAGAGCAGTCCTGGAGGACGATGGCTTTAAACTCCCTTTTGGACAATTTTTGGCCAGAGAACGGTGCTTGTCCAAGATACTACAGATGTTTAGAATTATTTTTGCTAGCACGGTTTTCTAAGAAATGTCCTTAGTGATACAGTTGCTCAGTTCTTTGTTCTTTGAGTTATAATGTGAAAATAAGCATTTCTCTGTAAATAGAGAAAGGCTGGTTTGTCTGTACTGAATTCCCAATGGGTAGCACCAAAGCTGTGGCCTCGAGAAGCCTCAAAGGTTTTGTCAAATAGGGCTAAAAGGATGTAAAGCCTAAAGACTGGCCTCCACTGCTGTAAGAAGCACCGGTGGGATGCCGTGTGCTTCAGCACTCCCCTGTGTTCCTTCCAGATGCTGTCTTGCTCCAAGCAGATGTCATCCTCAGTTCAGTACCTGGAGTCTGTGTAGTTGACAAGGTAAGCAGAGCATTTCCAGATTGCTGGGAAGGGAAGAGATCCTAATTCAGCAGTCCCGCAACCAGAACTGTGTCCTGCCTCGTTTCCAGCTGGTGTCATGGGTTTTACTATGGACTTGCTGATTTCCATCACAGCCGCTCACTCCTCACGTGCCGCTGCTGTTGGCCATGCTGGCCCTTTATCGCAAAGACAGCGCCTGGCGGTGTAACGTTTTCTGCTTGGAGAAACACGGACCCTTGCCACTTGCATAAAGAAATTCCTGCAGCATAAGTCTATTTGCGTGTGCTTTTCCTCTGTGTACATAACCTATAACTATTTTTATCTATCTAGGCACAGACCTTTTATAGTTATCTCTGCTTATTTTCAAAAACCTTAACATTTGGCACGTATCGTATTGGTCCCACTGATTTTGTGTTGCTTTTCTTCCCTTTTCCCTTCATTGCTTGCCTCCTCTCCTCGGTGGATCCCAGCCCGTGGTCTCCTCCCAAACGGGCACAGGCTGGTTTCAGCCCTCTCTGCCCCACTCTGATTTAACCTAGCCCCTTCCCCCAACCCCAGATTAATAAAACCTTCTCACAATAGTGCTGGTGGCTTATTTCCAGCTCTTAAACTTACAAACCTATTTATAGCTTGAAAGGCTTGAAAAGAGATCATTAAGGGAATACATTTGCAAATGTAGAACAAAGATCCAATTCTGGGATTTTCTTTACGCAGTTACTTAGTGTAAATAATAATGTTTGACACCTGCTTTCCTCTCCCGTAGGAATCTCAAAGGGGTTTACAGCTATGAATTCACTAAGCCACTCTCAACCCGAGTGCAGCAGAGAGAGGAGCCGTCCTTGAGGGTCTCAGACTGGCACCATGTTCAGATCTACTAACGTTATTTTTCTTTTAAATTCACTGACTTGCTCTTACTCTGTCTGTGACCCCACTCACGCACCTCCTCACTTCAGAGGCTGAAGCATGAGTGAATTAGACCTTCACAGATTCGCATTATATCAAAAATATACCACTACAGTACTCAAAGGTGACATTCAATGGAGACCTCGAGCTCCTCTCTTTATTCTGAAGCCATTAAGCATTATCACTCAGCTATAAAATATAGCACAGTTACACACTGATGCAGAGAGAATATTTTTTCCTTATTTCTTCATTTCTCTTAACTATTAATGTAATGTGAGCATCAGAGTGCAGTGCTCAGGAGCTCCATCCTAGTCCTGCTCTACAGTGACAACTTAAGTATTTTTGTGCAAATTATGTTTTTTTCTTTACCTTTGGTTCTGTTGAAAAACTGCAAACTTGTAGTTAGCGTTCGAAAACCGGTGCTAAGTTGGAAAGTTCATGCATTACTCATGGAAATGCGCTTCAAAACCAGAATTTTTCTTCTGGATCGTGTCTCCACCCAGAGAAATCAGGAACGAGTTAAAAATGACTACCCCCAAACAGGAATCAAACTGAGAATGCAGCCACATAAGCTTACCATGGCTTTTATATCCCCGAATTCAGATTTTTCCCGTTTCCCTCTCACCCTTCAGCTCCAAGTGCCGCTTTGCTGCTGGTCGCGAAAGCTCGGCTGTGATGGGCGCCTGTTTGCAGTTTCTTTCCGTACAGTCAGGCCAGTGTTACAAGGACGATCACGTTGACTTAACCAAGCAAAGCCATCCACCTGCCCCTGATACAGCCCGACAGTTGGTGAAAGCACAGCAAGGCCAGATATTTCAAACACTAGACATACCCTTTTGTAACCATTTTTCACAAGGTATTTTCTTTAAACTTCAAGCCCACGTTCTCCCAAAAAGTGTCTTTTGGTGGAAGGGTTGATTTGCTCTGCAAAGTTTCTTCTTGCTGTGAATCATCCTTCTCATTGAATCTTTACTGTGGGCCTTGGCAAAGGTCTCAAAGTCCTTTGTTTTGTTTTCCCTGAGCAATCATTGACCTGCAGATCAGAAGCCGCATTCTGAAGAGTGCTGGCCATGCTTGGGCAGCGCTGTGAGAGCAGGACCTCTGTATTACATAGATGTGCTCCCCTTGGACCTGGATAAAGCCTAAAAGACACACCTCCGTGAGATGTCCCCTAGAAAATATGGCAAAAATTGCTTTATTTATGAAGGACGGTTTAATTCAAGTCAAAATATCAGGCCTCAGCTCTGAGAATTCAAGTGCATCTTGTTGTCTTAGGTACCTTCTGGGTGAGGGAGTGTAACATGGTGATAAAATGGGGACACAGCGATTTTAGATAGTAAGTGGGGTAAAGGGGGGAGGAGAGGAGCTAGAATCACAGTTCTTTAGGGCACCATGAGGTATGACTTGGGGGTGAGACCAGAAACATCTCTGTAGACATCAAGTGCATGTCTAAACCTCGTCAGGTTCCACAAAGGCTTTCTTCTACTCCTGTGCAGAGCTTGACCTGGTTGGTCTTCTCACAGCTCAGGTAATGAGCTGGATTAAAAACCCTCTTATCCTTCTACTCCTTCAGTCTATTTGTGCAGGGAACAGTCACTTTGAAACCATGATGGACTTGGCAGAAAAGCTCACTGAGATTCTTTAAATTCATAGATTCTTCCTCGTTGTGTTGACTGGGCTGTGTTTACAGTCTTTGTCCACACCATGTGCCTCACCACTTTTACTTCACCTGAAATGTGCCGACATTTAGACTGAGTGTTCAGAGATTCGTGATATCCTCCTGTGTCTCATCCTCCATCTTTGGCCCAGCTACACCTCCGTTACAGCTGAACAGAGACTCTGGAGCAGAGACCTGTTGGCTCTGTGGAGGTGCCAGCTGCTCTTTAGGGCATAAAAAAATTATGGCCCAGAACGGGGCCAAGTTGCTGATGAATATCAGTCGTGGGTGCCAAGTCGCTGACGGCTCTCGGGCCTGTTGGCGACTCCTCTGGCTACACCTGTACCAGTGAACTGGTGCCAGTGCCCGCCCTTTGGTCCTGAGGCCAGCTGGCATCGTCTGGCCATGTCTCTACTTTTAGCTTCTCTTAGCTTCCAAAACAAGTTTGCAGTCTTCCTACTGTCAGTATTCCCTGGTCCAGCCTAACTCCTGAACCTTTCCTCAGGAGAGTGTGGCTTACCCTGGGCCATAATCGTGCCCGAGACCACTCCAACAGCTTCACAGTGTTGATGTTCCAGTGTCTGAGCCTGGTCTCCGGTACTGTTCATGCCAAAGCTGACTTGCTTAGTGGTTTAGCAATATCTTATTCCCAAACATGAAGGATTTTTATCCCTGCTTGGTTGGTGCTAATTCCTGTGAATCCCCTCATTGTCTCCCAGTTTTCAGTGCACGTGTCCCCTTGGCAGATCTGTAGCGACGCTAAGTGCATGTCTTTGCTACAATTAAAAAGTGGCAGCAGTCTTGTAGAGATGGAACAGAAATCTCCAGTTTAAAGTAATCATAAATCATAATTCAGCACTTCTTTGCAGCAAGATAAACCAACCCCTGCCGAATCCCAGGCTGCACAGCCAGCTGGTATTTCTGCAAGGTGGACACATCCTATGCCCCAGGCCTTCCAAGGTTTGAAGAGCCTGGAGGATCAGGTCCTAAACAGCTCACTAAAGGTCATGAGGACAGTCTGAACAGCGTGTGGAAACAGCTCTTCCAAGTCACAGGCTAGCACGGCAGCTCCTGGAGTGCATTTTTCTCAAATTTAATAGTTGATGGGGCCTTTATGTCCTTTAAATTTTCTTCCCTCTGTAATAACACACAGGACCAACCTTAGTTCATATAGGCCAGGGTCATAGCTCCAAAAGCAGTCAGAAAACCAGTCTCAAGGGAAAAGAAGGAGCCCCATAGGACAGCAGAATGCTAATTCAATAGTCCAAACGCCTTAATTGTATGTGTGTTCGTGTATTACAACTCAAAGGTGAGTAAAACAACTTCCATGACAGTGATACACCTGAAAAGGTGGAAAAAAAATTAATCCTGGAAAAGAGCAAGGGTGAGTAAAACATGGAGCAGCAGAAGAAAATGGGCATTTGTCTGTTGTCCTTGGCAAGCTCAAAGTAGGACCTTGTTAAGGAGGGGCCGATAGGGACAAGGAGGCCCCGGCACCAGGCAGGGGCCGGGAGGGCTTGCAGAGGTTTGCTGCTCGAGAGAGGGCTGGGGGGGCAGCGCACCGGCAGCACGGGGAGAGCAAGGGAAAAGAGCGAGGAAGGCCAGGTCCGCCCCATGTCGTCTGCAAAGAGCTGCTGTAAAGGGAAGTCCACCCAATCTTTGCTAACTCTAGCTTGGTGGATACTCCCGTGAAGACGAGAAATAGCACGTGTAGCTCCGGACACAAGAGCCCCCTCTGCACAGACTGTGGGCAGCTCTCCAGCGTCCGCGGGGGACAGAGACACCCAAGGGCAAAGCAGGTCTCATTAGGGACAGCTCTGGTGGGTCCTGGAGCAGCCCCTGGCAGGTGCTCATCACATTCAGGTTATGGCTTTCAATCTGCCTATATTAACACTGGGGAAAAATTAGGGTAACCCTCTTCGTAATACAGGGTTCACCAATCTCCCCACTTACTAAAACAACAATATTTTAAAACAAGCTTTTTATTTTCTAACATGGCTGGATCCTGGGGTCTTATTTTATCTGTCACATCCAGTCTGCTAAGAGAGGCAGTTCTGTATCTTAGTCTGCGGTATGATTTTCTGTTTGTCCTTTTGAATGACTTTGCCCAAAGGGGTGACAATGAAAAAATGTGAAAGCTGGTGTCAAAATAATTTCTCTGAGCCTGGAACATACATTTTTTTCATTATTCTTGACATTCTCTTTTATTTGTGTCTTTTCTCTTCCCCTCTCCACTTCTGTTCAGTATTAGAGCAAAGTAAAACACATAATACAGATAATTCTGCTTTCAGATTTCTTGGCTAGCACTGACCCACTCTCGTGTGGATATGTGGGAGCTCTGCACATGACATACCGTCTTGATATTCCTGTGACTTATGAATACACACAATTTTCCATTCATGAGTGCACAGGAGCATGGTCATATGGAAGATCCTTTTGACTCCTGCTGCTGGGAGTTCTCCTGCTACTTAGCCAGAGCCGAAAGCTACAGAAGCATCCCAGAAGCAATCTCATCCAGCAAACAAATAAAAAGGAAAAAAATAAAAAAAAAAGGAAATGTTCCATATTGTCATACAGATTATCCAAAATAGATTTTATTAGGTCCATCCATTCTGCTGGCCAAGTGGGGTGATGCTTCCAAGAGGAGGGGAGCTAAGCCAGTGCTTCATGTGCCTTATTCATTTGGGGGGGAAGCTGGGATCTGCAAGGGCTTTAGGAACAGACTCTCCGTCCGCAATATTTAGAAGGATGTCAGGGATGTCTGGTGTTTTCTTGTTACATGCTGTGGTGAAGAACTGAAAGGAAGAGGGCTCATGTTGCTGAAACGACGGTTTATGTGCTGTTGGGCATTAATTGTCCCTGGTAACATGGTCTGTAACGAGGCGCCGATGTTAATGCTCCCGCTCCGCCTGCGTGGCTCTCGGAGGCCCTTATCGTGTAGGGAGCAGGAGCCAAATGGCAGCTGAGCGAGGTTGGAAAGGATCAACAGCAGATGACATTGTTTCAACGCTAATCCCCAAATAAGGCTGTTTTAGGAAGAAAGCTCGTCTCGTGGTGATACCATATTAACACATAACCGCTGGCACAGCTGGCGGGGCGGTTTCTCCCCCTCTCAGCCCTCTTCATCTCTTTCTAAATTCTTTCCTTGCTACCCCAGATTTTCTGTTTTAAAGCCTACTGTAAAGGACTTGGCCTGCTTCTAAACCCGTTCACAGGTATTTCATATGTTTAGCAACAGCAGGGGCTGATTTTTGAACGAGTGCCATGATTTTGACATTTGTGCTTGGGAGGTAGCATCCCTGAACCTGTACGTCAAGGGTGACATCTCCGGATCAGACGTGGTTTGGCTGGCACCAAAGCTTTGTTCCTGGGCATGGCTGCTTCTCCCGAAGGCAGTGCAGGGTAAGCATTTGCGCTCTGACTCTGGATAAAACATAAGCTGACATGTTTTTACCCTTTAGTATTGACATTACAGCAATTCTTTAAACAACATATGAGATGATGTACTGACATGGAGGACACAGTGGTCCAGCTCCCACACCAAAGACAAGGAAAAATGTGGAAAAATGACAGATGCACCATGTGGGGTTATTTCAATCCACCTATGTCTTTAATTTCCGCAGCTAAAAAATGGTTAAAATGAAAATTACTTTGCACTCTGGGATCCCCGGCAAACCGTCGTGCCACAAAGCTTGTAAAAATGAATTGGATGCTACAGTCAATTGGGCTTAGTGAGCTACTGAAGTCGCTGCAAAAATAGGATTTGCCTCGTGGCTGAAATAAGGGACTGGGAATCTCCTGGCATTTGTTACAGTCTCCACCATGGATTTGAAATGGTGGCTTAGGGCAAGGCTTTGTTTTTCTGCCTCGCTGTTCTCCTGCCTGAACTAAACAGTATTTCCTCCCCTTACAGAAATGCTCGTGCTGGGAGATTAGCAAGGTGTACCGAGAGCCTGGCACAGCGTGGCTGCAGCTGGAAATTCCAGGGACTGTTTGCTGCAAGGGCATGTGTTAAATAATTGTGCTTTTTTTTTTCATCAGGGCTGTTGCTGTCTGTCAGCAGCAACGGGAACGCAGCAGTGAATGCATCATCACTGTCCTCTGACATAAGTATGGGCCGAGTATGGGAGATTTATGAAGGCAGGGGGCACAAATGGTTTTTACATGGAGATATACACATTTTCCTGGCACAGGTGATGCACGCAACGTGAACAGTTCGGAGAATTGCTTTGAGCGGACACGCTTTGCAAATAACGTTTGTTTTGTTTCGAAACAAAGAGGGAGTGATTGAAACGCACAAAGGTATCGGCAGTGCCACAATGGGAAAATTCCGAAGGCGCTCACGCGTGCCATGGTCAGCTGAGTTCACACGCCGGGACACCTCCGGAGCTCGGGTTTGCGGAAGAACAGAAGAGAACTGGGTCTTCAGATCCCACAGATATTCAGGGGGGTCTGAGTGCCCAACTCCTTTCAGCATTTAAAATAACAAAAACTTGATATGAATTTAATAAAAAAGTGGGCATTAATGCACTTTCTTTGGTTCAGGCCGATGATTCCTGGCTTGGGCTGCGGAGTCGAGGAGATGTTGTCAGAGAAAGTCGGAGGCTGGTGTTGGGAGTTGCAGTGTGGCAATGGCCAAGGGCCCTGCTCCAGACTGGCTCCCACGCCGGTGGGGCTGGCAGGAGCAGCCAGGAATGGATTACACCAGAGCAAAGGATCAGGTGTGCTCCAGAGGAGGATAAATCAACCACCTGTAATTACCCAGAGGCAATCAGGCAAGGAGGGAAACTGTTTCCTGATTGCACAGCAAACCATCTGTTTTCTGAAGGTTTTGGTTTGATTAGCTCCTCTCTCAATATACAGAATTTCCCTCTTATTTGTTCCCAAATCCAGCCCTGTAGTTCGTCAGACCATTCCTCCCAGCAGGTAATTCTGATTAAATAGAAAGTGGCTGTGAGGTCTCTTCGGGACACAAGGATGACTAACTCTGTGACAAGTGTCTCCAGCATAGATCAAGCAATAAGATTCAACCAAAGGACTCAGAAGCAGGTTTTGGCTGCCTTTACGCCAGATGAAGTCTCAAGTCACTCCAGTACCTTCAAAGGATTTATTTGTCTTGTATAAGTACAAATAGTTCAAAATCTGAACTGACCTCCTTGCTGCATGCAGCAGCAATTCTGTTATATGGGCAAGAGTGGATCCTACCACAGCTGGTTTTGGAATGATCTCCATTTCATACACCACTCTGGCAAACGAGGTCCGATCTGGGGTAACCTGAACCACTTTGAGTTGTGCCTTACCATAAGATCAGCTTTGAGCATTCAAAGTATGAGGTTCCCCTTGGTGGGCTGCCGTCCCACCTTTCTCTCAGCACAATGATTCATAAATAGGACGTGGTCCATCCCTTGCTGGCACACAGGTGGAGGGATGAGTAACCGAGATCATCAGATTGAGTGACCTAAATTCTGCCCTTTATCACCTCTTAACCAAAATGGTGACTTGGATGAAGAAAGAAGAAGAGGAGAGCAACTGGGGGAAGACTTAATGAGTAAATTTAGGTAATTTCAGTATATAAGTTAAAGTTAAGGTTTGCTACTGTTACTATGTTATTACACATATTTTGGACTGGACACACACTACTCCGACGCCCCCCACTACTGCGGTCTGTAAATGTCAGGAGCTGTCTTAGCACATTAGAGAGGGGCACACCACACGGGATATTACTGCATTATTGTTTAGAACAAAACTCACCTTTTCTCTTTTCCTCCGATATTGCCTACAGGAAGAGTTTGGCCATCCCTGGGTTTTATGTTAGCTGCGGCATGAGTCTCATTTTCCACCTCAGGCTTTACATGGCAGGATGCGATTGTCAGACACTGCTCTGCTTGCTCCGTGCACACTCTCTGACAGCGCTGACGTGTTTATTATGATTAATAAACATTATTATTCATAGCACAGTGGCAGCTAGAGAGTCTAATGATACATTAGGGCCCTGTTACCCTAGGCCTGGTAGAAACTCATAGGAAGAAGCAGTAATTTAAACAGACAAAGAATGTTATTACTGTTTTACAGGTGAGACCCAGCGAGATTTGAGACTTCGTCCCGTGCCTCACAGGAAGCTTTGCAGAATCAGAAGCTGAACTCGCATCCCCAGAGCTCCAACCTCTAATTTTACTGAGACGGAAACGCAGGAGGAAAACCACTGTCGTACGGCCAAGCGCATCACAGGATACACACTCCTTCTCTCGGCCCCACAGAGATGCGGCACTTCTGGGTTTTTTGGGTTTGTGTTTGTGTTTCCCTTCCCTGGTGATTATTTCTTCTTTTCTTCTTTGATTTGCAGCTTGTGAGTCATCGTTGTACAGAGAAAATTTTCATCCAAAACAAACAGAGCCCAGTTTCAATCAGGAAATCAAACACTATTTCTTTTTCTTCTTTTTTCCTTTCCCTCCCTTTTCTTATATCAAAGCAGTACCAGACTGGGCCCTACAAAGAGACACTCAGGTTCCATTTGCACTAACCTTTGGTTGTCTTTTACTGCACCTGATGCCAGTTCACTTTCGCAAAGGCTGGCGTGGAGCATTTTAACATCTCTTTACCGATAGATTTCCTCGTCCTGCTGGCAGTGGGGTTAATCTTGTCCTGTAGAGGACATTTGGCACGATCCCGTACAAATATCTCAGTAAGTTCTCTCTAGTTCACTTGAAGCATGAAGTGATGTCTCCATGATCTTTACCTCAACAACTCAGCTGAGATTCAAATCCTTCTTGAAAACTTAGCCCCATCCGGTTGTTCCCGATAAATTTGCTGACCCCTGTGCCCTGCTTGGGCAGCAGCTTGAGAGCCGCCGCCGTATTCTGGGCTATGTCTGACCATGACTGTGCCACCCTATTTTTCCTCATCTACCCCTGCTTCAACTTACATTTTCAGCTCCCTCAGTGCAGGGGTTTGTTTTCCGCTGTTGGAGAACTCCTAGCTGTGAGTAGTCCTATGGTATGAGTACTACCAGAAATCACCTTGCTGTTGTATTTTGGGTAAAGAAGCAGGTGGTGAAGGGTTGTCTCCGCATCGGCATTTACTTTCCTCTTTCTCTTAGCTGCCATGCTTCATTTCATGGCATCCTCAGCCAAATGGGTGCAATTATAACCTTGCCAGTCTACACCGTGCTGTGGATCCTGTCCAAAATACCGCTAGGATACAGCCTCTTTAAAACCTTTGGCAGACCTGTGGGCCAGATGGGGACATCCAGGCATTCAGCACGTAACCTGGGACTGCTCCTGGTGTTATTCCATGCGTGGGATTTCCACGGATGGGGAGAAGTCATCCCCTCTTCCTCCAGAGAGGCAGCTGCTTTAGGATACCCAATACAAGCATCATCTCCCATGGCTGCTTGGAGGAACCTTTCTGTGGACTAACAGCCTCTGTGGATGGCGAGTGCTGTGGATTAGTAAGGCACTTGGGGCTGCGATCACAGAGGCTTTTCTTCAGCAGGGGAACAGGTTAGCAGAGCCCGCGACGAGCATCTTCTGCTGCAGTGGCAGAGAGCGCTCGGCAAGTAGAACAGCAATGCCTGTGCTGGAGCTGGCTGGGGTACAGAGGCTTACAACACTCATCTCCTGCAGAAAGCTAAAACAACGCGAACCTGGCTACAGGCAATGAGTCGAGATTTAACAATGTGCAGTTATTAATATTCCCACACTAAAAAGCCTACAGTACCGACTCCCTCTGGAAAAAGGACCCTTCAGCACAGAGCGGTGGCTTTCCGGCAGTGCTGCTCCAGCTCACGTACCACTTGGTGTGGATACCTTTTAGAGGCTATAAATACATAGATGCCAAGAGACTGGCAAATTTGGTCAAGGACATGGACTTGTGGGTCATTTTGCCTCAGAGCGTACTGCAAAGCAGTACAGCAAAGTGCTTTCCCTGTTATGATATTAATTTTTGCAAGGGAGGTAAAATGAAGCAGACTTCTCCTCAGAGGAAAGAGAGCAGATGGCAAAATCTCAAGGCATGCTGGGTTTCGAGTAAAAAGAAGGCATCATGAATGGCTGGATTTGAAGACAAAGACCAGACATGATTCAGTCTGCTTTCTCCTATTCCCTTTATTTAAGGACAACAGCTGACTGCATTTCCACTGTATTTCAAAAGGCTGCTTCAAATGGCATGTTTCAACTCTGGGCATCTGCTTCTCCCAAAACACTGAATAGCCACAGTGCTTCATAACACCGTTTAGAGCTGTGAATTTCAGGGGCACTAAGCACCAGACCCAAAAGGCTTCCAGGTGGATATTCAAGTGTGGAAACACCTGAAAATATGTGACACCTTGAAGACAAGGGACTATTTTTTTTTTTCTTTGGAGAAATCAGACTGTTTAACTCTTCCTGTTCAGTGCTGAGCAGGTCAGACATCCACAGATTTAACCATAGATGCCAAGTAGCAGGAGAGTATAATGGCCGTGAAGAGGCATGCTCATTAACACTGTTGAAAGCCTTCAAGCCTGCTCATCTGTCCCCCAAGGACCCGCTCCATGGAGAGGCTGACATTCTTCCTGCGTCTTCCATCTCTCTTGGGCATGACAGACTTTCCTCCTCCTGCGTGCAAGAGAGGTAGCTCTTTGTGGACCATCCACTGCATACACACGAGGAAGGGAACTCTTGTGCCATTTTGCCTCCAGCGTCCTCATGAATATAGGTCCTGATAGACTGGAAGGCAAAAAACTGAAATATATCTAGTTGTAGCCTCAGCTTACAAAGACCACGTTTCACAGCTTTATGTTGTTTGCATTTACCTTGACAACGGTTGCATTGCAGTTCCCATATCTTCGTGGTTTTGCTTCCTCTGTGCTTTGGCCTTTTAAACCAATAATGTCGAAATAGACTTGGGCTTTCCCGAATTTTCCACTTTTGATGGCAATCTTGTCAGACCTCGCAAACCACAAAGACGTACGGGTGGTGAGGGAGTTCTGTGAATGGGCAGACACTGCGGGGAGCGGCGCTGACTGTTCGGCATGTCTCACTCTGAGTCACCACCGAACCTATCGACGGACATGGGGAAACACAGTCCTTGTCAAGGTACCGTGTTCTGAATGAAACAGAAAAACACACCGTGGATTCGCAGATATTAAAGCTTTTGGGGAGAAAACATTGCTATTTAAAATAAAAAATAATAAAAGAAAGAGCTCTGCTGGATCAAGAAGTCCTGTGGGGAGAAAGACTGAAGCATTACCCGGTGTCAGATCCCTTAAAACACTAAATGAGGAGTTCACCAATTAGCAGCGTATGTGAGCAGCTCTCTGACCTAAGCTCGCTTTACTCAGCACACATTATCTGATGGCTTGGAAGTGAGAGGGAAGTTGTTGTCCCCAGGAGGCAGAGGGTCACTGTGATCTAATGTCTGCACTTGCAAAGCCAAGACTTGTTACTCATCCCTTAAACGTCTATTTTAAACAGTATTATTTTTAAAAGTAGCCACGAGACAGACTGTAAAACAATTCCTTGTAAAAAAATTGGTTCAAAGACTAGTATCCAAGTAGCCTTTTCACATTGTAAATATGTTCTGTGCATTTCAGATTTCCCCTGCAGTAAATAATGGATTAAGTCATGAAAATCACATTATAATGAGAATGACATGATGCTTTAATGAGACCAGAGCTAGGAAAACTAACCCAATTTTCCGTTCTCCTCAGAAATCAGGCTAAGGCTCATCATTAACATATCATGACCAGCTTTAATTGAGTAATTAATTACAGTAGCAAGATAACAGCGAGGTTCTTGGCAGTGTTATTCTAGCTGCTGTATAGACACATCACACAAATCTGAGCTTTGTCTAGAAAAGTTTACAACTCAAGAGAGAAGACTGGAACGGAAAGTCCACAGCTGCCAGCCTCGGGAGCACCCTAACTACAGGCTGATGACAAAGTGGACTCTTCTCTACCCTTTCCGTTGGAGCCAAACCCTACACGAAGAAAGACCAAGGAAGAGGTCTCTCACTGGTGAGTAGCCACTGGCACTCCCTGCCGAGGAGCAAGCCTAGAGCTCTGCTCCTCACTCCTAGTGCTAGTTATACGTTTGGTACCATGAAACAGGACCAGAGAAGTCCCTGGTGCAAGGACCAAACATCATCCCTCATTCCCCACCCCAGAAGAGCCCAAACAACATGCCACAGAGGCAGGATTTCTTTTGCCTGCCTTCTCTTGCAGAGCCAAAGCCTGCACTCCTTTTTGCACAATAGCCCAGCTACAGTTAGGGATGTGGAGTGTAGGGAACATTTCCTTCTCTCACTGACCTCCAGCAAACCTGTGACGATGCTCATGTGGAAAGGGATGCAGTGGCTTTGACATCTCTCAGGTTGAGGGTATGAAACCCAGGTCTCACCGTTTCTGGGCAAGTGCTTGAACTAGCAGGCTTTTATACAAAAAGAAGGAATTATCTGTTCCAGTCATGTTCGGGGCGAAAAAAAAAAAAGCTAGCTGGTAATCTCTACCCAAGGGGAGGATTATGGTTATGCATGGGAGTGCTCTGCAAATCCCCAGTCTGGACAATTGCCCTTGCCACTTCCTGACTGCGTGCCCGGGGACACCCAGGTGCGCAGCAACCTTCCACTCGCTTCCACTCTCCGGCTTCCATGGAAAGGAGCCGTGGGCCCACAGAAGTCACGACCCATCCCATCCAGGTCCTGGCTTGGCTGTATGGAGGACTACAAAGGTGAATTGTGGATCATCAGTATTCTGCAGCCAGACAGCTGGATGTCCCAAGGTACAAGCTGACACCTAATCTGGGCTTTCAGGTAAATACCGAAGTCCAAGAGAAAGGTGGCATTTTCAAGATTGACTTCTTCACATTTCAGACTGTCTTAGCAATGTCCTGCTCAGCACCCTCAGTGTTGTGGGCCCCATTCTGGGCCACCAGCTCTCCTCATTGTGTCAGTGCCGTAGGTACCTTAGCCCATTTAATGCTAAGGGCCTCCTAGGTGCCATTCTGTAGCCTGCCTTTCACTTGTGGCTTTGTACCCTTTCTCCCAAGCTGCCACAGGAGTGTTTTCCAGAGCTTCTGGGGCAGTCATTTTCCTCTGTTGTCAGTTGTTTTCCCCGGTTGTTCTCCCGCTGTTGTTTTCATGCTGTTATTCTCATGGCCTTGAACCTGCAAACCCTGATACTGTTGTTAAGGTGGGTTCTCGTGGAGAGCAATTGCCACCGGGGTGAGACTCACACCTACCCTTTCCTTTCCCCTTGGTGGTAGCTTTCAATGAGGGGACCCAGCAATACACAAAGATTAACAACCAGCCGGCGTGCAACGCCCACCCTCATCCAAGTGTGCTCCCAGTGGCATCGCAAGCAGGAATAGCACACAAATTCCCCCCAAACAGTTCCTGATGAAAACTGTGTAGGTATTATGGAACATTATGATGGGGGGACCCTCCTACGCTGGAGAGGACACTGAACTGGGGGGCCCCATCAGTTGTCTTCCCAGCTGGCCGCTCAGAGAATTTTCCTTTTCCCTTATCTCTCTCTCTACTTTAACACTTGTGCCTTGTTGTCACTGATAGGCTGGTAACAGCAAGTGCTGTTTGATAAGGTGATTGCAAACATGGCGATGTGGTTATGACTATATCTGAGAAAACTCATACATCTAGGCACTTGTCTTCATAGTTCATCGTTCTTTCAGCCAGGCTGATTCAGAAATGTACTGAGCACTTTCCAGGAAAGGACTTGTGAGATGTTCAGCCCAACTTAAGATCAGGTCTTTAAAAGAAACTTTGTCCCCCTATTTATTATAAAAAAGACTATCAGCATTGCCAATTATACAGTGATGGCTTGTGTTAAGATTTCATGATGTTACAGAAGCATGGACCTACTTCCTTGGTGCAAACAATGATGTCAGTTCATGAATTATGAGGTTTTTTAATCACCTTTATCTTTAGACTCACCTGGTAATTAAGACTCAGGAAAGGACTGTACAAATACGTTTGCATGCAAAAGATGATGCTCTGTGTGGAGTATCTGATTGTATCATCAGCTTCAATTCTGGCTGAAGAGTTCCTTAGTCCTGCCAAAACTCAGGAGTCAATCCAGCTAAGAAAGATATGATTTCTTTGTATCTTTTCCAACTGCTGTTGGAGATTCACTTCAGCCAGAGTCCTAACCAGCGCAAACCCAGACAAAGCACTGGGAATGCTCGGAGACAGAGGAGGCTCAAACTGAAGAGTCTAACTTCCCAGCGTCCTGGGAGACAGCTGCGAGATGTTTATTAGCCATGATGATACATGAGATAGAAGGGAAGATGACTAACAAGCCTTTCACTTGAAATTGTGGCCGAGCGTCTCGTAACCAGTAACACTCAACTGCCTCTAGGCAAACCCCTCCATCAGTCCCAAAGAGCAGACGGTGCAGTGAATGACTAAACTGAAGCTGGGACACAGCAATTTCTCAAATCGCTTGCCATTACTGATTTCCACCCCTGGTGCTTTGAGCTCTAGTGTGCAGCTAGCAATGCCCTTGCTCCAGAATCATTATTGGCTCAACGACGTCTAACATAACTCACCCATTACACATTGTCTAGGGTTCGGCTGTCATGGCTATAAACAGTGAAATAAGGAGAGATAAGAGACTACCCAGATTACTGGCAGCAGTAGAAGCTGTAGAGCAACCTTGGCAAGGCTGCTTTTGCTATCTGGCAGAAAGCTGAGCAGAGAGGAAAACAAGGCTCTGCCCATACTGGGGGCATGGTCCTTGGCATCCTGCTAGGAGAGCTTGACACAGGCTGCCATCACCCAGGATTTATGAGAAGCCACCCTTTCAGCTCAACAAGTCTCTGTACAGGCTTAGGGCATCTCCCCGTGTACAACGGCATGGCCCTGCTAAAGGTTCGGATGGGCTATGGACTTACTAAAGCCTTAGGAGGCACCGCATGGCATTGGGAACCCCCTGCTTCATCATTTGCTTACCCTGAGCTGGCGGCAAAAAAGGTTTACGCTAACACACACCGCAGGGGTTGGGGTCTTTTCAGAACGGGAGCCCAGCGGACGCTCAGAGCGGCGGTGGATGCCCGCACGTTAGCTGAGCTGTAGTAGCTGTTCACGTACGCGCTCTCACCCCTCTGCAAGTAGCAAGGAAAGCACGTTCGTCGAACCCTCTTCCACTGAGGCTTAACATAATGTGTTTTACCTCATGGCTGCCGTAGGCGAAGTGTATGAATCAGGCAGCTATTGCAACGCAGCTGACATGTAAGAACTCAGCCATGTGTCTCAGCCCTCTGGGCAAACTACTGTCACAGTGTCCTTCCTCCTGCACTTGTCTCGGCTTGTTGATGACCCTGCGTGGTTGGGTCACATCAGATTCGCTTTGTGCCTTCCCTTAGCAGGAGCCAGGTTCCCGTTTCATTTTTGCTATGCAGCTTTCACTTTTCTGGGCTGCTGTGGTTTAGACTCTTCTCCCTCCATACAGGGGGGCAGTTCACTGAGCTTTAGAAATATTTCTTATGATTTTACTTAAACCGTCCATTGCCAAGCCTTTCTATTCATATTCAGACGTGTTCTTCTGTTGCTCTTCACGCAAGTAATAAAGCTCTCTTCATAAGCAAGAAAACAAAACAAAAAAAAAAGAGCTTAGCACCAAAAGCTGTTTAAAACAGATAAAGTTTAAAGCCTTACATAAAAAGCGGGGCTGATTTTTGCAGTCCTCATTGTACTCAGCGGAGCATTTTGTCGTTATAACTTTGGACTATAGCAAAAGAACCTTGCAATAAAAGGCTGCCATAAATTGACCTTTTGTTGCAAATTCTGCCATTCAAGCATAAAGCAGCAAGAAAGGCTACATAAGCTGTGTTAGAAGTAGGTCACTGTACGTCCCCTGTTACCACGGCTGGTCCTGGCTGTGTGTTACTGACTGGGTTTCTTGGTTTGAGCAGCAATACACACACAGGCGAGATGGTGAACTTGATACAGAACTTCATACAGTGTAGAAAGGCCAGAGTGGTGTCGGGGGTGATTAAAAGCCTTGCTCCTAAGTAGGGCAGGACTGCTGTGGACCATCTATAAAGCCGCTTTCTGAGAAATGGGGCATCCTGGTGGCAGGGATGCTGTTTCTGCAAAGAGCCTGGCGGCTGGCGCTGCCACCCCTTAGGTAGGTCCTAGGACTGCAGAAGTGACGCCAGGAGCTCTGCTGGCAATACTGCAGCTCGAGATGCAGCAACAGTACTGCAGGTCTGCATTGCCTGGCCTCGCTGAGCCTCTCTCTCCCCTCACTGTGCTCCCGTCCAGAGCTGGGACAGTGCTACCTGCGCGGGCTCCCTGCCATGGCAGTGGTCCTCTTCCTCCAGCCCAGGGTGTCTTCCCCCTCCCCAGCAAAGTGCTTGCTCTGTTATGCTCTGGCAGGTACCGGGTAGAGGGAAAAAGAAGGGGGTGAAGAAATGACTTGCACTAGGGATCTCATCTCTTCCAGTCTCATCTTTTTAGTCCTCACTGTTGCATAAAGTCACCCCGTCCACTGTAATATGAGCTTGCTTTCAGCTAGAGAGCAGAGAGAAAGAAACTTTTACCTCCTCCACAGCTGTCTGAACTGTCATTCATTCTTCACTATCGGTCCTCTGAAACATTCAAATGGTCTCGATCTCTGCAGCTCCAGGACAGTCCAAGTGAAAATAACAGAGGTGGCTTAACTCACCCTGTCGCCTTCCAGGGCTACATACTACCGGTGATGCCTGTTAGACGATCCCTGATTTTTTTCAGCATTGCCAACATTACTAAAGAGAAAGCTGAATCCAAGCCTCCAAGAGTCAACAGGATCTTTCTCCATTAACTCCAGTGGGATGGCTACAGACATTACCTCAGAAAACCACCACGCTCCAGGAAAATGCTTAAGTGCACAGAGCTCTAAAATGCCCTCCTGAGTAGGAGTGAACAAAGCTCAGGGTCAAATGTTTCCTTGACTCAGACCCTAACCACCATAATACAGATAATAAAAACTGAGTGAGTCATAGGAACTCATCAAGAAAACAATTATAACATCCATGTTTCCCCTGACCGTCCAAGCTTATCTGACTCAGCTGCACTAATTGGCCCAAAACAAGACTGGATTCAAGATCCAAGCTCCTCCTGGAGATTGACAGCAGACCCTGGAAGGTGATGGAGAGCAAGAGCACTTCCCCAGAACGGGCAATCCCAGTGCCAGCTCTGCCTTGTCCTCAGCTCAAGGGTTTTGTGTTAAACCAGCAAGAGAGGAGCCTTCATTTACTATCCTTGACATAAAATGACATGATAGACTGAAGAGCAGAAATTGTTTTCCTTTGTATCTCCATTATAGACTCACACAGTGAAATAATATGCAGCCTTTGATCTTGTTCTGCTGTGTTCTGCATCATCTTTGCAGCTGATCGAAAAATAAAATATAGGATGTGTAGATTTAAAGACATTCAAAGTAACAGACTAGCTAGACTTTATGATCTGTGGTGAATTATTTATTGCACAATAAATGACTTATCTGTTTTAGTAGACAATCTGTCCACCCATCCCCTTCCATGAGCTGCTGTTCAAAAAGGCTTAAACACTGTCAGAGGAGAGAAGCAGCAATGGAAGCAAGCAAGATGCTGGTGCCTAGTCAACAGAGAAAGGAACAAAAAGTGGAAGGTTTTTTTTTTTTTAAATTATAGCACTGGATAGACATTAAGCAGGAAGGTTGTTCCCAATATTTCTTTGCCAGTTCTGAGTGGTCCTGAATGGAAGTATGGTTCCCTATGCTGAATAAACATGGGCTAGGCAGAATGGGTGGCCCAAGATCCCACAGAGCTAGAACCATGAGTTGCTGAGGGACACTGTAAGGCAACCAAAACCTGGTCCGACCTGCTTATCTGACATACAAGGTGTTGCATTTAACGTGCATTTTCTACTAGTTTTGAAGGATTTGCACCAAAATACATTGAATACACCTGTAGATATTATATGCTAAAAGGTCTGTGGCCTGTATTGCACAGAAGACCCAAACCTAAACATAGACTGATTAAAAAATGCTCTGTACATGAGCACCAAACTTTTTAACTCCTTCTGAAACAAGCATCACGGTATTTCTGTTATCTCTGTAAGCCTGATTTTCTGAAGAGTTTATGCAGTCAAGTTGTCTGTGTGTTCACATGTGTATATGTACAGATGTGCCCACCCCGCAGAGTCACAGAACAGTTGAACCTGGAAGGCACTTTTGGGCACCATCTGGTCCAACCCCTGGTCAAAGCAGGGGCAATTAGAACAGCTTGCTCAGGGCTGCATCCAGTTGGGTTTTGAATATCTCCAAGGACGGAGACTCTACAACCTCTCTGGGCAACCTGCTCCAGTGTTTAACTACTGACCGGTAAAAAAGTTATTTCTTACGTTCACACAGAATTTCCTATATTTCTATTTATGCCCATTGCCTCTCTGGTGGTGTCACTGGGCACCACCACTGAGAAGTGTCTGGCCCATCTTCCTTACTCCTCCTCTCCCCTCCAGTCAGGTATTTATACACATTGGTAAGGTCCCCTGCAGCTTTCTCTTCTCCAGGCTGAATAATCCCAGCTCTCTCAGCCTCTGCTTGTATGACAGATGATCCAGTCCCTTAATCATCTTTGTGGCCTTTTGCTGGACTCACTCCAGCATGTCCATGCCTCTCCTCTACTGGGGAGCCCAGCACTGGACACAGCACTCCAGATGTGTCTCAGCAGGCTGAGCGGAGGGGAAGGATCCCCTCCCTTGACCTGCTGGCAATACTTTGCCTAATCCAGCCCAGGAGGCTGCTGGCCACCTTTGCCACAAGGGCACGTTGCTGGCTCATGTGTCACTCCTCCCAGGTTTTTATCATCTGCAAACATGCTGAGGGTGCATGTGGCCTCATTTTTCAGGTCACTAATGAAGAGATTAAACAGTAGTGGCCCCAGTATCAACCCCCCGGGGTACCTGAATGGTGACTGGCCTCCAGCTGGGCTTTGAGCTGCTGATCCCAACCCTCTGAGCCCAGTTCAGCCAGTTTTCAATCCACCTCACTGTCCACTTATCTAGGCTGTGTTTCCACATTTTGTCTTGAGGATAGTATGGGAGACAATGTCAAGAGCCTTGCTGAAGTCAAGATAAACAACATCCACTGCTCTCCTCTCATCCAATGAGCCCGTCATCTCATTGTAGAAAGCTATTGGGTTGGTCAAGCATGATTTGACTTTTCTAAGTTCATGATGACTACACCCAATTACTTGGGATTATTTGCTCCATCACTTTCCCAGGAATCATGAGGAGGCTGACGAGCCTGTAGTTCCTCAAATTCTCCTTCTTGCCCATGTTAAAGACAGGAGTCACATTTACTTTCTACCAGGCCTCAGGAATCTCTTCCAGTTACCACAACCTTTCAAAGATAATTGAGAGCGGCCTCGCAACGACATTGGCCAGCTCCCTCAGCACCAATGGGTGCATCCCATCAGGTCCCATGGACTTGTATATGTCTAGTCTGGCTAAACATTCCCTAAATTAATCATCATCCGTCAAGGTTAAGTATTCCTTGCTCCAGACTGCCCTGCTGGTTTCAGGAATCTGGGATTCCTGTAGGCAAATCTTGCCAGTAAAAAACAAGGGAAAGAAGGCACTAAGTACTTTGACCTTTTCTGTGTCCTCTGTCACCATTTTGCCCGCCACATTCTCATCACCACTGCAACCAAGGCTACCCTGACCTTCACACCGCTGACCAGTTCTCCCTTATTGGTGAGTGTCAGGAAGCAGAGCTCTTCCTTTTGCTGGCTCCCCCATCACCTCGTCAGGAGGTGGGTTACCATGAACGCACTCCAGGAACAGCCTTCATTGCTTGAGCCCCACTGTTTTGTCCTTCCAATAGATATGAGGGTGGTTCAAGAACCAGGACCGGCAAACATGAGGCTTCTTCCAGTTGTCTACTGCTTCTTCCCAATCGGGTGACCTGTAGCAGACACCCACCAGTTGCTCACATTGATCTGCACTTTCTTCCTGACCCATAAGCTCTCAGCTGGCTCCTCACCTCTCCCTAGGCAAAGCTGCATGCACTCCCACTGTTCTTTCGCATGAAGTTCTCACACCCTCATAACTTCTGAATCTTCTAGTTGATTTCAGAGAAATATCTGTCATCTCAAGCATGTGAAGTTCCTACTACATTTTTCATGGAAACATGTCTCCATAGGTGGGAGGAAGGGGTGGACGGACAGACACACAACAGGACAGTGGGATGCAGGAGCTACTCAACCCTTCTTAGACACTGGAAATCCAGTCATAGGACCCAAACAAATGGGGACCCAAATAAAGGGCAAAATCAGACTACGTTATTCCTATTGTGTACAAAGCAGTTCTATATTTTTTTATAGAAGCATTGTGAGGCTTTGGACCTTCTAAAATAGAAAAAAATCTGAATGTTATTCTCAGAAGAAAGGAACAGCAACATCATAGGACATCCCAAGGGAACTGAGGAAAAAAAGTGAGATGTTCCTTACGCAGCAGGAGTCCAGATCACGAAGTTGTTATCCAGTCCTATCATTGCCTGTACTTTCCACAAGAATTTTAACTGAGCTACAGCCCCTAAAAAATAATGTGTGGACTTAAGGATTTTGTACTATCAGAGAAAACATAAAATATCATTCATTGGGTCGTACACATTGGGGCTCCCATTTCTAAGTATCTCATGAGCACTGGCAGCTCCCACTAACGTCAGTCATTTGTATAGTTTTGGCACCACACAAGCTATTACCGCTTATTTATTCTTTACTAAAGGCCAGTGACACGCTTATACCAAGCTTATGGAGAAGAATGAAATAAAAAGCCGTAAGACTCCAAACGTAAAGACACAGCTCCCACTTGCTGTTTCAGAGACCCTCATCTCTCAGATTTACACAGGAGGAAAAGGGAATGAATCCAGTCACTGCATGAAGTTACAAACTGCCCTTCAAATCCCAAAGAATTATTCCGATGGCTGTTGTTGACAGTATGGTTATTAGTTTCCTGGTGTAAACAGCCATATGTTCTGTGGAAAAAAAAAAAATGGACTTAAATCAGAGTTCCCACAGCTTGTTTGTGAATATGAACTTCTTGGAATTGTTTTAAAGCTTATCACTATTTCTGCTTTCTAAGTAGGCAGGAATGAGGAACAAAAACATCAGTTGTTACCTCAGGCAGGTATCTCCTACAATAACTCAAGTGCCAAAGTCCAACCTCGATTCGGGGTTGCCGCAGGTCAGCCATGGAAGGAGCCCTCGGCACCGGTGTCCTGCTGAGCAGAGCTCGGTGCTGCTCCCAGCGCAGCGAGAACAGCCCTCACCCCAGGGAATGATGGCAGAGCTGGCCCCATGCTGAGGAATTAGATGCTTCTCTTTTGAAAGGGTTCTTTGTTTCCATAAATAATGGGTAAAATTCTTAAAAGTGTGAATCTTTCTCAAAAGTAACAGGAAGCCCTTGAGCTCATGTCTCCCACGCAGCTGCAGCCAAGTTACCTGATCACAGGGCTCTGTAAGATTCAACATGCCCAAATACTTTTGAGGATCTGGGCCAAGAGCTTGAGTTTCACCAATAAGAAATGGAACGGGGACACCAAAGTGATTTTTTTTTTTTTTTTTTTTTGGAGTACTTAGCTGTTCTAGTATGGCATTGTGAAACACATCAGTAGGACCAAAGCACCGTTTGTAATTATACAGCTAAGAACTTTTTTCTGTGTCTGGTCTTTGCTGGTTTTGAAAAGTTTACCCCAAATCTATAGCTATTTGTCTGCCTGTCCAAAAGCCCAACCATTCCTGAGAAAGATCTGCCATCAGTTACAGCCTGCAAATCGTAGAATCATAGACTAGTTTGGCTTGGAAGGGACCTTTAAAGGTGAAATCATCTTGATACCAACATACATGGTGGCTAGATGCCTCCATCAGGCCAGAACAGTACTTTTCTAGGAATTCCTATGAAGTACTGTTGCACAGGGGCAGTCCTGCATAACCGTGCAGTCTTTCCTCTCTCCGTTACTGTGTGACCAGCATTAAATACCATTCCAGGCAGAAACAAGAGGGTGTCAGATGGAGGCTGAAAAACAGCCCTCTGGGCTTCTGTAAATCTGTCTTATAAATGCAAGTTGGTGTCCCAAAGGGCTTTCATATTACCTGCAAGGGGACCACTCCAGGGTCAATGTCAGGAGATTTCTGTCACCACAAATGGTCCTCCTTAGAAGATCTTCTGCAGCTCCCAATCATTCATAATGAATTATTGCCACCATGGTCACAGGACATCTTAAGCACAGATGTCATCTCTATTCTTACTGCCAACATTCAGGATGTCAGTTTATCATGTGTTTCTCTAAACCTGGGAGCAAAGGCTTTCTCTCAGGTACAAAAAGCATTTCACGTATTCAGCTTGCCTCCAGCAGAACATTGCATTTTGTCCTCCAAAGAGTTCTTCTGATACGAAACCCTACAGTCATCCAAAAGCAGTGAATAGAACAGAAATTTTTTACTTAGTTATAAATACGAGCACCAGGTAATATTAAAAAAAATTAGAAAGACCCATTGAGCTGGTAGTTTCATTCAGTCGCATCTGCCCGCACTGCTTCCACATCAAAATGACAAGACTGTAGAATTAAATTCAAAAGTGATATAAAAGAAATTTCATCTAAGTCGAACCATTTTAGTAGACCTGAAGAAGTAGACCGGCCTTTGTGGATTTTTTTTTTGCTAAATCAGAGGTGTTATTTTTCTTGTTGCTGTGTCCGTGGGCCAGCAGAAGCTCACGGCGGCTGCATGCCACCCTTCCACAGTGGCGTGCTGGAGATCATTCTGCGGGAATGCCTTACGTTAGCATTACTGCAAACGACATGATGTGCTAGTACAGATGTCAGGTGAGAACTTCACAGTTCCGATAAAAATCAGTACAAAGCCTGTAGCTGGCCAGCGTACCAGGAAACCTCTGCAGACTTATGCAATCCTGTTTGTTCCAGTTATGTCAATCAAAATTGCCCTGGCTCAGGAAAAATAAAGAAACTACAAACAATTATTTTCAAACAACAGAACTCCTAAAATGTAATTGAAGAAACTCTGAACTCTGCTTTATTCCCGTATAAAAAAACATTCCATACATATCAGGGATTAGTCAGAATTCCCCTTCCTCCGTCTTGCCTTCTTGTAAAATTTACTTTTAATAACTGTCAGCTTCCTGAACCACAAAGCTCTCTCTTCTGTTTTGCTGTTATTCACTGGGGCAAAATAAAACGCTAAGGCAAGAAGAGAACACAGGTGTGTTTATCCCGGGTCAGGGCAAAAGGAATTTGCACTCCGGCAGGAGTGGAAACACAAGCAAGGGGCTAATGAGTTGTTTGCAGCCTTTGCCTGCTGCAGTGGGAGGTCTCCTAGAGGGGCTTGCTGAAGGACACCAGCCAAAACTGCACCTCCATCTGCACCTCCTACTCCTACGTGCTGCCTCCACCGTGATGGCTTGTCTTGGAGGGAACGTGGTCATCCTCTTCCTAGCGTAGGAAGTCCCAAACTCGCAGAAAGCAGAGGGGTGGGAGGCATCTTACACCCTGCAATTTCCCCCCAAGAAACCATCCCGCTTCCCTCGCAATCTGAAACCTTATCATTACAATCAGGGAGTAAGCGCCAGGGAGAGGTTTCAATGCCTTTCATCCTGCCGGTGTCTCCAAACTGGGAGCTTGGAAATAAGTGCAGATGTTACAGTGCAGCTGCTGAAAAAGTCTCCCTCTTCCTGCCGTGCTCTCCTGATGAGCCACAAATGGCAATACCCCCATGGAAGAATACGATGGCACTGTGCAGAGGTGACAGGCCAGGTTTTAAGAAGCATTGAGCTCACTGCAGAGGTAGACAGGTCCTGGGGAGAGATTTTCAATAGTGTTTAAATTCCATCAATTTCCATGGCAATTAGGTGTTAGTCACCTTTCAAAAATCCCACTACGCACCACTCCTTCATACCATGGCATTTAGCCAGCAAACGGACAGTGCCTATAAAGCCACGCTTTCCATGTGTGTGGGAAGAGTGTTCAGGCAATTACTTTGCTGAGAAAGTAAAGGGAGAAATTAAACTTAAGAAACTGAAGCAAAAAGAATTACACTTTGAACCCACCATGTAGAATTCTATATAAAACATATAAAAATACTGAGAATATAGTGGTCAGTTCAGACAACGAGCATTTTTTTTTGCTATACTTTATAGGCTTTACTGTAAAACTCTTGTACAATTTCATCTAACACCCAACAGAATTATTTCCCAGACCCAGCTCTCTGTTTCTTCAATACACACGCAGTGTGTCAGTGCAGTAACAGGCTATTCCTGGTGCAGGATGATGAGAAGATACATCTTTGGTACATACATAGCATCATATTCACGTGGAGTATTGACTATAGACCCACATCCCATTATGCCAGGAGCTGCACAAAGAGTAGAAAGAACTGAAGAGCAACGAGAGAGGACCCTTGCAAGAGTGCACATAGAGCTTTTATGATCGCTTTGCAGTGATCTCTTTCCATTCCTGGGAGGAGGAAAAAAAGCAGTTGTGAGACCTGCTTCACATCTGCTCTCCACAATACTGACTACCCAGTGGTAACTGTCCTTCTCTAGAGAGCTTTTCCAAGGTAAGCACATTTCCATAAGCCAGTGTAAGCACACAAACACCTACCATGCATGCAAATCAGGTATCCTCCTTGGTCTTTAAATCTGTGACCAGTGAGAGCATTCATGCTAATTCCTGGTTACAGACATAACCTTAAATTATGAACAAAACACTGTGAAGGAATGCCTCCATAGAAAATAGACAAATATTATAAATTAAATTCAGCAGCTGGTCTTCAACTACAAACATGATCCAATAGTTTATTATACCACTTTGAAGCTCATTGCTTGACCTATGTATAGACCATATATGATCTTATTTGAAACTGTCTCAGCATAAATGCTGGCATTTCTGACCACATTTTTAACACCCAGTCTCCTCACCAGAAGATGTTTTTACTTGCTAAGGATATTCTCGCACACGGGTTTGTTTGTCAGGAGCATCTACAGAAAGTTTTCTGTATATATTGCGGAGTATTACAAAA
Organism: Nipponia nippon; assembly: GCF_047370975.1. Classification (NCBI taxonomy): domain Eukaryota; kingdom Metazoa; phylum Chordata; class Aves; order Pelecaniformes; family Threskiornithidae; genus Nipponia; species Nipponia nippon. The sequence goes on along the minus strand of NW_028262290.1, from coordinate 12,536,582 downwards.
TCAAAAGCCGGCATCCTGCCAAAGCAAACACCTGAAAAACAGCCTTCTTTGCGTATACATGGGGACCGTTAGGACACTTGTCAAGAAAGTGGGAGCTCTGGGTTCGTACCCTCTCGGGTTGCCTTAGGCTAAAAGGGAGACTCTTCCTCCTCTCCCCAAACATCACTGCTGCCCAGGTACATCAGACATAGATTTGAGTGTATTTGATTTCCTATCAATACCTTTGGGAATGAAGGGGAGCACTGGCCTGGGCTCCCAGGCAACTCAATGTCTCCATTTTCAACCATCAATTGATTTTAAGGTTCACTTAACTTTCGAGGGCACATGAACAGCCTGAATAAAGCCTCGAATTAAGTATCTCAAGTCATGACTAGGTGGAATTTAAGTCTAGGGTAGTTCAATAGGAGCAGCTCAAATGTTGACTACTAAATGCTTCTAATCAATTTTTCACAAATATCAAGGAAAGATTTGGTAGAAAATATTTAATCAAAACAAAGAACAAAGTGCAGAAAAATGTCATCTACCCATGAACAACTTACAAGTAATAAAGTTACTCTGTAAAAAAATTGACAGAAGCCATAGCTTGAACTGTGCCACAGATGCCCCCAAACACTTGATTTTTATCCCAGCTAGAGCGAAACATCTCCCAGTCCTTTAATACCAGAAGACAAGGGGTTGCTCTGTAGAGAGAAGTGAGCTGTACCGTCATGAAAAATCATCGCCTGCAGGGGCAGGCAGAGCAGTTCAAAGACTTTTTTTTTTTTCCTGTCCATCTGCAGGCTGGTGGGCTGAAAGGAACACGCAGCAGCCACTGAACCAGAGCCACACGAGTTGCCCTCCCCTGAAAGCCAGGATGCAGAGGGCTTCTGCCTTCTGGGGAAGGTCCAGGCACTGCTTCATGCTTCTCCCATGTCGCTGGGAAGTCCCGCACAATCCTTTTGCCCCATCCCCTTTGTGAGGCAGGGAAGCCCTGAAGAAACCCAAGTCTCAACCTCCTGACTATAAAATACAGACCGAGGCCGCCAGCACACTCGAGTAGCTGTATGTGTGACAGGAGAAGGCAGCTCAGAGGTAGGGGAGGAGAGGACTGGGACAAAGGCAAGGTGAGTAGGCTGGCAGCAGCAAGACCGGGCAGGCCCAGCTGTAGCAAGGGTATGAAGTTCAAACAGGGTGATGCACAGTGAGATGCAGGTTCTAGCCTCCTGTCCACACTGCGTGGTGGCACCAGGGAGGAGTAAGGCCTCCTGAGATACAGCAGAGAGAGGAAATTCAAGGCAGGAACCCATGTGAGCGAATACCTTCTAAAGGTTAGTGCTTTGAAGAGAATCAGAAATTGTCTAGGTTGGAAAAGACCTTTAAGATCATCAAGTCCAACCATTAACCCAGCACTGCCAAGGCCACCACTAAACCATGGCCCTAAGCACCACATCTACCCGTCTTTTAAATACCTCCAGGGATGGGGACTCAAGCACTTCCCTGGGCAGCCTGTTCCAGTGCCTGACCACCCTTTCGGTGAAGAAGTTTTTCCCAATATCCAACCTAAACCCCCCCGGTGCAACTTGAGGCCATTTCCTCTCATCCTATCACTTGTCACTTGGGAGAAGAGACCGACCCCCACCTCGCTACAACCTCGTTTCAGGTAGTTGTAGAGAGCGGGATGATCTGGCAATGGTGGTGGTTGATGGGGAACAAAGTGGACTCAAAATCTTTTTTTATACCTTGCTATAAAAGTATCAGCAGTTAAACTACAGACCATGTCTCAAATTCCTCTTTCCAGGCATTATCATTTATAAACATTTTAAAAAAAAAAAAAACACCCTCAAGTTCCATCACATTATCTATTAGGCTATAAGGAAGCACAGAGAGGGGGATCCATCATTTCCCTGCCTGCACAAGGCTCATCTGTGATCAGAAGTATTAACTCAAATGGTCCAAATGATCACCGACTCTCCAAACAACATTTCTCCTTCCAATAAAAGAGTTAAGTATTCAAATGCCAAAAACCCTAAATCCATTAATAGAGGGGCAAGTTTTTCTGGGGGTGCCTTGGCCCTCAGATGCTGTTTTGCTAAATTAGACATTAAAAAGAGAGAGAAACCTGCATAACTAAACCTGCCCAGGCAATGGTAACCTGGTCATCTCCTTCTCTGTGCAGCAGCAGCAGCGGCACACCCCTGCCACATGGCCACCATGGCCCACTTCCACAGCCCCCACATCAGAAATGTGCACGTGCCACCCTGCAGCGTCACGCTTTTCGGTCTCAAGCAGTAAGGCCACAGGTGGGTCTTTTCCCACTTCATGCCCCGTGCAACAAGGCAGCTGCTGGCCCATGCTCTTTTTATTTCCTGTATTTTCAGCAGTTTGCAGAGTTAAAAAATAGATACTCAGTTGCTTAACCAGGGCCATCATCCGGAACACAATCAAGATTAGGAAATCTACATTTTGTGTCTTTCTGAACAAAATGCCTTTAGGTATCTTGAGATAACACACTCATTTTCAGCTCTGTGTCAGCAACAATTTTGTCTCACCCTCTCCATATTTTTGTTTTGTTTTCATATGAAATGCATTTAAACAGAACCCAAATCTTTCCAAAGCTAACAAGGAAAGGATTTCTTCCTCTGATTGAAGTAGAGTTAGCAAGGTTGTGATGAAGTGCTGCAAGCCGAGACCTGTACGATGCTGGCAAGGAACACGTATTAAGATGAGAGGAGTCATTGTAAAACTCTGGGCAAAGGGGTTGGGCCCATCTCTCTGCAGCCTGATGCGTACCTCATTATTTCAACAGCAGACAAACAGCAACACCAGATTGTTTACAAGAGCGTGGAGGTAAACCTTGACAGTATTTTGTTTCTTCTGTCGTTAGTGATGAGAGAAGAGGTGACTATGAAAAGCAATTGAAGTATTTCTTCTCAGATTGGATGATTCGTAACTCCTTGTTGATGCCATTGTCTCCAAACCAAAGGTTGTCGAGGATGGTGACAGGAGGAAGAAGGAAGAAAAGAGAAGGCACGAAGAAGTAACGCGGTGCACTTGCAGCAATCTCTCTGCAATCCTGAGCCACCCCTACGTGCATTCCTTAAGTTGCACATACAAATGAGCACGCAGTCCAACACACAGGTAGGAACAGGAGTAAAACATTAAAAAAAAAAAGTACAAAACCAGTACCTACATGGAAGGCAGAAGATTAAGTGCGAGCAATAGTCTAGACACTGGGTCATGCACTTAAAGCCTATTCATAATTTCTCACATTAAACCATCACTCAGTGTACCCCAAAATGAATAAGCCTGAGTAAAGCTCAGAAAAGTCTTTGTCAGAGCACAGGGACGAAGGCAGGCGTAGGTTAACATGTGCTACATCCTCACCTGCCTTAGTCAGAATAACTAGAACAAAGCCAATGCGGCTGTGCCAGTTTACACCAGCTTAAGCTATGACCTGTTTAAACATTTTTGGACAGAGTCCAGTGATAAAGTCTAGACATTGTTATTCAGAAATAACTTGATCTTCATCTTTTGCTTTTGTACAGAAAGGAAGAGGAAATGTATGTCACAAAGCAACATTTCACGCAGAACAGCAGGGAAAGACAGGATGGTAACCCAATTAAAGGCAGATCAGAAATCTTTCAAAGCCGTTTATAAAGAAACATAAACTATCTCCGTCCTCCTGTGACTGAATGAAAAGAGATTGCATGGAGCAAGGAATCAGGTGATCTGCCTTGCAAAATCTTCTTCGCCTCAGAGAACAAAATTCAAGAGCCCATTTCATCAGCCTTGCCCCTTCGGTCACTGCTGCAACCTTCTGCTTTTATCTTCCTCAGTTCGTGATCTGGCAGACCCAGCGTCCAAGAAAACGAGTCTTGCTACTGTCTGCTATCGCGTGTTTGCAAGGAAAAATTTAAGGAGCTTGCAAGGTCTTCTGTGCTTAGGGGCTATGTCAAACAGCACTGTTCTTTTGCCCCTAGTTGCTTACTAGAAAGATTGCCTGAAACAAAATACCTTCTCTAATTCTAATATTTTGTATCTTTCTGGTCTTCATTGCTTCTAGGTCTCCTGGTCACAAAGTTTTATTTTTAGCCTACTTCTCTTTATGTAACTTCCATGGAAGAATTCGGCATGCTCCTTCCACAAGGATATCTGCACTAAGAGCAGGGAGACGAGGGATTCTTTGAAAGGAACATCTGTGAAGTCTTTGTGCTACGGCTTCCTGAAGGCCCTGACATTCTGTCTCTTCCTTTGCTTCTACATCAGCTTCTTGTCTCTTCATATGCAGCTTTTAAGTATATTTTTAGATGGTTGAACAATTCAAACAGTTTGCCTGGAGCCAGCATTTAAACTTAGACCTATATCTTCAGAAAAATAGATTTAAAGTTAGAATAGCTATTTAGAAGTTTCAAAAAGGTCAATCTCCTGCTGATATTTTTACATACCTTATTTTTGTAGCTACTTATATTTCAGGTGAAAAATTTGTACATTATAAAGAAACATATCATCTGTTGCAAGAGAAAGAAAAAGAGGTCACCAAATTCTATCATAAAATGGCAGACTTTTATTTATTTACCTATACTTCTCAAGCTAAACTCAGTGGGATTGCTTTAGTACAACCCAGACTACAATTTCATGAGATGCTAAAGTCTGTGTTTGAGGTCCTAGTACTGCATCTCAAATATCATGCACACATCGTGACAAACACTGGTTCAATAAAACCCCCTCAATTTGCTCATTCTTTTTTATCAAAAACATTTTTATAGATTAACGTGGCAGGGGTAAGCAGTATGCTGCACTGCATGCTGTCTATTCTCCTGTAGCTCGCCAAAACCAGCAAAAACTTCTTCTTGGGAGCCTTCGCTAGGCACATTCACAGCCCACACACTAGTCTGATCCAACAGGGCCCAGGTTCTGCTTGCAAGTGAGGAGCCACAGCCTTAGAAGATACATGGAAAAGAAAGCCTCAAAAGACCTCAGCAGTTATCAGAATGGATACAGTGGCTGGATATTCAGCGATAAAAATGCTAAAACACAGCCCCTCATCTCACAGGTGTGCCCCATCTCAGATTGCAGGATTCATTGGAAGACAGCAATCGAGCTTGACACACAGATTAGTTCTCCTTTAACAGGACTCCAGCTATCACCACCACAGCCTGTCTTCCAGGTCCAGGGAACCCAAACTTCCTAACCTTACTCAGGTATCTGTTGAGAAATTGTCTCCATCAGCCATATGAAGACACTACAGGGAGATGAAGGATGGTGAACTCCAATGGATTTTGCCTGGAGAAGAAAACAGTGGATCCCCAAGGACCTCGCCCCTTCCTGGCCGGACAAACCTGTCTTAGGTACCCACCTGGCCTCTGGATGATCTGATGATACCAACCTCAGCAGCTGAAGCCTTGCTTCAGCAGCAAGGTTGTGCTGGCCCTGGACACTGTGTCATTACAGGAGTAACATAGGAACTGCTGGAAAGCCACGTGTGGCTCAAGGGTCACAACACAGCTACTGCTGTCTTAGCCCTATCTGCTTACCATTGGGACTGCTGCTGTTATCGCCCGCCTACCTGCCCCCCTCTATTGCTGCTATTTCATTAAGGCTCAGACTGCTAGTACAAAACCAAATAAAAACCAAACATTGCAGTTCCTTGCTTTCTTCCGGCACCACTCCTGGTCTGACTCATGCACCAGTCACCTCTTCACTTTATACTTGCTATTTCTGCTGGTGCTTCACGTCCCTCTCGTGCCTCCCATACAAATGATACCAGCTACCATCCAAACACCAGGATCTTCAAGGGCTGCCGTAACTGCAGTCTTGACACTGGGATACTTCCCTTCCCCATGCTGCTAGCAGCGTACCTCATCCTGGCAATTATTTCGGACGTATCCTGTGATGTTGAATTAGAAGAGACCGAGCAGAAGGAAGACCAGAACACCAGTGGGGTGACTTGACCTTGACAGTCAAGGAAAATAGTATTTGGGTGACTTGGGCAGCAGATGGAAGGGTTCAGACAGCATGGGACTATGCAAAGAAAAGCAACTGTGATGGGGCTGTACTGGAAAGACAATTTGCCACTTTTCAGCTCATTTCCAGGTTTTCTCCACAGTAATATGTTCCTATCTACAGAACATGTAAAGTAATCCGAAGAAACTTAGTCTTCTCATGGCCTCAAAATGGAAATCCAAACCAACTCAATATCTTTGCTATCTGAACTTCAGCTCTCCCTTAATAACCAAAGGAATTAAACTCTTCTCCAGAAAGGTATGAAAATGAATTCAATAATATTAGTGCTAGTTCTGAGGACCACGGAAGAGCCTGTTAAGAAATTAACATTTGTGACTTCGATGTAGTATTAAACAGAACCCACTGGAACACAGTCCCAAGCTACACAGTGAAACTGTTAAAGCCGATCATTCAGCAGACATCGTCCCTCTTGCACTGAACAAAGCAAGCATCATATGGAAAACACAGCATGTAGACATGCAGTAAAACCCTGTATCGTGACACACAGAAAGGGTATAAACTAAGGTAACGTGGCAAATGTTAATTCTAACACTTACCTTCAGAGTAGTGTGCTTGTAATTCAATTTTCTTCTAATATAGCTTCTTGGATGAAGTATCAGTATATGCTAGCAAAAAAGAAATTCAAACCAGACAGCTGGACGTCATTTTTTCCCCCTCTAAGGAATGTCACGTTTGGAATGGCCCAGTGGGCAAAGGCGAATACATAATGGTTATTCAGAAAGCAATTAGATTCTGACCGCAGGGAAATGTTTTCTGAATGGATTGAGCTTTAATAGAATAGACCCAGTAGTCTTTTTTGTTCCTCTATTTCTTATATAAGGAATCTTTTTTCCTTAGAGTTAAGATCTGGGTTAACGATGAACACATAATTATACTCTTCACACAGTTCTTCACTATGAACTCATATATATATCTTAATAGTTACAACGGCTGCATTCTAAGATAGATATAAATAAAAAAGTAGCTAAAGATATTTTGAGGTAAATGGCTTTACACATGCCCTTAACTACAAGCACAGTTACACTAGTGAATTTTTAGCCTTTTCATTTACAGAGACATGGTATCACAGGAGCAGTCAGTGTTTTGGGCCGATACACACAACAAAAGCAAGTAGTAACCCAAGCCAAAATGAAAAGGAATTTATTTGCCTTTGAGCAAATTCTAATGATTTAGAAATCTCACATCTTCTCGTGCTGTTTCTTTCAGTTCTAAGACATGAGAAGTTACACTGTGTTTAGAGAGCTAATAAATAACAGGCCTAATTCTGCTCTCAACAACACGGGCAAATCTCAAAGCAAAGCAAGAGGGTTCAGGTAGGTTATGTAAGCCAACGCTGCTACCAGCCCTCATCAAAGGCTAATCAGCAGTGGAAAACAATAAGGCTGCTATAAATCAGTGTTTGATTATATAAGAAAAGTTAAGTCTTTACAATATCTAATCTCATACCTCTGTAATGACAAACTGTAAATATCTACATTACCTGAATAACCAGCAATAGGCAAGATTATGTAGTAAGACAGCATGGACACTGAAGAAGGGTGGAGGGGAAGAGAATAAAAAAGTTTTTTCTCTGTTTTTCCTGAAGACATCCTTATATCAAGGGCAGGCTGACAATTTGCCCCAATGTCAAAAGCGCAAGGCAATACAGAATAGAAGTAGCTTTGCTGCATAGCTACAGAGAAAAATATGCTCTTCTAGGCAGTGAAGTCTCATCAGCTCTAGTTTTTTCTGCATAAATTACTATTACTGGGTTTGCAATATTCCCAGATACTATTCTATTATAGCTTAGAGGCTCCACTAAAACAGCACATTACTGTAGCACCTCAAAAAGCACTGACACCTTACAGACTCATTTTTCTAGGGGGTTTATCAGTTCTCAGTCGGGGCAGTTATGTACAGCAGGGTTGCTCCATGCAGGTTTGAATGTACCAGCTGTGGCTGGTTTTCAGACAAAATCCATTTCAAGTGTCTCTAATTAGCCAGTGAGATCAGGTGCTCTCATCAAAGACTGCAACGTTGGCTCAGCTTCTTGGTGCATTGAAGCCAGTCTTTTGTGTTTGGTAGTGATCCACAGCTGAGGTGTGAGTGAAAATGCCTGAGGTTACATCATCTCCTTTTTTGATACCAAGTATAGCATAAGGTGGATAAACCTCTCTTCTTCCCATTTTATTGAATTATTTCTTCTTTGTAAGTGGAAGAAAAAAAAAAACAACCCCTTTGTCATTCAATACATTTCTATGTCTGAGCAGCCGGGATACCTGTACATCTGTAGTACAACTCTGTTTCGATGTCTGTGATGATTTAACAGAAAAAAAAGACTTCCTTGGTTTGGTAGCAGTGCCTATAAGAATAGTTACTCCGTAGTGAACAGTATCCAGTCATTAAGTAGAAGAAGGGGCTTTTTTGTTATTAGCGACATGCAAATAGTGAACGAATTCTAATCATGAAGGTTGTTCATAAGAAAGATAAAGCACCTGCTTGGATAGACACCAAAGTTAAAACACACGAATGATATCATGCGTCATCAAGTGATAAGATCTGCTCTTATGAAGTGTTTTTCACTGGTATGCTCAGATCATAAAGCACGCTTAAAGGGAAATCAATACTATGGAAAAACAATTGGGAAGCTGGTAGACAGAGAACTGAAGGACATACTCTGCCAGCCAAGAGGTCAGTGGGAAGAAAATCCTTGTCTCTCCGTTCCCTGATCAGTTTTCTGTCCATCACACTGCTGCAGACTACTGTCGTTTAATGGTGGTTTTTTAAGATACAACGTTATACAGACAAGTGCAAAAAGACCAAAAGAAAAATAATCCTTGTGGACCGTCCTTTCAAATTATTACAATAGGGTAATGGGAGTTTGTCCACTGAAACCCAACATCCTCCACATCACCAGCTCAGACTTCCAATAACACATGGGAGAATCATGTTTTATGGTGTTCAAATAATGTGTGAAAAAAAACATATACTGTAAATGTTTTTACAGCCACTCTTCAGCATATAACCACCTTCGGAAAGAATTATCAGGATTATGTTCTGGTATTTTTGAGAAGTGTAAAATATATATTGTCTTCTTCCATTCAAGTCATTTTAAAGAAATGCTGAAAGAATGGCAACTGTGTTTTCATTTATTTTCTGGCTCTCTGTTAAACTGAATATAATGATTTACTGCCTCCTCCTCCAAAACAGATCATTTAATCAGAAGCTGATAGTCTCGTGGATGAAAATATTAAAAAGCCCATAGAAATTTATTTAGTTTCTTGGCTTTTGCAGGTGGGTCACAGTAAAATCAGTTGTGAAGATGTGAGGGCAACTGATCTAGAATTGGAAAGACTGAGCTTCTCGAATATTTTTGACACATAAAATGTCTGTGTATTATAGATGTTGACGTTTACCTGGTTTATGATCTTCCCTCTAAATCTCTCTGTTTGAGCCCGTTGGGTTGGATCTGTGAAGGGCTGTGAATACCTTAAGTTAGACTTGGGTACTGACTTCAAAATACGCAAATCTCAAAAATTCCACTTAGCACTACAGCCATATGAAGTCTGTAGACATCTGAACTTTCACTCATAAATTTTCCCAGCAACTTAAAGTTCTGCTTCTGGGCCTGCTCAGAAACACCAGTTGTCCTGGTTTTGTCTGGGATAGAGTTAATTTTCTTCATAGTAGCTAGTATGCAGCTATAAGTGTTGGATTTGTGCTGGAAACAGTGTTGATAACACAGGGATGTTTTTGTGACTGCTGAGCAGGGCTTACACAGAGTCAAGGCCTTTTCTGCTCCTCACCCCACCCCAGCAGCGAGCAGGCTGGGGGTGCACAAGGAGTTGGGAGGGGACGCAGCGGGGACAGCTGACCCCAACTGACCAAAGGGCTATTCCATACCATGTGATATCATGCTTACACTGGAGCCTCTTCAGCACACGTCACCTCCTCCTCTGGCAATATTCTGAAATCTTTGACTTCTGGCCAGTCCGTGATCACTTCCAAGATTCCCGGGCGACTGGGGCTTCCTATTCGAGCCCGTTGTGTGATCAGTGCAACCCACTTACTCCACATGGCATCAGTTGCATGATGTGTAGAGGGGACCCTCCCTTTGAACATCCAGCCCAGCACCGCAGTCGGGGTGCCAAGAGGAGCTGTGCTTCAGTACCAACCACTTCTGAAGCAGCTCAGATCCCTTCATATGCTCCCAGTATCTCTTTCTCAGTTGGAGTATAGTGGGCCTTGGATGCTCTGTATCCTCGACTCCAAAACCATAGGAGTTGACCTCGAGTCTCCTCTGGTGCTTTCTTGCAGAGGCTCCAGTTAGGGCCGTTCTCCCCGGCTGCGGTGTAGAGCACATTTTTAACATCTTGTCCTGCCCGGACTGGCCCAAGGGCTACTGCATGGACTATCTCCTGTTTAATTTGTTCAAAGGCTTGTAGTTGCTTGGTGCCCCATTTGAAATCATTCTTCTTCTGGGTCACTTGATAGAGAGGGCTTACATTCATTGCTATTTGGAATTTGCATTCTCCAGAAACCCACAACGCCCAAGAAAGCCTGTGTTTCCTTTTTGCTGATTGGTGGAGACATGACGGTTATGTTGTTGATCACATCCATTGGGATCTGACAACGTCCATCTTGCCATTTTATTCCTAAAAACTGGATCTCCTGTGCAGGTCCCTTGACCTTACTTTTTTTTATGGCAAAACCAGCCTTCAGAAGGATTTGGACTGTTTTCTTCCCTTTCTCAAAAACCTCTTCTGTTGTGTTGCCCCACATGATGATGTCATCAATGTATTGCAGGTGTTCAGGAGCCTCACCCTGTTCCAATGTAGTCTGGATCAGTCCATGGCAAATGGTAGGGCTGTGTTTCCACCCCTGGGGCAGTCAGTTCCAGGTGTACTGGACGCCCCTCTGGGTGAAAGCAAACCGTGGCCTGCACTCTGCTGCCAAAGGGACTGAGAAAAACGCATTAGCAATATCAGTTGTGGCATATCGCTTAGCTGCCTTGGCAGCCAAAACCAGGACAACCACGACCGTCCTTTTTGGCATCCAATGTGGGGCTTGAAGGGTTTGAGATAATGACAGATTTGATTGGAATGTGCTAGATTGAATTTATAGCTGTTATTGCTGTTTAGCTATTAATTGGCAGGCTCTGTGCTTGCCATGGGGCTTCCTTGCCTTACTGTATGTTAGAGTCTAGTGCTTGTTAGTGGCTGCTTTTTGCTTTCGCTGCTTGCTGTACTGCTGTGCTGCTTATCATCTTACCCTGCTGTGCCTGGGAACATTTTGATAACAGCAAAGGCAATGTGCCTGGGCTGGCAGATGGCCAGGGCATCGCTGCTGTTTCTGTGCTGCTGTACTGGACAGGCTGGAACACCAGCGTGAGTCGAAGGGACCGTGACCTGTGTCTAAGGCCACACTGGAGCAGGTCTATCTCTGAAGGCATTGTGGCCCATGGAGAAGGCCACGCTGAAACAGTAACACCTCAAAGCAACTGTGGCTGTGGATAAGTCTACGCCGCAGCACGTATACCCCTGGAGAGACTGTGGCTCATAGATGAGGCTCCACTTAGAGCAGGTACACCCCTAAGGGACTGCAGTCTGTGGATAAATCCAAGCCGGAGCAGGTGCAAGGGGAGGAGTTCATTGCAATGCTAAATCCTATGGTCTGGTCCAAAGGGACCAGGGGTGGAGACTGTAATGGAAATACCTTTAAATTGTTGTAACCTGGGATTTGAATTACATTTTATGGGAATTACTATAGCAGGAACCCCTTGCTGCTACCCAAGCTAGGAACAAGGGGAGGAGTTCATTGCAATGTTAAACCCTATAACCTGGCCCGAAGAGACCAGGGGTGGAGATTGTAATGGAAATACCTTTAAATTGTTGTAACCCATGATTTGAGTTGCATGTTATGGGAATTACTATAGCAGGAACCACCTGAACCAATGGAGGAGAAGCCTTACAAGAAGCAGTGCAAGTGCAGCAGCGACCCAACCCGAGTTAGCTTTGGTGCCCAGTAACTCCACGCAACACACCACCTCTCCTGTCCTGAGTGACCACCATAAGAGATGGAGCCCGAAGTCATGGACTAAATGAACTCAATGAACATTTTGTGGACATTTATGGACATTTTACAGGGGTGGTCCATAGACTAAGGGAATGATACCTGTGTATTATATCAATGGATGGGAAGAGGAGTGATGGGTAATGAGAATGTATTGGATAGCGTGAGGCATGAGCATGATGTAAATGGTTCGAAATAAAGGGTAGAGAATGTGCTGGTTTTGACTGGGATAGAGTTAATTTTCTTCACAGTAGCTAGTATGGGGCTATGTTTTGGATTTGTGCTGGAAACAGTGTTGGTAACACAGGGATGTTTTAGTCACTGCTGAGCAGCGCTTACACAGGGTCAAGGCCTTTTCTGCTCCTCACCCCACCCCACCAGTGAGCAGGCTGGGGGTGCACGAGAAGTTGGGAGGGGACAGAGCTGGGACAGCTGACCCCAACTGACCACAGGGATATCCCATACCATATGATGTCATGCTCAGCATAAAGCTGGGGAAGAAGGAGGAAGGGGGGGGACATTTGGAGTGACGGCATTTGTCTTCCCAAGTAACCATTACATGTGATGGAGCCCTGCTTTCCTGGAGATGGCTGAACACCTGCCTGCCAGTGGGAAGCAGTGCATTAATTCCTTGTTTTGCTTTGCTTGCGTGTGTGGCTTTTGCTTTGCTCATTAAACTGTCTTTATCTCACCCCACAAGTTTTCTCACTTTTGCTTTTCTGCTTGTCTCCCCCATCCCACCTGGGGGAAGTGAGCAAGCGGCTGTGTGGGGCTTAGTTGCTGGCAGGGGTTAAACCACGTCACCAGTCAAGCTCTACAGTCAAATCGTCCCCCTACCTCCATTTCCTGAAGGTCCTGATCTAGTTACTGTCCTCACTTAATGAACACCTATAACATCCTTTTCTTCCTATGACAACTGCCACTTTTGTTTGGAAACATGGCTAGCAGAAACCTTCCAGAGCTTATGCAACTTGTCTTGTAGCTAGATGCTCTCAGGGAAGGACAGCAAGAGGTTGCTAGCAAACATGAAGAAGAAGGGGGCAACCTTTTCCTGTCTCCTCAAAAGTACATCAGGGTTTTCCCACAGAGAATATTGTTGATAAAGAATTGCTGTATATGGCCTTAAGGGTCTCTTCTTTTTTCTGTTTTTCTTTTTTTTTTTTTTTTTTAAAAGCTTGTTAGCAAAATTAGTCATTTCTTTGTTACTTTTTAGAAAGAGCAGAACAATATTTCTATTTGAAATTTTTTCATCTTTCCTGGACACAATAGGGATTATCAGCAGTGTTACAAAACCTGTACAGAGTGTTTCTGAAATGTTCTCTGTGGTCATCCAAGCTTCACAGAGCCTCTTATTAAATAGAGAGAACAGCAGAGAAGGCAATTTAATATCATCCATAGGACTTACCTATGCAGCACTTTTTTTTTTTTTTAAAGTACTTTATATTGGATGCTACAGATATGTTTTAAGAAGTACACGAATCTCCTAAACCAGCATCCTCTCTTTGTTCCTATTCCAACCACTGTCTCAGTTCTTCTTAGATGCCCCACGATATGAGTCAACAATGACACTTAAATCATATCTGCATTGAAGACAAGGAAAATCTGCAACAACCAACAAGTCTATTGTCTCATGATATGTAAATGCACTAGCTGAGTAACTACACCATCATCCTTGGTATAAACCCTCCTTACTGTTCCTGACTCTTCTTTCTCTGATCTTCCTGACTTTTACTGTATCTTATTCTTAGGTAAAATATGTAATTTAATGGATTCTTTTAGTATACTCACGTTTCCAAATTCAAAGCCAAAGTTTGCAAGTAGGTTCTTAGTAGATTATAAGGTGCCTTTCACCATTTTACACATGGTAAAATATTACATTACTTTATTATAAGAATATATTGCTACAAGAGTTAGTCTTGAAATCATGGATCATCAACCAGAGGTCACAAATTAGCCATCTAATGTACTCTGTGGGCTTTATCTTCTGTGATAATCCTGGAAAATGTTTTACAGTTAATTTTAATGCACTCATTGGGTCAATTTTGAGCTGCAGTTTGTCATGCATCATTAATTTACAAGTCTAAACAAGACCTGATATTAATTATTACTTCATAGCAGCTAAACCTTTTGTAAAGCTATAGTAATATTCCTGTTCTTCTGCTCTACCTGTAAGCATCTGGCTGCTGAATATTTGGTACTCGGTGCTTATTTTGTCTTATACTTTGAATTTGTTAGTCTGCACTTACTAGGAAAAATACTACAATATAAAGCATGCAATTATGATATTCATTCTTTAACCTTCTGTGTGGTATTTGACACCCACAGAGATTTTCCCAGCTCTGGGAATTGTTGAGTCAATGTTGTCTCAGCTACAGACCAGCAACCATAGCAAATGTTTTCAAAGCTGTCAGAAGCTGCACTCTTAAATCCATTATTTATACCCTTAGATAAAAGTGATCTGATTTTTAGAAACATAAAAAACCCAATAAATTCCCAGCTGAAATCAATGAAGAGTGATTATTAGCATGCCTAATTAGCAAATAGAAACAATAGTCTATATTGACTCTTGTGTATTTGTGTCTGCTCATACCACTTTTACCGGTACCAGTTTGGCCCAGACACTCCCATTAAACAGTCTGTTACATTAGAAAAGTGGTTCTTAAGCTTGGGATTAATATTTCACAGCAGTGGCCAAAGGGACACCACAATCCAGGTCATACCAATAAATGAATTGCAACCAGTATCTCAGAGAACAGATGCCTAATAGCTTAGAAATGAATGTGAGTGGATAAAAATACCAAACTGTAACACGGCGCTAAGAAATGTTCTTTACATGCTTGAAGAATTTGAGAATGTTTTAGTTCTAGAGCCAACCAATAGCTTTGTAAAGGCTGATAAACAAAAGAAAGAAGGGGAAGTCTTAGAGAATTGCCTGGAGGACAAGGTGGGAGAGGTGAAGACTCCTTCCCGTCACGAAGCTAAGATGTGGAGGTTTTTTCCTTTGCTGTAGTGGCTCCTCGGCCGTCCCTGCCACCCTGGCCCTCCTCCTGTTACTGCAGGACACGGAGATGAAGGCTGCAAGTGCCACACTGACCTCCCAGCCCCGTGAGCACAGAGCTCTCAGCCACTGCTGATGTTGCAAGGGGAAGGGAGGGGAGGAGGAGGAAAGCACCCTGATGTCAGGTGGGGTAGCAGCAAGGGGAAGACACAGCCTTCCTCACCCTGTATCCAAACAGCAGCTGCCAGGAGGTACCTTCATCCCGCCTTGGAATTAGGTCTCTGGTTTAGCCTACCATACCTATTTAAGCTGCCTGGGTTTATGTTTCCCTTGCAGCAGTAATGCAGCCTGGCCAGTCTGGCTGACCTCAACTGGCAAGCCTGCAGCTGAGTCTCATTATAGCTCATGGTGATATGCTGTACTTTTATATCAAGAGCTGAAATAACAAACTCGGTTCATGCAGGGGACAGAGCTTTGGACTCATCTCTGTTTGAGAGGTCTGGTTATTTATTAATTATATTTAAAGTTTTATAACAGCTTAAAAGTAATGTGAGCCAGAGGCAACACTTCCAGTGAAGCCTCCCTTGTGCAATGCTTGTGTAATTCTCTTGTTTTAGCACTGGTTTGCGTAGCTACGAAAGGCTCCACTCTGTTCCCTTCTCTAATGCTTCCACTGGTCCTGGTGATTTCTTCATCCTTTGGCGTGGGAGCGCTCTGACACACAGACCCCCAAAAGCACTACTTTGTTGTGAAATCCCAGCGCGTGGGAGTCCAACAGGCAGACCAATGCAAAATCTTGCCCAATCACTTTCTAAGGAAAATCTGTAAGATTCCTGACTTTTGATACCCACTTGGTGAGATTGGAGAGAGTGCTGTGCAGCCACTTCTCCTTGAAATCCCACTTGCCATAACAAGGCGAGTGTGGTTGGTAGGCTGCAGGATCAAAGTTTCTGATCCAGAGCCTGCCAAGATTAAAGGGTGGTGTAAGTGAACGAGTTAAGGATTGATGTGTATGGGCTCACTGAGTCAGGAAGGGCCTTCCTAAACATATGTATGATTTGCCACGGCCTTTTACTTGGTGCAGAGTAACCATTTACTCAGTAGTAGGCACTTCTGAAGTATAAATTCCCTGGTGTGAGTGGCTTGGACTTCAAAACCCTGCATGGAGCAGGAACAGGGGAAACTAATTTTGGCTGAGCCTACTTGGGGCACGGATAACTAAGGACCGGACGTTGCCATAAGGCTGCTTGTAAAGGTACCTGGTGTTAATCACTTCAGTGAACCTGCTTGGGGCTTCCTCTGGCAGAAGGCATCCTGGGAGCCTGCCCCGCTCCGGGGCACCTGCTGGCGTCTACAGCCATCTGCTGGCTTGCTCCTACATCCTGGAGGTTTCGGCACTAGCTCCTGCAAGGCACAAGGAGAAGATTGGGTGTCAACCTTTCATACCACCAATGTCTTTTTAAACAAATTTCACCTATTTAATTTGAGAGCAAGTTCTTGTTTTGAACAGATCTTTTGAGATCTTTATTGCCTTTGTGTTCTCTTTTTTTATATACATTCCCTCTCTCTTTTAGACAAGCCAAGAGTTACTTCCAGACACTTAGCGCGTATTACCTAATGAAAACATTGCAGTTTTGCAAAGTAGATTAGTATAATTATGCCCATTATGCAGCAGAGACTACTTGGAAGTAAGTCAGGTGAAGGTTCAAGGTCTCTCAGCATCATTATTGGGATGGGCTCTTGTCCGACCCCATTCTTGCCTACACAGTTTGATACTTGCTGGTGTTTCTTGAGATGGAAAGAAATTCCCCAAGGAAGGAGAGGCTGGGAGATAAGATGTGCTGCACCCTGTTAGGAAGTATATGAGGAGTCCCTAGAAATCATTTCACCCTCTGTCCTTCCCTACTGCTGAATTTAGCTTTGCAGGAGTGCAAGCAGGAAAAGGCAGGCCTAAGAAACCTGACATAAATTCAATGTATTGTAGATGAGCTGCGGGTTGTACTTTGATTAAATGGATTTGCATAGCCAGTATTAGCTATATCCTAATGTATTTTAAAAGATGTTAATCAATTAAGAAGTGCTTAGAAAATGATATGCAAACTAAATAAAATAAGGCATAGGAAGGCATGCTTAAGGGAGTGGTTCCTGAGAGGCTCCTTCAGCTTGCTGTCCGTGGATAAGATGCCATCCTGCTTCAGCAAGGCCTTATCAAGATAAGCCAGTAAGTGACTGCTTTGATTTTAGCAATAAAAGATATTATCTGTGTTTCTTGATTTGTTTTAAATTAACATGCAACTTTCTGTAGTAATGTTACAGGTTTCATAAACAAACCCAGCAAAGGTAGCAAATGTTAATTGGGCCTACTAACCTCAATTTACTATTCTAATCAACATCTTTTGTTTTTTCCCTTCCTGTGTTCCTGACTGTGGCATTCCTTTCCTATTCCCCTGCTCAGTGCATTAACCCCTCAGTTACCCTGTTAATTTAATTTTTTGCTAGGAAAAATACATCTTCCTGGCCCATTATGTTTCCCTTCACATCTCTGGCCTTTGGTGCTATCCAAATGAATAAAACTGGAACACCTTGTCCTAGAGTTCTCACTAAGACTGTTACAAAAATGAAATGGATGAACAAACTGACTGTGGTGGCAATAAGGAAATAAAAAAGATGGCTGTGATCTGGAATCTCAGACCAGTTTCAGTCTGCTCCTGCCGGCTCCCCTCCGCAGATATCCTCCTCGTAATACCACTGGAAGTCTACTTCCTAACGAAGGTTCAAGCCTGCACGTCATCCTCATCCACTCTGATGTATCTGTTGTCCCTGACACTACTGTCACTACTACCTTGTCACATTGGACATCACGACTTTTCTATGCTCTTTTCCACTCAGTCTAGACTTCCTCTCAAGCATCTGTCCCCAAAGCTTTTCCTCCCACCTCAAAGTGTAGCCCCCTCAAAACTCCCTGGTGTCCCTTCCCCCCCACCCTCAGTTCTCTGTCCTTGGGTGACCTCTTCTGCTGATGTGGATGTAATTATTACCTCTGTGCCAGCTACCTTTAAAATACTTATCTACTGCTGATCTTCTGCACATTGGTTTCGCATCTCACTGCCTCCATAGTGCTACATCCTGACAGACAGCTTGCTACCAAGCTTACTGAGATCCAAAAAAGGAACTCATTAAAAAACAAACCCAACAACACAGCTTTTCCTAGCTCTCTGGCCAGCAGCCAGTGTGTGTGTCAATTTTAATGTCTTTGATATTTAAATTTAGCTCCCTCTTACTGCTGATACCATTTGGCAGAAGGTGTACTTACAATATTATTCCCAAAGCTATTCACCAGGCATCTCTTTGTTACACTCAAACCTTCCCAGGAATTCACTTCTGTGAATAAAAAAATGTAGGGATGAGCAAACTATCAGTGCTGTCCTAATTGGCTAAAGGGATGATTTTCTTGTTTTCACTGTCTTCTTTCTGCTCTTTTTATGTTTGTATGCCATATCAAGTCTTCCCCTCTAGCTGTCTTTAATTGTTCATGACATATCTTCAGGTTTCTTGGAAAATTAGTATGTGTTTGTGAGATTCTTTCCTAGAATTACAAGGAAGAAAAAAAGTATTTTAGTAACAGGACAGTATGACCATACAGCTGCAATGCTGAAATGTGGTATCAGAGGCAGAGGTATTATCTGCCTGAGAATGTTGTATTTCTGGGTCCAGGTTTGACAGTAGTTGTGCAAGATACCACAGATTGGACTGAAGCTTTTCACATGTTGAATGTCTTGGCTTAAGAAAAGAAAAAAACCTAAGTTATCTGACAGCTAGACTCAATAAGATTCTTTTGATTATTTTAGTTTCTTTTTTTAAGGAAACTTCAACACTTCAGAGTTGTACAAGTATTACCTTCATGTATTTCTTAACTTATGAATTCTTCTTCACTGAGGTTCCTAACTTCTCTTTTGAGAAGGATCTGAGAAATGATTACTCTTGGTTTATTAGGACTCAATTCTGTAAATTTTTAAGACATTACAGAATGTTGAAGTTACACAACTGGGATTCAAGTGATTCTATGTAATTGTAGGTGTTTTTGACCGAAGTACAGGTGTTATTCATTGTAATAAATAAATAAATGCATTTTAAAAAAAGAGAAAATTAGTGACAGTTACTTAGATGTAGCCAAAACCTGAAGACGTTTATCATGCCTTGATACCAACATCTATGTCATTACAGCAGCCAGATACTTTGAATTTAGACGAAACCCCACTGGGATTCAGGGGACAGATTTTTTGCCCCTCCTATTTCACCTGCAGGATTTGATATGATGTATATGCTGACATGCAATTCCATACAGCCATGGCTGAAAGAGTCTGCCTTTTTTCCGTAATAGCTCAGAAGTGAAGCATTCATCTAGACCTAATTCTTCTCCACTTTTTACCCTAGGACGTTGGAAGTGGCTAGGTAAGTGCTATAATCACCCACCTATTCAGGGGAGAAGTTCTAAACTGCTTTCCATAAAATGCTTAAATACTAACAAGAGTTGGGCACAACAACCACTTCGTGAATGCTCTGATGACCATATTGTAGTATCATACTCATTTGCTTTCCTTGTCCTGCTGAATATTCAGGTATGCCATACAAAGCTGAACTTCCACAGGGGACCAGAATATCCTGCAGCAGATGGGTAGAGTGACAGCAAAGAGGAGGGAGCTCTGGATGTAAACCTTCTCCAGAATAATGGCACTTGGCCTTTGGTGTCCCACCTCCTGGGTGCCTTACCCGGGCAGCTAAATAGTTACCCTCAGCATTTAGGTACACGCTCAATTCCTGGCTCTCCTTTGAAAGGGCTGATGACCTTCATTCAATCTCAGAGGAGTTCTTCCCAAGAGGAGAATTACACCTCAGTATGTGCAGAATCAGAACCCCAAGTGCAAACGGTTAGAAAACAGGAGGTACAGTAAAGCTCCCATTGATAAAGTCTTGTAACTAGATAATTAATCTTTTATGAATGACCACAAAAAGGTCTCCCTTTTCTCTTGCTCCCTAGCCATTTTTTGTTCATGAAAGCCTTATTATTAAGCTGTAGAGAAGACCTGCTCCTTTTAGCTCCTTAGAACCACCCGGCAAGAACTTTAGCAGGGGATAATTAAAATGCAAGTTACATTAGTTTTATGTAGTAAATTTGGCAGATAAAAAAATTCATTGGTTCTTCCAGCAACAGCTCAAGAGTAGTATTTAGCTGTGAGGTTACCTATGACTTGCTCTGTATTGCATCTTTTTCTTACACAGTTTTTGTTCATAATATAATCCAAAGCCTGTTAAATTTACTAGGAACTGTGTTGTTGCGTCTGTTGGAGAGTTTTTCTCATGGTGCTTTAAGAGCTCTGCAGAAATACAAGCAGGAAAGTTTCAGTCTGAGAAGACTGCTTGACATAAATTAATTATTGAACACATATTAATATTCATAAGGGACCCAATTATCTGTGAAAGTCATAGTGATCTTATTTGCTGATTAGCAAAGAAAACACTGACATGATATTTTTCTTAAGTTCACCTTGTTGACTAAAATTTGTGTCAATGAGCAAGTGCAAGGTTAAAATGGAATAAGAGGATAATCACACTGGTGAGATGATAACTGCTGAAGTAAAAGTGATAGAAATGCAACTGAGTGATTTTTCAGCATGTAAGAATCAGAGTCATATGATAATTTAGTTTGGAAGGACCTCTGGAGGTAGGTTAGTCCAACTCCCCCATCAAAGCTAGGCCAAATTCAAAGTTACACTCCTCAGAGCCTGCAGGGGACACTGCAGCGTGAACAAAACATGAAACGGGAAATGCTTGAGCAAAGGAGGTAGATCTAATTAGGTATAAAAGGCATACTTAAGAGTGGTTCTTTGGAGTTTCATCCAAGGAAAAATGTTTTTTGAAGTCATCAAGCTGTCCTGTTTGGCCAGGCAGTGTTAAAAGTAAGTGAGATAAAAGGCTGAAACCTTATCTAAATTGAGTGCTTTAATTCTGATCATAAGGGAAGGTCTCCCAATTTTTGCTAAAATAAACCTCAGACTTCATAGAAAAATGACAGTGATTCAGGACAGCCATGAATGCAATAAGCAGCAGCTGGGCCTTATCTAACAATTTAATTGAATAGTGAGCATTCCCCAAAACTCTGGCTCACTTAAGGAAGGGCCACTGCAGAAACAGCTCATAGGAGACACCTGCCACAGGTCTCCAGCAATAAGAAGACAGCTTCACAGCACATATGTGTAGGGAGAATGGCTAAGCTGTACCAATGTCTTCCTGAGACCTGGCATGTGATGAGCAGCAGCCCTGCACGCACAAACATCACCATGTAATGAAGAGCAGCGCTCCCTGCTCACACGCACGCCTCCTGACGCATACTCACGCTGCTCTCCATCACATATATTAACGCCAGAGAGTACCAGTTTATTCCCATTCCTGGGAAGGGTCACCACCTCAAGATTTTATCCAGGATGCATTCAACCTTGTTACAGCTCTGCCTACTGCTGTTTATCTGACTCACGTTGCAGGTGAGAATCAAAGGCAAGTGAAGTTCTTGCGGGAGCTGATCTTGTCTTCAGACAAGTTTCAGGTTGCCTCTATACAGCAGGAAAAGGCTGATTCATTTGGTTGTTATGATGCAAAAAAGGTACTCAATGTCTTCCATGAACTTTAAAAATTGGATTTTGGCTTATATTATTTCCACACTGAGAATGTTGCCATTTTTGCAGCTGAGATGGGGCTGATTTGACAGCTGGGAAAAAAAAAAATTACAAAGGTTCTTACGGAACAACTTGGATTTTTTTTCCCTATATCACTTAGAATTTTTTTGAAAGCCCCAAAATTAAAGACTGGAAAACTTACTAACTTATATGAGACTTTGTGAATGCCTAACTTCTCCTTACATTTGCTCCTTATTTTTCTCCCTATTGTTTGCTTTCTGTTTCAAACTACCTCTGCCAGCACAGCCTTACTGACTGCATGTTTCATTATTCAGGTCTGATGTAGTGGTGATGAAATTTTTGGGATCTGCCACCTATTTTATTGCCCCACGGAGGGCTGTAACACTTGCTTTAATTTTGCAATGAAGGATTAAAAAGACTGCCAGTCAGAAAAGCATGTAAAAGTCTGATGAAAAGGTTGTCTTTCCAGTGGTAGCTTTTGGATTTATGTAAGAGCCATAGATTGAATTTTTTGTCCTTTCTGAAATTTTTGCTGAAACATGCAACGATTATTTTTGTAATGTGACGTCTCCAACACAAGTTTTATCAAAAGACTACTGTCAGTACAAAGGGAACATACTGAATAATATGAATTTGTGATTAAAAAATTACTAAATTCATCTCAAATAGTGTCTTCTCCATGCTGTTTTAAATTTAAAGCATCAGAAGTTCCAGACTACCTCCCTGAGATGATCGGCTTGAACAGCCCCTCGGTCCAGATCTGCTTTCAATTGAACAGGAACTTATGTAGCCAGAGCTAAGGAAGATAAACTAAGAAAGGTTTTAGTGGCTGAAAAAAGAGGGTGGAGTAGAGCCTGTAAGCTATGAACATTAACAACAGAAAGGCAGGGGAAAGGGCGTGATCGTGAGAAGCTGAAAGATGGTCTTTATGGGTCCAGGCCCTGGAGTCACACACACCCACTTTTATGGGCAATGAAACTTCCTACCAATGTTTGCTTCTTCTGCATACTCAGAAATATGATTTATGCACGTTTTTTTGCAAATAAACAAGATTACACTAAGAACATACCTAATTCGTATCAGCAATTTTTGTTCAAGTAGGAAAAAAATCCTTGCAAGGCCTTGCAATTTGATGATCCACTTGAGTGAAAAGGGCAACATTATTCAATAACATCTCAAATGCAAAACTCTTCAATAGACCTTGAAATGCTCTGGAGAGTTGACTTTTAGTTAGCATTTTGTTCTGCGACAGTCACAAAGCAACTAAAACATCAGATTACGCTCCTGTTTTTTCTCAAATACTGAAGAACAATGTGTGTGATTATGCACAATAATACAAGACTGAAAGGAGAATTGCTCAAAGTGATCTCCAAAGCAGGCAAATCTGGACACAGCAGACAAGGAAAGAAACTGAAAAGATTTGGGAAAGCAACAAATGAGAATCGGCAGAAAGTCTGAAAATGGACTAGAAAGCTCAAACACGTTTGGTACCGCTACAGTGAAGGCAGGACTTTACATAATGGGAACTTCTACAGAGCTAATTGGAAATGCAAAAGAAAATTTTAGGCAACCAAATTTCCGAATTCTTGGCATTTATGAATATCAAAACTTGTGAGACACTGAAAGAGAAATCTTTTTTTGAAGGCAAATATATACTTGTGTGTGTATACACATATGGTCTACTTATAGACGGAAAATTTAAAACTGTGGGAAGCTAATAAAATGAAGCACCGATTTACTTCAGAAAAAAGGACTGATACAAAGTTTTCATAGATGACAATAAATCAGATTAAAGCAGGATTTTCTGGCAGCTGCAGATTCACCTTTAGGTCTCTGACACATACACAGTGACAGATTAAATCTGGTTGGCTGAAATTGTTCTGTCTCTGGCTGTCTGCCGAACCCTTATGGCAGAGCTAATGCCACCGTGTTTTAAATCTAAAACCCCAAAGCGAACTAACCGTAAACACAACTTGCCTTATCACAGTAGCCTGAAAACCGCGGCGGTCCAAAAGCTGCTTCGCTTGCCATTTGCTTATCCCACGGCAGGGTGAGGCACATATGTGGGGTGGGCTGAATCTGCCATCAATTCTAATCTGCCATCACATTGTGTTCAAGCATGAAGTACAGTTCTGCTGCTGCCAGAGGAGAGGAAACTTCAGCCAAGAAATGTCATTGGACAAGACAAACTTGAGAAAAACTGTTCAGTCTGATCTGTGAGGAAAAACATACTGAAAGCACAAGCCAGAAAAGCTGAAGTTTGTGGGTGAGATCAGTTCTGTAAAAGGTATTGATGTATCTTTAACTGCTTAGCCCATCACCTGTATCTTGGAACAGGATGTAGAGGAAACAAGAAATACCCTTATTCGAGCAGCTAATTCTTTCTCTTTATAGCACCGTAGCATGAATGTGGCCAAAACCATTTTGACCTTAGCTAATGACTGCTTTCATAGCAGAACTGCCCACTGATTCAGGCACTCCCTGCACAGTCTGCTTGCCATTACAATCCCTTGCGTGGTTTTGAATGTGAAATCAGGACTTCTGTGGGACCTTCTCTTTGGCTCTGGCTCCAAACAACAAGAATGCCTGCTGGTGTTCCACACAGGGGAAGTTAATGGACAGACCACACTTGACTTGACTCTAATGACCATGTTTTGTCTTTGCTACTTTCTCAGTAAAGTCCCAGCACTGTTTTCTCAGACCAGATCTCCCAGGAATATTTGCATTGCTACAGCCCATTAGGCAATTACAGACCAGGATTCCTCAAATGCCAGAATGTGGTCTGAGTTCAGGCTGTGAGTAAATCAGCTTACCGAGGTCTGGCAAGACTGAGGAACAACCAAGACCATAGGGAAAGCTCAGTCAGCAGTGCAGCAGGCACTGTGCATAGGACAGGCTGCTCGGGCAGCAGGGAGCATCCTATGTCCACTTCCCTGAGGCGCAGGCTCTATGACCCCTACTTGTTCAGTCCTACTACCACTGGCTCTCCTGTCAGAGCACCCTGAGCCCCTCTCTGAGTCCCTCCTGATGTCTGCATTTGGCCCTTTGGTAAATAGCGAAGGATGAGGCTCATCTCACTGATACCGACTTTTAGCACTACAGCTTTGGCACAGAAGCTGTTGTCCAGCAACACATCGCTTGCTTTCACTCTTGAAGCATCCCAGCCACCAGTCAACAGGGCTAGAGGCGGTGTGGGTAACAGAGTCTGGGCATCTTCTTGACCTGGGCAGGCTTGAGGAGTAGGCCTATGCAAACCCCATGAAGTTCAACAAGGCGAAGTGCAAGGTTCTGCACCTGAGCCGGGGCAATCCCTGATATCAATACAGGCTGGGGGATGAACGGATTCAGAGCAGCCCTGCGGAGAAAGATTTGGGGATACTGGTGGATGAAAAACTGGACATGAGCCAGCAATGTGCACTTGCAGCCCAGAGAGCCAACTGTATCCTGGGCTGCATCAAAAGCAGCGTGGCCAGCAGGGCGAGGGAGGGGATTCTGCCCCTCTGCTCCACTCTGGTGAGACCCCACCTGGAGCACTGCATCCAGCTCTGGGGTCCTCAGCACAGGAAGGACATGGACCTGTTGGAGCGGGTCCAGAGGAGGGCCATAAAAATGATCAGAGGGCTGAGAGAGTTGAGGTTGTTCAGCCTGGAGTAGTAGAGAAGGCTCTGGGGAGACCTTCTTGCGGCTTTTCAAGGGTACTTATAAGAAAGACTGAGAAAGAATGTTTACCAAAGCCCATAGCGACAGGACAAAGGACAATGGTTTTAAAATAAAAGAATTAGATTGGACATAAGGAAGAAATGTTTTATGATGAGGGTGGTGAGACACTGGAACATGTTGTCTGGAGAAGTTGTGGATGCCCCACCATTGGAAGTGTTCAAAGTCAGGTTGGATGCGGCTTTGGTCAACCTGACCCAGTGCAAGATGTCCCTGTCAACGGTGGGGAGGGTGGACTAGATGATCTATTGTATGATTCTATGATTCTTCACATCCAAGCCCAGACTATAGCAGTAGAGAGTAGATGGAAAACAGATGTTAGTAAAAGGGAACTGCTGTAGCCAATAAAATAGAAGAGGTCCCCTTTTTCTAGGCTCTTCTTTGTCCCTCCAATGGATTTGCTTCAGAGTTGCCTTGGCTTTTCTCATCTTCTTGCAGTTACTGTATGTTTGGGAGTTCTCTTTACAAGCTCAGCTAAGCTAGCTGCTCATGGAGGAAGCAGTCCTCCCCTTTTCCCAGATACTCTACTGGTAGAGATGTACTCATCTTCATTTCATTATGTCAGCTATCAAGAAGTAACCACTCACTTTTCCTCTGAGCGGTAAAGCTGCATTTTGCTTTAAGGTTGCCAGCTAGCATTTTCAAATAGGCTGTTGTAACGCTCACCTGCTATTCTGCATGTAGCAGCAAATCTGACATTTACAGGTGTCTCTGCTACAGTCAAGTACTTAGGTTTGGGATTTTTCCTAATATTTCATTTAATCAGTATCCCTTGGCATTTTATAGATGCCCACAGGGTATCTCAGGAGCATGAGGAGAACTCCCTCCTTCATTAAGTACTTTCCTTTCACACTGGTAAACAACTGGTTTTGAAACCACAAGAGAATACAAATTCATAGAATGAAGTTCCAGGAGGGGACACAGTCATTTAAACTGTCACAGGTAATACAACCCATCTTGTGCCAACCAGTTACCTCTCTATTTAACCCAATTACTTCTGTTGAATAAAAGCATAGCTTGTGGTTGGCTAAAATATGTACAAGGTGACACCTAATTTACAGATATAAAGAGATGGCCCTATCATCTCTCCTGGGAGCCTGTGCCAGGCATTAATCACACTCAGCATTAAACATTTCAGCCTTATCCCTCATTTGAATGACTCTGGATCTGTTGGCAGCCATGGCTTTTGAGCCACTGCTGTTTGATTAAAGCACCCATTGGCACACGGGATTTTTTTTTTTTACCTGAAGGTGTTTCTCTGCTATAATCCAGTCACTTCTCAGTCATTTATTTGACAAATTCATCACACTGAATTTCTTATATGTCCTCCAGAAATGCATTTTCTCCGGTCTAAAAAATCAGGCGTGGTGCTCTTTTGCTTACCTTTTTTTCCAATTTTTAAGGTTGATTTTTGCCATTGAGAACACAAATTCCCACAGGGCATTCTGGTATCATTGTCAGCAATGCCATATACCGCAGTAAAAATAATTTTACTTTTCCTACTCACTCTGTCCATTTACACATCCAAAGATTACTAACTTTAATACCTCTTGCTACAGCACTGTCATGGATGTGCCTGTTTAGTGATTTTTCACCGTTGCTTCTTTCCATGGCACAGTCCCTCATTTTATATTGACTGAAGTGTCAAGAGAGCTTTGAAGACCTGTGACCCTAAAAATAAATAAAGCATGAGATGAGCCTCAAGTAGCCATTAGTTTTTCAAAAAACTCTGCATCAAGCAGTTAAACGAAAACTAAAAAGCAGAAAAAGCTAAAGACACAAACTGAGAAGGCCTAATAAGCAGAAATTAGTGATTAAATTGAAAATAAGTTAAATTCCTCTACTGGAATGGCCTCCCGTCTAGCTTTGGCCCATTTGTATTGCACAGCAGTGCTGCAGGCACTGCAATCAGACCCTGATTCAGAGACAAAACATGGGAGAGCTTTGGCATGTAATTTAGCAGAACTCCACAAGAGGGGGGTACTAGCCACAAGCCAAGCCTGCTCTGAAAATGCGACCGTGGTCTGACCGGGTTGCTCTGCTGAGGGTTTTGCAGGGAGACTTAACTTAGATGGCAGCGCTCCTGGGGGCTCCTTGGAGATGGAGACCCAGCCCCAGGGTGGCTGCTGCCTAGAGAGCCCTACCTCAGCTACTTCAGGATTCTAAAGCAGCTGAAATACTTTCTGTATAAAATAGTTGATAATTACATGTGCTGAAGTAAACGTTGATTGAAACTATCCTATCAGTCACTTCAGCTTTTGACATACTAGGAAACAAACTCTGACTCTAGAAAGAAATACAGCCGCACTTAACAGCAGAATTTGCTCCCGTGACTTTATAAGAAAGGAAAAAAACCCACTGATATCCCTTTTTTACAGGGAACCTTACTGAGTCAAAACTACAGATCTAATTTAAGCCAGCACTGTTCACATATCACAGCACCATACAGAACAGTATCTCTATCCATATTTAGCCCCTTTTCTTACCTTTTGGCCCCAGATAACTTTGGGTGGGTTTTTTTCCAAACTTGAGAGTTTGAAATAAGAAACTCTCAAACTCGAGTCTTGTAAAATCTGAGGTTTACATGTTGATTTTCAATGCAGCTCCATTCACTTTTTTTCAATGCTGCATGCTTAGTAGAGAAGTACTTCTGTGATCAGGACACTGTGATAGCTGCATATCTGCAGAAGAAAAAGCTCAACCTTAGGGTCCTGTTGGGCTCATTTCCAGACAATCCAGCACGTATAAATTTCTCCAGCACTGATAGAAGCTGAAAGAAACCAGCGTTCTTGAAAATCATCCCAGTTTTAGCTAAGAAAAACAAACTTGAGATTGTACCTGAAAGAACCTTTGGGGAAACGTGTAATTTCAGGTAAATTCTGTGTGTTTATGTTTCTCGATGTTTATGTTTCCCCTGCAATACATTTGTACTCATTATGGACTCCTTTCTCCTTTTGAAAGCTACCTGATTGCTGGTTACCACTGCTGTTGTCCTGGTGATTAAGCCAACCCGCAGCTGTTGTAACTCAGACCTATTACAAGAGATTTCAGTGGGAAATGCAGTAACCGCAGCCTAAACTGGTCTGGAGGAAAGGGACATGGGCTGTTGTCCCACTAGAAGTGACTATCAGCTCATCACACGCAAGTAGGGAGTCCTGTAGGAGGCCACAAATGCTGTTTAAGGGCTTCCTACAAGGGTTTCATACAGATATATTCATCTACACTTTGACAGAAGAGCTTGAGAGCATCTAGAGAGTGACCACGCTCTACCATGGGTAGAACACTTCTGGAGACGCTGCTCATCCCCACCAGTCCTTGCTGTGTACCTGCTAACCACTGTGTTTTTCTCCTCGCTCTCAGTGATCGAGCCAGGGAAGGAAGATTACCCAACTAGCGTGTGAGTCCTCTTGGCCTTCCACCAGTCCCCAGTGCCTGTGTTTGTGGCTAGTTGTATTGGCCAGCTGGAATACAGACAGCAGCTCTACAGAGCCTTCCCTCCTCAATGGCTGTACGGAGGATGTCCATCGTCTGCCCTGCACACCGTTTGTCAGGGACCCAGCCGCTCCCTAGAGGAAGAAGCAGGCCAGGAAGGACCATCAGCAAGCCTGATTCTGCTCATCAGCCTCGACTGAGCTGAAAGAGGCTGGCATTCTTAAAAATCAGCCTGGTCTTAAATGCAGAAGAACAAATTTGGGAGCCACGGACCTGCCCTAAGCTAGGGGAGACAGAATCCATGGGACATGGACTTGGCATTAACAAAAACATGTGGAAGAAGCTAGAGCAGGGGTAGAGCTAGAGCGGGGCATTCAGCAGTCACCACTAAGAGATGGTGAGGCGGACAAGAAGGGCAGAGATAGGCAGCAGTTTCAGCAGCTGTCCATTTATAATTGTAGCAGTGAAACAGGCTTGAGCCATGGTTGTGGGTACCTGAAGAGTCCCATCATAGAGGGACTACATAGTGAGCGTCCTTTGAGGTACAGGTAACACCCCGCCGATGGAGGAACAGTAAGTTAGAAGTCAGTGCAACCTTTTATCTAGGGGTTCCTCTGTCTTTCATCCACAGCCAAGTTCGATGTAGCAGAGCTGAGTGAATTTCAGTCACTTTTATCACGAAAATTGTTAAGATGTGAAAAAATACATGAACTAAACTCTTGCCAGATAAGAAAAATAAAAAACAGAAGTGAAGCTGTTGAAATAGTAACAGCAGCATAAGGATTAGAGGAGAATTCTGAGATGAAAAGTATAAAATCCTAAAAAACAAATCAGGAGATCAGAAGACAGCAACTCAGCAACATTGAGGATGTCTCTGCTCCACAGAGCAATGGAGTCAGCCTCTCCCCACTTGACCGATGTTCTTCTGAAGAGCAAACAGCCATAGGGCATCTCACCTAGGGCAGTAAGCATATGCTTAGCCCAGTAGCTCATTAGGTCTAGCTCTGTATTTGTTGTGTGTTTTGGCCAACAAATTCTTGGGGTTTGCTCTTTACTTGTGTTTATCCTGCCTGAAGAGTTTTTGCTTAAGCAGTAAGTTACCTGAACACAGCCCTGAGGAGAAGGACTTGGGGTGTT
Source organism: Nipponia nippon (assembly GCF_047370975.1). Classification (NCBI taxonomy): domain Eukaryota; kingdom Metazoa; phylum Chordata; class Aves; order Pelecaniformes; family Threskiornithidae; genus Nipponia; species Nipponia nippon. The sequence continues at coordinate 12,506,552 of NW_028262290.1, read as the reverse complement.
GGTTGATGACAAACTCAACATGACCTGGCAATGTTCACTTGCAGCCCAGAAGGCCAACGGTATCCTGGGCTGTATCAAAAGAAGCATGGCCAGCAGGTCGAGGGAGGTGATTCTCCCCCTCTACTCGATGCTGGTAAGACCCCACCTGGGGTGCTGCGTTCAGCTCTGGGACCCCCAACATCAGAAGGACATGGACCTGTTGGAGTGAGTCCAGAGGAGGACCATAAAAATGATCCGTGGGCTGGAGCACCTCTCCTATGAGGACAGGCTGAGCGAGTTGGGGTTGTTCAGCCTGGAGAAGAGAAGGCTCCAGGGAGACCTTATAGCAGATTTCCATTACGTGAAAGGGGCCTACAAGAAAGCCAAAGAGGGACTTTTTACAAGGGCACGTAGGGATAGGACAAGGGGTAATGGCTCTAAACTGAAAGAGGGCAGATTTAGATTAGATAGAAGGAAGAAATTCTTCACTGTGAGGGTGGTGAGGCACTGGAACAGGTTGCCCAGAGAAGTTGTGAATGCCCCATCCCTGGAAGCATTCAAGGCCAGGTTGGATGGGGCTTTGAGCAACCTGGTCTAGTGGAAGGCATCCCTGCCCATGGCAGGGGGGTTGGAACCAGATGATCTTTAAGCTCCCTTCCAACCCAAACCATTCTATGATTCTATGATTTTATGATTCTATGAAAGTGGCCTCTGATATCCTCAGGTGGTCAGGGTGAATCACTATAAAAATCAGTATCCTCAAGGAGGTGAAATAAGAGATTAGAAGTGCCACTAAATTAAGCTTGGACTTCAGAGGAAAATAATCAGTTCTCTGATCCAAAAGAGTATTTTGTCTAGGAGTGCTTTTTCCAGTTTTTTAAGATTAAGAAGCAATTGCACTGCCTAATGAAAAATTAGAGTAAATGCAGAAAAAACTGAAAAGAAACAGGGAAGATGGATGGCAGGGAAAATATACAGAACAGAGTGGAAGAACTTCTCTGCATCTTGAGATGATGAATTTTCAGAAGTTTTTACCACATGCTCCTATAGTCTAAAGAGACAATCTTTGGTTTATAAAACAACCAACCAAACAACCAAAAAAACTGCTAAATGGAACTTGCCAGCTGTGTGGATTCTCTCCACCAAGTTTTGTAGGTCAGGCATCTTGCTGTAACGTGTCCCTCCAGAGACTGTAATTTCAGGCCGTCCCATTTTTACTGACATTTCCAACCCATAATTTTCAGTCATAAACTTTACCTATCCTTGACATTTATAGATGTCAAATGATTTATATGTAAAACACTTTTATTGGCAAGCAGTATTTTTTGTTATGAAGTCACGGGGAATTTAGTATGTTGCAATTAGTCCTCTTGGGAAGTAAGTTTGCTCCACAGCAGGAAAAGTTCACTCACAGCAAAGTTGATGTGGATTAATTCCTGCCTCAAAAGATTTTTTTTGTATTTGCTGAGCTCTGTCTGCTGTTCCCTTCTGGTTGTCTGGCTTGTCCTTTCTATCTGCCCTCGAGAGCTCACCTGTTCTGAAATTCTAGTGCATGGATGGATTATTGTTGATGTGTAATTTGCAATTCCAGCTCATGGGAATACACAAATGTGAGCTGCTTTTCTATTTATAGAGCTAGTGCACCTCTTGCTTCAGCATTGCTCCATACTGAACTTGAAGACTCGATTGTCTTCTGGGTGAATGTGAGCTCCAGCTGTGCAGAAACAAACTGCTCACTGAGCAAACGATGGGGAGAAGTGGCCTCTGGGATCCAAGCAAGGTCTGCCATAAAGAGAAGGAATCATTTGGATTACGTGTGGAGAGAGACATTACAGAGGCTGCATTTCTGTTAAATGCTGCATAACTGCACAAAAAGAAAGACTTTTACAATAAATGCCATTAGAACATTGATACGCTGCTCTACCCTACCTCTGTCTTCTGGTTCTTTAACCTCTTTTTCCTTTCTCAGTATCTGTAGTTTGTCTGCTATCTATTAACCCTATTCCCACATCGCCACCTTCACACCGCAAGCCTGAGGAAACACAGAACTCTGTCACTGCTGGTGTGAGGATTGTAATTTTTAAAATAATGACTTAGCCTTTCCCCTTTCCTTCCGTCCGTCCCAGTCAGCTGACTTGTGATTATGGATATCATTGACTGAACTCTCCCCCACTCTATATAGTAAGAAAAAGAGGTAAACACATCGATAATATATTTAAAAATCGCGATATGCAATCTAAGAGGTAAAATGATAGAAAAATGGACAGCATAATTCCAACCTTACAGGGAAAACAGAACCAAGAAGGGGGCGAGTGCTTACAGGTGTAGCTGTTGGGGCTGACACCGGGGGCATGTGGCCACTGGCTATACCACAGCCTGTACGTTCCCTGTATTCCTCAAGTCCAAATAACTTCAAATTACAGCCTGGACTCCCCCGGCATTACAGCTTTGCCCCCAGAGAGGAGCCCTCTTAAATATTCTGTACTATCAGACTGCAAAGAACATAATAGCTGCCGGCTTTAATTCCCTAATTATGCATTAATAAGAGACAAATTAATTTACAGTCTTCCTGCTGGGATAGAGAGAAAATATTGCAGAGCATCCCTTTGAACACTTTATAAATACAGTATGTCATCAGGATGAACTTTCATGATGTGCTGCATAATATTTAAAACTTCTTAGTGGATTTCCAATTCATGCATTACATATATATTTGATAATGTTTTTGCTGTTGCTCAGATTAAGCTGTTTTTTGACATTTATTTAAAACATACTGGAAACATCTGCAGAGTTCTTCATTGTGATCAATCTTGAAAATATCCAACTGCACTGCACTATTTGTTAGAAACATTAATTAAACCACCCAGCTTCTCAAAATAATAAAATCCTCACATGAAGGATAACAGGTTTGTACCCCGTCACACCCCCGCTGATATATACGCAACAATGATTACAGCTTTTTATGTAACTGGCCTCTTGCTTCAAAGCTCAAAGCATCTCTAATTTTGAATGATTGCAGTTTCATATAATCACCCTTCTCATTTTTCAGGAACGCTACCACCTTCCTCTTCCAAACATTTACCAGGCTCTGCTTGTTCTCATGATGATTAGTGAAACATAAGGGTAGATATTTTTCTTTCATCTTTTAGTCTACACAGTGGACTTTCTCTCTCTATCTACCCGTGACGGTAGGTGACCATGAATCGGGTGCGCAGTGAGACCAGGCTCTACATCACGGGTAGCATGTCCACGGACAGCGAGGCTCAGTCTCATACAGTACATGTTGGTCCGTTGTGCCGCGTATAAGGAATAGGTCTGATACCTCAATACCAGTAGTCGTGACCGCAGACTAGAGGCCTGTCTTGTGTTTTATGGGTCTGCATCTTAAGATGGCATACATACGATGTCTGCTTCCGCACAACTGGCAAAGTCTTCATCAAGTGATTTATTTTTTATACCCTGGAGCTCAGCCAACCATTTCTGGTTATTCCAATTTCACACTGCTGCCCTGCCAACTGCTGGTTGTCTCAGCCTGAAAACAGCATTTCGCTGAGTGAAGCTGCTTCTGGAGAAGGGCTAAGAGAAAAGTCTGCGCAACTCCAACCTCTTCTCAGCTGCCTTCATTTCCTGGCTGTGAAGTTGTTATGGAATTTTAGAAATTCTTGTTTCAGCCTGTTCATATTTGCCACTGTGAGAATTCAATCATTAGATGATGTCTCATAGTAGTCATCTTGACAGTGATTCACAAGTGAAGCAAGCAGTTTCGTATTCTAGAAAGAAAACTCTTAACAAAGTTCAAGAATGAGCATAAATACAAAACAGAAAAAACCAGGTTGTTTGGTAAAGTTGGAAAATAAGGCCATAGCAAAAAATCGGTAGCTCTGCCTAACTATCTACAGACATAACTTCTTATTTACAATAATATGTAAGCAACAAAAGATAGCTTTTATCAAGAACAAAGAAATGTCAAGCTTCCGGGGCAGTGAGAGCCAAATGAAGAGGTAGTGGGGAGCCATCCACTTTTGATGTCTTGGCTGGAAATACGGAAATGTTCTGAGGACACCTGAGCCTCAACCAGATGCCTCTGTGAGCGGTGAATTCAAAACCAGAATTCTGTAATTGCTACAGTTCCCAGCGCTAACTACTCCAAATATGAGTATGAAGAAAAATGGCTCATGAGTTACCTAATCCTGAAAGACATTTTGCCTGAGTATTTCATCAACAGAAGGTGATTTCTTGGGGTGGAAGGAGAACAAGCAAGCACTTTTGTTGGTCACATAATGAGACCTAATTACAGCCTGCAGCCAAAGAGACACCCACGTACCAGTCACGTATTACTGCCCTCTCCTCTGGCTCAGACACAATGGCTACACAGTGACTTGGACGAGACAGAAAGTTGATGCTCTGTAGTGGGTTACCTTTACGTGTTGTCACCGAGTCAACACAAGTAACCTTACAGCTGCATAAAGCAGGATTCACAGCGGGTGAAGAGGGGGTTTTGGTAGTTTACTGTAAAGCAGAAGATGAAATTTTACTTTAATCTTAAAATCATCATACCATTATCTTCATTCACATAATTCTACTTCAGTCTGTTTTCTTAAACACCATTCTTCTTCCTATCAGCCACTTAGGCTTGCTCTGGTCCTTGGTACGGCTCTGACTATGCACTTGCATTACTCTGGTATTATTTTCAGTAGTTGCTGGTTCATGTACGACAATTGACATTTCTTAGTCTTTAGAAAGTTTGCATTGGTTTCAGTAATCTAAAGGCTATGGTTCTTCTTATGTTTGGTCTCTACCATGAAATGCCCAGAAGGGTTACCCATGCTTTAGTTTGGTCTTACAATGTAGTGAGTGATTCGGTGGAGCTCAGTCCATAAAAAAGGCATTTTTAGCAGGCACAGGGAACATTACTAAACTGAACACAGGAAGTCAAGCGCAGATGTATTTAAGAGGTTCAGTCTCAAGTGGTTTAAATATAAAACTTGCTGACAGCTGTAATAACCCTTGTTCAAACTGGGGAAAAGCAGCTCCTGCTGTGAACACGTTTTTACAGGTAGATGCCTGTGATTATGCATGCCTCTGTGTGACAGGTACACTCTGCCCCTGCCGATGAAGATCGGGGCATTTAACACGGTGATCACCGGCTTTGCACACCTCATTTTCGCGCCTTTTATGCTCTCCTGTGCCTGCAGCAGGCCAAGGGCCGACCATCCCGCACACACCAGGGCTTCAGAGAAGCTTCTGGATCATAACCAATGATGACCACAGCTCAGATCCCACCCAGGGTATACATGGGGTGCCACCAGAGACCCCCTTGGGTCTTCTCAGAGCAGCACGTACGTGTTTGAAACCTCTCCTCTTGGGCTGGGATGCTTCCTGAGGAAACTTCCCGGGATCGAGTGCCCTCACCTCCTTTGGGTGAGTGATTGCTTCTGGGTATGTCCTTGAGCGAGCCCTCGGCCATTCCCGGGTGAGCGATTGCATCTCCTGGGTACCCACGAGAGAGGGAGAGTTTCCCCCCTTGTGAGCGAGCGAGTGTGCGCGCACTTTGGGTCATCACTCTCGTGTGTATTGACGTGTAGTGACCATACCCCGACTGACACCTCGAACCTGTGAAGTGTTAAATGTTATCGGAGTGTTGATTGATTTGGGTTTACCCCTGTTTCTCCTTGGTTTCTGTTGTTTGGTTTTGGCTGTTTTGTGAAATAAAGTCGTTTGAGCTTGTCCGTCGTTTGGGTTAGTTTTAGTGTACCTCCGTGACACTCTGCTGCACCAGAGTTCATTTCATCATCGAGGGAATAACGATCATCGCTGGATGAGACCCGTGTCTTTACCATACAGAAAAACCTGTGTTTGACCTCTTTATCTCACAGGATCTTTACTTTTAGCCTAAACGAACCAAAACCCCATCTCTTGCTGGCTCCTGTTTTCACCTGTATTCATTCAAGTCTGCGCATTTGTTTTCACTCTCCTGCATGAGAAACTACTGAACGTTTTTCCCCCTCTTCAAAATCCACCCCATTTTACCACTGCAAGGACCTTGTCTCCTTTCACTCCATTTGCATGATGGGTTTTGCTCACTGTTTTATCAGTTCTGCTTGGAGCAGGGTCCTGATGTGTTTCATAGCTTCATCACTTTTAAGCGTTATCACACTGCGATAGAGAGACATGTTGGATATTGTTGAGCTGCGACAAGCCCGTGGCCCAGGAAAGGTCCCTCAGAGAAAAGAGAGGACCCCAGGTGCGTGCTGCTGCAGAGCTCACTGCTAAAAAAGGATTATTTCTGTGTTGTTTGTTCTGTCCAGCCATGCAAATCCCCACATTCCCCTTCCCATCGGTAAGGCTGGGGCACAGCAGGCTCTTTCTTATCTTTCCCCCCATTTCTCCCACGGGTTTTGCGTCTCTGGGCCCTGTTCGCGGCTGAGCGGCTGCCAGGCTGCCCCTGCCCCTCCGGCTGTCCTGCAGCCCCACCCTCACGCCTTGCCCTTGGAAAATCTTTTTAAATCTCCTCAGGCTGCAGGACGGTGCCGTCCTTCAGGACTGACCAGCGCAGGGACCAACGCCGCCGCCGCCGCCGCCCCCTCCTTCTTCCCGCTGTTCGCCCTCAGCCTCCTGCCCCCCCCCGCAGCCCGGCAGGCGCCGAACCGAGCACGGGAGACCGCGGTGCCGCCGCCCGGCTGCCGGGGCTGCCCTCAGCCCCCCGGCCGCCCTCAGGCAGCCGCGCCGCCGGCGGCGGGAAGGGCGCGCGGCAGGGACCGCTCCGCCGCGGCGCGCAGCCGCCCCTCATCCCGTCACCACGGCAACCGCCGCGCCCCCACCCCGCCCTCCCCGTCGTCACATCGCCCTAGGAGCCCTGCCGGCGCAAGCCCCGCCTTCCCCCCGCTCGGATTGGCCGCCCGGCCATAGCGCCATCTCGGCATAGCACCGCCGATTGGCCAGACGCCGCTGAGGCACGGGGCGCGCGGTACCTCGAGGGAGGTGGAGGTCGTTGGTCATTAGCATAGCCCCTCCCCCGGCGGCCAGCCCGCTCCCCCCCCGCCCCTCGCCCTCGCGGGGTGCTCGCCCGGAGGCGCCGCCGGGGCCCGGGGCGCCGGGGGGGGGTTGCCCGGCGGCGGGGCGGGAGCCCGGGCCGGGGGGAGGAGGAGGAGGCAGCGCCGCATCCTCCCGCCGTGAGGCGGCTGCGGGGGGCCCTGACGCGAGCAGGTAGAGCATCAGCCGCGCCCCCGCCGGGGCGTCAGCCTTCCTCCGGCCGAGGCGCCCGCCCGGGTGCGTCAGGGGCGGCCCCTCGGCAGCGCCGCCACCTCACTCAGCGGGCGTGGGGGTTGCGGCCGCATCGCCGCCAACGGCTGCGCATCCCTGCCGGCAGCCGAGGCGGGGCTGGGCGCGGCGGAGGGGTGACCCCGGAGGCGGTGGGGAGGGAGCGCCCGGGCCGCCGCGGGGACGGGCTCCGGCTCCGCCAGCATCGCGTGTGGCGGCGGGCGATTCCTTAAGGTGCTGTGCGGAGGTCGGTGATTTTTAAAAGACGCTTTATATTGGGGTTTTTTTGGCGTTTTTGGGACCTCTTTCCGGGCTCCTGTGGCAGCCCAGCGAGGTGGGGCTTGTTCCTCGACAGGGTTTTGTGGAGCTCCTTGTTTTTTCATTGAGATCTCCCTCCCTTCCATCGCAAAGGAAGCCTTTGCGTTTCTGTACGTATATTTTTTCATACCTCCCACAAAACCCCGTTTTGGGCAGCATCCGTCGACGGGAAGCCTTTGGAGGAAGCATCCAGGAACAGTGACCAGTCCCCTCACGATGTGGACCTTTCTGGGTATCGCCTCCTTCATCTACGTGTATAAAAAGTGTGGAGACCTCATGACTTACGCTAATAAGGAGGTGCTACTCTCCGTGTTAGTGTTTTTCTCCCTCGGCTTGCTGCTATCGTACAGGTACCACTTCAGGGGGCCCAAGCAGCAGCAGCAGCGGAAGACCCATGCGGGGATGCTCTCTGATGTTCTTTCAGCTTTACCGCTTGTTGGCTTCTTTTGGGCAAAACCCACCCCAGGATCTCGTCAAATTGAACAGCCCAAATCCAGAAAGGTAGGTTCAATTCAGATGTGGCACATGGGGTGCAATGTCCTCCTGCTGTTCTCTCAGACCCTCTGCCCTGGTGAGGGAAAGGAGCTAAGAAGGGGTTTGAGAGGGTTTGTCTTAGATGCTGGATGTCTGATTTGTCATGTTCTGTGTTAGTTTTAGATGACAAAAGAAATAGTGAAACTTATTTAAGGGGTTTTGTAGAGAAAAATCAAATGAGTTTGAAGAAAGATTTGTAGTAAAGGATTATTATACTAGCAGAAAATTATCTTCAATGGCAGTCTGTTGTGGAGATGAAGGACTGGAGCATCTCTCCTGTGAGGAGAGGCTGAGAGAGCTGGGACTGTTCAGCCTGGAGAAGAGGGGGAATCTCATCAATGTATGTAAATACCTGAAGGGAGGGTACAAAGAGGATGGAGCCAGGCTCTTTTCAGCGATGCCCAGTGGCAGGACAAGAGGCAGTGGGCACAAACTGAAACACAGGAGCTTCCCTCTGAACATCAGGAAACAGTTTTTCAGCATGAGGGTGACGGAGAACTGGAACAAGTTGCCCAGAGAGGTGGTGGAGTCTCCATCCTTGGAGATACTCAAAACCCAACAGGATGCGGTCCTGGGCAATCTGCTCTAACTGGCCCTGCTTGAGCAGGGGGCCTTTGGACCATATTACCTCCAGAGGTCCCTTCCAACCTCAGCTATTCTGTGATCAGCTTGCTAATACTTCTGTATAAAACACATTTGTCTAGACAACTGCAGATACAGTTATTTGAAAATTATTGCTAAATATTGCTTGTACAGTAGCTACAGGACCTGGGCTCAGGTAGTCAGTCTGTTCCACTGAGTCAGCCTGAGACTTGCTGCGAGACAGTGGAGAGAGCTGTAGTTCTGTGGCTGGAGCTTAGCTGGAGTCCTGCCATCTAAGACTACTGACTGGACGTGCATATTCAGTACACCTGTGGGTCGGCACTGTTTGGCTACTTTCCTGTGTGCTTCTGGGCATTTTCAGCTGGGCACTGACCCCTTGCAAAAAAGACCTTGAAACTATTTTTGGCTGCAAGTCAAAGGTTCTGGATTTTTATTTTGTTTTTCTCGTAAAGCTTGCCTTTACCCCAATTTCTTGCATTACCTGAATTCAGATAGTTAAGTTTTGCACACCCTTGCTGCGTTGTAGATATAAACATGACACTATGCCACTAGAAATCCTAGTGTCAGTGTTGTTCTGGGCATTTGTTTCACTGATGCAATCATATTTTTCCCACTGTCAGCACTAGTGAAAGAGTGAACTGGACTCTATTCTACCAGCTGGAGAAATGACTTGCAGGTTTGCGCTAGAATTTCTCTTACAACTTTTTTTCACTTTGAAGTGTATGTGATTAGATGCTGTTGGGAAGATACTATAGTAACACAGCTGGTCTTCAGGTACCAGTTTATGTGTTAACTAACTGATAATGTAATCTGATGTTTTAAATGTAGGTGAATGGTAATTTTGCCTTTACTTTTGACTACCTGATGAGTTTTCACTTCAGGACCACTTCTTTATAACATTTCCCGGGTAGCTGCTTCTGCTGACACTTTTCCATGCTGAGTATTGCCATAAGCTGTTATTTTGGTAGGCAGGTTCACTTACAGTAAAATTAAAGAGAAATACATTGTCCAGTGAATCTGATAACCTTTTTCATTGCAAAGTGCTATGGCCTCCGTGTAGTAGTGGCTCACTGGTATGAAGGCATTGGTGTGTTACTTTATAGATCAAGAATATGGGACAGCCATGGCTTACTGCTTTTTACAGTAACTTGACTTTTAGGCTCTCTGAGACTCTGTTAGTGGTTTGTCTTTGATCAGTGGGGCAGTTTGAAGCAATTGATTTTGTTTGGGGGGACGTTTTTTCTTTTCTCTGCTTGTTGTGTTTTTGTTGCATTGTAGAGTACAACTGATTTCATTTTGGACAAAACTAAACTGGAAGATGCTCTCCAACTACTGATGCACTCTGTCCCCTGGGTCAAAGTAGAACTAGTCCAAAGTCAGCCCTCTGACAAGGTTATGGTACAGATACATTGGCACATGTAACTTTGTTGTCTTTCTTTTCTAAAGGGTAAAAGAGAAGTAAACTTCTCAGACGTGTATCTGACAGAGACTGCTCCAAATACAACATTATCGCCCCAGTATGATCCAGAAATTATCATTGTGGGATCAGGCGTCCTTGGTTCTTCCTTGGCCACGGTGCTCTCGAGGGATGGAAGAAAGGTGACTGTGATAGAGAGGGATCTGAAAGAACCTGACAGGATAGTTGGAGAATTGTTGCAACCTGGTGGTTTTAATGCACTTAGAGACTTGGGTCTTGAAGGTGAGTGCATTTAAAATGTAAATATATCTATAACACAAAAGTTACTACACTCAATTATGTTTTTAGAAAAAGCACGCCTACAGGGAAAATGAAGAAATAGATTATCTACACTTAATATTTGAATTAAAGTTGCTTGTGTATTTCCAGTCTGCCATTTTGAAAATATTTGTCCTTCAATATGTGTGTTTTGTGTAAGAAAATCGGACTCTATGTAAAGAAATACTTTTCATACATAATTAAACTTTCTTAAAACCTTTTTTTAACTCATCTATTGGCTTGTATTTTGCAGATACAGTAGAAGGTATTGATTCACAAATAGTAAACGGTTACATAATTCATGACAGAGAGAGCAAGTCGGAGGTTGAAATTCCTTATCCAATGTATGAGGATGGCCGCGTGGCCAGTGGAAGGTCTTTTCATCATGGCCAGTTCATCATGGGTCTCCGAAGGGCAGCGATGGCAGAGCCCAAGTGAGTCACCTTGTAAACATCACAGTTGGGATCCAGAGATTCAGAAGCACTGTTCCCAGCATCCGTGAGATTCCTTAGCCACTTCACTCTGTCCCAACACAGAAGGGTGCAATGAACAAGACTGAGAGAATGTAACAGCTATAGTTATTTGCTGTGATTTTAGTAGACATGTTCATGAGTTGCATATACATCATACGTTAGCCTTTGGGACAAGTTAATCTTTAAACTACGGGAATATAAGCTTTAAATATTAGGCAAGGTACTGGCCCACCTGTGTGAGAGAACAGTTCAAGGGTAAAGAGTTGATTCTCTTCTACTGATTTTTGGGTTTGGCATTTTACCAGGCACAGTGACCTCTTCTTAGTGAGCAATGTGTAGAACTCCTTTGGTAAAGAAACAAGTGGCAATTCTGGTATAATTTCTTAGAATCATAGAATGGTTTGCATTGGAAGGGACCTTTAAAGGTCATCTAGTCCAACCCTCCTGCAATGAGCAGGGCCGTTTCTTTCTTCCACTGGTGCTATGTGTCATGCCAGAAATCAAGCTTCTTTTACATTTGCATGTTGTTCTGCTTTTTCTGATAACAAGAAGTGAAGCAAAATAGCTAGAAAGGAGCAATAAATGGAAGTAGCTCTTTCCAGTTATTAACCTCTGTTTTTCAGAATCTTGAAGATATCTTCTCTTCCTAATGAAATAAAAATTAGTGTTTGGTATTTCCTCTTTAACTGATTGCTTGCTTTTATACACGAGATGAGAAAGAAACTTCCATTGAAACAGAATAGATTCTAGGTGCTGTTTTCTGTGGGGTGTTTTTTTGTCTTGTCTTTTTTTCCACCCTAAGTAATGCTTACAAGAGAAACAGGGCTTTATCATCTTTTTACCTTACATGTCTGTATTCTGAACTGGAAAATTGCATTCTGCTATCATACCTGTTATATGAATTATTAAAAGTAGCACTAAAAGATAGCAGCTCTGTAGTTAAAATTAATGACAACTGTGGTTAGTAGCTATAAAAGCTAAAGCTTTGTTGTTGAGGCTTCAAGTTCAGTGAAATTTGGGCACCTGTTGGCTCAACTTATGAGAAAACTCCAGTAGCTGTACACAGTCTTTGAAGCAGAAATTTACAAAAGCTAACATTTGTGACCTGAATTCAATTCTTTCACCTTTTTCCACACTGTCTTTAATGTTAATTTTGTGTATGTTTGCTTTCCATTTTAATTGTAGCATAGAAAACTGCGTGTTAAATTAAGGTGCAGGAGAGATCAGGAACTCTTAATAGTGCCATGAGGTTTTGTTTTTCATCTCATAACTTGTGAAAATATAGGGGATAATTATTACTGATTAATACATCCTTTTTATAAGTACTAGGCAATATGAATTCATTTCAGATGAATAAAATAATTTTGCAGAGGAAAGAGGTAGGTAGTTAATTATTTTTATAGTGGATGAGAACCAGAAAAAGAAGTAAGCACTTCCTTAGATAACTGAAATGACAACTATAAAAGGAATTTAAAGCTGATGGTAGGATCTGCAGAACTCTGATTCACCTGCTGTTAGCCTGACATGTTGCTGCCCTCCCTTGCTGTTCAAGTTTCTGTTAGTGTGCTTACACATAACCCTTCATATTTTGGTACAGCCAACCTGCAGGTTGCCTGGCAACTTAAGCCAGTCACGATCTGCTCTGAAATTTCTGTGCTGGCTGACATGTAGAAAAAGGCATGAATTCAATTCCTCCTGTTCCCTCTGAGAGCCTAAAATATCAAGCTGTTGTATTCTCACGTGGACCTTCAGCTCATTTCTCCAAGTTGTGGAATTCCATCTAGATGTGAGAATATTTGTGAGGGGGAGAGAGAGTGTCCATTTTGAGCTGCTAAATCTGAACTGCTGGGATCAGGTCTAACAGCTCAGACCCAATGAGGGATTTAAGTTTACAGAGCTTTAATTTGTGAAACTCAAATAGCCCTGGTTGGGAGGTTGAAGTTGAGGATGCTCAGTTCAAACTCCAAACGTAAGCATTAGCAGAACTTTAAAAGCATAAATAGCCAATAAAAAAGTGTATCCTGTATTCCTGAGGTGAAGAGCTAGATGTCTCTGTCCGAAACAGGTTGGTTAGATTATTTTGGACTACTCTGAGAACTAGGTATCTCACTTTTACCTAGTGTACATGTTAAGTGTTGAAGTGCTACTTCGGATCTTGCTCCTGAATTCTGCTTGGAATTAGGTCTTACACACACTGTCAGCGTTCCCCACCATTCAGCAGGGGTGACTCAGTAGCTGCCTGATTTCTGACCATTATTAGGGTGAAACTCCTCTCTGCATCTCTCACATGGCCATGGAGCACCTGAAGCACAACTGGGGATTCTGCTAAGTGTTAGGGTGTTTAAGATAAGCACTGCAGTTTTAGAATACTCTCAAGTGTCAAACCAGATGGTAGTGTAGTACTGAAATTAATGACGAGCACTTTTTGACATTCAATGTGGCTTCTGAAGGTGGTCAAGAACACATCTTTGTCATCAAATTTAAACAAAGTGTTTGTGCTGGCAGAGACAAGATTAGTGAAAATCTAGTTTTCCTTCTGTGTCTAGTGCCTTGAAATGTTGGTATCATTAATCCTCTTTCCTTCTGTTCTAACCCCTCTATTTTATTTCAGTGCAAAATTCATTGAGGGGACTGTGTTACAATTGCTTGAGGAAGATGACTGTGTCGTGGGTGTTCAGTACAAGGACAAAGAAACTGGAGACACTAAGGTAAGACAGTTTTCTGTTGCAATCTTTGTTAAACTATTGAGAAAATCAAGGGTTGGTATATATATATAAAAAAAACTTTTACAAAACCTGTATGTCAGAGCACTGGTACAGACATAATGCAAGTGTCAAGAAAGTGAAAGCTTTAATAAAGGGAGCTTAACTTTCCAGTGGATACAATCCCAGCATATGGGAATTCTTGTTACAACTTCTTGTGCAGCTTCTGATTTCAGTGTCTCTGGAGAATTCAGTTCATTATTTATTTCAATATTCATATGTCTGGAGTTTGAAATCTTTTGAGAGTTACTGGTGGAAAAAACAATATATTAAGAGTTATGCTTTGCCTGTGTGTAACGGTCTACATTTCCACGTACACTTCCACCAGAGTTCTGGCCTATTTTAATTGCATCACTGCTTTGATTAATGTTCTTTGCCTCAAATAATGCTAAACTGTTGGCTAAATGCTATGAAGCCGTATGAACTTATAATAAAAAGTTTAGGAGAGAATAGTGTAGGTAGAATCTATGTGCTGAGGTTCTGGATATACTGCCTATTCTCTAGAAGAGCCCAACTTGAAATCTCCCCATTTGTTGGCTTTAAAATTGCTTTGCTGCCTGAAGTTATGTAGCCAGTGTGTTTGATGTGCTCTGGTGGGGAAGATGGGAATCTCCTGTCTGCGCTCTGCTGCCCTCCATACAAGATTGAGAAAGTTCCTGAGCGGCTGGAAGATCCTGCTCAGAGCATTACTAACAAAATCTCTCCTCTTTAGGTCATTTTGAAATGGAAATGGTGGTATAAAACCATATGTAACAGAACCTTTTAAAAGTACTTGCCCAAGATGTAGGAGAGCTGGTTTTAGACCCTCCTTGGGGGCATTTCAGCCCACTTTATGGCAAAGTGCTGTAAGTAGGAAGCTGTAAGAGAGCTGAGTGGAAACAACATCCTTGGGCCCTCTTGAGGTAGCTGGGGGAATCATAGAATGTCCTGAGTTGGAAGGGAGCCACAAGGATCATTGAGTCCAGCTCCTGTCCCTGCACAGGACAACCCCAGAATTCACACCATATGTCTGAGGCCGTTGTCCAAATGCTTCTTAAATGTTGTCAGGCTTGGTGCCGTGACTGCCTCCCAGGGGAGCCTGTTCCAGTGCTCCACCACCCTCTGGGTGAAGAACATTTTCCTAATGTCCAACCTAAACCTCCCCTGGCATATCTTCCTGCCGTTTCCTCGGGTCCTATCACTGGTCACCAGGGAGAAGAGATCAGTGCCTGCCCTCCTCTTCTCCTCATGAGGAAGCTGTAAACCATGATGAGGTCTCCCCTCAGTCTCCGCTTCTCCAGGCTGAACAGACCAAGTGACTTCAGCCCTTCCTCGTATGGCTTCCCCTCTAAACCCTTCACCATCTTCATGGCTCTCCTCTGGACACTCTCTAGTAGCTTCGTATCCTTTTTGGACTGTGGTGCCCAGAACTGCGCACAGTACTTGAGATGAGGCCACACCAGTGCAGAGTAGAGCGGGACCATCACCTCCTTCGACCGGCTGGCAACGCAGTGCTTGATGCACCCCAGGACATGGTTGGCCTCTTGGCTGCCAGGGCACACTGCTGGTTCATGTTCAACTTGTCATCGACCAGAACCCCCAGATCCCTCTCCATGGGGCTGCTCTCCAGCCTCTCATTCCCCAGTCTGTCTGTACATCCAGGGTTGCCATGTCCCAGGTGCAAAATCCAGCACTTGCCCTTGTTAAACTTCATACGGTTGGAAGGAAGAGGGGAAGGAAGGGGGAGTTCCAAGTGCTGTTCTAAATCCAATTTGCTTTATCATCCAGGAATGTAGAAGGGGTTTTTTTGTTTTGTTTTGTTTTGTTTTGCTTGGGGGGTGGAGTGGGATAGGGCGTATTTTGCTTTGAGATTTGTTTTTAAGCTTTACACATTTATGGATGTTGTCGTAATTTTAAGTGAGACTGATCTGACCAGCAGTAGGGTGACCAGTGTTTTAGCCTGCATCTTTCCTGAGAGCATAGATGTTGTTCTTAAGGCTTTGAGTTTCCTGTCTGTATAATGGGGATAAGCAAATTCACGTTTTGCTCTGAATGCTGAAGTTCTGTGGCTGGAAAGAGCTGTTTCATTTGCTGGCCTAGATCTCCTTTGGTTGTAGAAATGTAGTGTAAGAAATTTCCACTAAACATTTCTTCTTAACTGTGTTTCTCTACCTGTGACTTTTTACAGCTTTTTATAGGGAAAAAAAACCCGACAAAACCAAAGCCTGTTTACATTCCTTAGCCTGCTTTCATAAAGAAAGGCCGCTGATCTGTGTTGACTGTCTGTGTTTTTCTGTTCTCTCTGTCCCCATTGTCCACCACATTACCTTTTGAGATTTTTATTCTCTTAAATGAGGTTGAAATTAGCCAGTATGCTAAAAATCAACTTATAAAATTTATCAAAACCAGGCAACTGAATAAAGGTCTTAGTATGTTGACTGTGGAAAAACTGTAGCGTGAACATTCAGATCATTAGACACCAGGGAAGCCGTATGGGCACGTGACCTTGCTCTAATTGCAGGAGTAATTAGAGCTTGCAACTGTCTGAGACAGGAATCCAAAGAAAGAGGTTTTGTTAGCTCTACTCAGGAGCTCACTTCTATAAGCTCAGACACCATAAACGTCTATTATTTTACTCAGCTCTACTCTCATCTGATTTTGTCCCACTTCCCTTCACACAGCAACAAATGTAAGGATTGTGTGACGCAAGTGACTGAGTCCATTCCTGTGCAGGAGAGAACAGCTTGTAGAGGAACCCATTCACGTTCTGGCTCGCCAGACGCTTCCATCCAATAGTAAAATATTTTCCAGGAGTTCTAATGAAACGCGGTGTGCTTTTTTGCCTTGTTACTTACATCCTGAAAGCTTAAAAGGAAAACAATTTTTTTTCAGCTCATGCCAAATGTCCTTGGCCTTCAATAATCTCATACTAATGCTCAATATAAATCTATAGTCAACTGCAGTTAAATCGCTGACTATACAGACATTGACAAAGCTGTAGTTAGAAAGAAACATCTACCTTTAAATGCTTTCTAATATAATAATGTTGTTACATTACCATAACAGTAAAATGCTTAAAAATATATTTTATGCTTATGTTGGAGAACAATGTATGTGTTAAACATTAGGAATTTGTGCACACGTTCAGGCTGAACCTGATCAGTTTACTCAGATTTTATTCTGTCCATATACACTATTTGTTCTTATAGTTCCTAAGTATACTAGGAACTGCTCAGAGTTCACTGCTTGGTCTTTTAAAGAAGATCTTGGCATGCTTCCTGCATTTTAGTTTGTTACACTTCGGTTTATTTTTGTTTAGTTGCTTATGCATGGTTCGTTAATTTAAAATTTCTTCTTTGTTTTCTTTTTTTCTCCTGTTGAGCATTATAGGCTGAAGGGAGCACTTACTCTACTTTCTTGTCTTTTTTTAATCCAAGTTCCTATGCAGTCCCCATAGCTATGTTATCTGATTGCATGTCTAAAAAAGCTGGAGTATATTGTTAGATCAACTTTTAGAGGAAATAGAGTTAAAAATGAATATGAGGACAGAAAAAAATACTGTATTTCTTAATACATATATTATAAATATGGTCTGTGATCCTCTTACATGTTTATTGTTTTGTAGAACATCTGATGTGCAATTGAAAAAGAGCTGGGGAGTTGTTTCCCACTGTTGTGAGGCAAAATGGAAAATGCCGTTATCTTTTTTTCCTTTATGCTGCAGGAACTTCATGCACCACTTACTGTTGTAGCTGATGGACTTTTCTCCAAGTTTAGAAAAAACTTGGTCTCCAGCAAAGTTACTGTTTCATCCCATTTTGTTGGTTGCATTTTGAAGGTAACTTTTATGTACAACATTATATAAGCCAGTATGCTACCGCTTCTTAGTGTGGGTGTGAATTTCACTGACTTTGTTGTTGTTCATTATCTTTTCCAACAGAATCAATTAGAACTATGCTTTTAGATATTTATCCAGCTGTTCTGTCAGTTTCTGTGTCCCTCTGAGGAGCACTTGGAAATTTTGGTCTATGTTTTTAACTCTTAAATTATTGATGCATGCTCCATCCCAGGTCTAGGATAGCTGAACTTGCTATGTCAGACTTGACATATTTGGTACAGTTACAGATCAGATTTTCAACTCTTAAAACACTTTTAAGTAACCGTGAGCCAGTTTTTTTGTTTTGTTTTGTTTTTCTTAAAGTGGATATTGTTGTTAGAAGTTAGATTTCTGGTTTTAAGAGTAGAGTACAGTGTTAATCTTAATCATATAGTTGAACAAGGGAGGGTTTAAAAAAAGTTGGATTAAGATTCAACATAGCTAGTTGAAATTGAGCACTGGACTCACTAGCCCAGTTCATAGAAAATACTATTTTTTTTAGTTCTTTTTTTAAGAAAAAAAAGTTGCAGCATCTCATATAAGGTAGTGCTATGTGTGCTCTTAGTGCTATATCTTACATAGCACTAATCTCTGGATTACAGGTAGGCACCATTGTAAAGCTGGAACCCGATTTGTAAAATTATTTCCCTGGATATAGGTGCTTTGACTGGTTTATGTTAAGATATTGGTAGCTAAGATGGCGACACTCATTTTTTCACAATACTTACGGCACTTGTTCAGGGAGTGGAAATCTTGAGTTTTAGATCATCCTAGCAGCTGTGGGTCAAACCACCTATGTTTTATACTCCAGAAGAATACCCAAACTGTGCTCCTGCCTGAAGGTGGGGTACCTTGTAACCAGGTACATATATACCTTCGGGACCTATCAACTTTTAAGAGAGAAAGTGAGAGTCTCTGTTGGTAGCTGGGTGGTTGGAGCCCTCGGGTAGGAATCCTGGCTGGGTCTTGCCCTCCGTGGCTGCTGCAATAACCATTGGATTAACAGCAGAAATAACGAAGGGAGAAGGAACCAAAACTGCAGAACTTTCACTGGTCTGGACACACTGGCTTGGGGGAACTTTCGCAGTTCTTGGGTCCCTACCCCTACGGTTACCACGGCCCAAGTGCCTCCTGTTTCTTTACTTTTGGAAACTTGTTTAAGACCTGGTTAGATAGGACCCTATGATTCTTCCTCAGTTGCTGTCGCCGTGTAGTCGTATACAGACCAGGGTATTTCTTTCCCTCCCACCACCTTCTTTATGAAAAGAAAACAAAATGATCTTATGGAAAACTACTACGTTGATTACATTACAGGTTTTCAATGGCATGTATTAAATATTAGTGAGGTGTTCAAATGAAATGTATAGCTTAACATACATTCTAGTAAGTATTAAAATGTATCGCCCAAAGAATTGTAACTACACTGAGGCTCAGAACTTTCTTTTTGAAAACACTTCTCTTGTTCATTTAAAGAGAAAAATAACACAAACATAACATGATATGGGATTTTATTTCAAAGTATTTCAGAAAATGATTTTGTGTATCTGAAGTTTAATATCCTTTCATTAATCAGTCTCAATCTTTCTCCCCCTTCTTTTCTTTTTAAGAATGCATCACAGTTTAAAGCCAATTATGCTGAACTTGTTTTAGCTAAAACTAGTCCAGTGCTAATCTATCAGATTTCTTCAACTGAGACTCGGGTCCTGGTTGATATTCGAGGGGAAATGCCAAAAAATGTAAAAGAATACATGATTGAGAACATTCATCCACAGCTACCCGGTAAGTCTAGAAAGATTTCCATCCATAACTGCCACAATTAAACGTGCCAAAAAAGGCACATGTCCTTGAATCCCTTGAACGGTGTGGGCTCTTTCCATGTGCGCAGTTACTGTTTCAGTAACCATTCATCCTTCTTCGATTCCACATCAAATAGCAGTTTGTTCAGCTCACATCTGTGAGGTCAGCAGTTCAGAAGGATTATACCTCTAAGAATAGGTTAAAATGGGTTGTGTGCAAGTTATTTTAGACTCTATCTAAGTAGTGTAACTAAAAAATTTGGTTATTGCAGATCACTTAAAGGAACCATTCTTAATAGCAGTTCAGAATGATCGTTTAAGGACTATGCCAGCCAGCTTCTTGCCTCCTTCAGCTGTTAACAAAAAAGGTATGTATTCTGAAATAAAAGGAGGGAAAAAGGCATTATAAACTTCTTCTGGGGCTTAAGACTTTGTTGTCATAGACATATGTTTGTTGTTCAATCCAACTGTCTCATAATTCTTCTATGAAAAATAATATTTTGAAAATGTGTACCTTGAGCATAGTTTAACTGGAATGTTTATATTGACACCAGACTTCAAATCAGTTCCTGCTTTATTTTTAAGTTTAAATCACTCACTTGCTCAAGCTCATACAAGTGTGGCCTTTTTAAGCAAAACTTGGTCAAGAAAGGAAAGAAATTACCTTGAAAAGTATGTGTGTGTGTGCGTTTGTGTTCTTTGACACACACACACACGCATACCTATAGAGAAAAAAATATTTTTACCTTGATCATCTTAAAGCCTTTTTAAGCCTGTGAATTTCAAGACATCCTTTTTTTTTTTCCCTTTCTTTTTTAATTTCTAGTTGTTGTTCATCTTTATTTTCTGGTGGGAATGAATTCTTAGTAAGTTTGATTTTTAAGAAAATAGAGGATTTGAGGTCTAAGATTATGTAATGGTCATGCAGTATCCCATTAATTTTTCTCTTCTACCTAGGTGTTCTTCTTTTAGGAGATGCATATAATATAAGACACCCTCTGACTGGTGGAGGAATGAGTGTTGTTTTAAACGATGTTAAAATATGGAGAAGTTTGCTCCAGGATATTCCAGACCTTTATGAAGATTCTGACGTTCTTATGGTAAAGCTTTATTTTGGACTTATTTTAGGCAGCTTTTGCTGCAATTTAGTGACACACTTTTAAGTTTTATGCGACTTGGGGACATGCAAGTTATTAGTGAAGCACAGCTGTTTTCAAAGCTTTGGGTAGATAAGTCGTAGGCATTCACCAGTAAGCAGAGCTGTGCTTTGTGAGTGCTATGGCTGTGTGGCAAAAGGCAGATTCGAAACTGTGCTTACTGAGCTGTCGTGTTTTGCTTAAGGGGACTGGTGTGCTGTGTCTAGTCAGCATATTTTGCTAATATAACCTGATATTCCTGTATTAGTGGTGTATTTGTAACATAGATTGATCTTCAGTGGGGTGGGATTGGAACATTATACTTGTGTGAGTGGTACTTAGAGAATAATGAGCATCTGTACCGAGTTTTTCAAGATGCATCTCCATGCTCCACTAGCCTCTTGACTGCTGCATTAATCTCGGAGTGGGAAGGTAGAAGACATCCCTCTTTCCCAGGATTCAGCATCATCAGTGTTGATGCTGGGGGTTTTTTCAGTGAGATTTATACCCAAAATTCTGAGGAGTAGATTTAATAAGATCTCTTCCTCATTTCTTTACTGCTTTTAATCAGGTTAGGCATATGGTCTTGGCTAAATTACAGCTAGAATAATTATAGACTGCAAGTAAATGATTCAAAAAGTGCATTTGAAAATTCAGAAGCACTTAGAGGGACCCTGAATGTCAGGACAATATAGGATTTACCTGACCAAATGCAGATACTTACATCTCAGCTAGGCACCTCAGACTTTCAGTTATTTCCTACTTGTTCTCAGTCAGAGAGAACTAGGTCAGTGTTATCCTTCAAGTTTCTGACCTACTCTACCCATTTGCTCTAGGATGAGATGAACCACACCCTGGAACTATCTTTTTTTTTTTCTATTCTTAGAGTAACATGATCCTAGATAACTGGTTTGACAAGTTTCCAAAGTTCCTTAATGACCTAGCTTGGAACCGATCCAGTGTGTCATTAAATCCACTCTACACTTCAAGAGTATGACTCTTACCACCTCTTTGGGAATCTTTCGAATGTCCTTCTGTGTTTACTGACAGAAATAATTGTTTTTTCCTTTTTCAGGCAAAAAGAACATTTTACTGGTCAAGAAAAAAATCTCATTCTTTTGTAGTGAATGTTCTTGCCCAGGCACTTTATGAACTCTTTGCTGCCACAGATGGTAAATATATTTTAAAGATAACTTCTGAGTAATTACAACTTGGTAAATAAATATGCCTGGGGAGGGGATGTGTATGCGTATGAGCATATGTCCGTGTGTTTATGTGCATATATTTATATATATGTGTCTGTATATATGTATATTGATATATATTAAAAATATATCAGTCAAAGGATTGTAATGAGTTAGCTTGTGTTCTCTGCCTAGTTGTTTAGTTCTAGTGTTAGGTAAGCTAGCGTTACGAGTTTGAGCAATGTGAAGGCAAGTCTGGAGTTAGTATTGAAAAAAACAAAACCAAAGAAAAACCCCACAAAGAAAAAACAGAAAACACTTGTTCATGTGTCAGTTACTATGCAAGAATATGTAGATATTCTATAAGACTATGCTTTAGTTAAATAAAACTAGCTCAAAATCCAGCTGAATTTAACAGAACAACAGCTACCAAAGTACCAAAGTCCTGGATTTTATATCACTGTTGTTTACGCTGAAAAAATTTTTGGTATGTGTTGAATATATTTGTTGAGTTGTTTTAATTCATTTTGTAGATTCCTTGCATCAGCTAAAGCAAGCCTGTTTCCATTACTTCAGACTTGGTGGAGAATGTGTCTCGGGTCCTGTTGGATTGCTGTCTGTGTAAGTGCAGTGTGCTGGTAATAGTTAATGTGAACCGGGTCGAGCATTGTGAGCCTCTGTGAGGATCTGCTTTGCTCCCTACTGGTTGGCTCTGCACAGGTTGAATCATAGAATCGTTTGGGTTGGAAAGGACCTTTAAGATCATCAAGTCCAACCGTTAACCCAGCACTGCCAAGGCCACCACTAAACCATGTCCCTAAGCACCACGTCTGCCCGTCTTTTAAATACCTCCAGGGATGGGGACTCAGCCACTTTCCTGGGCAGCCTGTTCCAATGCCTGACTACCCTTTTGGTGAAGAAGTTTTTCCTAATACCCAACCTAAACCTCCCCTGGTGCAGCTTGAGGCCGTTTCCTCTCATCCTATCGCTTGTTACTTGGGAGAAGAAACTGACCCCCACCTCACTACAACCTCCTTTCAGGTAGTTGTAGAGAGCGATAAGGTCTCCCCTCAGCCTCCTCTTCTCCAGACTAAACAACCCCAGCTCCCTCAGCCGCTCCCCATAAGACTTGTGCTCCAGACCCTGCACCAGCTTCATTGCCCTTCTTTGGACACACTCCAGCACCTTGATGTCCTTCTTGTAGTGAGGGGCCCAAAACTAAACACAGGACTCGAGGTGTGGCCTCACCAGTGCCGAGTACAGGGGCACTATCACCTCCCTGGTCCTGCTGGCCACACTATTCCTGATACAAGCCAGGATGCCATTGGCCCTCTTGGCCACCTGAGCACACTGCTGGCTCATGTTCAGCCGGCTGTCAGCCAACACCCCCAGGTCCTTTTCTGCTGGGCAGCTCTCCAGCCACTCCTCCCCCAGCCTGTAGCGTTGCATGGGGTTGTTGTGACCCAAGTGCAGGACCCGACACTGAGCCTTGTTGAACCTCATGCCGTTGGCCCCGGCCCAACGATCCAGCCTGTCCAGGTCCCTCTGTAGGGCCTTCCTACCCTCCAGCAGATCGACACTCCCGCCCAACTTGGTGTCATCTGCAATGGTCCAAATGAGCCTATATTGTTAGGATTATACTAAAGGTTGGAGCTTTATGAAAAGCTATGTCTTTAAATGCTGACTCTTTTTTTTCCTTCGTAAAAAATGCCACTAAAAGCTGGAGGTTAATGTAGGTGACCTGGGAGTTTGAATGATATGGAGTGGTCCAGACTAGCAGAGGAGCTGGTGGAGATGTTTCATGCTTGACAGGTTGAGAATAGTAAAGGATGAGGTCTTCCAGGAAAGAACATAAGGAAATTGGTAACTGTCAAGGTGTTTTGAATGGCCCCTCGGAACTGCTGAATGCACAATAAATCATACTGCTTTGAACACGTCAGAATCTGTGCATTTATATTTCTCCCTTTTGGAGAGCTAAAACTGATAAAGCCTGTTGCGAATCATCCCCTGGGGGTTGCTGAAGGCAGACACCCGCTACTGGAAGTGAAGAGAAAGCAGCGGTGTGTGTTGGCTGTACTGTAGGAAGGAACACAGGGTGTCTGGCAGCTCCGAGACCACCGAGTTCATATTTGGAGTTGAGATGGCAGGACCAGACTGTGTGTAGTCTTGGGGGGGGGTGTCTATTTGTACAATGCAAATTTGTCAGTGCTTTCTGATTCTGTTTATTTACATGTTTTATCTATTTGTTTTTAATACAGGTTATCTCCTAAACCAATGGTACTGATTGGTCACTTCTTTGCTGTGGCATTATACGCTGTTTATTTTTGCTTTAAGTCAGAGTCATGGATCACCACGCCTCGAGCATTTTTCAGTAGTGGAGCTATTCTTTACCGGAGTTGCTCTATAATATTTCCACTTATTTACTCTGAAATGAAGTATTTAGTCTATTAACATCCGGGGGCAAATGACTGGAGGAGGAAAACATGAAAATCGTGATGCCTTCAAAATCTTTGGACATGTACTATTTAATATTGTATTATGTTTTCTTCTCTTCAAAATGCGATTTCCTTGATAAGGATTTGACTTAATTTTGGTTTTGTGGTTATATACATATATATTATATGTAAATATTCTTTTCTTTGCAATTAAAATTCAAAAAGGAGTTAGCTGTTTACAAGGGCCATAATGAAGTGTGGACATGTGGTAGATAATTGCCAGTTTTGTCAGAATTTCATTCCTTGCTTTATCCATTGCCGAGTGCACCGCTAATATTAATAAACTGAAAAGTGAAAACTGTAAACCATACGCTGCTACTATCCTTCATGCTTCTTTCTGTTCAGTAGTTCCATACACTGTTTCTTCATTACTGTGAAATATTGTAAGAACACTCTTGATTTGGGTTATTTCATTAGGATTTGCCTCTTCTTTTTCATTTGCAGCTAAGATACGAGCCTACTGGCACTTAAAAGGACACTGTAAAGGATTTCAGATCTTGAAGTGTCACCGTATTTTTAACTTCAGTCACTGTTGCAAGTGCCGTGTTGCTCTTCTGAAATCATTCTTTACACCAGAATTAATTTAAGCAAGTAATAATCAAACCGTAGTTATGTTGGCTACTGCATCGCCCTCAGGTACTGAAAGCACATGGGTTTCAACCTTTCTTCCTCTCTCACTGCCTTTTAAAAACTTAGGGGGTTGGTTTTGGTGCACTTGGTGTGTGTGCAATTGAAGTTTAACACTGCCACGAACTGAAGCACAGCAACAAACTATCCACTGAAACAAATTCAGCCCAGGCTATTTCCAGCAGACGGTAAAGTAATCTTTAATAATACTTCTTAAAATTCACGACAAGTACCACAGAAGTGTCCTTTTAATACTTGGAATATGTTTTTTTTTTTTCCTGTAGAAGTTACTGCATGCTACTAAAGAGTTCATGTCTTTTACTGTTGGTCACTATTCCTCTCTGTTATCTTTATCAATATGCTTTCCTTTGTTCTTGTGCATTTTCATTTTCCTGACCTTTCTTATGATTGCTTTGTGTCTCGCTGTATGGCTCTCCTGTTTCGGCTTGCCTAAACAATCACACGTCAGTGCAGCCAACAGGTTAGAGAGCAGTAACAGATTACGTTTTCCTGTACCGGTGAAACTTTGACTATTTCTTTTGAAAATGACCAATTGCTTAAGCTGTACAGAAACACACATTTTACGTTGGACTGTGAAAAAAAAAATCTGTGGAGAGGCTTTTTTAGTATTTGATTTGACGGATATTTCAAATGACCTGTTCTTTTCCAGAAGCAAAAGTATGTATATTTTTCTAACCATATCAGTTTTGATACCTTCCTGAAATTACACGCATCATGAATATGTCTATGTTTAAACTTTAGGGTAAAGTACTAATATTTTCAGATATCATTATATGTGGTAACTAAACGATGCCCCTTTAACGGTATACAAAGTTTGCAGAATTTATACAAGTGTTTTCAAAATTTGTGACCATTTTGAAAATACTGATTAATTTTACATTGTCTATTTTTTTTATATTATTTGCAGCCAGTCTCTTTAAAGTCAAGGATAAACAGTCCTGAGCCAAATACGCATCCTCAGCTAACTTAAATAAAACGTTATGATACCTGTAGATTTTTTTTTTTTTTTTGGTTGTGTATCTCTGGTTAATGAGTTTTGTTAGGTCCTGATTTATCAGGAAGTACCAGTGTGCTTAAATTTACATATTATGTTTAAGCTCCTTTTTTCTTTTCTTTTCTTGAACTCAGTGCCTGGTGAAGTGTCTTGATGATCGGGGTAACGATCACGTGTTGGAAATTACTGTGAGGGAGAGAAAAATCTTGCACGGATATGTAAGGAAGAGCAACCTGAAAATACGACTGGTGACACGGTTACGTGCCTTGTCCGCAGGACGAGATGAAGGACTGGCTTTGAAGTATCGCACAGAGTAGGATCATTTGGGCACAGGACAACACAGGGTGTGGGCTTCTAACTGAAATGGCTGATGAGAGGGTCTTGGGTAGCGTCTGACAGCGTTGGTGGGCTCCTGCTCCAGCGCGTGGGTGGCACGCAGCAGTGCTGTGCCCTAGCGAGGGAAAGTCGCAGGGCGGAATTTCCAGCTCTGTTCCGTAGTCCCTGGCTGTGGTGTTTTCCTCAGGGACACAGAAGGAGGCTGGGGGGCGGGGGGAAAGTCGTGAAAGAAGCGGTTCTTGAGCCAAATGAGAGAAGAGTAAAGTTGGCAGCGAGTGGGCGATGTCTATAGGTGAAATGGAATCTAACAACAGCTAACGCTAGCCAGAGTACGCAGCAGGCAGTCTGTAAGAGTCCTGGTTTTCATTTTCTACATCTGTATAGAATCATGGAATCGTTAAGGTTGGCAAAGACCCTTGATCTTTTATCACTTGTTACTTGGGAGCGATAGGACAAAGTGATAGGCAGCAAAGGGAAGCGATAACGCCAGGAAAGATGTGTCACAGGCATGATTCAGAATCAGGAGCACAATGCACACACAGACAGCTCACAGGTTGCATCATATATAGAGAATTTGTCGACTGCAAAATTTAATATCCTCCTGTGCCCTTAGCAGTGTGCTTTGGTACGTGTTGCAGGCACGCGAGACCCGCATCGTGCATATGGGGTTATCCCTGTGTTCCAGGACTGGTGACAGCTACAGCTAACAGAGAGCAGAAGGAACAAGAAAAGCAGCTGAGAAAAGTAGCGATGAGATTGTAGCTCGTGACGTGGTGCAGGAGTACGAAAACTTGCTAGTGGTGGGGGGGAAAGAGGAAACTGCAATTCCTTCTCTGCTAGGGAGTGGTCTGGAGGCTCCTTCACAGCTGGGGAGCCCGTGTGTGCATGCAAGCGGCACAGCTCTCAGAGCTTGTTTGAGAAATTGTATCATGGAGGTTAAGTGTTCTTGGTCTTCCGTTTTTTGGCGTTTGTTGTGTTTTGAACGAGCCCTTTACTGGCCATATATTTATGGGGCAATGAGAGGGTTTTTTATTACAGCTTTGAAACGCCTGCTGGTGCTGGCACGCGGTGTTGGATTTCACGTGAGGCGTGATGCTTGCTTGGTCTGTGCGCGTGTATAATGCCTCCTCTAGCTCCAGCGCAAGCCAGTAAAAGGCAGAGTGGTGGTAGTTTTCCTCCCACCTCCACTTTAATCACCTGGAACGAAGAAAGCACTGGGTTAGTCCTGGATCAGCTGATGGATTTTGTTATTTATGACTGGATTGTGCTTCTGAGACAGTGGTAGCATAATGTGATGCTAGAGATCTCCAGCACAATTACAGCTCCTCTCTGGGGAAGCGTATGAATAGGGGCTTAAATAGTCTCTTCGCAGCTGAAGGAAAGAGGAGCGCATCGGTTTCTGTAGAGGTAAATGGTTCGTTAATGATGTCTGAATAGCACTTGGAAGACTTCACACTTAAAACCGTCAGGTTGATACCTGCAGTACGCTCGGGGGGGGAAACCAACAGCCAGGAACAAGGAACGCATGCCGCTCCTCATCCGTGTCGCCCCAGCTCTGTTTCAGTTGAACAACGACTTGGTTTTGAAGAACCACCCTTGAGTTTGGTGGTCGTCCAGCTGTTCCAAAGTCTGTGCAACATCAGTGCTGTTGCTCGGGTTTCCAGACATCTGTGGAAAGCTGAAAAAAGGGGATAATTAAAATAGATTGCTCCTTCCCTGATAATGCCACTTTCTGTGGCGTCTTTCTCCCTCGTGCTCGTGTCATACGCCTGCTCTCTGCCTTCTGCCGCTCAGTTTTCCGGTCCTTGCTCTGCATTCACAGCCAGAAGCGTGCTGCAGTATCGGACTCGGTCGCTGCACTGCAGAAAGGCTTGTTAGGACGGGGCGTTGGCCGCGTTGCCTGTCCTGGTTTCCCACGTGGAAGCTGTGACCTGTGCTACTTCAAAGGCTGCTCGCATCTCCCAACCCCTCTGTGTTGGTGTTTACTGTGATACTGCTGATGCACGCCAGTTGGCGGTGTCAGCAGGGCAGGCATTTACGGTTGGCTCACGCATATTGCTCTCTGGAACCACCTTGTGTATTCTGGACAAAAGCAAAACCCATTCAATCCGGAATAAATATGGGCAGTTGATAAATTATGCATCCTGAAAGTCTGGCTTGCTCAGCATGACATGACCGCATGGCAAACAGCGTCAGCAGTTCCCGAATTGGTCCCTGTGGAGCTGCAAAGAGCTGCGCAAGCTCCTGTACTGTGCGTAGCCAACAGCAGCGTGACAGAGTTTGCTGAGATAAAGTTATTCAAGGTACTGAAAATACAAGCTGACGGGGTATTTTAAAGAGTAACTGAAGTCCACTGTTAATATAAGCAAAGTAACATAAATAGGAAAAATAATCCTGGTGGTGGAGCCCATCTGAGCGTCCGGGAATCACCATGACCGGTCCTCTCCAAGCTTCCACTCTGTTCGCCGCGGCAGTCAAAAAGGTAAACAGGCTGCCGGGAATTGTCAGTGACGGGCTAAAGCAAAAAACCACAATTCTGCATGAAATGAACCTTTGCACCGCCCGATGCGTGGCAGAGCAGGAGCTCGGCGTGCTTCGGGCAGGGTGACGAGAGACGGCAGAGCGAGGCTTTGGGCCTCCGCTGGTATCGGGTTCCGCAGGTACAGAGAGCGGGAAGAGCCACGGAAGGAGGGGCTTCTGGTATCGCAGCCAGGTTTTCGAGCTGGTCTTCGGGCACGGGTCACCAGGCCAGCCAAGCCCAAACAGCACCGCGGGGCCGCTGCCGAAGTACTTGTTAGTGTTAAGGCGATAGGCACATACACAGTGAGCGATGCTGGAGAAGACTTAGTGGGATGTGGTGTGTTCTCATATACGATTTTAAATGGTTCCACCTGTGCTATTGCACTGCCTAATTTAGTTTTTTATTTATATATATATTTATATATATTATATATGTTTTTAATATATCTATTTTTATATATATTTTCAAATTTATTTTTCCATGGGAACGTTTCCCTCAGCCCAACACCTTGTTTACCTGTGGGTCACTCTCAGGCAGCTGCTGCTTTTTCAGCTTTCTGTGCTGCAGCCATTTCCTGCAGATGCAGATTCGCGCTCTTCAGGCAATGGCATCTTAGCGCTGTCTTCCCAGGTGTGGTTTTTGGTAGCCCTAATAGAGGGGCTGATACGTACGCGGTCCTGAGAATTCACACTGTCTAGTAAAAGTATACAGACGTTTCTGTACAAGTTCCAATGTCTAACTGCTGCCTGTGCGCTTACGGCAGCGCTGTTGGTGTGGGTTTGACTTCATGGGTTCTTCTGGCTCCGAGACTGGATTCTCTAAGGGCCGGAGAGGAAGGGGAGGCTGGCACCAGAGGGGGGAGAGCCCACAGTCCCAGCTGCAGCCTGTTGGCCTGAAGGCTTCGTCTACACCGGGAGACAGGCCGGGGCCACGGCTGGCCGTCCCCTGCACTGGGGCTGCTCTGTCCCCAGCGGGCTCGGCAGGGGCCAGCTTGGGCTCCTGAGCATGGTTTGGAGGGGAAGGGGAGCAGCCCGGAGCAGGGATCACTGCCAGCCCTGGGCGGACCAGGCTGCCCTGCTGTGGGCGTGAGCCGTGCTGTGCCAGCAGGTTCCTACGCCACGGGATGGGTCCTGATACATTTTGTGAGGCTGTGAATACCCGGGTCCTGGATGCAAATGTCCACGGGGCCTCCTGGGCACGGTGCTGAGCCCAGTGATAACTGGTGCATATACTGCTTGTGTGGGAAGTATGGCATCAACAGGTCCCTCACCTATATTTCAACATAAATAAAAACTTGCTACTGAGGTTTTAGGTTAGGAAACTTTACCACCTTCCTTATGACTGGATATATTTGCTGCCTCTGGATTTTCTGTGCCAGGACAGTGGTCGTTTTATCAAGTGCTTTGTCCTTGTGTCTGCTGGAGGAAACTCTTGCAAGAAGAGGACACTGGTAGCAAGAAATTGGTTGCTACTTTGAGAATGTGGTGGATGTGCTTTGACCTTGGCTCATTTTTGCTTTGCTTTTTGAAATGTGGATTGAAACGGTGGATTGAAATGCATTTTGTTGACGACCCTCACATTTTGATGCGCACCCTGTTGCGGGCACTAAACCCCTCCGGCATTGAGATGAGATACCACCATGGGCAGGAAACCGCCTTGGCTGTCCCTGCCTCCATCGTCTCGCGGGTCCTTATTGCCACCTCCCGTGGTCGGAAGCGATTCTGTTAACCTCGAGCCTTATACCACTTTTTCTAGGCAAGTTTTCTCTTTCAGCTGAGAATCAACAGGAGGCGGGAGAAGCTTCTGCCCCAGGCTGCCTGGGGATGCCTGGGGTCACTTGTGCTCCCCGGTACCTTGCCCCACACCAGAAAGCTTTGCTGACTAATGACTGCTGCCTACGTTGCATTTATGTCTGTCCTGGTTTCTGCTGGGATAGAGTTCATTTGCTTCTTAGTAGCCGGTATGGGGCTGGGTTTTGGATTTAGGATGAGAATACTGTTGATAACACACTGATGTTTTGGTTCTTGCTGAGCAGAGTTTACACCAGTCAAGGACTTTTCAGCTTCCCGTGCTCTGCCGGGTGCACAAGGAGCTGGGAGGGGGCACAGCCAGGGGGGCTGACCCAGACTGGCCACAGGGCTATTCCATACTGTATGGCGTCATGCCCAGTGTATAAACTGGGGCAAGACGAAGGAAGTGGGGGGATGTTTGGAGTGATGGTGTTGGTCTTCCCAAGTCACCGTTGTGCGTGATGGAGCCCTGCTTTCCTGGAGATGGCTGAACAGCTGCCTGCCGATGGGAAGCAGTGAATGAATTCCTTGCTTTGCTTTGCTTGTGTGCGTGGCTTTTGCTTTACCCATTAAACTGTCTTTATCTCAACCCATGAGTTTTCCCACTTTTACTCTTCTGATTCTCTGCCCCATCCCACCGGGGGGGGAGTGAGCGAGCGGCTGCGTGGTGCTTAGTTGCCAGCTGAGGTTAAACCACGACAGTGTCCAAGGTCTCCGTCTCTCCTGCCATCACCAGGCAGGAATCAGATCCAGTACCCAAGTTTTCAACTCCAGTTGCCTTTATCTCTGTCAGATGTGAGCAATAAAGCGGCAGCGCCGTGGCTCAGGTTTGGCCATATGGTA
Source organism: Nipponia nippon (assembly GCF_047370975.1). Classification (NCBI taxonomy): domain Eukaryota; kingdom Metazoa; phylum Chordata; class Aves; order Pelecaniformes; family Threskiornithidae; genus Nipponia; species Nipponia nippon. The sequence continues at coordinate 12,475,289 of NW_028262290.1, read as the reverse complement.
ACTCGATAACCACAGGTAATTACACGGTGGTGGAAACTGGATGTTGACTTACCTTGACTTACCTTGGTTTCCTTTGCACACAGAGTACACTTGCTAATTACTGTAGAGCATACACAGAGCCGCTCTGTCTCTCAGCGTATTTGGTGTCTGCGTTTTTGGTCTTGTTAAGAGCTATTTTCTCCTGCAAATGACATCTGGAAACAGATAGTGCATATAGACGTTATTTGCAAGCCCAGCTTGGGGCATTTAAATAAGAGGTCTCTTGGTTTCATGTGTCTGATCACATCAGCATGACCTGGCGCCATTCTGCGCCGTACAGTACCTACACAGTACCTGTCGGCTACTGTATTTGTCACATACCATCTTTATAATCCGATAAATTAAAGCCTGTAATGGGAAGGCATTTCTCATCTCAGGCTTCTGCATTACCAGTCATCCCTGCCCGCTGCTGCTATGACGACTCTTCCGATGCCCTGGAACAATACGCTGGGGAGCTGCACACCTTAAAAATACCCTTATAACCTGCACTGAAGGACCGGCATACCTGTAGAAAGGATTATCTTGATTTTATTCAGTTATATTTGGACAAGTAAATGAAGGTGCTTATTTGCCAAATGCAAAACGGAGAAGAACACAGCATTCAAAGGTTTAAAAGACACGAGCATGCGGAAATGCGATTGCATCTGCATTAGCCGGGTGTATGATACTGTCTTTAAAAGCCCTGCGTGGTTCAGCCAGTGAGATGCTTGAGGCTTCAAAATCTTTTATCCTGGTACAGCCGCTGCAGCGCTGGGGAGCGTGGCCGGGAGGGAGTCCTGCACCGGGCCACGTGTCTTTTGTAACGCTGGAAGCGTTGCAGTGGGCAGAGCTGGGTGTGAGCCTTGTACTCAATCTTATCTGAAGGCAGCTGATGAGCTTCCCTGGGCCTGGTGACCCAATTAAGCAGTGGATGATGGTGCTGGGAGACAGCGCTGTCTGCCACTGTCAAACGTAAAGGTAAAAGCAATACACTGGGTCTTTTGTTTCATGCTGGAATGTAAACGGAGAATTATATTTTAAACATACTACTACTAACTTGCTCTTAATTCCCACCAACGCTGATGGGAACCAAACAGCTTGCGGTGGAGCTGGCTGCAGGGTGAGCTGCGGCCGCGGCAGCTCTGGTTTCTGGGCAGCGGTGGGACGTGACCCCTCGCGGGGAGGCTCCCGCCGCTGTTGCCGGCCGCCCCGGGGACGGGGTTCGCAGTGGCGCGGAGCAACCGGCACCCTCCGCGCAGAGCAGCAGCTCGGTCCTGAAGCCCTGCTCCAGGGCGGGGGGGTTTTGGGAGACAAGAGCTTAATTTGTTTTTCTTTTTGGCTGATGCTTATAGAAGACAAAGACTTATAGATGGAGAATTTGAAGGCGGAGGATATTAGTTGATGTTTCTTCATTTGTATATAATTAGATTTTCATTAATGCCTTATTTGTTGTTATTGTTAAAAATACAGAATGTGAAAGCTGGAAGCCTTGTTTTCTGTGGATTTCTACTTATTTTGATTATGTGGAAGGAGGAGAAAATATCATGGGTATAACCAATAGATGTCTGCTGGAATCATACCCCTATAATTATTCTAAGTATTAATTTTTCTGTTTTTGTCTTGAGGAGCCACAGGAGTTAAAATTAAGCATCATAATTAAAAATGGCATAAATTACGTTCTAACTTCCATGGCACACTATGTACCGGTCGGTTTGTGCCCACTTGAAGTGAAAGGGAATCCCTGTGCTGGTGGTTTATACCTGAATAAAGCACGAGATGGTAATTTCCAGGGAAGGATGCCGGTTCACTCTGGCATCGTGGATACGTCCCAAAGCAGAGGAGTCCAGAGTCAGGTCTTCATAAAGCACTATTGAGACTTTGGCCGTAATATAATGTTTTAAAACAACAGAGATGCAGGGATATATTCCCTGCTGAGGCATACTGTGATGAACGAGAGCACCGGGAAGATGCCTGCTGATCTTTATGGGCTACTTCAGCTGCAGAAACTAATTACAAGTATTTTTCCAGAGTTTTTTTCTAGGCTGTGACCCCTAGTTTTTCTTAATAATAAAAATCATTATTGATTTTTCTGCTTGCTGAGTCTCAGCAGTAATTTACACTGCCCTTGAACTGCCCCTCAAGATCTGCTTTTCCCCCAGGGTCCAGTGTAACTCTTAAACAGGACCTAAAACTTGAAGCTTAATCATAAATAATTGCATTAATAACAAAAGCCCTAATGTGTTAAGAGTTGTCTGTGTGTTTTAACTTAACTAACTTTAGGAAACCGCACTTTTGTGGTGGGGGCGGGATATTTGCATTTGTTTTGGGGAAGTTTAGAGTTTTCTAAAGGAAAAGCTTAAAAATAAATTAAAATAGGGAAAAAATGGTTTGACACTAGTTTGTATTCTTCCCTTGTTGCTCTTGGCTTTCCTACCCACTAAAATAGGATTACGCAGTTCTAGCATGGGCTAGATATTACAGGCTTCAGGTTATTAAAGCTGGGTGGTACCTACTCTCCTCCTCCCCCATTTCACCCTATCCTTTTTTTCTCTGCAATCTTATTATTGCGTGATAAGATCTTTCTCCTGCTGTACATCTCCATTTGCTTATCTGGTGTCACAGGTGAATTATTAAGAGAAGCCATCATTACTGGGGTTTTATTAATGATCAAATGATGATCAACTGATAATTAATTGATGACAATGAAAATCAGATGGTAATCAAATGGTGATTAAGCAGTAATTGAATGTTAAACAGTGATTTAGAGGATGGGTTAGATGGTGATTAGACAGTAGTCAAACACTCTACTACTTACTACACCTCTAATAATAGCTGGATATATAAACGTTGCTAGCAAACAATATACCTTTAGACCTAATGTAAAATGTCACTTACCTCATTATAGATACCAGATGCCAGGGAAGGCATCTCTCAGCCTTGAGGAGTAACCTTCAGAGCCATCCCTGCCCAAGGGGAGATCATGGCCGCACAGGAGAGTGCAACGGGCTCGGAGGGGCTGCAGATTTTTATAGCATAACGCGATTGACTCAGTCAAACCCCCCATTGGTGCATGTGCAGGACCACAGCTGTAGCAGTTTTAATTATGTCTAGTCTCAGCCCAGGCTGATGCTCTTAGCTCCTGGTAAGCTGTGGCCTAGACTCCTTCGTTCCCGAGAAGATGCATCCTAGCACAATTCTCAAGGTTTGCCCAGCAGGGCCTATTTCAGTCAGGCCTTCTTGTCGGTGATGCCTGAACCAAAGTGCTGTTTGCTCACTCGGTGGGGGCATCCATCACACTTGGAGGGAGACGTGGAGGCCAGAAGGGCACCAGCTGCCGGTGGGGAAGGCTACGCTCTATCTCGACTGGTATGAACATGCCAAAGCTCTTGCATGGGCAGGGAGATGGGCGTTGGGCAAGCTTCTGCCTGCTGGAGAGGGAAGGGCTGTACTCCCAACGAAGGCAGCTGCTGGTGCAGAAGGCAGGAGTTAAAATCCTTCCCCCTGAAAGCCAAGTTACCGTGACACAGGTTCAGCTTTTGCAAAGGTTGAGTTGGGAATAGGTGAAACAACAATGCTTGGCAGCGCTGAACCCTACAGATCAGTACTCGGTCCCTCAGCAGAGGAGGACCAGGTCGGGGAACATTTAAACAATGTGGGTGGCAGGTGTCAGCACGAGGCCACTCTCAACTCGTGAACGGTGGTGGTGATCCTGGGGCCTGGACGACAGCGAACATCACTCCTGTTTTCAGGAACAGCAAGGAGGAGGATGAGGGAAGCTGCAGGACGGCCAGCCTCACCACGATCCCTGGGAAGGTGATGGAGGCAAGTAGACCTGGAAACTGTTCCCAAACCTACAAAGGACAAGAAGGTGACGGGGAGTAGCCAGCATCAATTTATGAAGGGAAAACCAAGCTTAACCAACTGGCTGAACAGCTGTGCCCAGGGGGCTGTGATCAGCGGCACAACGTCCAGCTGGAGGCCAGTCACTAGTGGTGTGCCCCAGGTGTTGCCACCAGACCAAGGGAGGTGATCCTTCCCTCTGCTCAGCACTGGTGAGACAGCTCTGGGTGCTGCGTCCAGTGCTGGGCTCCCCAACAAGAGAGACATGGACGTACTGGAGTGAAGGGCCATGAAGATGATTAATAGTTTGGAGCATCTGTCAGACAAGGAGAGGCTGAGAGAGCTGGGACTGCTCAGCCTGGAGAAGAGAAGGCTCAGGGGGATCTTATTCATGTGGATAAACATCTGATGGATGGAGGAAGTAAAGAAAACGGAGCTGGAGTCTTCTGAGTGGTGCCCAGTGACAGGACAAGAGACAATGGTCATGAACTGAGACACAGGAAATTCCATTTAAACATAAGAAAAAACTTTTTTCACTGTTCAGGTGGTCAAACACCTGGGCAGGTCACCCAGAGAGGCTGTGGAGTCTCCATGCCTGGAAATACTCAAAACGCACCTGGCCTTGACCCTGAGCGCTCCGTGCTGGCTGCCCTGCTCTGGGCAGGAGGGTGGCCTGGACAGTCCCAACGGGGACTTCTGACTTAATTTCAAAGCTGTGGAGACAAGAAGGGTACAGCCCAGCACTGCGAAGCATAGACAGGGATCAGCTAAACAGGAAACCATCAAAGAAAGAATTCAGTCCCACTTCTTTTTCTAGTGGTTTTCCTCCTGAGGCTTTCAAGCTCTTACATGCAAAAGCACCGAGAGTGCTGGCTGTGCCAGTCTGCTCACAGTATTGTAGAATTTAATTTACAAATGTAATAAAAAGCCAATAAAAATTAATGTTAATTCCAGGGACCTGAAGCAAGCTGAGTACAGTGGTGTCCGTTCTTGAATTGCTACCATTGCACAACGCCATTCAGTCCCCGGCTGCTCGCCAGCCCTTGTCGGAGATGCCCATAAGGCTGCTAAGGAACTTCAGCCTTCAGCACCGTACAGCCAGCACCCCGCTGCACTGGCTCCCGAGTGGCATCGGGGTATGTGGGATGTACCTGTAGATGCCATTGACACCCAGGTGCTCAAATGTTTTCTGGGCCCACTTAGTGAGAGCTTCGTCATTGGGCGGCAGAGCATCAAGGGACGGCATATCAGGAAGAAGCGCCATGAATTTGACCCGATTGATCAGCTGTGGCGCTGTGCTCCTCGCTTTCCCGACACTCCGGTGAGAGGAGCATCAGCATGTCAAACCCACCAGTGTAAATTCATGTATTTCTGGGTTAAGGCCTTCCATAAATCCTGACCCCCACTGTGGTTTCCCGTGTGTTGTCCAGCTGCTCGCTTAACACTAACCCATGCAGTTAATGCCTTATATACCACCAGAAGGCAGTATGTAACTCAGGAGTGGTGGTGGGGGTCTCTTCTAATACCAAGAGCATGGCTGTTAGTCCTGCACACTGGCTGCTACCCCCATCTTGCTGAGCAAGCTTTGCTTGGCTGGATGACAGGCAGCTCCTTCCACCACCTCACCCCCTTCACATACTTTGCTGGGAGGGGAGGTGGGGTGTGGGTATGTGTGTCTGCGCGTGTGGCAGGGCTGCCTGAGCCCAGGCAGGGGGGGGGCTGCCTTCCTTCACCTTTTAGCCTCAAGATCCAACGTGCAAGATCATCTCCCAAAATGAGGACATCCAGCTGAAAAGGTCTGCAAGGCTGCTTAGGTCCCAGCGCAACCACAGGGCAGACAGTATGCTGGGCTTGTTTGAAAGCTCTTTTTTCATCTTTTCCACATACAAACTGGTTCCTCTTTCTTGCTGCATTATACAGGGGCCTTAAAACCTGTGCTTAGCATGGGATAAACTGGCACCAGTACCCCAGTAATCGTACAAAGTGCTGCACATCAACCTTGTTTTGGGGCTCAGCTGTATCAAGTTTTGTTCGTTTCCGTAATCCAGCAGGCTCCTTGCCAGATGATGCCTAAAAATTGTACTTCATTTGCTGGTCCTCGTCCTCATTTCCCACCCCTGCCCTCAGATGGTGCCCATGACACTGCTCGGTGCTTCCCCGAGATCCTGCTGGGTAGGTCCAGTCAGCAGGATGTCGCCAACATAACAGTGTGGGTGACACACTGGGGACAGGCTGCACTCCTCCAAGGACTGAGCCACAACCCCGTGACGGACCGTGGGGCTGTGCAGGTATCCCTGAGGCAGCAGCTGGTGCTGTTTGAGGGTTACAGGCGTGTCAGGGGGATCGGCACAATGGTGGGAGCCACAGTCCTCCCTGGCACAAGCTCCGGGGTCCAAGCTGGTTAGGTACCGATGGAATATTTTCCCCTAGTAGGGGACAATCTGTTAACAGATCGTGCCCCGTGATACGTTCAGACACTCCCATACTCCTCCCTTGATCCAGAAACTGGGGGTGCCCTGCTAGTTACAAGATTACAAAATCTTCTTGATCCAACCCTTCCTCCTTTCCAAATTCATTAGTATTCATCTGTTTATTCTTCTGGTGATGGGACTGATTTCTATGAATTAGGGCTGCTTCTGCACCCATAACCAGCAGGGCCCTAACCTGTTATTTCTTATGCTGGCTCCAATACATAGAATCATAGAATCGTTAAGATTGGAAAAGACCCTTAAGATCATCGAGTCCAACCGTTAACCCAGCACTGCCAAGGCCACCACTATACCATGTCCTCAAGCACCACGTCTACCCGTCTTTTAAATACCTCCAGGGATGGGGACTCAACCACTTCCCTGGGCAGCCCGTTCCAGTGCCTGACCACCCCTTCGGTGAAGAAATTTTTCCTAATATCCCACCTAAACCTCCCCTGGCGCAGCTTGAGGCCGGTTCCTCTTGTCCTATCGCTTGTTACCAGGGAGAAGAGGCCGACCCCCACCTCGCTACAGCCTCCTTTCAGGTAGCTGTAGAGAGCAATAAGGTCTCCCCTCAGCCTCCTCTTCTCCAGACTAAACAACCCCAGCTCCCTCAGCCGCTCCTCATAAGACTTGTGCTCCAGACCCTTCACCAGCTTCGTTGCCCTTCTCTGGACACGCTCCAGCACCTCGATGTCCTTCTTGTACTGAGGGGCCCAAAACTATAGTACAAACAGAAGGGGTGGACAGTCTTCTCCCTGGCCCGATCCCTTCACCAGCTGTAGTGAAGGGGGACCGCACACTCCCTGTTCTTGTTTCCAGGGAAAAAAGTTGGGGTAGTTAGGGGCAGGTGAAGAAGACTCATTTTCACTGCAAACGGAGGGTGACGCAGATGGGACCAGTGTCCTGGGGCTCTGCACTTCCCTTTGCCCCTTCTCCTTTGCTCTTCCTTTCTTAAGGAGTCCATTTGCCACCTAGCCACTCCAGCCTGCCTTAGTGCCATGAACGCCTCTTTCTGAATAACCTTTCCCTTCAGCTGTTGCATATGCCTCTTTTCCAGTCTGATAATCACCAAGCTGTCCCAGTGCTAGAGTAACATCCCCCACTGGCTTTCTGACAGCAGCCCCTAGCAAGAATATTATGCCAGGTATAAAAGGCTCTATACCAAGACTGAAAGTTACATGAATAAACACCTTGCCCCCAACATTAGTCATGTTACAGTTGCACTGGAAGAAATATTTGTGCCTTTAAATAGCGTGACAGGACTTTTCAGCTATGGCTATTTAATTATTTTTCTGTCCTCTATAGAGGAAAACTAACTTCTTGTAGTACAGGGGCAGACAACAGACCTCTTTTCACTGTATATTCAGTCTCACTAATGGTTCCTTTAACAGGAAAATTGACACTTTGGAATCATCAGTCCTGGCAAACTATCCAACACCTTTATTTCCAATTGCATTGTTCATTTGTGATACAAAAGTCAAACCTCCACAAATAGCTCTTCAGAACAAAAAACTAGATGATTTATACATAAACAATTACATACAGCATTTATAATGTGCAGTACAAAAGGTACACTATTTGGATGAGACACAATTGCGTATCATGCCAAGATTTCAACACATGTTAATTATATAGACTAGTGCTGATGGTTACATTTCATAGAGACACTCGTAGGTACTGCCTTAAAGCACAGAAAAGATACAGTCTGAAAAGCTGTACCTGTCTCATCCTCAGTCCCCAACTCCCCATTTCAGGTCCTTCTCCATATTCATAGAACAGTTCTGAATTCATCAAAAATGAAGCTAGGCACATGTGCTTCAACAACCTAAGGCAAACAGGAAGGCACAGTCAGGTATTTTCTTCATTATTCATTGGTATGCTCTCTTCATCCATTAACAAGCACATCTAGTCTCTGAATCAAGCACACAACGCTACTGACCTGAACCAGCCCAGCTTTAGGATGCGCTCCTGGGTGTGTTCTTGCTTGTGTGCAAAGCAAGGAAGGAACACTGTGTCAAGCAGGTAAGGCAAGCCCCGGCCTGTCAGGAATTGCCGTGACCACCGGTATTGTGTAAGACTGGAGGAACACTGACACCCTCTCTGCTGTTTCTCCACACAGCACCAGGCTGAAGTGGAAGCTGGCACAGGTACCAGATACACGAGCTGCAAGGGGGGTGAGACATGGGGACTTTCTAGTACATTGCGCTGTGGGCTGGGAACAAGAGAGAAACTGGAAGAATCTCTCTCTTCTATTTGCGAGTATTAGCTGGGAAATGGCTTCTTCAAGAATCACTGAGGTACAGCTTATAGCAAATAGGATAATGACTTATTTTTAATACCACATATAAATAATATATCATCATCAAATGCAGTTAAGTTGCATTTAACCCTAAAATAAAGTCTCTCTACAAACCCAGACTTCCAGAACTTCCCTTGCATGTGAAATAAACAAGCTGCCTGGGAAGCCATGCTTTGGCAGGAAGGGAAGGAAATGAAGGACTGGAGATGGTGTTTCACCAAAATTTAGACTTGCTAATTAGCTTTTTGCCCTGCACTTAGCGTACTGCAAGTTTATTATTACTCAATTCTGCAACATCTCAGAACTTCTATTTTATTTCTTCTGTTCCCAAAAGCCCCCCAGCAATGTACAGGCTCTCTGAAGATTAAACGGAACAGACTCTTTTTAAATCCACTCAAAGTTGAAATCCTTTCTATATTTTGTATCTCCTCCGTATTTTCTAGAAAATTTTTCCGTAAGGATACTATGATGAGTATAGGAATAGTTACACAAAGTATGCGAGTAACACAATTTGTAGTTCATACAGGGTAATAGAATTCATTATGACCTATTGTTATAGGGTAACAGATTTTTCATCTGTGTTTCCTTTTGGCAATCTTTTACAGATGTCTGAAAAGGGTCAATACTTCTTTTTGGACAAGGTTAACAAGTCCATTATTTTGGATCTTTGTTTACAGATGATGCCATGTTCCAGAGTAGATACGTGTGATCAAACTGCTAGTACATAACCACAGCATAAACCAAGAGCTAGCTCATCTGAACAGGACTTCTCCTCAGTGAGAAGACATGGAATTCTTTCTTACCTTTCTTGGTAACTTTGTGTAGCGAATGTAATCTTCCAGGAACATGAGGGCACCCACTACATCAGCAGGCATTTCTGGTATCTTCTGGCTAAAATTAAACCACCATGAAGACCATACTCTTACTAGCCCATCAGTTATTTGGATAAAATTACATGAAAATGCCAACCTTTAAGTAACACCGTTCCCACTAGGTACCATGTGATTCCATTACAAAAAGAAACAGGATTTTAATCTTATATTTAGTCAAATATATTGTTATTACTATGTCAAATATACTCTGCTAGAAAAACATACTAAAAAAGCAGTGATAATACTACTGAAGCCCTCTTCACAGAGGTGGTACTTTGGGAAAAAGTAAAACACGGATACCTTGTGCACTGTTCCATCGTTGAACGAATAAACTGACCGATCAGAGCCAGAAATTGTTCTGTGTATCTTGAGTGAAACTGTTTCAACAGGGTAAGGAGTCCCAGAACCAAAGGAAGCCAGTCAATTTGATCAGCTGGCCGCTTGCACACCACTCCTGCACAGAGAAAAAAAAACCAAAACAACACGTTTATAAAACAGAACATATTCTTTATAGCAGAAGTAACCTTACGTAATATACTCTCATGAGGTTTTTTGCTGTGCCTCCCCTTCTGCTTGCCCACACATAAAAATGAAAAACTAACGTAGCGACTGCATTTCTTCCACAGCAAATGGCTTAATGATATTAACTAAGGCATAGGATGGAATGAGAAAGTTGGGAGTTTGGATTCTGTTTCCTACTCCATTGTTATTTGGCTTCAATATTATAACAAACCTGCCTGGACATGATGGACTAAAGTCAGAAACCAAGTATTTCCTATGCGGATAATTTTACTATCTTCTCTACAGATAATTTCACGTAGGTTTTCATTAGATTTAGACAAACAACAACTTATACAATACCTAAATTTCTGTTGTACTGAAGTTTCGGAAACTGGGAAATGAGAAACAGGAAGTTGACAGTGGGAAAATATGGCAGACGTTTTGTTGTTATGTAGATCTGAGGGGGGGGAAAAATAGGAATACAGTTTTTCCACACATTATTTTTTTTTCTCAGTTAATAATCAATAAAATAGAAAAAGCAAACTGTACCAAGCACCAGAATGTAAGCCTGACCTTATTTAATGGATTGTGAATGCCAGCAGCTTCCAGGTAAGCTGTGATTTCATACAGAAGAGTGTTGTCTTCTTTAGGATAAGGTAATGATGGGTTCTGATAATGTGCTTCAATGTCAGCCAGTATTGCTCTACAAAGAAAATAAATTGATTATATTAAATACTTATTTAAATTATCCCCAAATAAACCCTATGTGATACCACATGTCATATTAATTTAAAAACTTCAAAGACACAAAACCTATAAACGGTTACAAGCAAGAGTAAATCACCTTTTTTGGAATATCTTTTTACAAACATCATATTTATTTCAAAATCAGCACCACACACTTTTACTGTTCTTGCTTCTCATCCAAATATGACCTCAAATCCAGGTATAATCAAATGCAATTAGAAGCTGCCTTGTCCACTAGCATGTTCATACAAATTACTTGTCAAATTATTTATTTTTAATGTTTTTGTGGGGTTCAAATTCAAATACTCATCAACAAAAACCTGAATACACTCGGACTCCATATTTTGCCATAATTTAGATTTTAACGATTGCTGAGCTGATAATAATTACACCACAGTGATACACGCAGCCCTTCAGCACATTTTGGTTCTTACTTATTGAGATTTTCCAAAGCAGCAGCCAAATGCTTGGAGTCAAACCTGCAGGAATAATTTAATTCATTGGTAATCTGTCGTCTTAAAATCTGCATCTGACCAACCTGTTGAAACAAACAAACAAACAAACAAACAAAAGGGTGAGGTGTTATACTGAACGCAATGAACTAAGAGTAAAGTCAAACTACGGAAAAGCTTAATGAGTAACAATTTACAGTTAAATAGATTACACAAAGTCCCCATTACACCTAACGGACTCTGTAGGACTGCCCAAAGCAGGGACACACATAGTGGTTGGAGCTACTTCCTCATTTTGGTAACACAGCACTGATCCACAGTGCCTGCAGCCAGAACTGACAGACCCCAACTGTGCAGTGCAGTCAAAGGAGAGGCGTATTCACAGCGCTCAAGATTTACGCACAGTTCACGGTAGCAAATACAGGCAGTGTGAAAAGGGAACTAAAAAGGTAACAAGTATAAAACCCCAGTTCCTTGCTTTTTTTTCAGTGGCCAGTGAAAATGCCTGTAGTCTTTTCCCCACCTCTCCCTAGACCTTAGGGTCAGCAAATATGCCAAAATGCCAGGGATAAAAACCAACAGAGAGGCTTGTCACAGTCAACCTTCCCCTTCCTTCCCTGACCTTTCCTCTTCAGTAACATAAACAAACATTCACAGCACTCTGGAAAACACGGGTCGCAAAATATCGTTACGAAGACAAGACAAAGAGACACGTTAATGGGATAGCTTGCTTAAATTTTCAGCATGGTAGACTGCCTGCTGCATGAACAAGACAAGTTCAGGAAATGCTACTGCTCCAAACTTTAGCCTTAGGTACATTACGTTCACAAAGCACCTCAGGGAGTCTCAGAGCTCCTTCTGAGACTTGAGAACTTGGTCTTCTCAGATCAGATCTCTAGTGCCAGACTCCATTTTTGGCAAACTATCACATATGAATCTCAGCGCTAAACACTTTGTTGAGTGTGAGCTGTCTATACAAATGAAGCTCAAGAGCTCTCACAAATCCTGGCCTGCTTCACTTGTGATGTTACAGAATTCCAGGTCAACATAATACAACATTGTAAAATAAGCAGATTAACGTATATAACCAAAGAGCCTGGAGTGAATTCTGTGTGTATCACAAAGTCACATAAACCTACCTTCATTATGGAGTCTAAATATGCTGTCCAGATCTTCTGAGTTTTTGCAATTGCTGCAGAATAAACCTTGTTTGAATTTGCTGAGAACAGAAGAAGGGTGAGGCATTAAAAAAAGAACAAGTAAGAAGAGAAATAAATGCAAGTGTACAAAGACAATGGCTTTCTTCCATCTTAACTGGTAAGCACTTACCTATAATTCCTTTGAGAGGACTGACAGCATTCATAAGTGCCTTTAAAGTATCCTGTACTGTCCTGTCACGCAATATATTTTTCTGAAACATACTGAGGAAATTCTAAATAAAAGAAAAAAAAAGTAAGTAAAATCCTCACACATGAACTCTATGCTTAATCTTGGTAGTACAAGAGCCACATTTTTTTAACAGCAGGGAAAGAAAATTTCCACAGATGAAGAGCTGAGGAATTCTGTAGTTAGACTTTGTGCTTTTCTGAGTTATGCTAATCAGTGTTAGGACAATTAGCAGATCCCCCTCCTCAATATGTAATACCCACTGTAGACAACTATTAATTCAATTTTTGAGGAAGAACTGTCTTCATCAATACTTATTTTCCTTAAAATCTTTAACCAGGCCAGGACTGGATTCTTCTCAGAAAACAAAAAAAACTTGGTTTCACATAGAGGTATTAGGGAAAAACTCGTTACATAGAACTGACACCTTATTCATATCATGGTAGACTCAAAGAATCTAATTCTTTGTTGATATCTAGAGACAAAAATAGAAGTTGACCTGAGATCAACATTTAAATGTACACAAAGTGTACATCTTCAAAAGGCAGTCCTTGCAAACCACCGTTTAATGCAACGCATAGCCTGGTGTTACACAGCACCATTTATTCAAGAGTATCAACTTTCATTATTGTATCTGTAACTGAAATTCTTACCTTTGGGTTTGAACACCCATTTTTCAAATGCTTTTGATTTCAATTTACCATTTCAAAAATTAACAGATTTTTTTATTTCACTAGAATAAAAGCATTGTGACCTTGAGAAACCGAAGTTCAAAACTTACCTGCAGTTCCTTTACAATCATGAAACACAGCAGCCTGTCTAAACCGTTGAGACCAAAGGTACCTAAAGTATCTTGGATCTCTGAGAAGAGACAACTATTGGTTACTTCCTGATGAGTTTTGACATCATACCAGGTGTTCATTTGGTCAATGTAACATGTGATTCTGAGGAAAAATTAAACAAACAACTACTTCAGAATAAGCCGCAGACAGTTCCTGTGATAATCTGAGTAATGTGTTGTCTTATTTGGGCAGAGATTAGAAAGACTCTCTAAGTATCTCAGGTGATGTTTAGTTACTCCTCTCTCCGCAACGGTTCTGTCACCCTTCCCTGGTTTCTCTCTCCTCTATTTGTGTAACACAGTTTTCCTTCTTAGACTAAAATCACAACTTTTCTAGACTAATATTTAAAATGTACAGGACAGATTGGGTAAATTTGGTTTTAGATAAAGATAGTGATATGACAGCTACGGAAAAACTATTTGTTTTATATTTTGCTTGTATATGGTGCAATTGGAGCAATCCAATGCATGGTGCTGTAACACAAGCTCGTGACACGCAGTACTTACTTTGGGTCTGTGATCCTCAGGATTTCTCTACAAAGCCGACCAATAAATGTTACAGATTCATCCACAGGTGTGAATTTTGGTATAGGAATATGGGTAGACTGGTATATGCTTTGCCAGTCTTGAATCTGAAAAATAAGTTTGAGTAATTTGCACTGTTACTATTGCATGTTTTTAATTCGCTTAGAAATTTTATTCCTTTTTTTTTAATTTAACAGTAGTACACCATAAAACAATATTGTAAATTACACACAGCAGAACACCATAAAAACAGAATAAAGCAAAGAGAAGAATAAGTCTTATGACAAAGAGCAAGCAGAAGATAAGTGTGGAGGCTGAGAGAACTAATTACCCTCCTGGTGAGAATTCCATCTGCTCCTTTCTGCAGTAAGACTAGCCACCATTTTGTTAGCTAAATTTAAGATCTATTCACTCCACCACTTGTGAAATATCACAAAAAGAGCTAGTAACTACTGCAATCTTTCTAAGCCTGCATTCTTATGGCTAACAACAGATACAGAGAGGACTACTGTGATTCAGTAGTTACCTTCTGTTTTCTTTGAGAAAGAGAGGAAGGGTATTGTTTACTGGCAAGAGATATTTAAATAAATAAAAAGTGTTAACATCCAAATATAAAGACATTTATCAACTTTTTACTCATTCTTGGTTTTTACTAGCACCTTTGTTCTTAAGAAGTTATTGCACTCCTGTTCCACATTGTAGTTAATAATACGAGACACTTCCTCTTGCCAAATTTTTAAACCATATATGTTGACATAATCCTGGATATATTCAAATGATCGATGGAACCCATCCATTGTAGCTGCCATTTCTTTCAGTTTGGGCATCAGTTCACTTGGCTACAAATGAAAAAAAAAGATAAAAACAAAACTGTGAACAGGTAGAATACAAAGAAAATGTAAAAGGCTTCTAAATGCTTTTACACAGCAACCTCTAGAGGATTTCAGTATGCTCCACCCAGAACTGAAAAGCACCGAGAAATTTATCAAAGGTTGTTTGATATCTGAAGTAATTCTTCTTACTAAATATTTTTTCCTCCTGCTTTTAACGTTTATTTTAGGCTTCAGTGGTATTGGTATACTATTGATTGATCTGGGACACTCAAGAATCCGGACAGGCTCAAAATAAGGAGTCACACTCCCTATTCTGTCGTTGCCTTTCTATGTTTACCTGGCTTATACATAGCCTGTGCTGTCATCAGTCATCACAGACAAAGACAAAACTGTGAACTCAGAACTGATTGGACACTTGGCAATAGAATAATTGAATTCTATGTACTCTTAGCAGTTTATAAACTTATTTTAACATCAAATAAGGCATTCCAAATAACCTTTAAGAAGGTCAAAAAGTGTACTTCTTTACAAAAAGGAAATCTGCACAGAAAAATATGAATTATTTTCTAGAAGATAGTATAATAAAATAGGTCCCAGCAAACCCAAGATACATAAAAAAAATCAAATCAAGCTGTTACACACCTTGGCTCTAGGATTAAAGATGAGTCCCCTGTGAAGGGCCAGGGCTACCCGTTTTACTAGCTCCTTCCTTATTCCATCCTCTAGTAACTGTTTTGGGTCCACCTAAGTAGAAGAAACATTTTTTTCTTAAAGTCAGAAAGGTATAAAAAGATATGAAGGATTTCGTTTGTACCAAGACAGATATTAAATACTTATGATGAATTGGAAAGCACTGCTAACAGATGCATTTTCCCACCAGTGCTTGTCCAAAGAATAAATATTGAAATACTTCTGCATAATAAATGATTCCTTTAAGTTGAACAGCAAAGGTTTGTAGTTCCCATATTCAACCTTTGTTAATGATCCACTGAGAACGTCGTACAATTCTAAGAAGCCAATATGCATTAAGAAGTGTATACTTCTTCAAGAATACTTGCTTCTGGTCCTGAAAGAGGTATCTTAATGTAGGAAGAGCACTCTTTGCCAATGGAAGAAACAGCTCTTCAGAAAACCTTGCAGTCATTTTTCCAGTAGGAAAGAAAAAAAAAAAAAAGTGTCATTGAAGGTTGATGAATGTCCTCATTCACAATGAGGACTGTGGGTTCTTAACAACCTTAAATAACACAGTTCTTATCGGAATGCCAAGTTAGGCGTCGCCATTTGAAAATTTGTATGCAAACTTATTTTTTCTTTTTATCTTTCCTCAAGGTCTTGCCTAATGTGCTGAAATATCTGTGATAAAGTGCTAATTGCTACTGAGTGACTTTCTCCTACTGGAATAACGGAACATTACCTTGATGATACCAACTAAAGTAGTTTTCATCATGAGGATACCTTCAGTGAAGATTGAAATTGCATGGGTTAGCTTGGCAACCTTTAACAGAAAGAGAAAATACAATTTATTGAAGTGATTCAGTAGATTCAAATAATTACTGTAAAAGGATATACATCTTTCCCAGTGGTAGCTTCCTATTTTAAAGTAATTTGCACTGATACATTTTCAATTTTACATCTTGTTCTAGACTTACTTATAGCACATAGTACAATAATAATCTTTCTTTTCATTAGATCAGTATAGGTATGTTACCAGTAAGAAAGAACAGGTAACTCTCAGAGGCTTTACAGAGATTACAGGAGGAAAGACCTAGCTGGCTATATCATGTGTGTACAAAACATCATGGATAAAACTCTAACTTGGTCCCTTTGAGCAGACTAGGGACACAGCCTGGTAGTTATTCCATAATAAAGCCTGCTGCCAGAAATGAGTCCACTTCAATACTTCCACTGATTTAATACAGTAGCACATTCACTTAGTTTTAAATTATTAGGTGAGCATCTTTAAGCTCAGAGTTCAGACAAGCCAGTCTTTTGCCTTTAAGACATTTACAACATAAATAGGGACAACATAGTTCAGACTTATAATTCTACAGAAATCAAAAGTGAAAAGCTTTTGTGTGAGATGATTAGTTTCCCCTCTACCTCCTCAAAATCAAAGAAATATTACTGAATATGCCTCCTCCTCCATCCCTGCTTCCCCCCCCCCCCAAAAAAAAAAAACCCAAAAAACAACAAACCCAAACAACCCTATCTTTACAAAGTTTAATGGGGGAGTCTAAACCTAGTGTTTAGGTCTGAACGTCAGCTTAATCCGAGACCACAGCCTGTTTGGATAAAACTCCTAACAAGTGAGCACTTTGGCAAAAACTGCTGGAAAAAGCTGGCACCTTAGTGGATAATTGGAGAGCTAAAAGATACATTCTTTGAGGGAAAGTTACTGGTCTACTCAGGGTTTTGCTCCTCATCTTCCTCTATTAAAAATAAAACCAAATAATATTAATGTTTGCTCACTCTTCCAGACTGATAACGGTGCAGAAAAAAAACCTACAAAAAGCCAATGATGCAGGAAAAAAACCTACGAAAAGCCAATGAGCAATAGCAGCTTTATCTGATGAAATCAACATGCCTCCATCCTGTCTTCACATTTGAGGGCAGCAAAAAGCTTAACCCTGCTGGCTTATTCAGTCTTCAACCTTCTTTTCCTGGAACAAGCATTCCAAATGTGGAGAGCTTCATTTCAGACTTGGGTTTTTAGTTTTTTTCTTCCCTCCTACCTGAATTAATCCAAAAATCTTTACCCTCATTTATAAATACATTTAGTTTTCCTCCCCTTTTCTACAAGGTCAAAAGTTTAAACTTTTACAAACAGAAGAGCAAAAGTTACTCATCTATCCTCAGGAAACCACTGTCAATTTTAGTTCTTACTCAGTCAACAAATCCAATTTCACCGTTAAAGTATAACTCTATGGAGCTGTACCTATTTAAACTTAGGTTGAAGTTGGCCACCTACGAGATATGCTTTTTCAGAATTCCCTATTTTAACTGCACCTCGTATCGTGGTCCAAGCTGAGCATAATCTCGTAGCTTGTCCTTATCAAGGCGAGTAGGCACTTCAATAATATCATGAGTCTGAAGCTTTATAATTTTGAGAAGAGATGTAAACATGCTTTCTGGAATTATCTGTAGAACCTTTGTAAATGAGAGAAGAAACAAACATAGTCAGTATATTCTCATTACAATTAATAAATCTTCAATTAAGGAAAAGTAATTAGAGAACAAGACAATTACGTTTCTTTAAATGCCTACCTTTCTAACATAGGAAACCAATTCGCCAGAATAATACTGCGATACACTGAGAAGATCGGGACTGTTTGCTTGATTGATGCGGAGAAGTGGCAAGTCAAGAGCAGAAGCAAGCTAGAAATGAAGTCAACACTTTAAATCCACGTCTGTTTTTCTCATATAAATTGCACATACACTTGAACTTTCTTGCTCAGGCTCTTAACCTACAACTCAAAGCACTAGATTCTTCCTAAAGAGCAGGTTTGCCAACAGGAAAAAAAAAAAAATTCTTAGAAGTCAAGAAAGTCCAACAGTCTATAATGCTACGCTCCCCTTATTCATTTTTTTTAAATCTTACCAGTTGTGTGAGATATTTTTTTGTTGTAATTTTACACTCCTCCCCATGCTATTTCCCATTCTTATTTCTACAGAAAATATTTTCATCTGATGCCAGATCTTCATCATGACAGACAAAGGGCATAGCCAACACAACTTTTGTAATTCCTTCAGCCTCCTCTGACACATGTGCAAAGGATCCCATCTATGCACCAATGTCTCTGGCAAATAGCTGGAATGGTTAGAGGCTGGATGATGAGATTTATTTGCCTAACAGCAGCAATATAATTGGTTGCATAAAAAAACATGCATAACTTGCTTTAATTTTCTTTAAAACTAACCTTCAGCTAATTTAATACAGTCTAAAAAATCTGGATATAGAAAATGTTGGTAAAAGGAAGTTTTGACTCTTTTGTGACTTCACAGCCTTAAGGCCTATTTAACAAATGCTTGGTCGATCTGCAGCGTTCAAGTACATTTACTGTTGTTCATACTTACCTTTAGGAAAGTGGCTCTGAGTTTAGTTACCATAGACGGACTGACTCTTATGCTTTCCTGCATAATAGATGTAAAGCTGGGGTAGGAAACAAATAAAACAAATCAGCTTCTTCCCCTGAAACTCTTATTTTCAGCTCTTAAATCATATGTCACCAGCACCAGTGTAATCTAGAAGTGGCACAGGAGATCACTAAAGAACTTCACTAAAGGAAGATTTTGGTCTGAAGAGATATTGGCTAGGAAAAACCTGTAAGATAAAGGGGCAGGTGGGGCAAAAGAAGAGGGCATCGGGGAGCGGTAACAGCCAAGGTGATGAAGCAGCAGCTCAGCAAAAATCACGCCATGGAAAAGATGTTCTCTAATATTTCTTTCCTTGTTTGTTCTTGGTTGAAACAGGAAACCCAGTATTTTGGAGAATGCTTAATTAGACTAAAGGCTGGAGACAGAAGTTTAACAAAATTGTTGTAGTTAGAATAGGATAGACAGTAAAAAGTTACAGTATCACTTAACCTGCAGCTAACAACATGACAAGGATGGCTGTTAAGTCTTATTCAAGTTGATGAGAGTTAAAAAGATTCAACAACTCATGGAACAAGGCTTCAAGATCGTTTTTAAATCGGAAAGTTTATAGTAATAATATTTAGGCATGTTATTTCCCACAAGTTTCGCGAATGATGACTGATTTAGAAGAAAAAGCTCCTGCTAAGATACCTGTCAATTAATTGCCAAGCATAAGAAAGATCACCAACTATCTGCATAGTGATCAAGACCTCTTCTTTAATGTTGATAGTTCGGATCATCTGATGGAGAAATTTGCGGGTGTCAGCCAGAAACTGGCAAACTTGCAGGTTAGTTTCCAGCTGGTGAAACTCTTGGACCTATATTTAAAAAACAAACAAACCAACCCCATAAAACAATGCCTTTTTTTTTTTCTGTTAATCTTTAAGGACAGCAATACAAATAGAATCAGTAAACTGACATATTTCTTCAGGATGTTATTAGAGTAAGACACTTAACAAATCCTGGCTTACTTTAGAGTGCATTAAATAATAAATTTCACAAAGTTACTCGAGGAGGTGTACTGTGAAACACCATACTGAGTATTCTTTTATACCCTGGAAGCAGAAGAAACGTACACACAAGTACGGATATTTTTATTTTGCCTTTCAAATTACTCTCTCTAGCTTCAAATGAATTTATTTTCAGCATTTCTAATAAAATGAATAATATTGCCAAATAATGTTTAATACTGAATTAATTTCTTTGAAAAACCCTACTAATCCACAGCTGTAGGTGGCATGATTTTTCATGCTATATCCCTTATTTTACAATCACAAGGTCTATAAACAAGTCCTGCTGCCTGTATATATAAAACTGCAAAGATCTACAGACTTAAACAATTGTTAAAGTGCAGATCTGTTTTGTAACTCATCTACTGAAAGTCAGTGCATGTGTATCAAATGCTATTTTTCAAAAGGATGAGGTCATTTATCTCAAAATTTCTTTGCCATACCTCCTCCAGTGCCTGTATTAGCTGCACGGTTTTTCTGCCTGCTGCAGTCGAATCATCGTAGTTTAGAGACATTATTTGCTTGGAGATTTCTCTGAACCAAGCCTGAAGATTTTCTATGTAAGAAAAATTTCATCAAATCTTTGCATGTATGATAAACAACAAAGACACAGGGAACTTGCTAGTCAAACCAAACCAAACCAAACCAACCAAACAAAAAAGCTATACATATAGAAAATTGTTTTAAAAGTTTTCATCTTACTCTTACATTTCTAATCTTTCAACATGCAGACTTGTAAAGTGGCAAATGCTCAGGTAAGTTTCACATACAACATAAAAAAAAAACCAACAACAACAAGTACCAATGCAAATGGTCATTATAAAATCTATATTAAGATGATAAAGCCCTTTAAATCATAAATTTGTGTTTTATGAACTGTTAGTTGCCTTGACAGTTGCAATTGCTATGTTTTAGCTACAAGTTTGCTGACATAAAAAAGATAAAGGGAAATATTTCAGTAAGGTAATCCTGCTTTTAAGTGGAAGTGAGTGAGAAAATTGCCTGTGTTATAAGTTTTGTTGTTTTGGATTGATCACAAATATTGCCCTTACATTGACACTTTATGCAGTCCTCCTGATCAAATGAGAGAGTGATTTAGAATTCTTATTCTTACACCAGTTCAAGAAAAGAAAAAAAAATAGAAAAAACACCAACACGATATTTCAAAAAACAGATCAAGAAATTTGGAAAGAAATACGGATTCAATGCCTTTAAGTCCTTGGAGAACTTGAAGAATACCACTAAGTGCAGATAAGAAGTAAAAGAAGGTTTGAAAAAATGCTGATACAACAGAAATCCAGGTTACAGCTAGGGAAAAAATGAGAGGAGAGGTTAAACTAGCCCCATATTTAACGGGCATTGTCTTCGCACTTCTTCATACACAGAACTCAGTGACATGAACTCCATTATACACAGAAAAGTGAACTGGCATTTCACCATCTTACCTGGCATATCTAAATAAAGTGATAAAAATATTTTTAAAAACATGGTCATCTAAATATTAGGCACCTAAATATGACTTACATATGGAAGATATGCAGAAACCTAAATAAGACAGCATGTAAGAGACCTCTGCGGCAGCTGAGGGACATGAAAATTTTTCTTCTTATCAGTATTAGCCTCATGTATTTTCTTTTGGTACCAGCTTAGAAATAAAAAATAAAATTACTTTTTCCCCCCAGTTTAGTTTTTAATAATTACCATTTTTCTCCACTCTAGTAAGAGGTTTAACTCCCGAGAAGACATCGGCAAGCTCAGTCATCCTTTCAGATCCCTCTTTTTTATAGTTCTCCCATTTTGTCTGTTTTTCTGACAGCATCTGCTTGAACATCTATTGAAAAACAAAGCATTTGGTTTACAAAACTGGCAAGCAGGCATACTACAATAAATAATATAAAATACTGAAAACAGATGGAACTGACTGACAGTGATGACTACATAACTTCAAGATCTTGCCACAATATTAAATACAGAATTAAAAATAATAAGAAATACAGCCAGTGTGATGGACATACAGTGACAGAAATCAACTGAATTTTAAAAAAACAGTATAATGCAGATATTGTTGATTTTTAGTCACTTATAAAGATATTCAGTGACTTTTTTAGCTTAGACACCCTGGAAGACTGGTCTAATGTTGACTTATACTTCACAGAGTCATCTCAGCCTATGCAGAGAAATCCAATTCAAAAAAGCATGTACTTGAAGTTAAGCATACTCTTATATATTCTACCGGGTTAGTATCAGAGCATTAATGGGGAATCTTTCAGAAATGGCAGAACTTCATACATAGGTGTAAGAGTTTTCTTAGCAGCTTATTCTCAACATACATAGGCTTTTGTCTCTGTTTAAAAGAAAGCCTAAAAAAGAGAAGTATGGCAGGATAAAAATTTACACAGCTTCCTCAGATTTTATTATGCCTGTTATCAGGATGTTCATGGAAAATTCTGAGTAAATATAAATAGGTTGGGTAAGAATTACAACTGCCAATTATTGAGAAGACTGCAAAAGTCACTTCCAAGCAACAGTAGTTTGTAATTTTCTACAGAAAACTCACAATTAACAAATCAAAATAGTCATTCTTTATGTAAGTGGACTGTGTGGCAAATGTACCACTACTACTCAAGGCTTCAGCTCTGTTCTGCCATTCAGGGGAAAATGCTGAAGAAGGCAGTGGCATGTTACCTCTTTCAAAATGAATTCAAACTGAGCTGTATCCAGAAGAAGCTGGAAAAGGATCCTGGGATTGTACCTTGAGTCTGTGAGAATTTGATCTTTTATCTGGCGGAGACGTTTGTTATTTGGATCACAAGCTGAAAATGGAAAGACAACATTTCTCCACTGTTACAGAATTTGGCCAAGCTTTTCAATCTTTGTAAATAGACTCTTTTTTTTTTTAATAGCTTGAAAGCAAAACCATTTTGCTCTGATATGTAAGTCCCTACTTGTTCTCCATTTACATGGGTCTCACCACCCTTGTACAACCCTTCCTTAGAATAGGAAATAATTAAGGTTTCTGTGGTGCTTCAGCCTTCTTAAAAGTCTTCTGCTGGCTTCTGCAAACTAAATGCGAATTCAGTACACCTGACTGAGAGGCCCAGAAATCAACATTTCCGAAACTGTTACAGAAAATGCATGGAGGTGTAACAGGAGCCCTCTCACATACCAAGAAGCTGCAAAGACAGCACAAGCATTCAACTAAGAGTATGTCAAAATAGATAAGTTTACAGACCAAAACTCACGACAGAGACATTAGTCAACAGTTTCAGCTGAATTTCAGTTCATCAGAATAAAAACCTTGGTTTTAAACTATTAATTACTAAGATATTAAGAAGTTGGCTACAGCTTTCCTTTTGGTGCTAGGTAAAACTTTCAGAATGATGCTTTAAGTGATAAGGCAGAAGAAGATAGAGTTCCCAGACTTTTTCTGCAGAGTATTAATCAACAGGATCATGACTTCTCCTATCACTTTTTATACCTGTGTCTAGCTCAGAAGAATTAAGAAAATGCACGTGTGCTGTTTCAGCCGAAGATTTTGGGAGACTGCTAGCAAAAGAACAGCTCAAACTCTGAAACTCTGCTGACTTCATCAGCAGCACACACTGAACTTCCATCGGGATGTAACGTGAAGCACCGGTACAGCAGGATTGACAGCTCTGTAATAAAAGTCTAGCATGAAGTCTTACCTGTGTCTGCAGTGTGAAGCATCAGCCAGCGGATTGCTACATTGCAGTCTCTCAGGCAATTCAGCAGCTTGGGAATATTGTCCAGCACCAGCTCTTCCCTTAGACAGCCTTCTTTGAGAAACTGCTGCACCTGAGTATGCACTCGCTCAGTGACTGCAGCATATCTGCTTGCCTTAGAATATACAAAGCTTGCATCAATAAAATCCTTGCCTCAAATGGAATATATCATTTACAACGTGACTGTGGCTTCTGAAGAACTTAAAAGGCACACAGACCAAAAAAAGCACTATGAAAATTATTATCATTACTAGTAGGCAATATCATACACTGCAACTGCATGACAAAGGATGCCAGCTAAATTTTAAAGCAAAAAGCCTAACAGGAAGCATAATGTTTCAAAACTGCAGAGTTGTAAACTTCCTGTATTCATTTATGTACTCTCTAGAATCATTCCTAAAAAATAGTACTAATATTTTATTGCCTAATGTGAAAGAACAACAACAAGAATCTATTCCAGAATGGAAATACTTGTTATGAATTAAATGTCAGTTCTACTTAGTAAACTTCTTCCCTAAAGACTAAGGAAAAATGTCTGCTCATATCCCCTAAGTTTACTAGACAGTATATAGTACAGTTCTCCTAATTAGACACTTCTGCATGTTCTTTCCTGAGCACCGGGGGCAGATTCTAAGGAGGCGTTTAGCTACCATCAGTCAACTCATTTGTTGATTGGGCAAACAATCAACCAATTCAATATTACTCACTGTTTTTTAGGCATGAAAAAAAATGATTTCACATAAAAAGAACTAACTGCATCACATCATACAACATTCTGGTATCATTCTTTTAAATCAGATGCTTTTTCCAGATTATTGTTTATTTAATTTGTGAGGCTGCCACACACTGTCAGCATAAATGTGTAACTTCTAAAACTGTTATCTATGAAAGACCAAACACTATAGTCAGCTTAAGACATCCCAATACTGAACAACATGGCAATGAGTGCTAGCATCTGTTCAGTCAAGTCACAACCCTGAAATTTTTAGGACAAGCAAACACTGCAAGAGGAAGTAAAACAAGCAGTGCTGTGAAGACCAGGTTTTGAAACTTTGAAGTATTTTTAACTCAAAGTTACGTACTCAAAGTATTGTACTTGAACGTAATACAAATAATTGTATGCAAGAAAAAAAAGACCCATGCATTATTGATATCATATAATATTCCTGAGATGCCCACACAGCTTGAATCTTGCTAGAAATACTTAACTCTGGCTTATGTACCTGCTCTTTGACATTTGAAAGATCCAGCGTGTAGTTGAGGGCAGTTTTAGCAGCTTTGTAGGGTTCCCACGCTTCTGCTAGATTTACAGTGATTCCCATGTAAATGCTAATAACCTAAGATTGAAAGCAGAAAAGAAGAAGCTGCACTTATATTTTATTAAGAAAAAGACATACTTTTCATTTAGCAATATAAGTAGAAAGCGATATGCTGGGGGTATAAATATGAGACAACTAAACTTTTTTAGTAGTTGTACTTTTTGCTCCATCACCTTTGGAAATAAAGGAGCAAGACGACTTTGAAATAAAAGGCACACAGTTAACTAGAGGCTTAGTTCTGAAAACAAGCTGACAGTTCTTTCAGTCACTATGTATGATCCTTGGCCTCTATTCTGCCCCGCCCCCCCCCCCCCCCATGAACTTATGACTTCTTTTTCATTTCCATGATGCTGTACAGGAGACTGACAATCAAAGCAACCGGGGAAATGACTACAACAGGGAAAAAAAAAAATCCGAATTAATCCTACTCTAAGAATGCCCAAAGGACAAAAATGAAATGTAATGCATCTTCTACGGTGAACGCAAACAGAAGGAAACTATGATTCCACTCTGTGATTTTTAGGGAGCAAAGAGGAACTGATTTCAGACCCCTAGCCCAAGTTTGAGTGTGATTAAAAACACAGAATTGTGACCGACTTACAAGTGTTTGTAAGATACCTGATTAAAATGGAAGTCTTGGGTTACTGACAGACGAAGGATATATAGAGCTGTGGCATCATGAGCTTCGTCACACTATTGCTCCAATATTCCTCCATCCTGGAGTGATAACATGTAGGGGGACACTGTCGTCAGCCTTTGAGCTCTTCTGACAGTGTCAAAAAGCAAGCCAGTAAAGGCAAATGAGACATTTCTCTGCTCATATGAGGACCCCTTTTACATTTTTGAAATGAAGCTCATCATTTCCTGTAGACGACAGTTCCTCAAAAGGCTACACTTCAACTGCTAACAATGATTTGAAACCAGCCTGAGAGTCAAGTATTCTGTATGATGCAGCTAACTCATCCATACCTGATCATAAGAAGATAAGTGTTGTCTTAAAATAACAGTTTGTACTATGAAGTCAAGTAAAAAAAAATGCTGGCATAATCAAAAATTCACAATGTCAAGTTCTCATTTCTAAAATAAGCTTGCAGTTTTTCAGAAACTGATGGCTTCTAATGTTATTGGAATAGCCAGCTATTAGTTTGTTCCCTCCTTTCTTCACTGTTTCACTTATGTTACAGAAGAATACAATTTGAAACCAAAAGAGATACACAAATTAATTTATAGTTCCTTTGTTAAGTCTGATTCCCTTTGATATAGACTACATGGGGACTCTGTTGTCATATGCCAGCCTATTTCAGTAGCATTTTTTGCAGACTAGGGCTTCTGGATGGAAATCCTAAATCTCAGTACTGAGACATGTAGTATTACCTGATCCATTTTGATCACTGCATCTAAAAAAGTCTATAGAATGACACAGAGTGACAGGTTTTGCTTCTAAGTTATTTGGACAATGGCATGGAATGAATCCGTAAACAAGTTTTCAGATAACATCAGTATGGGGGGATTTGTTGGAGAGCAAGACTGCCACCCAAAGCGCTCTTGACAAGCTGGTAGAATTCACCAGCAGAAACCACATGAAGTTCAATACTGATAAATACGAAGTCCTGCACTTGGGACAAAACCTAACCCTTGCAACAGCACAATCTGGGAACTGGCTGCCTATGTAACAATTCTGCAGAAGAGGACCTAAGCGTCCTGGTGGACAAACTGAACATGAATCAGACGTGCAGCCTTATGATAACAAAGACTAACCATGCACTAGGCTATGTCAGTCACACTGTAGCCAGCAGATTGAGGGAAGTGATTATTCTACTCAGCTCTCATGAGGTCCCATTTAGAGTAATGTGTCCAGATTCAGGCTCCTCAGTATGAGACAGACATGGACAAACTGGAATGAATCTAATAGAAGGTCACTAAGACACTTATGGGGACCCACTATGAAAGCAGAGGCTGAGGCAGCAGATTTGCTTAAGCTGGAAGAAAGATGACTAAGGGATCTGACTGCAGTCTTCCATTACCTTCAGGGGAAGTTATGAATAAGACAGAGCCGGACCCATCTCAGACGTGCACAGTGAAAAGACAAGAGGCAACAGTCACAAGCTACAACAAGGGAAATTCCAGTTTTACAGAAGGCAGAAATTCTTCACCATGAGAGTGATTAAGCACAGCCACGTGTGCCCACAGAGGCTGTAGATATTTTAGATATTTTCAAGACAACTGGACAAAGCCCAAGCAGCCTTATTTAACTTTGAAGCTAGCCCTGCTTTGAGGAAAAGGTGGAACTAAAAGATGCCTATATTACCTTCCAGCCTACATTTTTCTATGATTCATTTTACCACGATGGTATCAAGAGTGGTTGGTTTAAGTATTTTAGACAATAACTAGTATTTTTAAAGGATAGCTTTCCACACTTATCCAGAAGGTTTGACTCAGACCGCTTCATTCTGAACAAAGTAAAATTTCCCCAGAGAAGAAGCTATTCTAGTTTCAGGACATTATTATTTTCTATAATGCTTGCTGTAAAAAGAAAGTAAATTGTTCCTATAATATTAAATTCAGGGAAGAGTTTTAAAATAGAATTATTTTTTACCCAATTATCTGGAAAGTATTTATCCACTATCTCTCTCATTTTTGCTTGTTGAGTGTGAAGAACAGAAGGGTCAAAATACAGTATCACATAGAGCATAGCAGCCTGAGTAGCCAGGGCAGTGCTGCGGTGTTCTGGTAACGGATATGCAGAAACCTAGGAAAAAGGGAACAAAGGAAAACAGAACATAATATAATGCAACATAAACCACGTGCAAACATCATGGGGCACATTGAAGAGTTTGGTATATAGATACTAGGATGCAAGGAGGATATGTGGGTAAGCTGGATATGCTTACACATGCAGCGTATTTACCAGACATATTTTACAGAATGTGAAAGTTGACTGTGTAGATGCCTGCTAACTTTAACAGGCTATAGTAAGATATTACTATGCTGTAAATGAGCCAAAGGAGGGATGAACCAAAGAGCTTAGGATGAGTTGAAAGAAGCAGAGTTAGAAGTAAGTACTTCATAACAACTGGGTATGTTTAGTTCATCTCAGGTAGAAACAAGTATTAATTTAACTGAAGTAAGAGGCAATCAGGGTGCAGATACTTTAATTATTCACCAATTCTCCATGTACCAGCAAGATCAAAAAGATTCTAATTATCAGCTGAATTTTCACTTGAAAAATACATAGGATAATACAATAAAAGACCTCCATGCTAACAAAAAAGTTGGCATCAAAATCATATTCAACAAGACATAATGATTTGTCATTAGGAAAACAGTCCTCTGCTTTTATTTGTAACATTCTATTTTTCTTTAATTTTGTTTGGTTATTTTATTAGGTTAAGTGTTCAGTCTAGCAACAAAAACCAGGAGGGTTCTGCCCACCGCGGTCAAGAATAAGCTGCAAGTATCAAAGGAGATAACGCCTCAGACATAACATAACTTAGTAAAACAGGCTGTGTTCAGTTTGGGTTGAGCTGAAGGTTTCTACTCTACTTTTTGTACTACATTTGGAAAAAGTACATAGGTTATAATCATGCTTTGTATAGAAACATTAATGTTTTCCATTATCAACTGTAAGCACTATGAAATAAAAATCACAAATTGTAGTATTATTTTAATGCAAAGGCAATAAATGGACAATATTATATAAAAAAAGAGGGAAAGTAATTTTGATACAAAATATC
Organism: Nipponia nippon; assembly: GCF_047370975.1. Classification (NCBI taxonomy): domain Eukaryota; kingdom Metazoa; phylum Chordata; class Aves; order Pelecaniformes; family Threskiornithidae; genus Nipponia; species Nipponia nippon. The sequence continues at coordinate 12,446,564 of NW_028262290.1, read as the reverse complement.
AGCTGATTTAAGTAAGATTTCTAGGTTAAGGACTTTACAAGCATAGTCTCACAAACGCTTCGCAGCTTCCTATCAGAGACATAGATTATGTCATAAAATGGGCTCTCTTCACAACTTGCTAAGTTCTCTTTTTTTTCGTTTCTAGAACTCTGCACAACTTAAAAAATTCTGACAGTACAGTACCTGAAAAGGCATTTTTTCCCCTTTGAAGGTTAATATGTCTGTCCATAGTATGAAAGCGTTTTCAATAAGGTTCCTACTTTTAAATTATTACTCCTGCCTAAAGACTTAAGCCTTTGTTTATTTCTTACAGTCATTCATAAATTTTCAAATGCTCATTTTCCTGCATCTGTAAACTGCTTCAGTCTTCCAGGACTCACTAAAAGTGTGCCAATAATTACAGAAATAAGATTGCTTGTCCGTGCTAAAGACTGAAACCTGCTCAAAAGCAAATGCTTTGTTAAAGATCTCCCAAAGGAGTCATATTAGATTCTGAGACTGTAAATATAGCAGCCATTACTCATACTTTGATTCAATTTTTGTTCTTTTCCTTCATTAACAGAATTGTCATAGTTAAGAAGTGTGATATTAATGTTTCTTTTTAAACACACTGTCTACTAAGGGATGATGAATCTCTTTGCAGTAACTAAAAGAATGTGAATCTCCAAAGGAATTAGAGTTATTAAGAGTGGCCACTCATTTATGATTTAAAGACATTAAATAAAAAAGGTTTTTTTACTGCGGGATTGGCCAAACACTGGAGCAGGCTGCCCAGACAGGTTCTGCAGTCTGCACCTCTGGAGACACTCAAAACCCAACTGGACGCAGTCCTGTGCAATCTGCTCTAGCTGACCCTGCTTGCGCCAGGGGGTTTGACTAGCTGATCTCAAGAGGTCCCTTCCAACGTCTGTGATTCCGTGATTTATTTTTTTCTGGGTTTCATGGTTGAGTAACTAACCTGAGAAACCATTTTATTTTCAGTTTTAAATCCCTCTTTTATCACACAGTAACTTACCTGGTTATAAATGTCATCTGACCGTAAGCGGCCAATAACCATGCTAATGAATGTTTCACTTATGGGTACCCTGCTGAAGTAACTCTCGGGGTAGTTTGGAGGTCTTTTAGCTCCGGGTTGGCTTGAGTATCCAGTGCTTCGAAGCAATTTACAGATATCATCTAAATTGGAATCAGCAGAGGATCGGGCTGCACTGTTTTACAAAAGAAAAGAACAAAAATTGAGCTGTATGACCTAACCATTTCCTCTTCTCCCTCCCCTCGTAACCATGCCTTTCCTCCAAGAAAATGATCAGATACTAAGGTCTGGGAGATTTTTGGTTGTTTACTCCACGAACATAACTTTCACCATATTATAGCAGGACACTGATAAATGTCCATACTGGAATCCCAGGTAAGCACACAAAGCACAAACAGAAAAATTACCTTTATTCAGGAACAGAAACAAGTAGCTTTATATTCAGAGTATATTCATTATAGACTGAGAGGCACAAACATAGTCAAAGAAGCATAGGAACAGGATACCCCCTTTTTCATATGTGTGAAAGGATTTGCAGAGGATGATACCCTTTGAGACCCTAACTGTCATACAATGATGCCGTCCACCTACCCTGGAAACTCATTATTGATTTGACTAATCAAGCACTGTAATTACAAGAAGCCTGACTTGCAATACATTCGTCATCCAGATACTCAGGACTTTTCACCAAGATTTGCTCACACATTTGAGAACCTCCAATACTTTCATAGCTGGCACTTGCAATGTTAAAGCTTTAGCTGAAAGTTTAATTGTCAGTGGACTTCAAATTTCTATTGTGACAGCATGAAAAATCTGTTGCTCCAGTTTTGCAGCTAGACCTGCAAAACCAGCTAATGCAAGGAGTTCTACTGACACGCAGAGAGCTCTGCAGAATTATTGGTGTCTATCTGTATGGTCAGACAGTCAAAAAGTTGCTGATATTCCCATTTATATTAATCCAATAAGCTAGTTAACCGAATATACCGCATGTTACATCCTTTCAGCCTCGAGCGCTTCTCAAAACCAATATATATTACCTGTATCTGTAGTAGGAAACCAACATTCTTTCTCTGACTTCTCCTTCAATCTTCTGGTCAATGACCAGTAGCATGACTCCATATAAATAGAGCGCTTCACACTGTTTAGAAAAAGGAAGAACGAAGGGAAGAAGTCACATAAATACAATTTTGTAGTACCATGCAAAGACAAACATGTACTGGCAAATTAACCCAACGTCAACTATGTAGTCAATACAATATGAAAAATGGCGGGCTGTGTGTTTTCGGTCTTTGTCCTCCTAAAAGTGAGTCATAGCATTTCCATGCATTCGGTAAATTTAAATCTTTGTCTAGTTTGGCACTAAACTAGTTGGTTCATTTTCTACTATTACAGAACTGTTCAATACTTACTAGAAGCTGTTTTCCATCTTCATTAAGGAGAACCGTTTCTAATGTTTGCTGAATGTAAATTCCTTCATTGAGGTCATCTAAATATCTAGGGATCATAACAAAGAGTTGGTCATTGACTATTTTGTTGTCAAAACGTATGTCCTCAGAAATCAATTGGCCAATTTTCTCCAAAAGTCAACAGACACATCAGAACATTTCCCTAGTACAAGCAACATGGAGTTTTTCAGACAAAGAAGAAGAGATGCTCTACTATGAAATGAGAGGCTAGAACTCCTAGCTAGAGCCAACCAGTTGGCAAGAGCCTCCTTCCGTATCCTGGTGGTGTATGTGAAAGACGCTAGAGGATACTCTGTAACTTACAGCTAACAGCCTCTTAATCTTCTTATGGATGGACAACAGACAACAGTACTGAGAAGGCTTCTACTCCAAAATTTAGTAAAACTGTCATTTTCAAGTTACCTCAAAAATATCTCCGGGAAGTACCATAAATTTATGTCAATTGCAATTTGGAAGATAGACCTAGAAATAGAGTATGTTCATCTCAATTAACAGAAGATTTCTTCCTATTAAAGGATTTTCCAGTAACACTACTTATTAATAAGTAATGTTAAGCATTTAATCTTTAATTAATCTTTTCATATAAGATCAATAACAAAAACAATTCTTATGCTTAAGATTCTCTGGAACTTTTTCTTAGAGTATTTCATGAGCCTTTCATACCGTTTTTTATAGGTAAGAGTAGCAAACTTGAGAAAATTGCAGCACCACTGAAAAATTAAGTTCAGGAAAATAATGCCAATGAAAGTTAAAGAAAAAAACCTATCTGATATTCTGTTTTGCAAGACCACAAAAAACTTAAAAAAATTTAAAAAGTCTTCAAGACAATCTCCAAGATAAAGAAGAAAAATTAGCTCTAACATACAATTGAGGAAATGAGGTAGAGAGGTTAAATGGTTTCAAGTCATATATTAAGCTGGTAAGCAACAGTAGGAGTAAAAGTTAGTGTTCGCTCCAGCAATCCAGGTTTCCAGGTGCACATGAATATGCTTCAACAGGGAATGTATTGGGTCTCTAAGAAAAAAAGCTTCTCTTTATTAAGACTAAACAGTAATTTAGTCTTCAAGAAAATCCATCTGTATTTAAGATACCATACCTGTTTAAATCTACAATGTATTTATGTACACTCTGAAAAGCTAGATAAAATCTTGTCAAAATTTCAATGTTGTTTTCACGAAATTCTTCATCTAAATCCAGTAACTCAGGTTTGGCTTCCAGTTTGCCTTCACATGTCTCGGGTCCCTAAGGAAAAAAATTCATCTTTAGAGACAATATTTGACTTTGACCTCTGTTTGACGTCTCTTCAGTACAACACAGAAGACGTACAACCACCACTGTGCACACAACACCAGAATTAACATTTCTTACTAAAACAACGGTCTGCAGTTTTCCAAGCTACTTTATGATTGAACAGGGATTCCATAAAGATGAGTTTTACACTTTGTTACAATCTGCAATGATTTTAAATACAATATATCCTACGTACTCAATGGAAAAGAATAGTTAATGCTTTGGGTGAAGCCCCAGTGCATCTAAAGCCACTGCGTGCTTTTTGTAGAGCTATCTCCCTGCTGGAATTTTTTCCTTTACACACTTATCTGAGTGATTTCTTAGCTAGAAACCATAACATTGAGGCCTCAGAAACAGTTGTGAGCTTAGTACCTTCTCATACACTTAAACTGCTTGAAAGTATTAGAGAATTTTTTTACAGGCTCTGGATGTAGCTCAGTGCTAGCCCCCCAAACTAATGCAGAAACTATGTCATTAACAATCATGGGGGAAAAGGGTTGGGTTGAAGAGCCTGACTTCCTTAAAGCAATGGTATAAACTTTTTTAACCATTTACCACTGTCAGCATTTCTCACAACCATCATTTGGTCTTACCACCACCATCTAAATGAAAATATTGTTAGTTTAATTGAAAATATTATTAACACTTAATTGAAAATATGCCATTCCACAGACCACTTCCACAGTATGAGATCATTGCTTAAAAGTATTTAGTCAACGTGAATGCCATAAAAATAACTTAAAATAGAGTTAAAATAAAATATCAAGCTTAATACCCAGCTGACAATTTTTGTGTGGTTTTAAAAATGCTCGTTTCTCTTTTTGTGCAAAATACCTACATAAAACGAAGGATAAAAGCAGGCCCCGAACCGCCTATGATGTTCAAATGCACGAAGTAAACAGTGTCAGTTTTCAATATCTCAAATCTCTTCTCATTAGGTAATTCTAAGAATCATGAATACAGGAATGGTGCATTTGCTATGAAAATATCGGTACATTCACTAATCTCCACTTTACAAGTATGGCTTTTATGGATTTTGGTGCTCTGAAAAGCAGCAGCACTGTTGTGCCTCCTTAACATTAAAAAATCTTACAATTTCAAGGATAATTGTATTTCTCAGCAATCACACCTATCTGCCTTTAAGTTTTCAAGTAATTTTTGTAAAAAAAAAAAAAAAAAAAAAAAAAAAAAAAAAAAAGACTTCTAACAAACACTTAGATCTAAAGGTATCTCAGAAGTTACTTGTGCTCAGGGTTTTCAGTGTCCAAGGCTTACAGTTAGTGCTTGAAATTTACAACTCTGACTTAAAAAAACCAAAACAAAACAAAAAAACCCAAAACAAAAAAAACCCCTTGCTTTACTACGAACACTTCTTGAATTGCACAATCCAGATAAAGTCAGATTAGACAGTCTCTGTAGTTCCTTCTTAATCATGCTGGAGAATGGCAGAGGGAAATAGGTACTGCAAGAAGCTTAATTTTGTAAGGGAAACAAGGGCTTTTCATGGACACTACTCTTTGATTTATTTGTTTATTCAGCGCATGTGACAAGTCCGCTGAATGAACAATCACAGCATTGTCAAACAGGAAAGCGGAAAGCAGTTTTCATGGCTGCAAAGAATAAGCTACAGATAACCAAAGGAAGATGGGCATACTGCCCACAGTACTGCTCCAAAGGAAAACAACCAACTGCACAGGCTCAGAACCTGCTGATGAAAGTATAATTTAAAGTTTCTGCAGGAAATAATAATTAAAAAAAAAAAAGCAGAATCCAATACTGAAGTCTTCAGTATCAATATCCACCAAAGTTCACAGGCCAGATGACTCATCAAACATTTTGAAATGCGCAGCTGGAACTGCTCTTGTATGGATGCACTTAAAATTGCCTCCTCCCTCTTGCCCTGATACTCTCAGGGCAGGTACCAGTTATATTCTGCCTAGGGGCCTAAGCACAGAACCTTCCCTAGACTGTTTCTGCGCACTGAAATGAGTAAGATGAGGCTGAGTATGATCAGAAGTATATAAAATACAAGACAGCCCAGAAGCAGAACGCTAGCAAGCGAGCATATCCCAGTTGCTATCTTCATTTGGTGAATTTTTGGTAAAAACTAAGCAAGTAGGAAGTCATGACAGTCAACTCTGAAGAATGCTAGTAATAAACACAATAGTCAGGAATGGCTGTTTCACAACCTGAGCATCCTCACGCAGGACAGCAATGCTTTAAGAAGAAGTTTAACAATAAAAGGATTTACCTTAAAATAACTGAAATCAAATATGATATCCCCGTACTTCTGTTGATCACCCTTGTCCTTTAGCCTGAAAACACCAGGAATAAATTCGGAAAGTCTCAGAAGTTCTGCAATAATGGCATTTCCACAGGAGACAATCCGAAGAATTGCCTGACCACAAAGATTGTTTTCAGCTAGAAAATCAACCATTGTGGAGCTGGACGTGACAGAGCAGCAGAAGTCCTGCAGTCAGATTCTGATCGTTAGTCTTTAGGTTATTTGAAGAAGAAAGTCTGATGAGAAAACTAGTTGCTCCATTAATAACCTGTAAAAACAAAACCAGACACATTCAGCGTGGTTCGTATACATATTTTTGATCATTTAATCTATGTGGATTTTTAAGTATGCTCTCAAATCTTTCAGTTTATGAAATCTAAATTATCCACAGCTTTGTAAAATGAATAAAATGCACTGAATCCATCTTCAGCACATACCCTGTGTTTGACTCAACGATCACAAACAGTGAAGCAATTGAAACCAGACACGGAGATGGCAGCAAGGAAAGCAAAAACATGTTAAAAGATGTGTTTATAATAGCCACTTTAAAAATACAACTAAAGCGATTGTAATAGGCTCTAGCAACAAGGAAAACTTTTATAGCAAATGGAAACAACACAGCTCCGTTCCTTTATTTATTGCTGAAGGGTTAGCTTCTGTGCTGTGGCTGCATTTCCTGCTCATGGTTTTATTTATTGACATATTTCCTGCAAGATACAGAGCGCAGCACTGCTAAAAATAAGCTTTTATGTTTAGAAATATTTATGGGACGTTATGAGCTGACTTTACTTTTCACCAATAACCTTCCAAACCACTGAGATAAATTTAAGATGACAGTGCCTCTTCTACCCCCAAACGAGAACCAGGAGTCCGACCTTCCCCTCGGGGGAGAGGCAGGGCGTTCCTACCGCCGCGGCAAGCTCCCAGCGCGGGCCCCGGACCCCACAGCAGCCGGACCGGGCTTTAAACCACATCCCCCGCTCCCCACCAGCGCCGGTCCCCGGGCCCTTTGAACGGTCCCGCCTCCCTCCCGCCAACGCTCTCCCCTCACGGTTTGAACCCCGCCTCGGGGTAACCGCCGCGGCGCGAGACCAACCGCCTCAGGGCGGCAGCGGCCGCGGCCCCCCCCCCTCCGCTCCCCGCTCCCGCCGCGTCCCCTCTGCCAGCGGCCTCCCCGCTCACCCTCCGCCGCCGGCGGTGCGGTGAGTGGCGGTGGCAAGGAGGGTGCTCCGCTCCCGCAGGCAGCAGGAGGCAGGGAAGGAGGTGGCGGCGGCCCTCCGAGCAGCGCGGCCGGGCTCTCCCGTCACATGACGGCGCCGTCATGTGGAGAGGCGCCGGCTGATGAGGCGGTTCCGCCGCCCGCCTGGACCGCCTACCCCGGGCTCCGCTCGCCCGCCTGCTCCTGCCGCCGAGAGGGTCGGTGCGGGGGCCGCCTCCGGGCCTCGGGGGCCGGGACCAGGTGAGCAGTAGCCGCCGGTGAGAGCGGCAGCCTCCGCCGCCGCCTTCCCCTCTGGGGAGGGTGCTGGGGGGGTGCGCGGCCCCGCTCTCCCGGCCGAGGGAGCGGGGAGGGGATGTGAGGCCGTTGCCCGCCGTGCTGACTGGCAAGGGGCAGGGTGAGCCGGGCCGGCTGCCCTGGCTCGTCGTGGACGGGGCAGGGGAGTACGGCGGAGGGCTGGCAGAGCGGAGCTGCCTGCCCGGTGGGCTCTGCTCCCGGCCTTCGTGGCAGGGAAGTAACGTCTCCCTTCGCCAGATAGTCACCGAGCGAATCCAGGAGGTAGACACTAATCCTGGTAGCCAGTGAGCACTTGTCACCTATAGCTCTTGTGTTACAGAAGTAACTCTTTTTTTTTCATATCTCTGCTTCATAGTTTGGGATGTTGAAGCATAGAGAAATTGGGTAATTTGCTTAAATGTTTAAAATAAGTGGCAGAACAGAAACTGTAACTTAAGTTTGCTGCTTGGTAATCCTGTCTGGACCATTTGATCACTTATTGTTGACAGAAAAAAACCTGCCTCGGTAGTCTCCCTTGATCTCCTTTTCAACTCTGATTTTACTGGTTGTGTTTTCCAGAAGTGAGGGGGTTGAGGGGTCAGAGTTGCAAATTTTAAGTGCTTCATTGATTGCACCTATTGAAGACCTTCCTGTCAAGAAAGAGTGCCTTAAAAACACTGCTGTGAAACCAATTCCAGTGAGGAATGTGGCTTTTCCTCTGAAGGCGTAATGGACAGCTGCAAGCTGAAGTTGAAGAATTCACTTAGAAAATTCAAGAGTGAAATCTTTGCTTGGGAGCACAAACAGTTTCTAAGAAAAATAATCTTTTATTTAAAAAAAAAAAAAAGGAAAATTTGTCCAGGAGTACTTTAATTACTTTCCAAAAGACAAATTGAGATGAAACTGCCAATGCAATAGTGTGATTTAATATTGTAAACAATAACTTCTGTTCCTGCGGAGTTTGCTCAGTGCTTCCACAAATGTCAAGAGACTGAAGAAGCCTTTTTAACTCTTCACTGTTGTTTTTTTCAGATTCCTGCCTTTCACAGTGTGTATCTGTGAAATTTCCAAAAGAACAGCAGGCTTTCTCAGTGAGTGAGATTTACCAAGTTCAAGAAGGGAATTAGGTTCTCACTGTTAACTTTGATACACTAAATGAGCCCAGAAACATAAAGCTGCTAACATGATTTTATGTGACTATTTAATAGTGTATATTTGGATCACAGAGGTTCTATACAAACAGTCTTGCTAAGATAGCGAACAGATGTTTAAAAAAAAAGTTTAATGTAAGAGCTGAAAGCATTGGTTATTAAATCTTTAAGAGCATCCTTTTCCTTTACTTTCAAGGAGTTCTGTAACGAACTTTTTCCTTGTCTTCTGTTGTTAGTTTGGTAGCCTCTAAAGATTTCTAAAGAGAGCAATCACTGTCTTTTGGTGGGGAGAGCATGAGCTGACATAACTGGAGCTGTCGTTGAAGACCAGTGGCTCCTCTGTGGCACGATGCACCTTTAGAAGGGGATAGAGAGCAAGGCAATTTGTATGTAATTCAGAAGTTCAAGTGATGAACTTGAACTGTTGTTAAAATGTTGAAAGCACATGACCTAAAAATGGTGTCATAAAAGATAGTCTTGAGTGGCCAAGCACATTTTTTAAATGGAAAAAAAGAAAACAGATATGAAAGAAAACATTAGGAGAGAAGAGAGCGTGACAGCAGGTATTCAGGTCTCATAGTCTGCAGGATATTCACGAGGAATGTGGCGACATTGTTCAGGTTAGGATGAGCACAAGATGTAGTTCTGGAATCCCAGGAAAAGTAGCAGAGGGAGATACAGCCTTAGGTATGCAAAGCTTGGGCAAAGCTTTGTGCTTTCTATTTAGATATTTTCCAGATTTCTGTTGGATTATAGCCTGTCAAAGGCTATTGTTGGTAGAACAACTTGTCCCCTTGTTATTTTGTGTATGATTCAGATAAAACTTCTGGTATACCCCAAATTTGGCTGTGGATTCCATTCTCTCCCTCCCCCAATATGATCTCAGTATATCCTTGAACATACCAGTTACTTTTTACATGGACTAATGCAGTATTTCTGTCTGTCCGAGACTTCTATGGGTTTTTTTGGTGAACAACTGTGTATCTAAAGCTGAGCAGAATTTTTCTTATCTCCTGCAACTTAAAAGTATAAAATTCTGCACACCAGGTTCATGTTTCTTATAATAGCTACATGTTCGAGCAAGTTATGGAAAAGCATGAAGAAGGAAGAGCAGAAGTTGGAATTTTTGAGAAGAAACCAACTGATGTGAACAGTGTGCATAGGCACAGTGTAAGCAAACCCACTTGGAGTTTGTATTAATGACAGAGGAGAAGCAGTTAAACCTTGCAAAGCTGTAGGTTGTGCATCTGTATGGGAAAGGAAGATGGTGGTAAAGTAGATAAACATGATTCCTGTGCGACATTATTCTGTGCTAATGGAATGTTGGTGCTAAAAATTTGTGACATCTTTGGGGGAATTAGGCACCGTTTCTAAGGTGAGCTTTTATTTAAAAATTATGCTAGATGATTTACTGTTAAATACATTCTTGGAACAGTTCCCCTTTATGAGATCATTTTTTTCCAAGGGCTAGCTGTTGAAACAGGGTTGTAGTTGGTGAGGCTGAACTGGATGTGAGAAGTCGTATTTCTTTCTAGCCTAATTGATAATATGCCTAGAAAACACAGACAAGTGTTTGGGCATGTGGGCTTCTTTGGATCTGTAATAGAGCCATAATTTCCAAGCAAACATAATCATTGAGTTTGAACCTCATTGCGGTTTAGCAATAGGAATGAGCAGATGAAAACTGCAAGCTGCTTTTTGTGGTGTAGTTTTGCTTAATATTGCATAGAAGGTGCATTAAAAACCTCTGGTGAATTGCAGTTCCACTGAAATTACTGACATCTTGGGAGCTAAGATTTCATCCCTGCTCTCTGATGTTTCAGTGGTTCTGTTGGCAGTGCTTTATGGTTAGCTACCTCTACTTCTGTTTTCTCTCCCAAATTCTTTGGGTGTAAACTGCATTCAAAATGTTGTATCTGTTATTTCTAGAGTAAGCATTTCAAGATGCCAGGCGGTGCAAGAATCTCATTCAACTGTGTGGATTCCTGTCTTTCATCTCTGAAAAACTGCCAGTCTTACATAAATACTGGAATGGATATTGCTACTCACATTGCCCTTGACCTTGTGGAAAGCTTCAGTAAGTATATTCTCTCTTGTATTGCATCCTGAATCTGACAGATGAGTCCTAAGCCTATACATTTTGACTTAGTTACTGTCAATATCTGTCTTCATTGTAGGAACTGTAGCTCTTCTGGCTAGATCAGGGTGTTTTCGTTGCAGTCACTTCATTGTCTTAAATGATAAATTCAGTGAAAATGTAAATCCCAGGCAAACATTGTCGCAGCTTTTTTAACACCCAAGACTGACTGTGTTCCAGTGGTTGTTACCCTACAGCTTTGTAAAAACTTTAATGTTGCCGAATGAGATGGAGAAGGCCTCTTAAGTGGGTGAATAAAATGACTTTTCATTCTAATACTGCTTCCTTGTGTGTTTTATTTGATGTTTAGGGCAAGACATATTAAAATAATGCTAATGATTTTGAGTACAAAGCTTGAGACGCCTGTTGGGGGTGCAGTTTTTTTAAATGCTGTCTCTTTCTCTGCTGCAAGTCAGGCCCTTTTACGGTGCTTCAATTTGGACACTTGCAAAGTGGGGTACCTTAAATCTGTAATCACTTCTAACAGTCTCGTCATTGCTATTTCACAATAACAGGTGCACTGCAAAGCTACTTTTCAAAGACAAATATTAGGCATCCCATTTCTCTGTCTTCTTAGATCTATGATAACATTTTCACTAGGAAAAAATAAAAAACTTTAAAGCTCTAACAGTTAGTTTTAATTATGAGTGGAGAGGAAAAATCCTCTGAAACAAAAGTTTTGCTGTTCATTATAAGTCTTGCACTCAATTAAGCTAAGGTTTATGTACAATGAAGATGAATGCTTTTCTCTTTGTCTAGTGTGATAGTTTTCTCTCCTCTGACCTTTTTATCCATACTGCTGTCAGAAACAATTGACATGCCATTTCTAGTGGGGGTAGAGGAAATGGAAAGCTTGTCTGAACAGTCAGCTGGGGATTCCCTTTGAGGTAAAACTGGTATAACCAGTTCTGTTTCCCCTCTGCTTTTGCAGTCACCATCTCTCCTACTTTGCCATAAGCAATACATGAAAATACACTCAATGTATTGAATTCTTTCAGTCCCAAGACCACAGAATGATCCACAGAAATTAGTTATTGGTACGAAAGTTAAAAGCCTTGGATTAATTTCACCTTTCAATAGAAATCCCTGTTGCATTCCTATTTGGAGGGGTGAAAGGCAACTTAACTTCACTGTGCAGGTCTGCAGCTGGAATTCTGTGCATTATACTGCTAGGAAATGTTATTATCTTCCTCACCTGCTTCTGACACATTAATCTTTAATTACAACCTTGAAATTATTTTGTCCATTTCATTCAGTAACCAAAAGAACCATATTGAGCATTCTGTCCTGAGAGGAGATTACTCTTCATGAAATACTTATGGTCGTTGTTACAGTGAAGTTATATCACGTCACTGGAAAACAGCTCCTAGACCATAACACTCATTTTATTTTAGCAGGGCCAACTTTTCTGTAGAATCATAGTTATAGATTTATCAAGCACCACCTTTTAACATAGTCCATCCCATTGCTCTACAGAAAAGCTATTCCAGACTTGGATTTGTAGTTTATACCTTTTTGTTCTGGTGTTACGGTGTTAGCTTTTTACTTAAAATAGTTGTCTTCTTCACTCCTACACTTCTCCTTGCAGATGTATGTACATGTGTATATGGAACAAACATGAGTGCAGCTCCTCACTTTTATAAGGTTTGGTTTTTCACTCCCCTGACTACTCTACTTGGACTTCAGGTTCTTAAGTTCATTATACAATGCCATCAAGAAGGATACAGGGTTTCCGTGGCATGACATACGTTTGGTAAACAAATACTTCTGGTGTTTTGAAATTAGCACCATCTGATCTGCCATAGTTAACTGTTCAGCTCTTGCCTCCAACTCATATGTGGCGATTTTTACTTCTAGAATTGTTACTCCTCTATCCTACTTTGCCTTCATGTTCTGAGGCAAAATATTAGTTTAATTTTGAGCCAGTGTTAGCGCATATGTTTCTGCATTCTTATTCCTGTCCCATTTACAATTTGTTTTAATTTCCTTTACAAAATCTAACTTTTATTTTGTTCCTTTGGACTTTCATATTGGACAACGCTGTTTTTTGGGAATAGTACCAAAAATTTTCATAGCCAGTGCATGAGAGAAGTTACATTTACATCTGAAGATAACTGAAAAGGCAGGCAAAAATAGCGCAGTAAGTGATGTCTGTTTCCTCTCTTAGTTGCTATTCTCCACAAGCCCAATCCTGAAAACATTTACTGGTAAGCATGTTTATTAAATAGTACACAGTAGTGTTGGCTGGACTGGCTACTGTTTAATGCAGTATCATGGAGGGACTTCCCATAAACGTACCTGATGGTAAGTTAGATCAAAAGATCTAACTGAATCACTTTTCCCTACTTTCGTAGGTATGGCAGTGGTTTTGCTCTGATGCTGTATTTGAGATGCTTTCTAGGCAGCAAACGCCATAGTTTTTGGTTTTGTTTTAAAACAACTAAACAGTGATTTGTGAAAGAATCTGTGTGTGATTTTTCTAACTTCAGAGCTCTAGTAAAGCAGAGAAATATAAATTAGCAAATATAAGTTTTCTTTGTCGTGTTTAAAGGGATTTTATGGAATGCCGATTTTGTGGGTGTTTCCCTGTTCAGTAAAAATCATTTCCTGCATATTAGCACTGTAGGGCTAGAAAAGGCTCTTTGGTTTCTGACGTGTTTAGTGGAGAATGATACGAAGAATGCTTCTAAAGGATGTAAAAAGAAACGAGTTTGGTGGTTCAGCACTTCTGTGTGCATGTTAAGTTATAAAGCAGCCACGATTGTTCAGGTGGAGTGAAAATCAAAGCTCACTAGGGGGCAGAAGAAGATAGGAAGTAAGCAGTACTTCCATTTCCGTTAAAAAAGGCATTGCAAAGAAACTGGCCTCTTTAGCTGTCTGTTGATCTGGCCATGACCCTTGAGTAGCCTGAAGTCCTCTCCAGTTAAACCACCCAGAGAACAAGGAACTCTTACACTGGTTATGGAAGCTATAAAATCTTCTCAGAATGATTTTGAATTTAAGCTTTGTAAACAGACGGTGGTAGTGTTACATAGAATAAAGAGGGAATAAAACTCGTTTGATTGTGAAACCAGGGGGCTGCCGATAGGAAGAGGTACCAGACTTGTGGGCAGGAATTGGCTCAGGATATTCCATGATTTATAGTAACCTTGTGACCTATTGTAACCTTTCTTCAGACATCTCAGATGCTTGGCAAACACTGGCTAAGCCTCTCAACTCCGGCAGGTAAATAATGGTTACAGGGATTACTTACTTCGCCACCACTGAAATGAAACTCTTTTGGGTGAATAATGGCTGCTATATAGAAACATTGTATCATAATCCAAAAGAGAAAAATAAAATTTCCTCCAACTGACTGAAACAACTGAGAAAACTTTATTAGAGAGGACAGATAGAGGTTTTTGAGTTGGACATCAGGGACATCAAATTAAATTGCTTACTCATGAATAAATATTACAATATATCTTTCACACCTTCATTTTGACATAATGTTTGAAAGTAAATCAAACACTGGATTTTCATTTAACAGTAATTTCATGTGGAGAATGCTTCCTGTTGAATTGAGACTATCCTTTCTGTCAGCACCATAATTCCTTTTAGGAAGCTGCTGTCTACCCACTGACTCACTTCAGTCCTGCTTAAATGGAATCTATCTGTTTCTGGGTAAAGGCAGCATGGCTGCAAGCCAGTGCACGTACTGATGCTACCATTGATTACTGTGCCTACTGTTCATTACTGTCCTGCTGTAGGTACATTTATTCTGTCCTAAGAGCCCTATGTGCATCTCTTCATTATATTCTTAAAAATGAACACTTCTGCTCTCCATAGTTAACTTACCCGTTACTTTCTGGCAATAACAACAGAGGCTTTTAGTTTGGGTACAGTTCTCAGGTTTGGGGTTCTTTGGTTTTCTTTTTTTTCTCCTACACATTAATTGTGCTCAGAACTTCCTATTAACTTGGTATTTTCCCCTATAGCTTTTGACTTTCTGTTCTGGAAAGATAAAGTAATCTCACTGGACACAGCTATTCCGAGGAGTATAAACAACTGTTAGAGAAATTGATGGGGGAGAAAGTGTTCGATTAAATAATTAAACATTGTAGCTCTGCAATAAATAGTGGTCAGAGAAATCTGGAAAAGTGAGGGAATCAGTTTCATGGGTATAAATTGCAATTCAGATTACTTTGAAGATCTAAAGATTTATAGCCTCTCACCACATGGCCCCACATTTTGAAATGTAGGACAGAATGTACCAATTAATCTAATTCTCCATGACCTTGAACAAGTTCATTTTACTACTTTCTGCAAATAATAATACTAATAAAAACAATGCTTTCCCATTTCATATGAATAATGGAAAGATTTAATACCCAATATTTCTACGCAGATTCACGTTCATCTCTACTTACGCATATAGTTCTCTTGACATCTGTTTGCAGTCCACAATAGTAAATTTAAAATTATTCCTGTCCATTTAAGCTTTATTTAATGCTGTGAGATGTTTTGGGAATCCTAGTAAGAGATAATATGGAACTATGGACTTTTATTATGGAGTTGTAAATAATAACGTACCTCACATGAAGAAGTCAAAAGGAAAATATTTCACAGTAGAATTAAAACAGTCTGAAATGTCTGTGAGGCCTCTAATGATATAAACACTCAGAATCTGTTCCCAGCTTTGTACTACCTCCCCTTTCTTTTGTGCCTTCTAGCATCTTGTTAACTGCTGCTGCACTCTAGAGATAAATCTTAAGTTAGCTCTAACCACAGTGATTCCCAAGTCTCTTTCCTCTAAGGAATCCACTGTTCACAGTGTGCCGTAAGGGTGAGATACTTAGGCTACTGTAAGGTTCATTGCCAAAACTGCACTTAACCAAGTCTTAGTTTCATCAGTGATTCTATTGCTTAGTCCACTAATACATTTACGTCCATTTTGTTCTAGACCTGTATAGATTTATGAAAATAAATTACTAGTGTTAAATATTCAGGTCAGGCATTGCTCATTTACGAACATGTACGACCTCTAGCAAAACAAGGCAGTTTCTGTTAACTCCTGTTAATTTAGGTGAAGAATAATTTTCACGCATCTGATCCTGAAAACCTTTTATTTTTCAAATAACTTTGTTGATGTCTATGAAGTTAAATTGTCAATTAAGACCTCCTGGTCCATTGAGAATCTGCAGACTTTTAGCATTGATCGTCTTCATGGTGTTGTGTTGTGAGCATGTGCTGGCAAAGAGACAAAATTTTAAAAGATCCTGTAAGGGATTAAGGATCTGTATCTAGAGGTGAAAACTAGTTTCAGCACACTGACTGTCAAAGGGAAACAGCCAATTTAAAAGCTCATTTTATTTAATGAGTTAAAAAGAAAGATAAGTTTTATGTCCATCTTAGTCTTTCTGCTGATTATCTTTAGGTATTGACATTGTCTAAAGGTCGTATTTGTCTCTTCTTTCAAGAATACCATTGTGGTAGAGAAACATTTTAAAATGTTACTATATTAAAAAACATGTAAGCAGAAAACCAGACTGTATACGGTTGGTTTCAGTATGTCCTCCCCACGCTCAAAATACTCTTGGATGTTCTGTGGCCCAGCCTAGCAAAATACTGAAGGAAAGGACACATTGAAATTCTTGAGTCGCCCACCAACTTTCAGAGTGGTCTGTATATTTTAAAGCTTAAACACATGCTTATATGCCTTGCTGGATTGGAGTCCTAATAGATGTGTGAATTTGAAGGTGACGCTGTTTGAAATCAGTTATAATGCAAGTAAAATCATCTAAGTTCTATTGTAACTTGCATCTTCCTAAATTTAGCCTCAATCCATTGTTTGAGCTTTAATAGTGTGATTGGAAAAAGAATTCACTAAGTCAGTACTTGTTTGGCAGTGTCTCTCAATGTAATGCTCCTAATATTGAACTTCAAGCCCCATACCAACACCTTCACACACTGGGAAACTGCTGTTTGCACTGCTAATTTAACTTCTCTTAGTTGCTGAACCATCTTTACTTAAACTACTTAAAGTAGGTCTATAGAGCTAGAAAGGACTGCTGGGCATCATATGAAACACCTGAAGGATAAGTCTTATCCTCTGTTTTCGGAATTAGTCTAACCTGCCACGTGTGTTGACTGATGTGCCGATAATGAGGTGAATATGCTGGCCCAGTCTAGGTCTGCCGTATCCAAAACAGGCATCCATTCCCAGCTCTGCTCAAAGTTACCAAATGTGAATTCTGTCAGCTTGCTGAGGATGGCAGTTTTCATCTAACTCCTCAGGGCAAAGCAGCAGAACTTTTTCGAGAATATGGGACTGTGAAGTACGGAGAGTTGTAGATACTGGAATGAAGAGGACTAACTCATGGTCATCTCCAGGCTTCCAGCCCAGCAACTTGCTCCTTAGAGGGGCTGTTGCTTTTGTCTCTGGGCTGGAGCCAAAGCTGTGTGGGACTGGAAGGAATTTCCCAGTACAAATGGGAAATGATAGGGAGGGCTGAAGAGTATGCTAACTACAGACAAGATGGTAAGAATTTCTTAACATAAAACTTCTGAAAAGCATTTTAAAGCATTAACAGAGAGGGGGTTTTCCAATTCGTTGAACAGGTTTTCAATTAGAGAGCAAGATGCTTCCTTGATGTCTGGGACTTTCTTCCAACCACACATCACAATCCCACTGTGAGATGTAGAGGCCCCGGAGTGGGCTGGGTGGAATAGCTGGGTGGAAAGCAGTTATTGCACCTGAACTCTAATCTTATCTGGGGGGAAAATAATTATCTGCTTTTCTTTTTCTTCAAAAACTTGCCCTAAAATGTCACGGTTAGCTGCTACCCATGGCTGCTTGCCATCTGTATTACATAGCAGTGATCCTCCTGTAGCAATATCAGGGTCTGCATGAGAATTCCTCCTCTCTTCCTCCACACTTCGAAGGATTTTTCTGCTCACCAGTATGTACAGGGTAGGCCCGTGGGTCTTACAGAGTGTTAGCGATACGATTCTTTGGCATCTGCCCCAGATTGTTAGCCCTTTACAGCTCTGGCTTTTCCTGCTTCTCTGCTCGTTCCCTGTTGCATAAGCTGCTCTCTCTGCCAGCAGAGCTTACCTCAATTCCGGCTGCTTATCCCATTTCTCTGTTCCCCTTGCCTCAGAGCTGTCTCTGCGCTTTTCTTCATGTGTGCTGCGCTGCATCTCACATGTGCAATGTCCTCCCTTTACTGATTGCTTTCTATTCTCCAGATTGCTTGGAGACATCACTTGTGTCATGATGCCTGTTAAATACTAGCCAAACAGCAGTTGGTAATGTAGAATCTTTTTTCAATGTGTATTTAGCTCTGTGAGATTATCCACAGCGCTTTGATTTCTCTCACTGCTCTCTTAAAATGGTGCTAAACAGGAATTGCACTAAACATTGCTGACCCTTGTTGACATAGGAAAGAGTGTAGAGAATATAGACACGGCGGTCAGCCTAGTTTTATGAAATTATTGGCAGCCTCTTCATAGACAGTTGGTTCATGAGTTTCTATGGAATATCCACTATTCTTGCATCCAGTGGCTTTCTAAACACATGGCAGCAGCCTATAACAAACAGTCAGCATTGAAGATCATAAGTTCGGTCATTACTGAGAGCAGGGGACCTTTCCATGGAAGTTTCACTGTCATTGACCTAAAACTTCTCCTACTTGGAATGGTGCAAACTCCAGTGTAAGGATGGGCTCTGTAGCTGTGTTTGAACACAAAATGGTTTGGTTAATTTGTTTCCTTTGTTCTTTTTCTTTTTCCTAGTTTATTTTTAATTAAAAAGTCAAATGTGGGATTCCTGCATAATATAACATGAATCCAAACATTGGCAAAGTTCTTGTGCATGAAATGACCATGATGTGATTGTTTTGGGATCCAGAAATGAACCTGCTGACACCTGTGCTTCTAAAATTCTCATGCTCTGTTAGTT
Source organism: Nipponia nippon (assembly GCF_047370975.1). Lineage (NCBI taxonomy): Eukaryota > Metazoa > Chordata > Aves > Pelecaniformes > Threskiornithidae > Nipponia > Nipponia nippon. The sequence goes on along the minus strand of NW_028262290.1, from coordinate 12,427,769 downwards.
CCCATGGTGTTAGAGATCATTGTGCTTCATAAAAATAATCAAAACATAAGGTAGTTGTCCTGAGAACAGGCTATAGTATATCCAGTGTACTATAGTATATAGTGTACGTGCTTGAGTAAGAGGTAGCATGAAGGTCCACTGACTGAGGAAATGAGCAGGACTAAACTTTGACTTGCTATCCTCTTCTTGTCCAGGGAAGATAAGCTGTGTCAAGATGTTTTCTTGCACATCCTACCTTCCTTCGCATATGAATTGTGGTTTTGTTAGGTCGCTCTCCACCTCATAGTGGCCTTATAATGGACAAAGCTGTGTCCTCTGTTGTAGGGACCCTGCATGAGGAATCAGACCTTGTTTTTCCCTTGTGAGCCCATACATCTGTGAAGGGTCTCATGTGAAGCAAATAGCAAACAGTTTTATACGTAGTGTAGGAATAGCATTAGAATTGAGCAATCCATTACTTCTTTATGGACATGAGGGAACAATCTTTCCTGGATTTGAAATCCCCGAATGTGCCTCAGTCTCTCAGAATTTACTTTGTCTTTAGGTTAGAGTAAATTCCAAGTAAGGGTGGCAGGATACTTTTTTTCTTTTTTCATGTTGGAGAATGTAAGTGTAGAATGTCAAAGTCCATCCTGGAGATAAATGGCTTTTCACAGATGCTTGCTGTACAAAAATGTTTTCTAGCTATGAGAGAAGGTACTGCAGAAAACGAAGAGAGACCAGTGATCCATTGAGTTACCCTTCTGTGCTAGCTGCTACCAGATGCTTCCTGTGAAGCTGCAAGAATTCCCTCATGACACCAAGCTGTTCACAGAGGAAGTTTCTTTCTGACCCCAGGCAGAAGCTGCCTGAAGCTCTATGTTAACTGGTCTGCTTTGTTGCTACACCAATGTCTGTGGTACTAATCAGTGGCATGCACAAACTTAGTGTAGGCACCAAAATTACATCTTTCTTCTTGGGAGGGTTCTTTTCCTGTCGTTTCAAGTAAACTTGTATTTTTGGGGTATGTGAGATAAAACGTTTCAGATTCCCTTTCTCAAAACACTAATTTTTCTTTCCTTCAAATCCCTTGCTTAAGATTCATCCTTTTAGGAAAGATGTTCTTTTTTATCTTAACTTATGCTTGTCCTCTATTATGTTCTGCTTCCTGGGTTGTTTTATAGGATCTAACCTTTCAACTAACCATGAGGAAGAAATGTTGTTTTCTTGAAGTAGGTAGGTAAATGGTGTCACACTTTAAGTATTTCTTCTTCAAGTAATTTTATTTTTTGAAGCAAAAAGGGCTGGTTGGGTTCTTGTGAAATGCTTTTCTGAAGACAAAAAAATGACATTTGTGCATTATGCTCTTCAGTCAATACCAAAATTTTGAGAAGAGAGGGTTGGATTAATTTTTTGTCCTACCTTTGTGCTTCAGTAATTACAGTGTAAAAATTACTTACAACATTTATAGCCAGCACTGATGAGCCCGTTGCTGGAATACACTGGTTGGTTCTGAAGGCTGTTCTTCAAAGAAGCTGTCTGAAAAATGAGAATTTGAAAATGTGCCTTGTTTCAAAATCTGGAAAAATATGACTTGTAATGAAAGATTTGTGTTCTTTTATATTTATCCAAAAACCACCCTGACTATAGTCTGTAATCTTACAAAGTGGAAAGAAACAAATATGTGGGGTTGTTATTATTTCCTAGCTGGAATTTTGACTGCAAAAAGAACACAGTGCAGCGAGGGGAAAGCAGCTATATTAAGCAGCATGCTTTTGTTCTGCTGGCTCTTTTTCGTTTTGGGTACACAGTAAGCTGGGTGCCTCCAAGTGTCTTTGTCCCTCAACTTTTGCAGTTCTCGAAGGAAAGAAAAACCCATTAGGTGGCAGCAAAGGCTTTCCTGCAGCTTGTGCCCGTACTCCTTCCCCTGCTGGGGTCAGCTGCTGTGGCACTACTGTAACTCACTCCTAGAATGGAGTTAGAGATGTTGGGGCCATATCACAGTACTCTTGCATTTAGTAACACTAAAATACAGATGGAGGATTAAGATTAATAGTGGAGAAAGAAAATTCATATTACCAGATCATAGATTTTTGAAGCTGTTCGGGACCAGCACGATCTACTGCTTTGACTTCCTGCATAATACAGATCATTGCATTTCGTACAATTATTCTTTCATGAAGCTGGTATGTTGTGGTTGAACTAGAGAGTATCATTCAGAGTGAAATTCAGTCTTGATTTAAAGCCAGCTTGCTGAATAACTGTCTTTAGTGCATTCTCATGAAAATGTACTGACAGCTTGCACCTGAACAGGAGGTCGTACTCTGGACAGTCTCGTTTTTTGTCAGAACTCTTGTGAGTGCTCAGATGAAAACTGCACAATTTTTATTTCTCAGGTTTCGGTAGGTGGTATTCACATAGTGTCTGATTTCAAATACATGCATACATACGTACATATGTATGTGTGTATATTTTTATCTTTTGTATTTTCCTAAGGAACTGGATGATTTTCTCCCCCAAAGGTCATTATGAGTTAGGAAGGTTTGCAGTCACCTGCTGGGTTACCTCATGTACCCATAGTCACTGTAAATTTCTCTGTGTCCTGTATCTCATAAATTCTCAGCAGTCTTCAAAATAGATCATAAGTGAGATTTAAATGCTGTATAGACCTTTTTGCAGACCCTCTGCACGCTAGTGATGTTAACCTTGAGAGAATGAGTGAGCTTACAGCTGTAAGTTATAGGCTTGAAATTGCTGGGTGAGGTTCTTTGGCCTCTACTATGCATGAGATCAGAATAGATGATCCTAATGGTCTGTTCCAGCTTCAAAATACTATGAAGTACTGCAGAGGTCTTGCGTGGGCTCTTTAGCACAAAGATAAATCAACCTCTTTGAACAAAAGCCAGAGAGGAATATTTTATCTGAATAATTTACTGTATGAAAATATTCTCTGTAGTATATTAATCTGTCATTTTCTTATCGTCATATTTCTGCCACAGAAGTGTGGCAATAAGAAAATACCGCTAACTCCTGTTTAAATGTAGAGGCATACAGTATATATAGAAAGTAGTGTGGGCTTTGAAGAACCCACTCTGAAGGCTTTAATTTTTATCAATTTGAGTAGATCAGTATTTAGCTTTCAGTGATCTAATTGTGTGCCTAAATAACTAGGGAGGGAGGAGGAACCCACAAAAGTAGAAAAAAATCTGGGGTTGGCAGCATACAGAAAGATTAAGAATATAAAGCAATTGTATTTCTTTTCTTGATTCTTTCCATTAGGGAAAGATTTATCTGGGTTAGAAGTAAGCATTGTGCTGACATGTTCTCAATGTTTGGTCCTTATGTAAGAAAGAAGCCCTTATGTAGACATGATCATGCTGAAACCTTCATCCTGATCCCCTGCCAACAGACACAGGACACTCATCTCTTTTTTTTTTCCTTTTTTTTTTTTTTCCTTTCTTTTCCTTTCGCTTCTTTGTTCTTCTCTTCAACAATTCAAGAACTTGTGACTGTTTTTTTACCTTTCTTTTTTTTGATACTCAAATAACTTTTTTGTCAGTGCATGTAGAATTAATTATGAGAGGTTTTTCATACTTTCAGCTAAAAATAATTAAAACCAGAAAACTTTAAAATGCATTCTGACTCAAATCCAGGTTTTATGACATGTTTCCATTTTCACCAATATTATATAGCACACTGATGCCGTAGTGAAGAATGAAGATTATAATATGTACGGATCAAATTCCAAGAATTTAAATGGGGATGTTTGCTTTATTAGTCAGAATCACACATAAGACTTGTGTTTTCCTTATGATGGCTGACACTGAGACCTTTGGAGGACAGGCAGAGGTTGGTTGTCCGAACTGGAGATTTAGAATATTTTTTATTGTAATTTTCATAGATTTTTTTTTTTCTTCCCTTCTCATTTTCTTTCCCATTTTCTCTCAAGAAGAACAGGGAATTCATAATAGCATTATATGAAAGAGAGAAAACAACTGAGATGCTCCAAGCCTGATTTTGCTGAAGCCTTGAGGCTAGGAACAACTGTGCTTTCAAACTGGCATTGCCACTGTGTGGCCTTGGGCAAGTCATGAAAGTTCACTAGGCATTGGTTTCCCTTCTATAAAAAGAGGTGTTAGGAGTGTTTTGAGAAGATGTACGAATATTTGAATATCTTAAACTCCTGTGTAGATATTCAATTCTGTTGTTGCTTGTGTCTTCTGTGCTTGTAGAAATTATGTTGCAAGAGTCTAGAAATAATTTGAGTTGTCTGTAATGGTGGTAGGTGATTGGAAAAGGTAGGAAATAGGTAGCCAGGAAAAATATGTGTGCAGGGAAAATAAAAGACAGCAGAAAACAATGGCCTAGCAAAGATCTTTACCTTTTGTGAATTAACAAATAGGAAGTATCACATCTCCAAGAACCATTATAGGTGATATGAAATGGTTTGAACTACTAAAATATGCACTACGTGAAGATTTGCACTTAGATGAAATTTATGAGTGGATCCTTCAGCCATGTCTACAGGAGGATAGTCTGACATTTATTAGTGGGTCAATAAATAATACTATGTGAAGAGAGAAAATATTACACTGATTCAAAAAATGTGCTACTAAAACTGCTTATGGAAAGAAAATTTACCAGTGAAACCCACAGTCCAGCAAAAAGTCAACTGAAGTGATAGAGAATCCATCCCATCTCTGAATAAACAGTTCAATTCTGTTTGACAGAGAACCTTGTGTTTTCTTTCTTCATTAGCTTTGTTTCAGTTTTCAGGCACTGGATCTTATGTTTCTGTCTGATAATCAAAAAGCCTAATATGTTCAGAAATCTTCAGGATGGTAGCGGTAGATCATGAGCAAGTCACCTTTTGCATCTCCTAAACTTCGCAAGTTGAGCTGCTTTAGTCTTGATGTAAGTCACACTTTCCAGGTGTTGAGTAATTTGTGTTGCTCTTTCTTTGAAATACTGAAAGAGCTTGCTGAAGGAAAATGCAATTAGCAGGATTTAGTCTCATGCTTGTTGGTCTAGAAAGAGCCTTTGCCCAAATTATACACTATGTGCCATATAAAGATAGGGCCTCATCTGTAAAATTGTCAGCATACTATCAGCCCCTTTTTTAAAAAAAAAAAAAATTAGAACAATCCCTGTACCCCTCTTTCCACGTTGAACAAGGGTCTGGCATTCATCATGCAGCACAGCCTTCTGTGTAGGGCATGCAGTAATAGCCGGGTAACCTGCCATTCCTCGCATTGCTGCCCCCGCCACCCTTTCAAGCATTGTCTGCACCAGGTTAGTTCCCAAACTGTGCACTGCATAGCAGTTACTGTTAATGACTGGTGAGCTTATGTCTTTTTTGTTATTGTTGTTTTAGTTTGGGGTTTTTTGTGTGTTAATGGACCTTTATGTCAATGAAAGAAAATCAACAGCCATGAGTCTGTTAGAGCTGCTATTATATAAAAGGACGGGAGAAAGCAGGAGGCAACCCCCAAAGATTGTCATCACCAGGAAGATATCACTCGCTAATAGAGAAAGAATCAAAAAGCAGGCTAGCAAGTGCTCAGGGAAAAAAAGAGCAGGAATGGAGGAACTGGTTGAGGAGGAAGAGAAGGGGAGAGGAGCAAGTGGTAAAGGAACGTGTAATGAAGGAGAAGGAGAGGTAAGAAATAAGAAAGCCACAGCAAAAGGATTAAGCAGGATAGTACACTGATCGTGCTCTAGATGACAAAAGATATTTAAATGCCTTCCTAATGATGTTTCCCATGTAAGCAACTCCGGTAGTTTCCACAAAGGTGGTAGCTTTTGCAAATGGGAAGAGTAGTCTGGCATAGAAATAGAAGGAGGACTGATTCATGTGGCTGAAAATGAGAAGAGAGATGTGGTCTTTCTGATTAGTCTCACACTGGAGTTGTTCAGGATATATGTGTGTGAACCTCCTTACTTTTTTGACATTATCAACAAATTCTATAGAGTGCTCTGAAATATGCATGTGCTGTAGCACTCAATAGAAGGTGACAATCTCAAACTGCTCCATAAATTGCATATAATGAACTTTCTTATTAAAAAAGACTTAACAAAAGGAGCCAGCTGGCTTAAGGAGAAGGTGGCAGATGAAAAGAACACAATTCAAAGAAGTGTTCACACATTAAGGAAGTATTTTAACAGGCTTTCCCCAGACTGTAAGTGGGAATGGAATTATACATTGCATGTAAATGTCAAGTGACAATAATATCTTCTGAGTTAAATCAACCTTGCAAACTCTTTCCTATTTTTCTTAAGCAGATGAATAAAGTTTAACTTGTGATTTCCTTACTAATCATCTCAGTAAGCAGTGGGTGAGTAGACTTTTTACTGTATGGGTAGATTAATGTGACATTTTCACAAGACTTTTTTTTTTAAAGTTTATTACTTGTGGGTGTGGATCTAATTCACAGCTGTTTTTTGAGTGAATTAGGTATGTCATCACTCATTCAAATTCTGTATTTCTTCAGTATTTTTAGATTAATCTTTTAGCCATGCTTTGTTGGAGGTGTGTAGTCTGTCCTGATGTCTCAAGGTAATCTCAAGGTAATCAAGACTTCTCCTCCACTGAACTTATGTACTTTAGTGCACAGATTTGGCCCAGGCACTTTTATAGAAAACCAGATTTTAAATTGAACAAAATTCAAAAGCATATCAGTATAAAGGGGAGAAAATTCTCTCAACTAGTACGTGTCAGCTACACAAATCTCAAGCATAGTCATATGGTTCTGAATTTAATTTATTTTAATAACACAATGTCTGATAGCTATGTGACAGTTTACCAGTCCTGTTTAAGTACTGAACAGAGGGAGCCTTCTACTTCTTCCTATCTAGTCACAGAACATTTCCACACTCGGTTTCAATTTATATTCCTGTTTTTTCAAAACTGCCCCTTTAAATGCCATGAGGCCCCCATAAAGCTACTTCTTTCCTACTATGGACAAGGATAACAGCGTTATCTAAAAAACATGCTGAGAGACCATCATCTGTGGTGTACTGTAAGCCATCAAACAAATTCCTGTTTCCTCTCAAAATCATAAATATTTGTGCATATGTGAGAGACCCAGGCAATACAGAATTGCATTGCCCTTTTTTGCACAGAGATGTGCATTTTCCACATGATAACAAAAGTAGCAGCTCCTCATAGTAGGAGAAATTTTTGTATGAAGTTTGTGGGAAATGAAATTCCAGCAATGGAAAGATTTAGCTCTGTCACTTACCAGTATGCAAGCAACAGAATGAATGCCACATACCAGCGACTGATGCCAAAAAGGGGAGATCTGCCAATTCACAGAAGAGGTTTTATGCAAGGCGGCCTGCTAGAGGCAGAATGAATTGCTGGTTTTCATTATGCTTGCAGTTTGTGTGCAGTCTTTGCCTTTGCCTTTTCCTTGTCTGTGTAAGAGGATTAGGCTGTGGGTTGGTTTTTTTGCGTTGGGTTTTTTTTTTTTTTTGGTCATATTGAGGAATTATGGGCTCTGAAAGTCCTAGCTTCAGTGTTGCTGCATGGTTAGCACTTCAAGTACCATATCAATATGTGATTCATGCTGAATTGGATGTTTTGTGTGGGGAACATCACTTGCCCTTTGCTTGCAAGAGACATTGGTTTTCTAGACTCCCTTAGTTTAACCTGGGTTGTGTTCTGTTCTGTTAGCTGCCTTCAACAGAAACTGGAAAATATCCAAAGCATATAGAAGTATCTACATTTTCAACAAACAATTAACTTCGGAGATGATACTCATATCTATTTTTACTAACCTTCCCATTTCTGCTAATCTAACAGATCAATGTTTCTGATTTAAAAACCCAAAACTTTCCATTGTTAGCTGTATATTATGAATCTGATTTATCTTTTGTTTATTCCTTTATGTATGTGGACCAGTGTCAGCTCTGTTGTAAGACACATCACTGCTCTGTCCACAGTGGCGTAGAACGTGGAGTTGCCTGCCAGCCAGATTTGTCTAAAAAACTGACTATAAAACTGGATTGGTTTTCCACCCTGAGCTGCTTGCTGCTGCAGCTGCAGTACGGCTAGCCCCCCAGCTAGTTAGCTGAAGTCCAGCCTTGCTCTGTCTGGGGCTACTGATTAACTTCTCTAGATTCTGAAGTCAGTAGTGCCAAGGGTTGTAGAAGCAGAAATATAAAAACTTAGAATGGGAGACTGTGTGGGTTCAGAGAAAAAAAAAAGTTATGTTTGGAAGTATCTAATCAAAATATTTGACATTTAAAAACCAGACATATTCTGGCATTTTTCTTTCCCCAGCTGTTTCATTTTAGGTCAATAATATTAAAATTTCAGTGCTGGAAGCACATTCATTTGTGTCTGCATGAAGCTGTTGCTGTCAGTTGTGGAAGCTTAGTTTGGCTTCTGTGTTCATTTTGTGGGGGAATATAACCATGACCACTGAACTGAGCCGAAATAAGTTGGTGCTGGATTGTCTTGAAGTGAAGCATTGTCTTGGTCTTACCTTCCTGTTTGGTACGTGGTCTACTGCTTTGACTTGTGCTAGAGGTCATGCACACTGCAGTCTGGTAATTGGGCTTTGCTTGAAAGAACAGCTCTCTCAGTTTCAGTGGGACCAGTTTGTTGAGCAGTTCATGCACAAGCACTGACACCTGTGAAGCATGAAGGCACTATGCAACAAGGGACTGAGAGCGAGACTGCCCTTATACTGAAACTGCACTCTCAGTCCCTGCCAGGCGACTCTCCCGTGCTTCTGTCCTGCGTCATGGCCCTGTTTTCTGGCCAGGCCATTGATGATGCCCCCTGTGACTCCTGTTTCTTGTGGTGCCACATGCAGCATGTCTAGTCTGTGCAATTAGATTTCGAATCTTATATATCTGCACCAGAGTTGGATATTATGGTAGCTTGAGCCCAGAACCAAGATAGTTGCATTTAGTGAAACATTATACCTGATTAAATAAGCTCTGATGAGGGCTTGTTAGCTTAGTCTCTGAGCTAGGCTGCCTCCAGTTCTGGACAGAGAAGCAACATTTCTGAGAATTTTGAAGGTCTTGGGTGAAAAGGGTTTATTTTCCTATCATCTTCACTGATTTTTTTTTTACTGAAATATCTTTCCAACCCATTTCCTGTTTCCCCCAAATGGAGGAAATTCTAAGTAACTACTGCATTTAGTTTAATGAAGGTGCACTTTGAATGAGCTTCTCTGAGATGAGAAATAAAACAGGTTCGTTAACACAAGCAAAGATTTTTTGTGAAAAACCTAATGGTATTGTTTACTGCTGGATAATAACAGTCATGCCTTTTATTAGAGGCAGACTTGCACTTCACACTAAAATATTTATCTTCCACCTGTCAATGCAAGTTAAAATAAGAGAAGAATTGGTTATTGACAACAGAAAGCATTAACACTGTTGATTTGTAAACAAAATGGGTGGATTAGCTCTGTAGAATTCATAAGATGCAAGTAGAGATCTTGTGTAATACAGAAGAAATTGTGCTGCTTAAAAAAAATTCTCACAAGCTGGAAATGAACTTGTTGGAATCATAAAAAAAATCATAAAAAAATTATTTTGCTAGTATTCCTTTCCAGTGGAAATCATAGATAAAGCAGCCTGTGAACCTTTTATGGAAAATGTAAGTGCTCATTAAAAGTTTTGAAATATTGAATATACTTCATTTGAAATAGCAGTTTTAGAAAGTGTTCTGAGGGATCAAAGAGTAGCAATTACAACACCTCAACAAATATTTCACTGTTCCTTCTGAGGGAAAATATTTCAAGAAAATTTTTGCCCAAATTCTAATGTTACCATATCAAGTTCTGAGAGGAGAAAGCGGGTAGAAGGAGGACAGCAGTAGCCCCCTTCTTTTTAAATATTCCCAGCCCTCCCACCACTCATTCTGAGGAAGGCAAGGTCAGCAGCAGCTCGGGGCTCTGAGCCATGCTCTATTGTGTGGTGTAGACATGCCCACGCCTCCACAGGCGAGAAGCTTGTTAGTCATAGGAAAATCCTTTCCCATTAAAATTATTAGTGAATGTTGGTTTCAGCCTTAATTTCATCATATGTTGAAATCCACTGAGAAGAGAGGGATGTCTCTCTATATATACCTAGGAAAATAGAGAGGGTTTTGTTATTTATTTTATGAGAGATTGCTCAGATTTCTGTGTGAAGATAACATATGCCTTGTTCTTGCTTAGAAAATACAGGTGTGGTTCCTCTACTTTTTTCTTGGCAAATAAATTGGCTTAGGAAGTTATTCCCCCCCAACTCCACCCTGCTACAGTTTGCCACCCCCTCAATTGTACTGGTACCACTGTTTGTGTATTTGCACTTCAGATTCAATTACTGGAATACCATGGTTTGAGTTTTTTTGGTTTGGTTTGGTTTTGGAGGACAGAATGCTATTTTTAGCTTGGATTGTTTCATTAATCCAATTTATAGTATAAGCATGTGAAAAGTTATATTATCCCTAGCTGAGAGGCAGGAGAGGAAGAGGGCAGAGGAACAGCAAGGATGACTGCCTGGGGAAATGACCTGTGAAACTCCCTTTGTTGCCAAAGAAAAGGTACATGAACCTCAGCCTTGATGTTTCCTTGCTGCTTGTCTGTCAACGTAACTTGTGTTTCTGTTCTTCTTGGGCCTGTGGATGTAGATAGTGTTGAGAAATGCTGATTTACTCATTTGTCGAACAGAGCACAGTAGCTCTGGATGGATATCACCATAATTCCAGGAAACTGATGCAGAATTATGACAGAGGAGGAGTTGGGTTGCTTCTCAAAACTGTTGCATCTTGTAAATGCTTTATCTTCCTTCCAGTGCTCCCGCCTACTAGTTACACTGTCTTTGTTAACTTTAAATTGGTCTTTCTGCAAAATTAAGTAGGTGTTAATTGGTAAAATAAAGATTAACCTCACCATGACCTTGGAATTTAGTAAGGAGAAAAGAGGTGCTGGTCAGGTGGTGGTCTCTTTTGTCTGAAGGGAGGGAAGTAGCCTGGGAATTGTATGGGCCTCAATATTTAGTCAAGCAAGCATCCATTTTTATTTGGGGAAGTGTGTACACACTACCTGATTCATGTCTGGTGCTGTATGTATGGCACCAAACATAGAGGTTACAGTAGCAAAAAATATGTAGCCTAAATTAAACCATCTCTATTTGTGTTGAATAGTATTTTACTTTGGATTTTATAGAGCAAAGCACGTCAGCACATGTTGGAGTGTTTTCCTAAATCAAACTCTCTGTGAGAACCCTGTTTATTTCCTTAGGTATTACCACGCTGTCAATAGGTGTTCAGAGCTATTGCCCGTCTTTACCTTGCAGTCTGTTTGGATACTGCGGCAGAAATATCTGTTAAGATAGATCTTTGTTACTGCTCTCAAGTCTAAACTGGGATCATGATGACTTTTTAGCCTTCCCCTGGTAGTCTTGAAGAAAAAGAAGTACTGTAAGGAAGTTGTTTTCATAAGCACTGTTGGCCTAGTTCTGCTGGCAATGGAGTTGAAGAGAGTTTCATGTTGAGCAAAAGTTTCATGATTACTTTATTATAGAATAATATAGTAAGTTATTTTCAAAAGTGGTTAGTAATACTGGGTGCCTCAGCTTCTCTGTGCCCATTCTGAGATGACTCTGTTTTCAGAACGTGTGCAACACCCGCTCGCTGGAAATGCTGGCCCCTTGAGATGTTTCAAACTGGGCATTCAGCAATTGAGATGTTTCAAAGTGGGCATTCAGACCCTGCATGGTCTGTTTCTGTTGAAATTCTGACTCTCTCTACAATATAATGTACTTGGGTTTCATTTCCGTGGGATTGGCAGGAGCCTCCTGGGTCACTGAATCTTGTCTCTTCCTATTTCAGGCTGTATTAGCCTACAGGGAAATGGCTTGTAACACAAGATGAATTTTTTTTGTCAGGAGTAGTCTGTAATCTAACAGACACTCTTGGCTCATCTTACTTTAAAAAGAAAAATTAAGCAGGGAGAAATGGATAATTGAAGATTTTTTTCAGTTACTTGCTGAATAAAACAAATGTTTAAATCCAGACTGAAAAGCACTGCCCTTTCCTTTCCAAAATAAAACCTCAGAAGACTTTACTCAGGTACAGCAAAATGCTTGACCTGAATCCAAGTATTGTAGTTTGATTTGCAATTTCTTAACAGAAGCTGAAAAGAAAATAAGATGAAAATTTAGAAATCATTTACAAGCGATAGTTCTGGTGCAGCTGTGGGCACAGTCAACTAACGGTGTTTTTCTGTGCTTGGTCTTTCCTTTACAAGTTCTATTAGTCCTGTCTCCCACACTCCTCTCACTTTTATTCCTTCTACTCAGATTTTTTCTTTGATAGAATATAGGAAACTCAGATTCAACTTCCTTCTTTGCTTGAGAGGACTTGAACTTGAACTCACTTTCAACCATCTTCCAGAAGAATGGTTTAGAGACGACGTTGGATATTGAGGAATATTATAGAATCACAGCATGGTTGAGGTTGGAAGGGACCTCTGGAGGTCATCTTGCCCAACCCCCCTGCCCAAGCAGTGCCACCTACAGTAGGTTTCTCTTTCTCTCATTAATGTAATTGCATTTTGTAAGACATACGGGCTTTTCACTGGACTGCTGATATCTAGGTGAAGGTATTGGTCTGTAAAATCAATCACTCATGAACACTCGGTCTCTAACTCTGTATATGAAAGCTTTCTATGCAGGCAGAATGGCTTCATTAGGGGACAGTAAGGGAAATCCAGCTCGAAAGACTCTACAGCCCAGTTAAGGCATTTCCTGAGAAGTTGGGGGTTTCTTTAGGACCAGCTTCAGCAGTAAGTAGCTTCTGACTGTTACATGGAGGGAAATTTTGCAATTACTGCCCTGAGTTCCCCTTTACTCCACCAATTGCCATTCCCCGTATGGTTGTTGGCCCTCTAATCAGCAATAATTTTTCTTCTCTTACGAATTGCAGTGGTTAGTTCCCTATCCAAAAGGCTCCGTGGAGATTTTTGGGCATTCCACTTTCAACCATTTCTTTGGTTTTAATGCGAGAACACCTGCATTCAGGAGATCAAACTGGTTTTCTCCTGTCTTTTGCTGTTCCTTTTTATTGCTTCTAATTTCTTTTAGTTTAGAATTTTCTGTACTAGCATTCTGCTCTTTTTGCAGCCTAATAGATAAAACGTTACAGGTCAGGGAGATGAGATTTGGAAAGAAATCTCATTCGCTGAGAGTTTTCTGAGGAGCTGTCCATGTATCTGCAGGAGAAAAAGTGAAGGAGGACCCTCAGTGCTGCAGAAGCAATCAGTCTTCTGTTTAAGTTCCTCTTGGTCTGCATAGTCTGGAGGACCATGGCAGGGTTCAAGTATATATAGACAGAAGAGGGAAATAAGACAGTGGTCTTCTACATAGGTCTGTTTCCTCTCACTACCGAGCATCTAGACAGTAGAGGGACATCTTGCTACTGTCTTCTCCAAGTGTTTTGTGAATCTATTTTTAAAGAGTGTGGATTGGTTGATAGTGTTTTTTCAAGATGTATTGTCTAACTTGAATTACGAACGGCGTTGAGTATACCAAAATTGGGGGCGCAGGTGGGTGTCTTTTGGTTTTGAAGATGAAGTACTTGCTAAAACCAACAACAAAATGCTTAGCTGTATCCTGAATGGAGAATGTGCATTCTCCTCCAGAAGATGGAACTAAATGAAGGAGTTGGGGAGCTTGTGTTCCTCTGCTGTCAGCCGTAACTTGAAACCTGCTGGCAAAGTGTGCATTTTATCTGTTGCTGGTGCATAGGAAGACAACTGCCTACTACTGCTGTTGCTATTGGCTCAAGTGACAGATGTTTGTGCTACGTGTGTTTTAAAAGTCTGCAATCTATTGTCAAAATCTGTGGGCAATGGTATACTGTTCCTCTGCTGCCTTGAATGTTGGGAGAGCTTGACAGAAAAAAAAAGTGTGTAGCCTTGAAATTCAAAGCAATCTAATACGTAGTGCCAGAGGTAGAACTGATAATGTCCTGTTTTCTTTAAATTGAAAGTTTGACTTTTGTTAGCCAATACTATAGATAGGAGAGTATATATATACGTATGTTAATCCATGTTGTTGTGCTTAAGCATTCATTTTAAGTACTGTTGTATTTGTAGGTTTAGAGCCTTCCTGTAATTTCATGGTATTCCAGACTATTTTGTGTTTCAGATAGTCTGTGGTGGAAGTGAATGCTTATTTGAATTGCTGTGTATTGGCTGCAGGACAGATGTAATAACCTACAGAAGCAAATACTGATGTTGTAACTTTTGCACAGAAAAAGAGGTAGTTGTGAAAAATCTTTAGAAATGTTGCTAACTTGTGGATGTGTACAGGGAACTAAAGTAAGCATGAACTCAGATGTTAGAAGGAAATGCAAGTTTTGGATAAATGGGTGGCATTTTAGCTGAGTGTTAATATAGGAAGTATTAGACCAGCGCTGACTTGACTCTATCCTGTTACTGCAACTTCTGTTTTAACACTGTGGGGTTCATGATACGTAACCCAGCCCTGATTGATTACAGTTTGAATCAGCAGCAAGGCACCTGAGCATGATCAGTTTGGTCTCTTACTAGAAGTGAGAAATTGAACTCTTGCTAGTCTCTTTATGTAATTTTGTTCTTTAATATTTAGGGAGACTTTTCAGAATAATATCCCTATTTCCATTATAAAAAGAGTTCATAAAGTCATGCGAGCTGGAATTCATAATCATAAAGTGTGCATATTCAGCCAGCTCATTTTAACATGATGCACATGGGCCTTTGAAAATGAAAAGTATGGCCTTGAACTGGACTTTCTGTGAGTAAAAGATGTAATATTGCAAAATGTATAATCTCTGGGTGGTGAGGGTAAGGACTTCTGGAGAAATGCTTGCTAAACTCAACATATTTAGCCTAGATAACAAGGAGACTTAACTACAGTATGCAACTTCGATGGTATTTTGTGGCAGTAGCTAAAAGCATATGCAGAGAGTTTGGAATGCATTCCTTAGATATGAATTAGAACAAGATTAGGATAAATTTTGATTAGATAACAGAAAGGCACTGATCCAGCACTTGCAAAGCATTCGATTTTGGTGTTGAGCTAGGTTGCTGGCCTGCAGAGTGAAAGGTTTGAGTACTTTGGAGAGTTAGCTGGCTTTGTAGCTGAAGTCTGGCTGGAGGGTGTTCAGCAGATAACGTGGTGACGGTCTGCTGGAAGAGAGACAGTGCCTTGAATCCCTTCACCATGGATTTCTACTGCCTTCCTCACAACTGAAATAAAAGTAGCAGTGGGGCTTGCAGAGTGGATAATGGACAATGCCTTTTGAATCTTTCAAAAGCCTGATACAATTATTAGATTTTGATTCTTCTTCATATTACAGCGCTGTTAAACTATCAGGTTGGTGGGATTTGGGAGAGTGAGTTGTGGGATGGTGGTGAGAGGAGATAAGTCTGTCTTTTCTAATTTCTTGTTCCCTAGTAAGATCCGGTCAACTGGTGTGTTCTGATTAGTCTATGGTGGAGTCTGTTGTAAGGATACAGTGAAGGTGCTGGGATCCCTGCCTTGGTGAGCTATAAAACTTTACATCCCCATACAGTCACCCACAGCTTCTCATCATGTGTACCCAAGCTCTGCTCTGCATCTGCTCCTTACCAGGGAGGGGCAGAAGTGCTCTTTGCTCATCAGGGGAAGGGAGAGTGTGGCGGGAGCAGAGGAGCCATGCACAGCAGGTTATTGCAGTGTGTCATGTGGGACGACAAGAGTTTTTTAAAGGCAAATAGAATAGCCTATAGTGTAAGTTTTCTTTTAAATCTTGTTTAGGAGATGGGGAGATGAGTGGCTGGGAACAACACAGGAGATTTCCTCTTAGCTCTCAGCACCTTGGACTATGGATTGAACTGCAGATAGAAAATGGACTCTAGTATCCGTCAAAGAGCAGAAATAGGGGACGGACAGCAACCGACCTGTATACAGTCCTTCAGATCTGTCTTCGTGTCCATAATGCCTTCAAGGGCAGGCTACAGTCATGCATTAGTGATGCATTCAGCGATTTCCCAGTATAGATAACATACTTCATGTGCATGAAAGAACAGCAACAGGAAAACAGCAGTGAACATCACTGAGACTTAAAACAGGCTGGTGGATGGGTGGAGCGGTCGGTACATGAAGAATGCAGGGCAGGATGTAGTTACAGGTAATGTCCTTCTTGCCTCAGCTGTGTTCCACCTCTTTGTTTGAGCTTTATTTTAATGCAGCTCTCAAGCTGCAATACTATTATTCTTCATCTAAAGCTTTTTTAACTTTTAGGAAAGACGGCATTAGTACAGCTCACTTGGCGTTTAACAATGCACTTCTCTTCCCCTAAAAAAAAAAAAGATTTAGGCCACTGCAGTTTCTTTATGTCGTGGATATGATTCATTTTGGCCATGGGAGGAGAATGACAGTTACTTGCTACACAAACCTTTCCTGTGATTCATGGAGTGCCATTTGTGTCAGCCTTGAAGGAGGCACTTCATATGCTTCCTAGCAGGAAGGAAAAAGAGCATGATCATAGTTCCCAGATCGGATATGGAAATTGGGTGGGAGGGAAGGGAAAGGGGAGAGGGAAATGCTGATTCTTCAGAAGAAAGTTGCGGGAATGCCAAGATTCTGTCTGCAATATCCATTCATCTACTTAATGAAAAATGGATACATACCAAGCTTATATATAATTAAGGGAAACATCATGACTGTAATTGCCACGTTCACAAAATAGTATGGCTTATTATGTAACTTTTTTGTGTAAATATATCTTAGCGCTTTTCTTTCTGTCTCCTGGATCCATCACTGTTTCATATGGTACGAAGCTCCTATCCCTGAGTGATGTGTTTCAGCAACAGTTGCAGGTTTTGCTCTCAAGCTAAGACGGTCGTATACAATGCTTTATGTTAGCTTTCTGCAGAGACAGATTTTTGTGCTCTAACGTACTAATATAGTTAGCAACTTAGGAAGTGCACTAGCTTGCCAGATCAGAAGACATTTTCCTTTCTTCACAAAGAAAGTAATTTAAAAAGCTATACCATGATTTTCTTCCTAAAAATAACAGCGCAGATTGGCTACTTAAACTGCTTGTAAAGAAGAATACTCCATTAAATAGCAACCCCTAATGCTGCACGGCAGACTTTGGGGCTCTTTTGCAGCTTCCAGCTGCTTCCAGCTGTTTTCTCTATACCTGCAAACTGCAGGGTAGGAATAAATGGGAGTAGGAGAAGTGGAAACTTAGGTTTCCTGATTTCTTTATTTCCTAAATGGGTTAGGGGCTCGTGGCTGGCTGTCCTCCCGCCGCTGGCAGCGTTTGGTGTGGTACGTGCACCTGTGTCAGGAGATACAGCCGTGGCTGTTCAGCCCTGTAGCGTCTGTGGAGCCCTTATCCAGCTAAGCTGATGCGCAGCAACGTTAGAATGGGAAAGCAGAGGTGTACTTAGAGATGAAAGGAGTGAAATTAGGAAGAATGCAGGAGAGAAAAAAAGTGGATGTGAATTACTAAGCACACGTCCTGTATTCATTGATTTTCACTGGCAATTAAAATTTTACTGCTTGATTCACGAATGCTATTGAATCTTCCATTATTTCCTGTGTTATAAAATGCTGGCTCTGTTTTGATTTTGCAGTAGCTATGTTTATTGGGGATAAGGGGTCTAATTATAGCTCTGAACTATACTGTACTGAGAGAGCATTTAAGTTTCTTCTGACTATTTCTGAGGCAATGTGATGAGTCATGAAATATAACTTTTGCAGAAAATATCCTGATTGCCTAATGACTAGGTGTTGGTAGATGAAATTACACACACTCTCTCTTGTTCACATGAAACCAGGGAAGTGTCTTTCTGAGTAAGCTGTTTGTTCAAGTTACCCAAGAAATGTCAAGGTTTACAATTGCAAAATAGGAAAAAAGTATATGTTTGAGGAGCCTGAAAACACCTGCTGTGCCTTACAGATGCTTTAGAAATTCACAGTGTTAATATTTGTCTTCATATCTGTAAAGAAAAAATGCTGCCTGAAAATAAGACAACTGATCACCCATGTACAAAATCTTCTGTTTTGCAGATGATGTAGAGGATGTTAACAGTATCGAAAATGTCATGTTAGAATATGCTGCAATGGACAGAGAACTTAATCATTATATGAGAGCAATTGAAGAAACGGTAAATCAGGTAAACTGTCACTTCTATCAAAGTTATGAAAATATGTCCTTATTTAAATATTATCTTTTAATAGATACAAATCTTACATTAAAACAATACATAGTTGGAAAGATAGATCTTTGACAGGTATAAAATACTGAAGTTGCCAGTACAACTCTTAGTTTTTCTTCCTAGCTTGCATGCAGTGCGACACAGTTTCTAATTCCTGCCCACCAAACTCTTGCGCCAGTTGGAATATGAGTCTCCATCCCTGGAGGTATTTAAAAGACGGGCAGACGTGGTGCTTGAGGACATGGTTTAGTGGTGGCCTTGGCAGTGATAGGTTAACGGTTGGACTCGATGATCTTAAGGATCTTTTGCAACCTTAATGATTCTATGATTCTGTGATTCTATGGCATGAATAGTGCTTTGGGAATGACTGAGGAGTGTGTAGTTAAGGCACCGTAGTCTCAGATGATACCTGCTTCTCGTATTGCGGAAGATGGAAGCTGCGTAATGAATGAGGCAGCTGATTTCAGGAATCAACAAGTGGTTGTGGCAGCGGGGAATGGATGAAGTCTGGTTTCCAGTGTCTGCCTACCATGTGAATTTGCTGGTGCTTAATAAAGAGTGAGCTCGTTAATTGTTCACTCAGTTAAGCAGGGTCTCATTTGCTACCTGACCACTCATTTTTGCAAGAGCTGTCGCATTTCAGCACGCTCGGGGGTTTCTGGCTTGGCGCTGAGCGCGACCGCCGTTGCCCAACAGGTGCCGGGCTGTTCGGGGCAAACGCAGCCAGCGCGGGTTGCGTAAGCTCCTGTTCCTGAGCAAACCGGGCTCGACGGCGGACGCCGTGGGTCAGGCAGCTGAACACCGGCTTTCGGGGGACTTCTCCCTCCCTGCCTTTCGCGGGCAGAAGGCGACGTCGAACAAAATCCCTCGCCTCTCCCCGCTGCGCCCCGAGGGCCGGAGCGCGGCGCCGGGGCCGGGCGGGGCCGAGGCGCGGCGGCGGCGCTGGCCGCCAGGGGGCGCCGCGGTGGCGCTGCCCGCGGGCCGCGCTGTGCGGCGGCCGGGGCCGGGGCCGGGGCCGGGGCCGGGGCCGGGGGGGCTCCGCCGCCTGCGCCGCGGCTCCCGCTCTGCCGGCCCGTCCCGCTCCGCCGTTAGCTCACGTTGCCTCCTCGTTAGCGTCCTGTCAGCCCCCTTTGATTCTCTGTCCCTGGCTCTTGGGCTCTGCGTAGTCGGGTCAGCTCTGTAACCTTGCTACCCCGGTTCCAGGGCACGGCTGCTTTTCCTGCGTTCTCTCAGGCCGTGCCTGGCCGCTCTCTTTAAACAGCTCCTTAGTTTTCTCTTTTCTCATCATCGAGCCTCCCCATTAGCAAGCAAGGTATTGAAAGCATAGGCTCCACGGCAGATCCAGACATTGAAAGAGTCAATTTCAGTGCAGTCCGTACTTGATCGCTTCATTTTTGGGCCACGTCATGCTTGGAGAACTCAACTTTCTAAGTAACCTATCTTAGCGTCTGCAAATAGACTTTTAGGTGTCAGGTTTGTATGGATTTCTCTAGAAAAGGCAAAAAGCACATCCCTGATTTCCCTTCAAGATGTGAAATCTGTGTTTCAAAGCATGAAGGTAGTAGAGCTTATCAATTAAACCTGTCTTGCTATTATCTTGCTATTGTTTTTTGCTACTTTTAAAACCAAAAGGGGAGAGCAAAGTAATGCATTTTCCACTAGTTCTATTCTGAGAAATGCCTACATGTTTTTTATTTTGTAGAAAGGTTTTCCTTTAGTAAAGTTTTAAAATCATCCTGAGTCAGATGCTTAACTGAAAAATCTGCATTCAAATAACTAAATATTACATGTTTAAAAAGAGTTGAAAACTATGTCTACATCAGCAAATGTTGGACAGCATTAAATACAGTCGCTGTTCCCCATACAGTCTTTAAATATACATTTCAATTCAGATGTCACCATAATTGCAGACCTCCTAGTTTATATTTGTCAGAAACTGGATGGATCATAACTTTTTCCTTTTATTTGGAATATTTATGATTTTTAAAGCTTTCCTAGTAAAACATAACATAGTTCTCACATCATTAGGGATTAATGACGTATATCCAGACTTGAGTGAAACATAGTAGGTTTATATTTTGATTGTAAGCTATTAACTAATTGATGTGTTATTGTTATAATATGAATTTCAAGTCATTTTCAACAACGTAACTTCTTTCATTATTCCTGTGTATCAGCAAAACACTTTCTTCATCCTTAGGAATATAAAGAGTAAGCCTGTGCCTTCACCAACAAAGCACTCAAATTCTGTTTATTTCAGATGCATTCACTCGTGATCTTTTAAGTTAAGCAGAGGTTTAGCTGCTTGACTGAAGTGAAGATATTTTTCTGGGTTTAGGTAGAGCAACGATACATTCATGATTTTTAAGATTCAGCAGCATCCATTGTGTGCATATCTATGTTTGTGTGCAAAGAAAATGAAGTCCTGGGAGGGTCGGTTTTCATTTTTCCTGATTTTTTCCCTAATGTAGTTCATTTATGTTGTGTCAGAGACTCCTCCTTGCTTTGCTAAAACAAGCTCCTTCCCTGTTCTTTCCTTCCTAAGGTTTTAAAAATGCAGCTCCAAGACATTTAACGCATTCAAGAGTCTATGTGGATTATAAAGTCAGTAATGGCTCATCTATTAGCCTCTAGCCACACTTCTCCTATCTGTTTCCTACCTCCCTCTAGGGAATTTTCTGTACTTTCCACTGCCAGCATCCCAAACAAACCTTTCTGAGTAAGAGAAAGAAATGTACATAAGCTTCTGCAGTAGAACAGAGATACAATCTATTGTCTAAAAAATAACAGCTAGTGCTTTGTTTTGGAGGCTAGCTACACGCCGTGCCTCTAGAACTGCACAGCATATCTCCAGTTACCTGTCAGAGACAGCTTAAAATCTGCTTCTGGGAAACAGATACTGTTGCTGAATTTAGGACTGCACCTGGAGGTAGCTGTAGAAAGGTTTGGGTTTCAAATAGCCTCCACTGGCTTGCTCCCTGGTTCCCTCCGACTTCCTTACCTGAGGGCTTTCTCTGGGGAGTTGCAGCAGGCCATTCATTTTCACAAGCAGACTGTTTTTCATGTACAGTGTTAACAGTATTTGTCTCAAGCCGCAAAACACATTTTAGCTGATTATTCTGTGAGTTTGTATGTTGTCATTTTTTGTGGTCTATAGTGTCTTCATAGAGCAGTGAATCTGAAAGTATGTTATATTCTGTGTTTCACCTTCTAACCACCTGCTTGTAGTGAATGTCCAACTAGGAGTTAGCAAGATAAGCAGACAGCGACAGTTAAAATTCCTGATATACTATTTTATTATGTTTACCTTTAAATGACATTGACAAAAAGATGATATTGTACCACAAACGTATGTTATGTAAATAACTAGGAACTAGCATGAGATATAGTCACAAGTTTTTAAAAGCCAATTTTTTTATTGACTTAGGCTTCAGTAGGTGGAATGCAGAAGGTGAAATATGTCAGCATCCTCTTCTGGTTGAATCAGCAGCCTGTTGAGCAAGAAATGAGCAATTGAATCACAGTGTTTCCAACAATAGTCTGTGGGAAATCCTTTGTCTGTGGAAACTCCCTGTGCCACTGGATTTTCTTGTACCTATGTAATGACTGGACTCCTACTCCTGCTTCTTTTTTCATTTTTAACGGGTATTTTTAAAAGAAATT
Organism: Nipponia nippon; assembly: GCF_047370975.1. NCBI lineage: Eukaryota > Metazoa > Chordata > Aves > Pelecaniformes > Threskiornithidae > Nipponia > Nipponia nippon. Next base: position 12,405,924 of record NW_028262290.1, on the reverse strand, counting down.
AGCCAATATTTGGGTCCTTTCCATGCAAAGTCCGGACAGCACTCTTATTTTTAGTGTAACAACAACAAAAGACTGATGGAGCTGGAGTATCTCTTGCAGACTTCTTTACGCTTTTGAAGTGGACCCAAGTGATTGGGACCCAGGCTGATTTAGCCAGTTCAAGTGCCCCCTCCTCTGGGAGAGCTCTCAAGCGGCCAGTGCCAGCGTATTATGCCTGTTCTCTCTCTCCCACTCTGCTCTCTAGATTAGCAGGGGTGTTGGCAGCGGACTCTGATCACTATCTCAGCTTTTCAAGCATTTGGCTTGTTTGGGACTCTAAAAGCTGGGGTAAATTTTCTGAAGTCCCCAGACTTCTCTAAATAAAATGAATCACAATGTATTGTAGGTCTATCTAGAGAACAAGAAAGACATAATTAGCTTTCTAATGTTGCATTATTCCCACCTCTCTTTTCTTCTTCTGCAGAGAAAGAGAACCTGGGCTATTTTGTTTCTTTTGCAGGTGAGAGCAAAGCATTGAATGTGGTAGTAGCATCTCTGGCAAAGATTGCTTAGTACTTCCTCTTAGAAGTTACTGCTTTGCCAAACGTCAGTCTATCTTGCTTGAGCTGTGTCTGCCTTTTGCTAAGCCTGAGCACTGTGAGGGAGGATAAAATCTAAACCTGAGTGAGGTGCAAGAAAAACATAGGAGACTTGTTTAAGAAAAATGTTAAGAGCCATGTTAAGGAAGGACTGAGAGTGGGAAGAGGCAAATGGAAAGGTAAAGGACATGGGCTTGGGAAGTCATGAGGTCATGTAGACAGATGGGGAAGAGACGGGTTGAAAGAGTGCTAGGAAGGAGGGGGTGTTGAGCTGGAAGAAAAAGCTGGAAATATTAGAAGTTGCATTGATGCTTGGATTTTATCCCTTCTTCTGCTACAGCTTTCCCATGTTGTTCTAGCTGAGTCATTTCTGTCACCATGTCAGTGGCTGCTGACATCTTTGTTTTCTGATTGTCCTGCATGGAAACAGATTTGAGCAATTATAACTGTAAATTAGATGAAAGGTAATTATAGTTTGAACATGGGAAGTGAAACTAAACATGTTCTTTTTCGGGTTTTATCTGTAAAAGTGTGTACAACTGATGCAGGTGTGTGTCTTGTATAGGGGTTGAAGTCTGGATGCGTCGGTCATTCATGCCTGTGTGACTTCACACCTTGCCAAGTGTTCAGTCATCCTTTGGCAAAGGTGAGGAGTGCACCATGTTCCTTACACAAGAGCGGCTTTGCCTCTACAGAATATACAGGAACTGCTCTTACATTTGTTTTGTATTTTTGATAATAGTTCCCTTTAGAGCAGTAAGTTCATTGGGCAGGGGATAGGAGGGGGAGTTTGTTCACTTTCTCAGTAATTTAGAGCAGATTACTTAGTATTGGGGTCTGTTGTCTGCAAGGCCAAGCGTGTAGGTTTTAATCCTGCAGAGGAATAATTTCCTATAGTGATGTAGGTCATATTCATTCCAAGCGTGCAGCTTGTGAGTGATCTAAGGAGCATCTGCAGAAAAGGAAAGGATCCTATTTAAAGCTGCTGTACAGGAAAGTCCATGGGCTATGTTTGACTTGCAAACTATTTAGAAGAATTCCCGTTTCTTCACTTAAAACTCATAATATAATGCTCTAGCGACATGGAAAGTCTTCCTTGGCCTCAGAAAAAGAAAAGGACTTAAAGATAACATCTTTGTTACCTGGCTCTGCCAGCATAGCTGTGTTGGCTGTTGGTCCTGTTGGAGAAGGTTCTGCCAATATATCCGAGTCATCTCTTTTGACAAAGGAAACTAAACCAACACAACACTTTCTGTAGTGGCAGCTCCACCTGCAGTGTGGGTTTTGAAGGAATAGCAAGGTCAACCAGGGGATGTGATTCCACCCAGCTCCTGTCCTCCTTGGTGGCACGGCTATGACAGCAGAACTGATGTGATGACCAAGTCCATTCTGTGTGGCAGGCACTGACAGTGTCATCAGTGACCTCTGCTGCCTGGTAGAGAGAGGGCTGTGCTTCAAAATCAGATTATCACTTAGTTTTCTGTAGAGCTAAGTAACAGGAAGACTATGAATCCCACGGTATTCATCTGTTTTAATTGCTTCAGGACTCTCTGCCAGTGACTGGCACTGTGATACCCGTTACAGTGTTGTCGGTGAAACAATTTTTGATATGGAACTATCTAGTTTCATAGAACAACAGCCTTGTTTGGTGCTGATGCTTTCTTAATGAGCAGTTTGCTCTTCTTTTTCTTCTTGCTGGACTGTCATAACAGCGTGTTTTAGGGCAAAATCCACTGATGATATCCATATCTGCAACTGTGACCTTTACTGTCCCAGCTGAGTTCAGTGCAGTTTCTCTGATACGTGCAGTGCATGAGTGTTTCTTGATTCTTGAATTGCTCTTTACTGCATGTTTACTTGCTATCAACTAATGAAGCCACTTCAGACTGATAATTAATCTTACAGAATAAGCAAAATATGGACATTGCATCAAATCCCTATCATGACTCGGGCAGGATGGTAGAGGAAAATAATATGTGACTCTATAGTTATGCCTCTGCATATATATAATGCCATAGGGCTTAATAAAGCTTTTACAGGCAAACGTAATTCTGGCATTTGCTAGCTGTGGAGTTCTTTAACATTTTAAAGTTTCTTCAGTGCCATTTCTTTGATATAATTTATAATCAATAGTGCAATGCTTGCTCTGCCCTACTGCTGTCTCCAAACAGTAATTCAAACAATATTGCACTGTTGCAGGCATGTACTCCATTTCCTGCAGAAACTGGGGCAAAGACGCATTTCAACACATTTCTAATATTTACTTTCTAATATTTACTTTACTTTTTTGTGTCTCTCTCTGTATGTGTTGGGCTAACCATTTGATGGAAGCCGCTTTTTTATTTTCCCAGAATTAGTAAGCTATGTGTATAGTTCACCACAATAACGTGTAGAGTCCACATTTGATGAACTGCAATAAAAATATTTTTTTAGTAAGCGGTATATAAAGAAGTAGGAGTAGCGTTTGATTCTATGTGGGTTATATAGCACATCCTCAGTAGTGTGTCTGAGTGTCTCATAGCAAGCATGAAAACGTGTCCTGCTTTTTGGAGACTAAACCCTGGAAGCCCTTGCACATGAACACAGGTTTATTTGACTTCACTGCGGTTACTTACATTTGTCAAGCTAAAGATTTTCCTAAATATTTGCAGTGTCAACACTGCCATTGCTGAAATGGCCCTTGGCTTGTGTGGCTAGGGCTGGGGCAGTGGGGGCCACAGCTGGTTAGTGGAGTGAGGATTTAGGTGAAAAGAAATGTTCTGGACCTAGGACGATCCCATGAAACTGGAAGCTCTGTAGACAGGGTGGCAGCAGGGATAGTATTTAGAACAAATGGGCCAAAGAAGTCCTCAGAACCCCATCGTAATTTTTGTTATGTTGGGCAGCAGTGCTGCCCAGCAGGTAGCAAACTAGCCTGGGATTAAGGAGGACTGGATACTGTTTTCAGATTACCAGCAGCCTGTGTGGTTGACCTTGGCAAATTGTTTCGCTCTGTGCCTTGGGCTATGGTCCCATGTTCATTAATACCACTTTTGTGCCCTACCAAATCACCTGGCAGCACGTTCTCATCAAATAAGGCAGATCACATGATACCACGTTTATCCTGGCTGTATGCCGGTGGCAGAAGGACAGACACTACCTGATGGAGCATAACTCTGTGCAAAATTAGAATTGGCAGAGTGGGTTGCACTTAATCAGTGCGTCGTGCAGCTGTGGTGTTTTTGATCTTGTACTAGACATACTGAAACTGAATTTACTATCTAGTTGAACCACGATCTCAGTCATGTGGACAGCATCCCATGTCTCTGTCTGTAGAGATTTATTTTTTTTCTATCTGAAGATTTCAAAGCAATTTGAATTCAGTTTTTTAATGATTTTATTTTAATACTAAGGATTGTAATTGGCAGTCTGAGTTGTTTCTGGAATTCCAGAAGGTCACAACAGAGAGCACTTGAAAGTCTCTGTGATTTGGATCCCTGCTTTTCTAGGCAATGTCTGCACTTCAGAGTTAACATGAGTTAACTCCATCTGGCTTAGCTTAGCCTAGAGGAAAAAGATAAAATTATGAAATGTAATGAAATTGGTAGGTGTTGAGGTAGATAGCCAGTGCAAATTAAAAGGCCATCTTCATCTGAAATCATGGATTGTTTTTTTGTTGTTGTTGTTGATGAAACTTACTACTGGGAACACTGGCATTGTAGTTTCAGTTGATCAGTAGTGAAAATAGTCTTTCAAATTAACTTACTACTGGGAACACTGGCATTGTAGTTTCAGTTGATCAGTAGTGAAAATAGTCTTTCAAATTAACCATCTCATCTAGAAAGATCCTGCTGACAGTCCAAGGATTTAAATGCTGGGGCTGGGGGGGGGGGGGGGGGGGCACTAAAGGCTGGATGATTCTCAGCAGCAGGGGTTTTGACTTGAAATTAAATTCTCCCGTTAATTGTACACACCCAACTTGACCAGTGTCTTTGGGGAGGCAGTTCTGGAATGCCTTCCACAAAATGTCTCTCTCCAAATGTTCAGTGTTGTTTTAATTACTGTAATTGTTTCCAGAAATTATATGTGTATGTTGGGTATTTTAATATTCCTCCCCCCAAAGTTTAAATGTTAGGCCACTCATTTAAAAATATTTACTCTTTCCCCTAGTATGTTTTTCAGCGGACCTTATCAATAAAATTACTCAGTTATGCAGATTTTCCCTCTGCAAAATTCTTAGCAGCTTTATAATGAATCACAGATAAAATGTTGCTTACAGCATTAACTAGATCACACTTTTTTGTGGCTGCTGCTACCATGAATTTGTTTTTGTTGAAGAATTTCAGTTAAGAACAAGTTAGTAGAAGTTGCTACTCTCATTCCTAGCTTCCTCATAAATGATATTATTTGGGACTTCTCGTTGAGCTTTGCAGTACTGGGTGTAAGCAGGAGTGTGCATGCAACGTTACATGTACCAAATTCTTGTGCCCTCATAATATGGCTTGTTCTGAATGTTTAAACTTTTACAGAACTGCATATGTAGGGCCTTTGTTAAAATGGAAAGAACTGAACATTTGTGGAGCATTTCTTTGTTTTATTTTTTGATGTTGGGAGTTAAGAGCAGCTTTTTGACATTTATTTCATTAGATTATATGATGGGTTTCTCATGATTTTTAACACATGCACTCAACCTGTTCTGCAAATGTCGAATTGTCTTTCTTTCTCACCTTCCATATTGCTCCTGTTGATGGAAGCTAGTGTTTTGATTTAAAAGAAGAAGCATGACTTCTTTGTGTTTGTGATTTGCTGCAGTATGTAACTATACCTGTTTTAATGCCTACTAAGATAATAAAAAAATCTGCTTAATAGTACATACGCATTTTATTATCTTTCCCACGTGAGGTAGAGGTTTCAAAAAAGACCTAAATCCTGCCAGAAATCAATACCAGATGTCACGGTATCTCCCAAATGTGGCCCCATTGTTGATAACCTACTGTGAGTTACAAACACTGTGCTTGATAATAAGGGTTGGCAAGTTGGACTAATTTCTGGGCTCTCATCTTATTTAACTGAGCTAAGTGCATAGCCTGAGTAAGCTGATTTAACCAGCTGAAGCATTTCTTTTGTCCTTAGACACGTGTGTTAATACTGACAGTGAATGAGAAATATTTAAAAAGACTTAAGAAAATAAGTGTGTACGTCAGATACACTCAAAAGTTTCTTGTAAAGTGTGAAGTTCCCACGTTAACATGTACTCACACATACTATGCCTGATAAATTCCACAAAAACAGAGAATTGAAAAGCTCAATGATGTTGCTGCTGTTAACTCTTCTGGCTCTTTTCAAATGTTGGTGCCTTACTGCATTGCCACTGCTTTTGTGTGAACAATTCAGTGCGTATTCAACTAGATACTCATCTTCTGTTCAAAGCTGTTATGATGCTATTTTTTTCCCCAGCAGTCTGTTGTGTGGGGAGAGGATAGGATAATAAGGGCTTGGATGCAATGGTGAGTTTACAAGGGTTGCTGGGAAGATGGCAACTCTAGTAGGGAAAACTTATGGGGTGTGGTTTTGTGGTGTGTGATAATTGTTGTAATGATGAAGTGTGGGCTGTAGATGAAATGTTTCTCCATGGATATTTTTATGCTTAGTTGGAGGTGATCAAGGGATCCAGGTAAAGGCTGGGCTGCACTAGAGGCAGTTTGGTCCAGTTCAGTAAAACTGCCTATTGAAACAGGGCGTTTCTGGAATTAGCTATTAACAACCCCACTGTATGCCCTTACACCCCACAAAACAAGCCCACCTTCCCCACTGGTGTCTGTTAAATTCCACTAACTACTGGATCCACAGCCCTCATCACCACCTCTTCTCCTCGGAGTCACGTTGATCATGTTCAGTTTGGTGGGCAGCTGCTCTTCCTCTCCCCTTGCTTCCCCTCTTACAGCCTGCTTAGGCTTTAGAATCCCTTTCTCGTCTTCTTTTGACCAAACCCAGAGTTGGCTGTTGTTAGTTGGTGGCATGCACTTGGAGAAGACTTACAGAAGCATTGCCTTTTCTCCCATCCACAGCAGTGCGTTATATCTCTTGGCAGACAAAATCTGACGGAACAGTAGAGATCCTGTTGAACAGTGTCTCAAGAGAATCTGGCCCATCAGTTGGATTTGCACAGCGCTGCCCCATCAATTATAACGATATATGTCTCTGCTAACCCTCTATGAGCTAGTTAGACCTGAGTATAGCTAGTCATCCTCCTTAATCTACCAGTTAGGTTTGCATATGCCTGGCCTCCTTCATCAGTCAGGCTTATAAACGTGTCTCAGACAAATCCCATCAACCAGGTTTATATGCACAGCATAGATAATTATAGTTGTAATGTGTATTACAGCTCAAAGTGAGTTTACACTCAGCAATTTCAAAACCCCATAAAACTCAAACCCAAACTTCTTATATTAGTCTCTCCTTATACTAGTTCTTTTCAGTACTTATTTGTCTGTTAAATTTTTAAAAGAAGGGCAGTGTTTTATGGTAAGGAGAAAATCTAGCTAAAGCAAAAAGCACCTATAGAGGATCACAGGTGTGGCTTTACTTCTGTTCAAGGAGAAACTCTAGGTTAATTCAGATAAGAGATGACTATAATAGCAGTGTGTACAGTCATGGATGGAACAGAAGTGCTTGTTCACAATGTGTCACATAAAAACAAAGAGCCATTTAATGAAATTATCCAGCAGCAGGTTTTAAACGAACAAAAGGAAGTAACTTTTTACACAGTAAATAATTACATTGTGGAATTAATTGCCACAGGATGTTATGGAGACTAGAAGCATTACTAGGTTCAAAAAGCTACTGGACAAATTAATGGAAGAAAAACTCATTGACAGCTATTAGATGTAAAGATTCAAATGCAGTCACTGTCTTGGGAAATCCCTAAACTGCAAGTTGCTAGAAGTAGGGAAAGTATATGGTGGGAAACAGGGGAAGATCTTTCTGTTTGGTGCTCTTGTTATACTCCTACTCCAGCTTTTTGCTTCTGCCTCTGTCAAAGACAAGGGAATATGCTGGATGGATCTTTGGTCTGATGCAGTACTCACATCTTTATGCAGCAGAAAACAAACTACATAGAAAATACAGAGTCCACAAGCACTACTGCATCCTGAAATTTATGTTGACCGGCTACGTAGCTTTAGACAAGTAGCATTTATACTCTGTTTCAAACCTATTTTGGAATGTAGTTCTATCTAAAAACTACCTTTCACCTCCATAATTTTAATATTTGGAAAGTCTGCAGGGTATCTAATAATTTATCTCTGTGTTCTTACTCATACATTTGATGATTTAAAAAATAAGTAAATGAACAGCTCCTGCTCTGGGCATTGTTACATAATTGAAAAATTCTTAATCTCAAAGCTCACTTCAAATCTATATCGTATAAAACCACATAAACCATTTAATAATTAGGTACTAGCAGATAAAATCCAGCTTGAAGTTAGCAGAGCTACACCCACTTGGACCAAAGAAGGAAGGAATCTTCAGGTAGATCCTTGTCTTGCAGCCAGTTTTGTCCCTTAATGCCCAAGAAAAACTTAATAACTTGTTCTAAATAACAAATCTTGCTTGTAGTATTGATGGGAGGAGGTGAACTACAGCTCTGGGTACATCTGTTGGGACCCCTTCTTATAAATTTGATGAAATTCCAATGTAAGTACCTGCTCTGATCTAAACCACACCAAATGGGATGAAATGTTTTCCTGGATGGTTAGGTACCATACAATGTAGGTTTTTTATGTATTTTAATAGATCAGAATCTGAAAGTTTTAAGATCAGTCCTTGAGATTACTGCATCAGTGAACATAAAAATGCCTTTTATATTGCCATCAACGGTGTTATAAACTAGAAGAGTGGTCCAACTGGGATTATATGGTCAACTGGGATTATGTGGTCAACTAAGTTGTGACTATGGGCTGCTTATTAAAGGAGATACTGAATAAGAGACAACAAAGCATGTCTTATTTTTAAAAAAGGAAGCACTAAGTTGATAGCACTGTCAGAAAAACATTGTGATTTTACATGCGCTTTCATTACTTGAGGAAAGCTTGGCTTCACCATTTTTGTAACTCTTCTTCAAGTAATTTTGCCTCTCGTAGCCTCCTGTTTATCAGACTAAAAAAACCCAGCTGCTTCAACTTCTGTCAGTCATGAGCCCATGGCCCCTCCCCAGACTCCAGTTTCTCCACATACCTCTTGAACTGGGGAGTCTGATACCGGATGCAGTATTTCAGCTATCGCCTAATCAATGCTTCATATAGGGGAGAGTAACTTCCTTTGTCCTGCTGGCCACGCTGCTCCTAATGTAGCCGGTATCCAATCTGCCTTATTACCAGTGAGAACGTTTCCTCACATTTCGCTTAGCATCTACCATAACCTCCCTGTCCTTTTCCACAGAGCTGCTACAAAGCCAGTCAGTTCCTAGCATGCACTGATGCATGGGGTTACCCTGCCCCTAGAAAAGCTGCAGAACTTTTCTTGTTGAACTTGATACTTCCAGTCCTGAATTTCCTCAAGGTCTTTCTTGATTAAAGCTCTACTGCTTGATGTGTCAGGCGCCACTAGGTTAGTATTGTCTAGAAGATTGCTGAGAGTGCATTGTGTTTCATCATCTAGGTCGTTGGTAAGGATATTGAACATTTTCAGCCCTTCTGTTCACACTATAATACTCTGCTCGGTACTGGCTACCAGTTGGATATCAAACTAATGTTTACTGTGAGTGTCACCCTCTGAGCCCTGCTGTCCCAGTAATTTTCAATCTGCCCACCAGACCATTTGATTACATCCACCACTCTCCCCACATCTGCATTTCAGGTCAGTTCATCTCATAAGGCAATCAGTTTGATCAAGCATGAACTGCCCTTTGTAAGTCCATGTTGATTGTTGCTGATTTCCTTTTTGTTCTCTGCATGTTTGGAGGTGGATTCCAAAAGGATGTGGTATGTAATCTTTCCATGGATTGAGGTGCGGCTAACCGGTCTGTAGTTGCCTGAGTTATTTTTCTTATGCCTTTTTTAAAGACAGGCATAGTGCTGGCCTTTTTCCAGTTTTCAGGGACCAGCAGTGATCATGGGTTTTTTTGGAGATGACAGACAGGACTCTTGGAGTCACATCAGCCAAGTCTTTCAGCACTTTCAGATTGACCTTGACTGTCCTCATAGATTTGAATACATCCAGCTGCTCTAACTCATTCCTAACTTGTTGTCCCTAACCTGTTCCTTCTCAAACCATCCTGATACACCTGGAAATCTAAGAGTAATCTTTGCCTGTAAAGACTGAGGCAAAAATGTATTAAGTACTTCATCCTTTTCCATCTGCACAACCACTAGGTTGTCTCCCCCATTCAGTAACATCCCTACATTTCTTCTGAACTTACACAATTCCCTCTTGCTGCTCTTTATATCCCTCACTTGTTTTAATTCTAAATATACTTTTCCCAGTTTTGTTCTTAAGTGCCAAAGTAGTCCTTTTGTACTCCTTTTTTGTTGCCTGTTCTTGTTTGCTGTATGCTGTCTTTTTGCATTACAGTTAATTAAGAAGCTCCTTGCTTGGTCAAGCGGGTCTTCTACTGAAATTTCCAGTCTTCTTGTACAACAGGATTATTCGTTCCTGACCTCTCAATAAGTTTTCTATAGAAATTTACCAGCTATCCTAGGCACCATTTACATCAACTTCCTGGGACATTCTGCTGAGCCATCTCCTTAAAAACCCAAAGCCCACTTGCATAAAATCCTGAGTCCTAATTGTTCTGGTTACCTTCCCAATCTTCTTCCGGATCCTGAATGGAATCAGCTTGTGGTCACTGCTCCCAGGGTACTATCTGTGACCACATTTGCCACTTGTTCTTCCTTGTTTGTGCACAGAGGTCACATAGAGTGTTACCTTTGTTTGGTCTCTCTAGCATTTGCATTAAAAAGTTATCACCAGTGCTGTCTAGAAATATCCTGGATTGCTTGCACAATGCCATGGTGCCCACATGGTTGAAATCCCTAATGAGGACCAAGGCTGGTAATCGGGTTGCTTTTGGCAGTTGTTTGTAGACAGACTTTTACCCACTTCGTCCCCTTGGGCAGGTGGTGTGTAACAGGCCCCCACTGCTGCATGGCCAATGTTGCTTTTGCCTTTGCTTTTGACCAGAAGATTCCTGTCAGATACGTCTCTGGTTTCACACTGGACCTCTGCATAGCTAAGGAGGTGTTTTGTAAGAAAGTGCAACGGCCATTCTTCTTCACTGCTTGTTCTCTTTGAACAGCCTCCAAGACACTGTTCCAGTCATGGTTGCTAGCCCATTTAATCTTTGTGATCCTGATCACATCAGAACTCTTTGACTGTGCATAGACTTCCAGTTCATCTTGTTTGTTGGCCAAGCTCTGTGCGTTAATATCCAGACATCTGAGGTAAGCCTCTGCACGCCCTCCCTCCAAGTAGAAATGTGTAACTTTCCCTTGTGACCTTTTTCACACATACTTTCTCCTCCCTTCCCTTACGTCTGGGCCAAGTACCCACTCCTCAGTGAATTTAGTTTAAAGCCATCCTCACTAGAACAGCAAATCTCTTCACAGAGATGTTTTTCTCTTTGTCAGGTGGCTTCTATATCTTCGTAGCAGTCCATCTTCATTGAATGAGGCATTGTAATCACAGAAACCAAAGTCTTGCTGGTGACAGCAGCTGTACAACCAGGCATCAGTCTGCTGGTCACATCTGCTAGCCAGGCCTCCCCATTGACGAGAAGGACTGAAGAGAGCACCACTGGGATTTCTGCCTTCTCATGTTTGCTCTGAGCTCTCTGTTCCATTTGAGCTGTTCAAGGTTTCCCTTGGCTGTGTTACTTCTGTCCCACAAGGGTTAGCAGAAAGAGGTAGAATTTGGAAGGCTGAATGAGTGTTGACAATTTCTCTGCAACATCAATGATCTAGGTTCTGAGCAAGCAACAGACTCACCTGGATAATAGGGATGGATTCTTCTGTTTCACACATGGGAGCATCATCAGCCACTAACACCGATGCTTTCTTTAGTACTGGTACTAATCCAAAGATTTGAGATACCCACTCAGAATTTTCTCCCCAAACACCCCCTACTGGTCCTGAAATTGTTAGCTAGGCACAGCTAGAGGAGGAAACAGAGCTTTATTCCTATTACCTGAAGTCACAGGGTTCCAGCTTCCACCCTCTGCAAGTTTGTATCCTCTTCCTGGTCCTTCAGTCATACCTTTCTTAGAATCATAGAATCGTTTAGGTTGGAAAAGATCCTTAAGATCATCGAGTCCAACTGTTAACCTAACAGTGCCAAGTCCATCACTAAACCATGTCCCTAAGCACCACATCTACCCATCTTTTAAATTCCTCCAGGGATGGAGACTCAGCCACTTCCCTGGGCAGCCTGTTCCAGTGCCTGACTACCCTTTCGGTGAAGAAGGTTTTCCTATTATCCAACCTAAACCTCCCCTGGCGCAGCTTGAGGCCATTTCCTCTCGTCCTATCGCTTGTTACTTGGGAGAAAAGGCCAGCCCCCACCTCGCTACAGCCTCCTTTCAGGTAGTTGTAGAGAGCAATAAGGTCTCCCCTCAGCCTCCTCTTCTCCAGACTAAACAACCCCAGCTCCCTCAGCCGCTCCTCAGAAGACTTGTGCTCCAGACCCTTCACCAGCTTCGTTGCCCTTCTCTGGACACGCTCCAGCACCTCGATGTCCTTCTTGGAGTGAGGGGCCCAAAACTAAACACAGTACTCAAGGTGCGGCCTCACCAGTGCCGAGTACAGGGGGACGATCACTTCCCTAGTCCTGCTGGCCACACTATTTCTGGTACAAGCCGGGATGCTATTGGCCTTCTTGGCCACCTGAGCACACTGCTGGCTCATGTTCAGCCAGCTGTTAACCAGCACCCCCAGGTCTTTTTCTGCCAGGCAGCTCTCCAGCCACTCTTCCCCAAGCCTGTAGCGTTGCATGGGGTTGTTGTGACCCAGGTGCAGGACCCGGCACTGAGCCTTGTTGAACCTCATACAGTTGGCCCCGGGCCATCGATCCTATCTGTCCAGATCCCTCTGTAGGGCCTTCCTACCCTCCAGCAGATCAACACTCACCCAACTTGGTGTCGTCTGCAAACTTACTGAGGGTGCACTTGATCCCCTTGTCCAGATCGTTGATAAAGATATTGAACAGGACTGGCCCCGGTACTGTGCCCTGGGGAACACCACTTGTGACCAGCCACCAACTGGATTTAACTCCATTCACTCTTTGGGCCCGGCCATCCAGCCATTTTTTTACCCAGCGAAGAGTATGCCCATCCAAGCCATGAGCAGCCAGCTTCTCCAGGAGAATGCTGTGGTAAATGGTATCAAAGGCCTTACTAAAGTCTAGGTAGACACCATCCACAGCCTTTCCCTCATCCACCAAGCGGATCACCTTGTCATAGAAAGAGATCAGGTTGGTCAAGCAGGACCTGCCTTTCATAAACCTGTGCTGACTGGGCCTGATCCGCTGGTTGTCCCGTATGTGCTGTGTGATGGCACTCAAGATGATCTGCTCCATGACCTTCTCCGGCACCAAGGTCAGGCTGACAGGCCTGTAGTTCCCCGGTTCCTCCTTCCGTCCCTTCTTGTAGATGGGTGTCACATTTGCTAACCTCCAGTCAACTTGGACCTCCTCGGTCAGCCAGGACTGCTGATAAATGATGAAAAGTGGCTTGGTGAGCACCTCCGCCAGCTCCCTCCGTACCCTTGGGTGGATCCCATCCGGCCCCATAGACTTGTGTGTGTCTAAGTGGTGTAGCAGGTCGCTAACCATTTCCCCTTGGATTATGGGGGCTTCGTTCTGCTCCCCATCCCTGTCTTCCAGCTCAGGAGCCTAGGTAGCCCACGAACAACTGGTCTGACTATTAAAGACTGAGGCAAAGAAGGCATTAAGTACCTCAGTCTTTCCCTCACCCTTGGTCACTCTGTTTCCCCCTGCATCCAATAAAGGATGGAGATTCTCCTTAGCCCTCCTTTTGTTGCTAATGTATTTATAGAAACATTTTTTTATTGTCTTTTACAGCAGTAGCCAGATTAAGTTCTAGTTGGGCTTTGGCCCTTCTGATTTTCTCCCTGCATAACCTCATGACATCCTTGTAGTCCTCCTGAGTTGCCTGCCCCTTCTTCCAAAGGCCATAAACTCTCTTTTTTTCCTGAGTTCCAGCCGAAGCTCTCTGTTCAGCCAGGCTGGTCTCCTTCCCCACTGGCTCATCTTTCCACACATGGGGACAGCCAGCTCCTGCGCCTTTAAGATTTCCTTCTTGAATAATGTCCAGCCTTCCTGGGCTCCTTTGCCCTTCAGGACTGCCTCCCAAGGGGCTCTGTCAGCCAGGCTCCTGAACAGGCCAAAGTCTGCCCTCCAGAAGTCCAAGCTAGCAGTTCTGCTAACGTTCCTCCTTACTTCTCTGAGAACTGAAAACTATCATTTCATGATCGCTATGCTCAAGGTGGCCTCCAACCATCACATCACCCACCAGGCCTTCTGTGTTCATAAACAAGAGGCCCAGCAGGCACCTTCCCTGGTTGGCTCCCTCACCAGCTGTGTCAGGCAGTTGTCCTCACGTGCTCCAGGAACCTCCTAGACTGTTTCCTCTCCACTTACTGTATTTCCATCAGACATCTGGTAATTCTTACCCCAATGGGGTTTAAGCTTGTGTCTTAGAGAAGTGTCTTCAAAGATCCTACCGGTCTCCTGTGCAGCACCCCTGCTGCAGTGAAGCCCACTGACCTCTCTTGGCAGCTCCTCACTGAGCAGAGCAGTGACGTGATCAGAACGCACCTCCTCGGCTCCCTGCCCCAGGGAGGAGCACTGGGCGCCTGAGCCATCCAGTCCCTGGATGGCAGAATGTACCCTCAGCCCTTCCATGGAGGCTGAGGTTGCCAAAGTACCAGAAAGGCTGCACTGGGGACGTGTGCTGTGTTATTACCATTTGGGAGCAGCTTCTGTTGGTGACATCTCTAGGATTTCTTTACGCTCCCTGCAGTCCAACTGCTGCATTAACTGCTTCGCTTCTGGTTTTCTGTCCTGATGGCAGAGCTCCTTGTTGCTGGCGTTCCGTAAGGAACACCATCTCATCTCTAGATGAGTAGGAAGCTGATGCAAGTTAACTCTGCCCCCAGTGAGAGTCCCACCTGGCAGGGAGCTCCTCGTGCTGCCGGTGAGTTAGTTAGGTCCCTGCCCTGTTCGCTTGCCTTGTGATCGCATCGCACATCGCCTCCTCTTGCACTGCTGTTCAAAACAAGGGCTGGAAACTGGATGTGAGCTAGCCATGCTGCTTTAGGACCAGGACTAGCAGTCCTAGTTTCGGGGTAGGCGAATTAAGGTGATTTATGCAGGATTTGGTTTTATGTGTTTTCCACAACAACCATTCAGTAAAGTAAATATATGTTGTTATTTTTTTCTGTAAGGTATTTTTAGTAAATCCTCAGTGCCTGTTTTATTGAATGACTAATGCATTTTGGTACATCTGAATTACATCTATACTGAGTCATTTTGTTTTGTAATGACATATTTAAATGTTTAAATCTCTACAGAAATTAAATATTGTAAAAGACTTTAACCTTTTGTTCTGGGGGTTGGTTTATGCCTGTATTATGTCACCACAAGCCTCTGCTATGGGGAAGAACTCCTGTAAGCTGAAGACTAACAGAATGCTGTATCGCAAAAACATTTCTGGAAATCATAGATGAGCCAGTGTGGTTTTGCACAGCCAAAATTTTGTTTTTTTGAATCAGATCTGCCCCTGCTTGCTGTGTAATGTTGTTCCATTTAACATTTCACAATACTGTTGCTGGACTCTTTATTTTTCCTAAGCCACTGTTCACCTAACATTTCTAAAATTTTCCCTCATCTCTTCTCAGACTGTAGTTACTTCACATTTTGAAACTAAGGCTTTGTTTATGGGGAAGGTTTTGCTAGTGACAGAACTGAAATAGTTACATCAGCGTACCCTGCATTCTTGCTCTGGGATGAGTGGGGTTTTTTTGCTCTTCTTGTGGTGTTTTTTTTTGGTGGGGTTTTCTTTTGTTTTATTTGTTAAACTCTCATATAGGACATGTATGCTGAATGAAATAAAAGGATCTGCAAGTTTTACACTGGGATAAGTGTAAAATAAATGTAAACATTTATTGCTTGTGTAGACCAGTTGAACAGCCTTCCTTGAATTACTTTGTCATGTGTACTACTTCTTGAACTACTTCTTCCCTAGTCTGCTATCTTTCTCTTATCAGCTCACAATGCCCTTATAGTCCTTGAACAAATGCCTGTTATACCAGGCTGTCCTTATTTTGAAATACCTTACAAGCTTTCACTTGTGCTTCATTATCCTGGATTTGTAATCTGTGGTTCTCCAGATGTGTGGTTTATATTGCGTCTTTGCTTGTGTGCCAGGTCCGTCATTTACTTTGCGAGCTCTTTAGGGCAGAGACCTGTTCATCACATCATGTGCTTTCTGAAGCCCATACCATATTTTTAGAATCCAAAGAACGATCATCAGTCATTGTGAAAGACCAATATCCCTTTATTCTGCTATCTATGACTACTGTTTGAGGCTTCTCGTTGCCTTCTCCAAGCGAGGAATCAAAACTAAGAACCACAGAAAAAGTTGGTTTTCTGCTTGCACAAATGGGTTGCATTGTGACAAAGTGTTTGAAAAAGAACACCTTCCCCCCCAACAAACAAACAAAACACCCAGATCTCACCATTCAGACAGAGAGCTGGTACTATATATGAGAAGATTGGGAGCTATTTGTAGTGGTAATTCTGAAATGAATGCGCCTTTCTGCTCTGTTAATATTTGTATGTAAAATACAGAGAATAGGATTTTCAAAAGTGCCTACATCATTTAAAAACCTTGCAGAAAGAAAATGAGAGACTGAATCCGCAGCTGAATGGTTAGGCAATAACCTGGGATGTGGGAGAGTCAGGTTCAAGTACTTGCTCCAATTATCTCTTAATTAGTTATACAAAGTGGAACAACTTCAAACAGGAGAGATCGAGATGTCTTACCCCTGAACACCCAATAGCCTATGGGCTAGGGCAACTAATATGGGATAAGCAGAGATTTGAAAACGGGTCACTCACCTTACTGATGACTGTTTTAACCACTAAGATATTAAATCTGATAGTGTGCGGATTTCTCTCATCATTGTTTATGAGGAAGGATTTGCCTGGCTTAAGCAACTAACTCAAGGAAAGGGTTTGTGGTGGAGGCACCCATTGCCATTAGAGGAGCAGGACTCCCTGTCACTCAGACAATCTTTGCTTTGATAGCTGGCTTTTGTGATTCCTGTTTTTTGACACTTAGCTTTCTCCATCCATTTTATAAAAAGTCTAACTGGCTAATTTAGGGAGGGGATTGCATTAGGTAGTAGGATCTCTAAATCTTAAGTGCTTTAATTTGCGTCTTTGCTACAACATAGTCTTTTTGTGCATCTAGTTGTCTGCCACAAAATAGGGGCTTACAATGATGCTGACACACCAAACAGAAGGGTGCGAAGGACTTTTAGCAGGGCTGACATATTAAATAGCAGACATAAAGAAATTACATATTGTTAAAATGTATTTACTGCTAAAGGAGGAAACCATGCTAATATACTAATTACATCATCTTGAGAGACTCATAATTATCTCTGCAGGATTTAATGAGTCCACATCCATTTGATTTGTCCTAATTCAGAGCCTTGTCATCCTCATCTGCAATCTCCTGCCCAGATGGAGCATGGAAATCGACACAAGCATTCCTAATATGCAAATAGAGATCGGCAGTTCCACTTCAAAGTGGTAGCTTTTGAAGTGGGAGTTTTAATTATTCCATTTTGAGTTAGTGACTCTGCAAAAGACTTTTTTTCTTCTGCCAGTGAGTTGGGTGTTCTTTTTTTCAGTTTTGTTACCCAGCTTTGCAATAGGCATGTCTCATTCTCTCTGTCATGTGAACAATGAAACGGTTGACCAGTGAATGATCCATCTGTTCACTGATTGTAATCCATAACTTTCTCGGGGAGTTGCTTGTCCTGTTCTTGGGCTCTTTTGCATGTAGTATTTTATATAACAAGACGACATTTCTCGTTGCTCATCACAGGAGTCTGTCATGAACTTGAGAAACAAAGGCAGATGTCAACTGCCCTGTATTTTGTAGAAACTAGCTGTCTGCTGTCCAGACTGAAGTCCCTTGGACAAGAGAATATGCTGGTGAGGTTGGTGGGGAAGAGCAAGAAATATTATCATGTGACTGTATATTGCATGGCAGAAGACAAAAACAAAGGGGAGCAATCATGGTGGAGATTCATAATAGTTAATCTACAGGAACTGGCCAAAATAGCAAGTGAAAAGTAGCTGAAATTTCATCTGATTGTGAAGAACTACAGAGTAGCATCAAGTCAAATTTAAATAATTTCCTGTGATGTGTACTCATAGAGAAGATCCTGTTGAAGCATGAGATGCAATTATAAGGGTTAGTTACTTACGGTGAGTTATACTGTTCCACTTTGGATGGTGTATTTTCACTTGGTAGTGAGGTGACTTAAGGAGGTCACTGACAGTTGAGGAAGGTGCACAGCAGTAGCACTCTCAGGATAAAATATTCCTAGGTACCAGTGGGTGCGCTTGGGAGAGCACGTACTACAAAAACCCGCGGAGAGGTCAGCGAAACCTACCGTTCCTGTGAGGCTCACGACCCATGCATGGAGGGGAGGCAGTCACTCACTCCGTCTGCTCCCTAAATCCTTTGCCAGTGACTCAGGAGCTGGTGTTTGGTGAGAATGTAATATACAAAAGGAATAATGGAGGCATCCCATAATTAGGGCTAGTAATAAGAGAGGAATCAGTTTAGCATGTGATATACAGTGAATGAGTCAGAGAAATGAAGGAAAAGCGAGTTTGATAGAGTTATAAGAAGGAAAGTGCGGTACTGAAAAATTGTGATGAATGGTGATGAGATGAGCTTCAAAAGAAGCTAAAAAAGGGAAAGCAAAGTAATATGAGAAAGAGGAAGAACATGTTCAAAACCAATACTAAATATAAGAGCTAGGACTGTAAATTCAGGAAGATGTAGGGAGAAGTTCGAATGGCAGGGGAGGTGTGATCAAGAGATTTGGCTGGCATAGGGTTTATGCTAGCAGCCTGAAAGAATTTGGGGCGACAAATTTGATAGCGTTGCGGAAACTGAGGAACAAGAAAAAAAATCTATCTATTGAGTTTGAGAATAACAGAAAGGAAATGCTTGCATGCACAGTGATAAGTTTAGAACACAATGACTTCTTTTTTATGCTTTTAAATCTTACTGTAAGCGACAGTTTCAAGTCATAGACAACATCACATTTCTGGGATTGTCAGCCAGCATAATGGGAATGTTCTTGATATAGTCAAAAAAGTACTGAGTTTTTTCAGTATTACGGCCAAACTCGTACTAGTTTGACTTCCTGTGTGAGTAAGTTCTTATTGAGACAAGGTTTCTACTCCATAACCTTTTCTCGTCAGCCGAGGCGATATTAAGAAAAGTGTATTTAAATTTGAGGCTAGGTTTTTTAATTTATTTTGCTTTTACAAACAGTATTTCATCAGTATATGTGAGGAGTACCCCCATTTAGGAATTCTTCTGTTTCGTGCACGCTTTTTTTCCTACTGCCATGCAGACAAACTCTTAGGTAGAACTGTCTCCTTCAGCGTTATAGCTGCAATTGTGGACTCTTATTTTTACCCTGTTTCTTCTCACCCTGCTGTCACATTTTGCAGACATGAGTAAGTTAATACTGCTGTCACACACCATTCTTATTTACAGAAATTGTTATTTTAGCTATGAACTATTTAAAAACTGTTTTAAATTAAATTTGGATTTTAATTAGTTCCAACAACATGTAAAAATCAAGGGCTTATATAAAATGGAGGAATCTGTACTGGCTGGAGAGTTGGAATATGATTTCATTTTAGCCATAATTTTAAACCTGGACTGATAATTTATGTTTAGATTTAAAAAAAGCATATAAATTGCAAGACAGTTGCAAACCGAATGTCTGAATTTTTAAAAACTCTTCTTATGTGCATTCTATTCTACAGTCAGCTGTCAGATTGCATCCGGTATCCACCTTACAGTTAGATATTACTATTGCTAATATTGTGTTTAATTACAGCTTATTATATTCAGTTTTTCAGGTTTCCTTTAATGTGGAGAGTACGAAGCAAGTTGGTTTTGAGTTATGATGTGGAAGTCCGTGTAATGACCTATAACAAAAAAACTGTTTAGGTTTTGTCAAAAATCTCAGGACACAGTTTTACAAGGCTTTGTATAAAAAGGGATGCTCTGGAATCAGGAAACTGGGCTCAGTCATGCAGGACACACAGCTGCCATGTGAAGGGGTTTGTGGGAATCATAGTAAAGGAAGATGTTTTTAAACAAGGATTTTGAAGAAGTATTTCAAGATATGTTCCCAAATGTTTATGAGGAGCTTTCCCACAGCAGGAGGACCAGGAGAGAGAAAGTGTGAAGGCATTTGTTTCGAAAACCAAACAGGTAGAGTGACAGGAACTGGCATCATCAGGTATCTAGTGGCAAGAATCAGCCTCTTGATGCTCTGATTGATAACCCGAAAGGCGGGGATAGACTCCAAGGATTTTGGAAAGTTGGTGGGAAGGATGTGTAGGGTGGTAATGTAGACAAGATTAATCCAGGCTGTTAAACGGCACATGTTGTCTTTGCAAAAATCGGTGACTAAAGAGTAACACATAACCAGCTTCATTTATCATACTAGGAGCAAAGGCCCTTTGCTAATTTTCTGATACAGCTCTGTTTCTGAGGCTTTGCTGTTGTTTGCGTTAATAACAAAGATGGGACCTATAAGCAAAGAGGAGGAAAAGAATTGCAGTTGAAAATATCTTTCTCTGTCAGATGATATCCTCCCTTCAGGGAGCCTATAAAAAGCTGTCAGCCAGAACTGGTAAATCAAGAAGGATAAGAATGGAAATAAGACCTGGGATTTAGTGGCTGATAACTCTATTGAGGGTTGTCCCAATAGGAAGCTGGATAAGAAAACATCACTAATAATGATTGAAGAATGTGATATGTGGAAAGGCTCAAACAAGACACTTGTCTCGAAGGCATTTGCAGTAAAGTGCAAAGTAAAAGGCAGCTCTGCCACAGGGCACAGACTGGGACTGTCATACAGGTGCGGTGTTTTGCACCCACTGCCGTGTAAGTGAGGTAGGTCCTCCCTGCTTATAAGGAAATTTGGGGGGCGTACTGCAGTTGCACTCTTTTTTTTTTTTTTTTTTTCTGATTAGTGCAGCTCTGCACCATCACTGAATTCAGTGTTCTGTGTTAAAGGTGGAGCTGACCCTGATGGAAGTATCGCCATCTTTGTCCATATATTAATAGAGATATATTAATTTGGTGAGTCTAGGCTGTAAGTGTCAGCCAAGATATATGTTTTTCAAGTAATAACAATTCAAATAAAGCATGAGTTTGTACTTAGAAATGTTGTTGCTGTTTCCCAAAAGTTTAAAGGTTACATTTAGTCTTAATGAAAAATGACAACATGACTCACATTGCTGTTTTGGAAAGTATGCAGAAGAAATGCTGTCAGTGCTGAAGAACTTTTTGGGGACAAGAATTTCATCAGATGAAGGAGAAAAAAAATGAGTGGAGTAAAACTTGAAAAAGTCTGCTTGGCTTTCACTGGAGGTATACACAAGGAATATGGAAAACATCCCTCTGGAAAATCAGCTGATTTTAACAATACATACTGTATGCAGTTCTCCAAAGGATAAGTCACACTTTGTATTTAAGCGGGGATCAGCTTCACAGCTGGCATAAATCAACAGTGTTTTGTAGGAGCTGGTGAAGATAACGCTGAATTGTACTTGTTTTAGGATTTAGCCCTTTATTTCCACACTATGGAAAACATGGGTTTCAGTGATCTCAGTCAATCAAGCAGAGCCATGCAAGAGTAAACAGGTTGTTAATCTGAAATCACCTTAGGGCCTTCTTCTGCTCCCACTGAAATCAATGTCTAAATTCCCATCAGTTTGAGTGGGATATTAAAGACAAAAAAAAAGCACTAATATCCATGTTAATGGATTTTCTAAATATGTGAATTAATCAGCAGCTTGGTAAACTGGTTCAACAGCCTGATGCATTTGCTGAATCAACTTTGCTAAAACAGATGCACCATCTGCCTCACAGTTTCTACCATGCTGTTAAAGCAAAGCAACATTTTTATAAGTATAGTTATTTTTGCTGTTATAGGCCTTAATCTGTGCTCAGGCAAAACTACTTAGAACAAGATGCTGTGTATCTCCAGTGCACCAAAATTAGCTTGCATGTAAACTATGTCTGTGGCAGAACTTTACATAGAGAAGAAGGCATTAGTAAATTTATATACGTGCTCTTCCACTGTGTCTTGAACCATATTTTTTAGGTGTTTTCATAAATGTCTCCTAAATACTGGAGAGTTTTTTCCTTTGTCATATTCATACTTCATACATTGTAAAACTACAGAGAAACAAGATGAAGACGGACTTTGTTTGGTTGAAATCATTAAGAAAATTCAGTTCAACCCTCACGGCAAACCACAGGCAAGTTGGGCTTTCAGAAATGCTGAAGGGATTGAGGCGCTAAATATCCATTAACTTTCTTCACTTTGGTACCTTGGGAAAACCTCACCTCTAACGCTCACATTTATTGCTGTCTTTATGAGCCAGTTTTGCACTATTGGTAGCAAGTAGTTTCATTACTGGTATTTAAATAAGATCCCCTTTCATTGCTTCTTTTTACCCCTTTGCACTTTGCAAAGCAGTGCACAAGAGGTCTTGGAGAGAAACAAAAAGATGTTCACAGCCTTGTCTCTGCCATAGTGGGTAACTGGGGAAAATTTATAAAGAGCATTTTTTTTCTGTTAAAACATGTGCAGAGTGAAGCATTGTACCTGAGGTGAAACGTCTAACAGATGGGAAGCCCAGGAAATGCTGTTCAGGCTATAAACTTTGCATTTGCGACCAGGCAATTTTGTTTCTTCACCTGGTGCTCATTTACTTTAATCCCACTCCGTATATATGGTTCCTTTCTAAACAGGAGAAAGAAGGCCAACAGGGTGGGCCAAAGTCCATTTCTAGCCTTACCAAAATGAATCTAACATGCCACAACTTGTGAGGGGTTAGTTTTGGATATAACCCAGTATAAATGGAAGCAGCGTGTGCCCCTCTGCGCTTACTTTCTTTGTAAAGGTTAAGTATCTCCAGCTGCATTCAAAGCAGGGAAGGGAAACTGGAAGCTACTAACAGTTTCATTATGGGGGATGCCTTAGCTACAACCACCATATTGACATGCTGCTTTTGAACCATGGCAACCCTGCCTCACCTTCAGACAGTTACTCTGGCAGTATCTGTTGGGATATTTGAAACGTGCTGACAGTCGTTTTCTGTTGTGCTGGCCCAGTTTAATAGGCAGTATGTGTCATAAGTATGGGTCAGCCCTCATAAATATGCCTCTCTTGGCGTTTCACAATTGTCTGCGAAAGTGTTGCTCAACCGGAGTCCCAGCCCTGCAGCCATGATGTATAGAGGTGTTGAATCTCCTGAATCAGATGTGGGCCCTTAGGCAATTCTGACTACAGCAGAGCTGTGTTCACACTAGTGCAGCTCCTGCTGCTGAATGATGGCATCCTTTTGGAGTACCCTTGCAGATGTTTCCAAGAGCTGTGTTTTATTTGTGCATCAACAAATGATCTGATATTTGCTAAGCGTTTGAATCCAGCCATTGAAGAAGAATAAATGACTGTTTAGGTTAAGCTGAAATTTTGCAGCCTGATTCAGTTACAGTGGTGACTCACTTAGAGTTGGTTCTCACATGATTCACAAAGTGTATGGGTGACTCAACCCACAAATTTACTTAGCTCCCATGTTATTTTCCCTCTCAGTGAAAAAAAAATTGGTTATAATAAATAATCACAGCAAACTTTGACTTACCCTGAGGTAAAATAAATGTGCATGTTGAAAGGCTGCATATTTGTAATAATAAATTATTTAGTGAGGTAAGGATGAAATAATAGGACATAGGAATTGTTAAACAAGAAAGAAATGTGACATGCATTTTTGGTTGATTTTGTTGCATAGCAGATGTAAATAAAGGAAGAATAGTTATTTTTATCTGATGGAGATGCTCAGAGAAGCTGTTTGACAGCATCTGTACTTACTGCTATAGCCAGCCAATTCTTGGCATTTGTTCTCTGAAATAAGTAGTTTTAGATATGTCCACATCTGGGTCAGACATTTTAAAGTGATCTCAATTCAGAAAGTGTGAGATACTCAGGTTCTGAAAACTGGGTCTTTGTAGGATGTCTTAGGCTGGTCAGCCCAAGTCCTGAAGTACCTGAAGTTGTCTGTCTGAAAAATCATGACTGAGTTCCTTTACAATATCAAATTCACAGAGATAAGAAATTCTTTCCCAACAGGAGCTATAAGTTTTTCTTCAAAAGCTGCAGCTGCTATCAGTGTTCCATAAGCATATGCACAGGCACATGGCTGTAGTGTAAATACAGTCTAAATTACTATGAATTTAGAGTTGGCTGGAGACATCAGCGTATCCTTTTTCAGGTTGTCCCAAAAGGATATAAGTATCTAGGTAACTACATACCTCTGAGCTTCTTAGCACTGAGTGACTAATCAGCCTCCTGTTCATAAATGAAACAACAAAGAATCTGGAAAATGAAGACATTCTGCCGTGTCAGCTGACTTGGTCATTAAAAGGGTCATTAGCAAGCAGGAATGTTTCTTTGCCTCACAAAACCAAGTGTCAATAATACCCATAAATTAAACTTTGAAAGTCCATATTTTGTAGGGATTAAATTACAGGGAATAAATAATGTGTGGTTTGAAAGATTAAGGTGAGAATTCTGAATTCTTTGGAAAGATAGTTCTTTTGCAGATTGCATCACTGGTTTGAGGAAACCTCAACGTGGTTCAAGTGCGGCAAGAAATTTCTGAGAAATAAAATGGATGGCACTGGCAAACTCCCAAAAACCGAGGGACATCAAAGATAGCCCTGAGAAAGGGTACCTAGGAATAGTGACAGGATTCAAAACATGCAGCTAAAGGACTTCGGTGGTACAGGGAGAAGAAAGAAAAGGCTAAAAAATAACCATGGAGTGTCACATGCTGAACCACTGCAATGCGAAGTCCAGTGGAGCATTTTTGTGGTATGCAGAATGCCGCTTTTTTATCACAAAGTTTGCCAAGCAGCCACAAGCTGTTTCAGGCCTCTTTGTAGACAGTGAACCAAATGCACATGTTAATTTGAACTTTCCCTCAGCTAAAGGAGAAGGTGAAAGGATGGCTTTGTGCTCAAAGCACAGAACCGGGATTTATTTATTCTTGGTTCTGCCATAGTCTCCTTGTGCAACCTTAGGCCAAGTTATTCATCTCTTCATGCCACAGTCTCCCCACTTGTAAAATACAGTTGATGGTACATATGTCACAATGGGCGTTTGAGGCTAAATTCTTTAATGTTTGTAAAGTGTTTTGGGACATAATACTGGGAAGGACAAATTACTAAATGTTGCAATGCTGCATGCAGTTATGCTAGTTAGTGCCTTTTTAGACACTGATCCCTTACTCTTTGTAGACTAATACCGCAAGCTTGGTCTGATTTTAGTCTATGGTACCTTTGACCTCACTGGTTCTGGGATTGGTCTAGAACAGCATAGTTTATTTCCCATTTGGTGGTTATGGTAATTGATGAAATAAAATTTCCCCAGACTGCCCCTTAGAATACGCTGAGTTTATAGTTATCTTAGGCTGTGCAAGCTGGCCTTTCAAAAAGCCTGATTTTTGGAGGCATAGTCTAATGGTTTATGCATGGAATAGACACACTGCTGGTGAAAGAATCTACAAAAGGAATGCTCATCCATACAGATAGATATTGGTAGAACTCAAAGACCTGCCATGAACTGGCTTATTTCATAAGCGTTGCCCATCAAACGCGGTAAACTCTTTGCACGTATCAGCTGTGACCAGGTGGTGTGGTGCATTGCCATGAGCAAACGTATCTTTTGATAGGTAAACCACAGCTACGTTTTTCTAAACAATTATTTTTTTAGTGTTTCTAAATGTGTTTTCCTATCAGCACTGCTGATAGATCAAGTATGGAGTATCATTAATTATCATATATAACATGTCTGTTCTCCCTGTTATTGCTGAGCTCCCATGTAAATACCCATGTGGTTCTTTGCTGCTGCGGGACTGTCACAGCAGATGCTTTTGCTTTTTCGATTGCTGTAAACAAGCTGTTGTGACTGATACTTCTTTTCACCATATGTCCTGAACACTCCCAGTTCATAGTTATATGTCATTTCCAGGATGCTTTGTAGGGTGTGTATGCCTCCACCCCATTTCAAAATCAATCTAGTTCTCAATGGATTGACTAATGACTGCAAGGTGTTACTTAGCATGCTGGTTTTGGCTGACAGTGCTACTAAGCCAACAGTTGTTTGCTTAACATGTCTTTCATGGTCCCCATGTGAAGTAACTTATACTGACAAACTGAACATGCCAATGGCTCCAGGTTTGCTAGTAAGCATCTGTCTGACATGCTGCTGAGACCAAAACGAAGGATGACCCCAACTTGTTACCCTGAATGTTGATAATTTTGCCCTGTCCCTTAGCCATATCCTATGTTTGTATTGCCCTCGTACATTTTGTTATGCTGATCTCATCATCACTACAGCCACCATGAATCTGTAGAGTAGGAGTGGGTGGTGAGAACTAAAGAAAGCTGTAATGTACCTGTAAGGGTGTTGTGCTGATGCAGTATATAAGATGTTGCAATTCTGTCCCACCACGAGGAACTAGGACTGATGTCACATTTTCTTTCATTTGTTTTCATTTATGTTGTTGGGTTAGACCATTCTCAACCCTCTTCATGCAATAGCATATGCAGCACCAAAGAGAAATTGGTTGTGCACAGCAAATGTATTTACCTGTTATTATAGTGGGTGGACATGCCTTATTATTCACCTGTGACATGTTGACCTTCCAGAAGGTCTACCTGGCATTTCAGTAATAGCATACGTGATGGTACAGTATTGAGTGTGGTCA
This sequence comes from Nipponia nippon, assembly GCF_047370975.1. Lineage (NCBI taxonomy): Eukaryota > Metazoa > Chordata > Aves > Pelecaniformes > Threskiornithidae > Nipponia > Nipponia nippon. The sequence goes on along the minus strand of NW_028262290.1, from coordinate 12,379,237 downwards.
GGGATGGTGTCTGTACTAACCATTTTAATGAAAGCAATCATCTGGAGGTGAACAGAAACTGAATTTAAATTGTAAATGCGAAAGAAGTTAAACTACAGGAAAGAGCATTCTTCAAGCATCTCTCTCATGTGACTCTTTAGGTTTCTACATTAGATGGTTGTCTGAGCCTATGTCATATGTACTGCATTGCTGGACTATCGTCACAACGTAATGTATTGCTATTGGGAAAATAGCTGGTGTGAAAACCACTATTTTTTCCTTGATAACTGGTGGAATTGTTCATGTTGCCTTTAGCAAATAGCATGCTAGCTCTTACTTTGTTAGATATATGGCAGCAAGCCATGGGATTATAGTTATCTAGCCAAGGGAGGGTTTTGGATAATTGTTCTCTTGAGGTTAGTACAGATGTCTACATGCAAATTTTTGTAGCTCCACAGTGACAGGGGCAAAGCTTATTCGTGTGCATATAATGCAGCTTCTCAAACATCTGTCCTTTTTGCTAACATAACAGTATGTTACAGTTCCTGCTCTTTTTCTGCTCACGCGTGTAAAGTCCTTTAATTCTGGAAGTTGGGGTTGAGAGAGCCACTGTTTGAACTAACATTGGCTGTGCCCTTCTCTTCGCCTCTCACTCTGAGGGTATGACTGAAGGTGCTACGTTGGTGAATTTCTGTACTCAAATCTTCCATGAGTCAAGAAAAAGATAAAAAGAGCCTGATGTAACTATATCAATCTGTAACATAGTCCCCGTGGAGATGAAAAGATTATTGTCATTGTCTTTGCTACAGATGGATGTCTGTAATGAATGTCCACATCATTTCTTTTACTCTTGTGTGAGTATCAGCAACTTAGAAGCACTTGGTTGTTTTTTTTTTATACACAGCTGGATCTTCTCTGTGGTATCTGGCCATAGTGCCCTCATTTGTGATGGGGGCAGGCCTTAGTGATGGGTTGTTATTTGGGCTATGCTTGTGAGTGTGGTCCTGTGTTTATATATTTTTTCAATGTTAAAGAGAGAATGTCTTTAAAAGCAGCCTGATGGAGTTGCAGAAAGGAGTATGTTTGCACTACATGTTGTCCAAATCAAAGAATTATTTTATAATGTGTTGGATTTTAAATGTATTTTGATTTAGTAACTGCTTTCTTGTGCTTGCATACACCTGATGGCCAAGTTTCTTCTCCAGCTGAGTACTGAACAATGTTGGTTTGGTAGTGATAGGCCTTCTTTTGCAGCAGTTTGCTGTGATGCTGACACAGGCAAATCATTTGAGTGCATGTGATTGCCCCCATTGCCCTGGGCACAGGATGTTCTGTTTTCCTTTGCTCCTTTTGTCCAGTTTCATAGGATGAGGACTATATGCTACTGACTGTTTGGCTTTATGCAGCAGTGTGAGCATCTGTGACGACCTGCTGTTGGTCTTTTGTAGTGACTGTGCTCCTTTGGTACCAAGGTATTCCTGAGTCTTTCCCATTCACAGCTGGATGTTGTGGTAGGTGATCTTTTATCTCCAGGTGCCTTTGAAAACTGCATGCTATCACCTGGCACTGTATGTTTTTTTCTTATTTTCTTGCCACAACTCACATTTGCCTGAAGTAATGTGCCAAACTGGCTTTGCTCTTGGAAGAAATAATTGTTCTATGGATTGCTTTGCTTTGATTAAAAGAAAAGTAAAGTTTTCTTGGCTATGTAGCAATTTATATATCTGCAAAGTCCATTTTTACATGAACATTTATTATTTCTTTGGCTCCTGAAATAAAATACATTCTGTAGGATTTCCAACGTCTCTGTAAACTCTGAAAGCTTTAAACAATTTGAAGAAGTGGACCATTTCTTTCTCAGTAGGCTCTTTTCCTGTCTTTCACAATGAATAGTACAGTGGTCTGGTGAGTGGCAGACTTTAATGTGTGTGGTAGGGGAAGAGTGGCTCAGCAGAAATGGTGCTTTCCTCCTGTTTTCCAGGTTGGCATGTTTTGCCGTATGTTTGGGATAGGCTAGGTTAGAAATAACCTTTGTCGGGTTTGGAAAATGCTTAGCATTAAGGACCTAAAGGGGCCTACAAGAAAGCTGGAGAGGGACTTTTTACAAGGGCACGTAGGGATAGGACAAAGGGTAATGGCTTTAAACTGAAAGAGGGCAGATTTAGATTAGATATAAGGAAGAAATTCTTCACTGTGAGGGTGGTGAGGCACTGGAACAGGTTGCCCAGAGAAGTTGTGGATGCCTCATCCCTGGAAGTGTTCAAGGCCAGGTTGGATGGGGCTTTGAGCAACCTGGTCTAGTGGAAGGTGTCCCTGCCCATGGCAGCGGGGTTGGAAGTAGATGATCTTTAAGGTCCCTTCCAACCCAAACCATTCTATGATTCTATGATTCTATGATTTGACAGATGTCCACCTTCTTTCAGAGTTTGTGCTGTTGCTGATCATCATTGCACAGCACGGTCCCCAGCCCACCACCTGTAAGCTAGTTCTTATGAAGACTTGTCAAAGGTACAGTTCCCTAGAATTTAATGCTGGCTTGAGAAACAGAAGGAAAAACTCTAATTATTGTTTTTTGGGGGTTCCCAAAGTGCTTTTAGCATTCTTGGAGTAGCTCAATATTGCCTATGTGGTGACTTCCCTTTTATTTCCAGTCGTTTATTCTTCAGATCATTCCAGATACAATTACTGTAAGCAAGTGCTTTTCAAGAAACTGTGGTTTTGCCTGCCTGTGTGGCATAATGCTTCTTGTTCACACAGGACAAGTAAATTGAAGTGGTTTCCTTTTACGTTAGCTTTCTGTACTGCTTTTGGTGGTGTTATCACACTAATCATCCATGTAAATTATAGGCTTCTGAAAAGCTGATTCAGAAATGGTGAGAGAGTAGAGGTTTTGAAAACTCTTAAAAGAGTTATTTTTCACTCATCTCACTTTTTTGGACAAAGTCATATTTGATTTCATTCATGTTCAGTATTATGCTGGTTGTTGTTAACATGTTGACCTTTACCACTCACGAAAGTAAGTTTGACTGCAGAGGTTCAGTTTTCCTTATTGGTAGTGTGAAAAATACCCTGTATACAGCAACTGAGTTAAATGACACTGAAACACTACATTTTATAGTTACTTTTGCGGAAATAAATAATAACCTGGAGGTTATGGTTTCAGAGCAGGAAACTCAACTGGAGTCAGAAGAAACTGAGATTATGCTTATGAATTTTTGCTTGATGTCTTTTGCTTTGTATTAAAATATGTGTCATAATAAATAACATTCTATTTCTTATTCCTTACAGATAAAACGAGAAAAACCAGAAAATATACCAGATCTAAAATATTTAGTAAAAGAAAAATTTACTGCACTGGAGAGCAAGAACAGTGACTCAGATTTGCAAAGGAATGAAAAATATATGTATTTTAAGGATCAACTTAAAGAGATGAGAAAACAATGTAAGTCTTATTTAAAAAAAAATAGATTCTTTGAATGCTAAACGGTGGCTAACTGCCCTAAAATATAGAACTGCCAGTTATGGCTCAAACTGAGGTGAGTGTTCGTATTTAAAAACTTATTTAAATTGATATCTGTGTAGAAAAAAAGCCAATGTAATTACCTTTGTAGTTTTATTTAGACTCCCATAGTTCCTGCTGTGTTTGAATACAAATGTCATGGAAATCTTGCTTCACTTTTTTTTGTAAGGTGGGCTTTTTCATTTGAAGACTTTTTCATTTTTTTTCTTAATTGATAGGATCTTCTAAAAAGATTAGGTAAGCTGTTTTCATTTGTCACTTAAACAAATTGCTCCTGTTTCACAACTTAGGATGTGTTGCAACTCTAAGAAGACCTTTGCTTTAATCGTAGAACTATATTGTTGGAAAATGCTTACTGTGCTTGTTCTCAGGTTTACAGCTTCTATACATGCACAATGTAACACTGCAACTTATTAAAATCTGTTTTTCTTAGTTCACGTGATTTATCAAGTGTTAAAATTTTAAGCTATTTGTGCTTGAATTACCAGAAAAGTCAGAGAGTGAACAGTTCTAGTATTTATGCCACACAACAAAATTGTGTGCTTTTATTGCCCTGCACATATAGCAGCCATTAAAGTATCACTCTGATTACTATTGCCGGGAAAGTTCATGGGGTCTAACACTATTTGTGCTGTTCTTCCCCAATCATGATTAAGTTTTGAAATCATATTATTCTGCTTGCTGTCCCTTGACCCCTGTACCTATTCCCTCCCACTCTACATTTTGATTTCAACATAAACTGGTATCTCAGGAACTTCAGGAGTCATAGATTAATGATTTATACCATTGGAAAATGGTATTCTGGATGCTCTCTTGTAGCTCTCCTTGAGTTTTGTTTTTTTGAAGCCCTATCCAAAACCTGCTGAAACTAGCAGAAAGAATTTTCCCGCTGACTTCACTGGACTTTGGATTACTTCCCCATAGAGATTTATGAAGTGTAAGGACATGCTTGACAAGGTGAATTTTGGATTTGATATCTCAAGACTCCCTAGGATTAGAGCTTGAGGGCTTAATATATTTGTTTCCCATCTTTATGGTTTTTAAGATTTTGGATTTGAATATTAGCACTGATGTCTGAGTTTAATAGGCTCTTGGCACTACTCTAAGAATGAAAATACTAAGTTGCAGACCACAAAACAGTGTAATTTTCACTCCCTACATGGCCATAAAATTATTACTGCCCCACCATTATGTTGTAATTCCTTATTTCCACGTGTTTGTAACTGAGAAGATAAAATCTTGATAACTGACTTTGGATTTACTTTTCACCCTGTAATTGCCTGAGGAAGGGGTGTATGCCCTAGTAATATGTTCAGCTCAGGCTATGGGACTGAGTTCTAACTGGCAGACCTGTTGGAAAAAAAAAAACAAATTAAATAAGCACAATAAGAGTTATTCTTAAAAAAAAAAGAAAAAAGAAAAAAAAGAGGATGTCATTCTGCTACTACTGCCTCAAATCTGAATTTGTCTTATTAGCCACTTGGACTTTTGTTTTGGTTATGCATGGAAGTCAGACTGTGCCCAAAACGAAATGCATGATGATGTTGGATGCACTGCTGTGATCGGTACATGGACTATTGATCAGCTGGGTCAGCTTGGGTTTTGTAGAACTCGTGATGTTTTTGTTGAGGTAAATCCATCACATTTGCTCGTATTGCAGCATTTATTGCAATTTAAAGGGTTGAATGGAAAATCGTTAGTTAGCTTTCATAGTCTTGGATGCAATATAATGATTGTGTATTCAAATAAACAGTCTGGTTCAGCCCACCTTCTTTTGAAGTGGATAACTAAATGCCACCTCAGGTCTGCAGATAGGAAAGAGGTAGAAAATTCGAAGTTAAATCTTTCAAAGCGAGCACAATTCTGCTGTCTCAAACTTGCATCAGTGTTATCTCTTCTGCCTAAATAATCTGTTGATCCACCATAAAGTCCTTTTACTTTCCTACTTTACTTTCCTCTTCAAAAGGCTCTTTTACCAGGAAGGCTCCCAGAAATTCTTGAGTAATAATGGGTGACTGAAGATCAGTGGAGTCTGTTTATATTTGCATATGTAAATTTGCTTCTATATGATACAGGGACCTGGAACCAATAAGACTGTCCAGTTTCTCTATTTATTGTAGTTATGTGATCTTGCCATTACCCTTATCCTCCCTCTCTCCTTTTCTGTGTTTTTCTCACTCATAGCTAGCCTTTAAAAAGACCCACAGAATTGAATAGCACAAATTTATTCACAAGCTTAAAAATGACAAATCCCCACATTCTTATAAGATCAGGGCCTCTGGTCTTAACATCTTTGTGAGAGGCTAAACTGATGCGTGTACTCCATCTGGTACAAAAAACCTCTTCTCATTGTTGGGCTCTACGTAGTAAATGACTATGCTGAGGGGTATAATTGAGCACTGTCAATATTATCTAAAATATCACACATGCCACGTACAAAGTAGTGTTTCTGTAGAGAAAGAGTGGGCTCAGAGGCAGGAATTTCTGGGTTGCAATACCAGCTGAACTGAAGATTCATGAAATCTGTAGAAGGCATCTACCAGTTTCAATAAACTGGTGATTTACCTTATAGCACACTCTGTGTACATCTTGGTTTATTTTTGTTTTATAAGGAGAACATTAAGGTCACCCTGTTAAGTATTCAGCAGCCATGCTTAAGTCAAGTCATCTGTGTATTCTTTAGCCTCTCCTGTATGAGTTGTGATTTCAAAAGCATGAGTCCTACAATACAGGTCCCATAACACGGCATATTATAACGTGTCTGCAAATTTTGGGACACACTTGGGAACTACTTGGTGTGAGTTACATATATCAATAACTTCATCAACAGCTACCTGGTTAATATTTTGTTTTCCACTATTAGTCTTGCCAGGTTTAGGCACAACTTAGTGCATAACTCCTGGCCTGTTTCAAGCACACATATAAAGTACAGTCCAATTTTTACCTCTTTCCTGGGATTTGGTTTTATTGCTAAATCAGATAAAATACCAAAACTCCAGCCAAGTTTTCTCAGAGGAGCTTTCCTGGAGTTTTCTTTTGTCCCAGCCTTTTTGATCTTAAAGGCGCAGATGGGGTAGATGCTAAAATGATTTGCCTTCCATGATGAGTTACCATTAATCATTACATCTCTTTTATGCAGAGTTTGACATTTCTATTCTAGAATAGCTGAACAAGAAAACATTATATTCTCATGTTGTCTTGCTGCTTAGAAATTAACTAGGATTTGAAGGAGAAAGACTTTCTTGACACAAAGTTTTTAGGTACAGTGCAGAGTGTGAAGCAGTTAAATATAACCTTATTTTAACGGAAAATTAAGAAAGCTAATACATTTTCTCTCTTGATATTTGCTGCCACAGTGATGAAAGGGAGCTGCATGGTTATTCCTGTCACCTGACAGGTGACACACAGTGCGGTAGGTAGCTCTAATACTCAAGGAGGAGAAAGGTGCTGTATCGCCTTCAGATTGTCCTCTTCTCTAGGCGGTCCTGCAGGAAGGAGACCTTCTTAGCTTTGAACTTCAGCAGCAGCTAAGGTGCAGAAATGAAATTGGGAAAGTGCATCTCTGTGGCAGTAAGGATGATATCATGCTTCAGAGCAATGTCTGTTCTGCTCATCTTTCAGACAGTTTGTGGGCATTTTCTCTCAATCTGTGAGCCTTTATTATGCAGCTACTTTAGCTGGAATTTGTGTGAAATGATGCAAAATCTCCACCTCTGATGATATGTGTCAAAACACTGTCAGACAGGTTTTATGTGAACAGCAAGTGATTTTTCTGAAATCTGTTTTCAGAACTATCTTACATTCCTAAGTTCCCACTTCTTATTTTTAATGGAAAACGTTTTAATTCTTCTACTCAAACCTGCTTAGAATGTAAGCAGTAGAAAAGAAGTGTTGATTAATTTTTTTTTTGTAATTTTTTTAACCATTTCTTGTACCCCAAAGTGACTACGTTGTCTATTCCAAATAATTGAGCACTTGGAAGGATACTCACTAAATCTGGTAATATCAGAAAGTTCTAAATAATTGCATGTGCGGTTTGTAAGGAAAATTTTTTGTGACCTTAACCCTGCGTGACTGATGCTCTCCTTACACTTAAGGGTCCCAGACCTGCAAAGTGCCTAGTGATCTCCTTTTGATTAAGCAAGTTGCTTAAATTAAATTGCATGAGTAGATCCTTTGAAATGAGTGAGATTGCTGGCGTGTTTCAGTTCCTCACTGGAGTGTAACCGCAGTACAGCACCTTGCAGGGCTGAGCCCATAGGAACTCAGTCATGGTTACTGCAGGAATTGTAACTTTGCATTTTGTATCTTCTGTAAATTTAAAATCCCACCTTCTGTTTAAAGTTGTATTACCAAGTCTTTTTATTTCATGCCAGTATATATATATCAAAGGCATCTTCTGGCACTGAGTATGAGAATTTTGCCTTCACAAAATGAAAGTAAGAGCTGTCTTTAATCTCTATGTATAAGTTTAAGTTCTGATACTCTGTGAAAAGAGCTAGTCAGAAGGTGTAATCTCTACTCCTGTGACCCTAGCTGCCACTGCTGTATTTGCTGAAGGTTATTTAGTTTCACATTTGGTGCACAAAGGATGACAGGTTTCATAGCCCTTTTATAGCAGCTGATAACATGCACTTTGGAATCCTTGATAACTACGGTCTGTACGAGCACCCAGCAGATGCATGCTTCAGCAGTCATTTTGTAGAAAGTGCTAACATTTGAGTGAATGACAATATTGCTGGTTATGCCAAACAATTTAAGGAGTGAATTTGGCGAATGTAAGGAAGATAATATTTTTTTGATAGGGAGCAAATAATTTTGAGACGCAATAGTAGTTTAGGCAACTTTTTGTCATAGGAAACCAGTCACTGTAATGTAGTTTGGAAGGTAGCAGCACTGCAGTTGCCTCATCCTTGCCTTCTCCATTGAAGAAAAAAAGTCTCAGAGGTTTTGAAAGGAGAATGTATGTATCGTGATTTAACATTTTGCTAGGAGAGATTCATAGTCATTATCAATAAGCAAATATTTGCAAAGGAGAAGTTCTTAAATTTAACATTTAATGTTCAAGTAGACACCATTATGCCCTGTTGATACATGTATTTTAAGTCATGCATTTGCTGAGAGATAATGATGTAAAACAGTGTTGTTTTAGATGCAGTTTGAGATAGAAAAAACGACACTGTGAAAAGAATTCTCTTTAAAGTCATAAAACAGTCTATCTGGAGATTCCAGGAAAGACTAAAGTCTTTGATTTGCTTTTAATAGGATAAGAAAACAAGCTGCAACAGGACACTGTGTAGTATAATGCTTGACAAGTTTCATCCAATTAATCCTCACAACATCACACTGAGGTAGGCAGGTTAATTTTATTCCTCACCATATAACAGAGGTGAAACTTGAGTAAATAGCTGAAGTTACTTATGCAGAGTCACATAACTGATTTACAGATCTGAGTTTCTCTTCAGTAGTACCTAACCTCTTTTATGGTCTATTTTCATCTTTATACTTAGATGTGTTGGCAGAGGATCAGCTGAAAAATAACATCAGTGTACTTTTCTTTGTATTTTTTAATATAAAATAATAATTTAAAATCCCTTTGCTGACTAATTATGGGAAAACAACTTCAGAACAAAAGTTGAAAATTCTAACTGAAAGTGGGATTGGTGTTATGACAGTTCAGTGGTGCGTGTGGGATATGCACTTTTCATTTATGTAAAATTCCTTATAGAGAGACTAGTAAAGAACTGAAAGATGATCTAGGACTTAGGAAGGTCGCTTGCGGTTTAGGAGACCTCGGTTTAGTTCTTTGCTTTTTTACAGTCATCTTGTATTAGATCAAGTCATTTAGGTTCAGATTAGATCACTGGGAGCTAGGTGCCTAAAATCTTTGTGGGTCTGAACCTTATACCTATGTCTGAAATTCATCTATGTATATATTGTGTTTGTGGGCTGTTCAGGGAGAGACTAATGAATGTGGACTGGCTCATATCCATGCTGCTCCGGGCTAGTACCCTATGGAGCAAAGTAGCCATGTCCACTCTGCACTGCAAAACACTCAATTGCCCTGCTTCTCCTGTGGCACTCCTGTGTCCCTAGAACATCATTATTATCTTTTGTGATTTTTTCAGTTCAAAGAGCTGGAAATAATAACATAACTGTGTTTCAGTCTGCCAGAGTAATGTTTCCATGGCGTGATGCTGAGGGAGCAAGTTACGGCCCCCGAGGAGTGGCATGAATATGTTTAGAGGCATTTGTGTGAATGAGATCTGATTTTTGGGTAGGGTTAAAGGACTACCATGAGAGAGAAATTTGGCATGGCTTTGTCCTTTGGGGACTGTTCTGTCTGGATATTTTCTGGAGGAACTAGTTGGCTTGCTCAGGAGTGAGCTACCCACTGTAGTTTTGAAGGATTAGGAGATCAGGGCCTGGGAATGAAACTGAATGAGTTAAAGTGGTGCTGGTCATGTCTGACAGCCAAACCCTCTGTTTCACAGAGTTATTGGAAAGTTGGTGTCCTTGCTAATTTGCAAAGAAGGACTAACTCTAGAATGAATGAAACCATCAGAACTTTTCTTTTGCAATCTGGGACAATTTTTCCGGGTCAAAAATTAGCGACGTTGATAGGATAACAGGCAGAAGCTTGCATTAACAATAATTCTGTTAGTGGATTAATGAAGAACATCAATTGCCAATGGATCTGGTGAAGGTTTCTTTGATGAAATGGTTGCCTTTCTGATGTGATTAATCAAAATAAGAAGGTTCTTGCTTTGGCATTTAGAACTCTGACGTGGAATTGATAGTTAAAATGAAAGAGGAATCAACCCACCCCCTCAAACAGCCCTTCTCCATTGTGAGTAACCTGGAGCATAGGAGACTCCTATAGTCTCAGCAATTTAAAATCAGAACGTGACTGACTCTGGGCCTGCTAGGTGATTGACCTGTAGGTCTGGAATCAGTCTCCCTCTCTCTCTGTTCAGTGTGTATTTAACTATATATATAATATATAACTATATATAAAAATGGAAACAACTGCAGAAGGAAATACTGAGAGAAACCGATCCTTTAGCCCTATGGTAAAGGCACTCAGCTGAGGGAGGTGTCTAAATCAGAAAGAGCATCAGATGTAGGTCTCTCTTGTTATAAATATCTGCCCTTCCAATCAGTGAATACTTGAGGGTAAACTCTTTATCTCTTTCTGTGTCACTCATCTGATCTATACATGTATTTTTAAAAGATCTACATTTTATTCAATTGCAAAAGTCTTTGCAAGATATAATTCTTGCTTTTATATCAGCCTGGCTTTCAGATCAGCACTGAGTATATAAAATCTAGAAAGGAAATGGTGTGTTCATAGAAATAATTTTTTATTATTATTATTATACACTTAGGGCTAATACTTTAGGTAATTTATTGTTACTGTCATGGGATAATTCTCTCTTAAATGAGCACATTGATGGCTACCAGCATGGCATTTTTACTGTTTTTAAGAACATATAGGTCACGAAGGGAGCTTCTGGATGCTGATTCTGTTCCCTTGATGTTGCAGTCAATCCCATTATCTAATAAAATGCTATCTTAAAATACATTAATTTTTTCCCCTTTACTTCTGTTGAAAGAGTGATGAAAAACCTTAGAACCTTGCTCAGATGGTGAGAAATTTTCAGGCAAAGCAAGTCTGACCAAGTTTTTGCTCATTTGTACTTGTGCCAGCACTGCGCCCGAGCTCATATAGATGTTCTCCCTCAATGGTGTTTAGTTCAATTCAGTCAGTTCCTGTATTTCTTGTAATCCATTTGTGCAACATGGAAACTTATAAAATCTCATGTCTTGTGACCACATTTGAACTCATCAGAAACATTTTATAGATTTTGGATGAGTAAGACGCATAGAGATAGATGCTAAAGCTTGCCTGTATCTGAAATTCTGAAAACTTCAATAGAGGAATTATACCATACGGAAAATTTGCTTTCTGGTAATAAAACATGAACGGTTTCACTAAGAGTTTTCATTCATTTGTTTCATGGTGTAATAATACATACTATTTTTCTTGTAAAAATCTGAGCAGTGAAAATGCACGGACTGCCTCTACCAGCTCAGTACAATTTTACTTGCCATTATGTCTTTTGCATGCTATTCAGACAAATTTAAAAGATAGCGGATGGAGGAATTCCATTCTTATGCCATGAGCTTACAGCTTAAACTTCAAGTATGATCACAGGAAAACAAGTGAAGAACAGTCCAAGGAGAAGAAAGCTAAGAAAGAGGAAAGGGAGAGCATCTCGGTTTTACAATTTTTCAGTTGACATGTTCTCATTTTGAAGTTAGGATATTGAGGAGGAAGGAGGAAAATAAAGCTCAGTGGAGCTTTAAACGTAGGGAACTTTGTTTTATTTACTCATTTTTTTCTGTTACTTGAGTATTTATCTTACTCCTGGAGGGACAGTAGGGTTTTTCTTATCCTTTTACCCTTTTGCCCGTTTTTTACCCTTTTACCTTTTTTACCCTTTTACCCTTTTTTACCCTTTTACCTTTTACCCTATATGTTCATTTTAATCATTTGTACGTGGGACTTTGTGCCACCAGTATGCACCGGGATTAAAGGAAATGCTCCTTCAAGTAGAACTTTACTCCAAGTAATGCATTTGGACTGAGTGCCAGCACAAAAAGCGTTTGAGGAAGAACAGGGAAGTAGATCTGAGATAATGCTGACTAAATAATAATCCATCAATGCATATCACACCGCATGGTAACTTAGAGTATCCCAGTTCAGAGAAAGGAGAACACTTGGTGTTTTTCTTGTTCCTGAAACTACTTGCCGTGTAGCTCTTTGGTGTGTCTTTCAGAAGAGCTGCAGGTTGAGCTAGATCTTGGTTTGGTAAGCGTCAGTATAGCTTCTGAAATCAATGGAATTTCCCTGATTTATACCTGCAACATACAGTAACATGCAAATTAGTAACGTGCAGCAAGATTAATAAACATCCTCTGATTCCTTATCAGAAGTTCATGTGCATTGGCTGCTTACCATAATTTTTTAAATCCATATTGTTTAATTTCCCTCTCAGAAGCTGTAGGTACCAATGACCTCACAGTAAAGCATGATTTCTTTCCAACTTGAATTTTATGCCATTAAATGTACTGGAGATCTTCTTCACACTACCCCAAACCTGTTAAATAAGTTGAGCTGAAATGGAGGAAGAAAGCCAGAGAAGCGCTAAAGGACTGCAGAACCCATCTTTTAGGTTTGTGGACCTCAGACTGGATGCCAGAGTCCAGAGGTAAGTGCCTTGGCTCCTACAAGGAGGGTTAGGGCACATCTACATGAAAAACTTTGTTCAGTGAGGAATCTATTCTGTCAGCATAGCGTGCTTTACCTCTATATGTCAATCACAGTATTGCATAAGATGACTAAAAATGTGCCAACTATAAAGTAATGCAAAGGGAATGAATCAGGGCTTTTACTGTGAGATTGAGCACATGTTTGTATTATGTAGCTGGAGAGGAAAGGGACCATGGCTCTAATCTGTGGATCTGGGAATTTCAGGCGCTCAAACGATTACTGATGTTATCAGGGAGGTGAAGTGGTAATTGTGTGTACTGTCTCTTAGGGGTAACCTAAGATATGTTGCTTTCAGTCACCATTGGCACAAAGTCAAAGAAGTCAAACACCTTCGATGGCATTTACACTTACTCTAAAACAGGCTTGGAGCATTCAGATGCTCTGTCACAACTGAGGAGTGGTTTAAGTTGTCGTCTTTCAGCTGTTATTAGCTCTCTGAGACACAGCATCTGACTTTACAAGTGTGGATAGGTTTATCATGTCTTATCATCTCAAATATGGATGTAGATTTGTTGTGTTACCAGACTTGCTGTGAATGATCTCAGGATTAAAGGCAAGTTGCTTAACAGGTGTTCCAGCAGGCACCAAAAATACCTCATGAGGGAGAGCAGCAGTTAGTGGAGTGATGGTGAGAGTGCTTATGTTTTATATCATAGCATTGTGTCTACAGCAGTTGCCCAGGAAGTGATGCAAATAAATTCACAAATAAGCATGTAAGAAAAATCCCTTACAGGGAAGATGTTCACTTTTGGCTCCTCTCTGGATCCTCCAAATGCCCCTGATCAGATTACCGGAGGCTGGACAAGAATACCAGGAAAGCATCGCTGTAGGCTTTCCCCTGCTTCATGCCCTCTATAGGGATTTGCTATTATTCATCATCAGAGTAAGACTGTTGGATGGGATGGACCTTATATCTGACAGTATACAGTTGCTCATAGGCTTTTCAGCAACCCCTCGGCTGTAGGTTGATCTGTAGAGGGCACTCTTCAGCCCTTCAGCTGCAGCAAAATCTGCACCCTGCGCAGCTGGAAATGGAAGGGGGCTAGGAAGGGTGCAAAGAGGGTGCATGACTGTGTGCTCCAGTAGTTAACTCACTCAGCAAGGAATGGGAAACTGGGTTCTCTACATCTCCATCACCACTTTCTCTTCTTCCACTTGGATGGAGCTGTGCCTACTTGCAGGAGCCAAAGAGGTCGCAGGACAAACAACGTATTCCTTGTTACTCAGGCTGGGGCAGCTCTGGGCAAGTACAGAAGTCAGAACTTCAGATCCCTGGAGAAGCTGGGAGGGGCTTACCAGAGTCAGATGCCTTCAGGGTTAGGAGGCCACTGAACAGGATTTTTCATCATTTTGGACTTTAGTTAGTCTGTAGTTTGCTTCAGTTCTTTGGATCTGGCCCAAACGTAAGTATTCTCCCTCACTCCCTATTTGAAAGTTTATGGGTCAATCCAAGACTTAATGAAATCAAAAGAAGTCTTTCCAGGAAGGCTGTTCATCAGAATCTATCTATAAACTTCCAGTATAAACTAAGTGGCTAGTTTATAATCAGATAGGAAAACAGGGGAAAAAAAAGCCATGATTATTGCAGCATGGAAGACGACTTCATGCAGAAGAGTTTTCTTTGAGGGGAAAAAATGTAAAAGCTTCCTGATTGCTTTATCAGCCTCTAGAGTAAAAATAGTAATTACTGCAATTTAAGACTAATGAATAAATCACTGTATTAAAACGTGAACAAAAAAGTTTAACAAGCAATCATACGTAATCATTTGGCAGCTCTGTTATTAGTGTGGGCAAAGTAAGTTATTCACCTAACCTTTGCTGCAGCATCCATTGCTTTGGATTTTTTGTGTGTGTTTTTTTTTTTCCCCCTACAACCCAGATTAAATTCTCCCTTCCTGTTCTCCGGCACAGTTTTGTTATGCCATGTCAGATGTCTACATAGTTGGGATCGTATTCCTCAATTTCACAAATACCTGCTCACCTAAGAAAACACGGCTGTGCAGATAGCTCCAGTGAAATCATGCCTGCATATGGGTTTTGTCACATCACAGCTATGTCACGGACAGATATTTTCCAGCTCTGTCGTACTCTTTACCACTTCTCTCATTTTACCCAGCTGCTCCCCAGCCTGAATCAGCATCCTTCCTCGTTGTTCTGCAGCTGCTTTCCCTTTTCACATGATGCCACAACCTCCTTCCTCCCTTCAGTGCTCCTCTTCAGCTTTCCTCCCTGCCAGCTCCTCCTTAGAAGTGTCACAGAACATGTTACTTGCGATTGATGTACTTAGTTTCACTAGTGAGGCCTTCATGTCAGTCTTTTTTGTCCTGAAAAAAATATACGTAACTTCATCATCTTGATAAACTGTTTGGTTCATTTACACTTGCTTTTGACTGCACAGTTCCTGATACGCCAGTATGCTTCCCGCTCAGTTGTGTACACAGCACAAGCCATAATTTGGAGGAAAGTAGTGGCTATTGACCACTAACAGTACGGTTGGTGGTGTGCTAGTTATAGCTTTACATTTTTGTTAGAGTTGGAAAATCTAGTAGCTGAGTGAGTCACGAAACCCAATGTAGCAAAATTCAGTTGTAAATGAAAGAGGAACATTTCCATATTCTTCATTTGGCTTAATTCCTGTGCCTAATGGCTGTGTATATACCATAAACATTGTGAAGGAGCAACCATGGAAACACTTGTTTTCTTGCATTGCTAAATTTACTCTGGGTTGAATATTAACACAGCGCCTGGCATTACTTTAAAAGCAAAAATAGCTAAAGCGTGACTCACTATGAGTCATTTACTGCTAGTCCTGCTATACTGCCTAGAGCTTGACATTGAACAAGTTGGCAGCCTGCATTGCTACATTTTTTTCTAGGAACTTTGAACACATTTCATTCTTGTGAATTCTCTTGTGCAACAATATTAAACACAGCAATGTGTTTATTTTGCTTCCAAAGTCGAATGAATCAGAAAATGGTGAAACAAAGAGTATTTTTCTTGGAGGTTCTAGAAGAGCTGTATTCTGAGAATTATTTTTTAGCTGCAATAACAAAATGATTGCATGGATGCTAAAAGTTAATTACATTTTCTCCAGTTTATGTAAGATATACTTTAAACATTTTTAAATCTCTTTTTTTTTATTTATTTATTTGCATTTTCAGCAAAGGCATATGTGGAATCAGAAAGCTAAGCCTGTAGGTTGAGAACGTTTTCGCTTTGGTTGGCAAAGGTTTTATGAGGGGAAGGCGGTTCAGCTCTGAAGGGGCAGACAAAACGAGGCAACTGTATTCCTATTGGCCTCTGTATTTAAAAGGCACACCCTAAATATGGTGCTTTGTATCTGACAGCGAGTAGCTTGCTTGCTGGCTGACTGTGGGAATGCCTATAAAAGATCAGCTGATTTCAGTCAGATGGGAAGGGGTAATGAGAGAGGGCTGAAACCAAAAGCAACTTGCTGAGGCAACCATGTAATGATATCCTGAAATGCACTGGCAGGGCCAAATATCACTCTTCAGTATGCTAGAATTTTGGTTCTAGCTAAATGTCATTTCTAACTAAAAGCCACTTCTTAGAACAATAGGTAACAAAATCCTTTAATATTTTCTGTAATTTTTTCTACTTTTAAAAAAATATAATAATTGAAGAAAAATCTTATGCTATCAGCATACAACCTTCTGCATGTGTTTAAAGGAGGTACGACAAATCAAATTAAAATATTAATAATGTAAGTTCAAAACATCTACAAAAGTAAAATCCCACATACCTGGGTACGGTTAAAAAGCTTGCTATGTATCTCTTCCTTTAACTACAGATGATGAAAATAGAGACTGTACAGTAGATTCATTTGTGCATTTAATAATACATGCTGTTGCAGGATCTTTATAAGCTAAAGCATTTTCTCTGTCTAATCTGTTAGAATACCAACTTCAAAAATTCCTCTTGAAGTCGTTTCTCTATTAAAAAATTTCATTATGATGACTCAAGAGAGAAATGAGAATGATTAATTAAGCTTAACAGTGGCATCCTATGCATTTCCTGATGTGCACTATTCTACATTATTTCAAAACAGATTTGTGAAGAAAAGTACAGACGTAGCTGCACTGAAGAGACTTCTTCTGTTTAAAACTTAAAATTGTTCAGTAAACTTAACTAAAATAAGGTTAAAGTAGTTTTTCTTTAAGTTTTCCTGACTAACAATCATATAAAAATGATAGCATGTTATCTACCTAAACCTGGAATAAAAAAATGATTGTGTTATATCAAACAGTGTAAAGTAGAACAGGGTTTTGATTTTTTTCTGTGTTACCTCTTCGACAGTGACCCCCAAATCACTGTTATTAAAATGGTTTCAGTAGTTACTCATGGTATATGCTCTTTAGCAATCTCTTCACAGCTACTGAATAGGCTGTACCTCAGCCACACCTCCAGACATGTTATGCAGAATATAGACATGAGAATTTATGTTAGGAGTAAGACTATGCCTTTTAAAAGACAGCTCTGTGTAGGAGGTTTTTGTGCTCTGAGGATCATCAGAAAGATTGAAGCTGCCTAAGGCATGATATCTCTTGGGCATCTCTGTACACGTCGTGTAAGTAATGCCTGTATTAAGCTATAGCAAATTATTCCCCTCACATATGCGTGTGTTTCTGTGTACACGTTCACACATATTGACACAGAGAGTGTGGGCAGGGCGGTGACGTGGAGTCTTTCTCTTTAGGACATATCAGAAGACCATGTGCTGAGCTCTAGATTAAGCACACAGGAGCACAATAGTCTAGCACTGCATGTGAACTTCATTGCAAAGTATTAACGGTTTTCCGTAAATACATAAGAAATACTCTGTTGAAGTGAAACCAACATCCTGTTACATGTGCATCCTAAAATGACAGATGAAACTCTCAGTTCTTAAATCACTTTCTGTTCCAGTTATGAATCCAAGATGATTATCTTTAATATTTTCATATGATAGAACAAACAGGACACATTATGCAAAGCTGGAAATCATGCACAGTGCTGAAAGAATTCATATCCACTTAACCACTACAGGCTGTGAGGACGTCCATCTTGTTGCATTCATCTCCTAGGTCTTGAAGTGTGTTTGAGGTACAGGAACCAATATGTCTGTGAGCTGTCAATAGAAAAGTGATAGGAATTTTGGACTAACAAATTGTGTTCTGTGGATCTATTCAGTTTCAGCACTGCTTTCAACAGCAGAATGGAGGCTTTTTTCCCCCACCCTTCACGTTGATTTTATCAGGTACATCTAACCTGAGGAACTCTTTTTCATATATAATGGATGGGATGCTTAGGATGTAATTTCTTATTCCCCATGAGTTGCGAATAATATAGTTATTACTAAGCAAATTTGCCATTAAATGTAGTACTTGCATAGCTGAGCTACAGATGGTCAGAAAAAATTGTTCTTTGTCTGTTGCACTATTTTTTCTGTGACTGTGCCCTTATAAAACCAACCTTACTGACTAAGGTTGTTCTGTGAGCCTTTAATCTTAAAAATAGCCCTTTTTGCTGCAGTTTGTCTGAGGTTGATTCACAAGCATAGTCATACAACATCCCGTAGCGTCATTGGACTGACTGTTAATCACTGTCACCTTTTGAGAAGAAGAGACTGAATGTTAAATTGCTCATTTCTAAACAGCTGCCAAATTCTTTTCTTTTTCAAAAGCCATTAGTCTAGCAGATTTCACTGCTTCTGTTTTTTGTTTTTTCCATGCTTAAAATCTATGGCAAGCCATTTATACTTATGGTGGCAGGTGGTTTTGTGAAGTATTAGTGGACAAATTCGCCCTGAGATTAACTACAGATCAGCAACTGCACACAGATGTTTGCGATTGAAAAGGTCTTCCAAGTCATGAGAGTCCTTAGTCTTGGGGGAGTCAAGTCACCAAAGATGATGGGAGTGAAGAGACATGCTTTTCATTAAGCAAGTTAGAAACTCCTACTTGAAGGCATAACTAGCTAGTGTATTTCAGATCAGCTGTGCCAGCTGAGAACTTTAAGATACTGAAAGGTAACTTTCTGCATCAACACTGCACATGACAAAGTTAATTTCCTAAATCCACATTTAGGAATCTAAATCTGGAGCCATATTTTTAGTTTATATGTAAACTTGGAGTATCTCTTTAGCTCCCTGATTGAGATATTTGATTATCATCTTTATTATGTTGCCCTCTGTATATCGGGGAAAGTCTGCAGGTCAGGATGAGTGTCTACAGACATGTGCAGACATACTGAGTTCCTCTGCATGCGTTGTCTCTACATCTAGCCGGTTCAGTGCCATGCAAATGTGGCTATACAAATTCTGAATCAGCACTAGTCTGCATCAGTTCACCCAAGGGAATGGGCGAAGGAGCTCTGTTTACACCCACTTATGTAGATGTGCCATCAGATTCTCCAAAATTCCAGAGAATGAAGATTGTAATTAGAACAATGTGCTCATACTTCTGCTTATACAGATGTCTCTACATGTGGGTTAATTTGCTTTTACTGCTTGTTCCTCCTGAGCAGAGGTCAAGCCTCTGCTTGAGACATCAGCATGATTAATATTGCACTGGATATCTAGCACGGCATCATCATTGTATTTTTTTAAGCAGGTAAAAATAGGTAGCAAGAACTGAGAAGCTTCTAATAGGCTGTGAACCTGTTGACATACCTTCTCTTTAAAGAGGAAGACAAAAAAAAAAAAGAAAACATTCTGTATGTCAGATGTGTGAAGCTTATTCCAAAATTGCTTGAATAGAGTTGTTTGAAGAAAAAGATCATGTTTGCAATTCAGGTATTGTTTTAGACCTTAGTAAAACACTACAGAATGTGAATCAGTCGATGGTTATCTGTGATGAGCAGGTAAACAAAAGATTTATTTCCCAATGGCTTTTTCATATGATGGTGACAAACTCCGTTGCACAACAATGGTCACATTCCAAAGCTGCAACCAGGTTCTGGAGGGCTTAATTTCACAACTGCTTACTCTGTCCTATTGCATTACAGTGACCTTTCAATAAAGAAGGGAGATTGCTGGTTTGTTTTGTTGTTTTTTAACTTAAAAACTGAATGAGGATATAGTGCAGTGCCCTACTTCTACATAGCAAATTTTGTCCTTGACATTTTGAAACTATGTCCTCTAGTAAAATATTCAGAAGCTTTTTGTGTTTTCTACCATTTTATTAATCTTATAATGTGTGGATCTACTTAAGGTTTGCATTTACATTGGCAATACGGTTAACTGTAAAAAAAAGTAATTTCTGATATTGAGAGACTAACATTAAAAGTATGTTTTCCTGGTGTAGCAACTTATGTATCATCCTTCTGACATAACAACACAACAAAATTATTTATCATTTAGTTTGTATGTGTTTTTTTTTTTCCCATGGTGAACTCAGGAAGCCCTAATTTCTAAAAATTATTCAGTTGAAAAAATGGCTACAAAGCAAAAGTAAAATAATGTTAACATGATATGATATAAGAAGGATATAAAAAGTCATCTAAATTTGATTTAGTTCTTGGTTGTTACAATTTATTTTGTGCTCATGACATTCCCTACATAGTGACTTATTTTGGAGTCTGAATTTTAATAACATGAAGCACTCTGCTACAAGTACACTCTTACTTCATAGTGTGAAACAGTTCTGTAATCTTCAAAATAACTTCAATGAAAAATCGCTCTGAAGCTGATAAATGAAGACAGTATCCAACAACCTGAGAGAGAGCAAGCTTGAGGCTGCTAGCCTGACCCCAAGCTGTCAATCATGTGGTCTGATCTGATCAGGTGCCAGCAGATTTGAGCACCTCACAACCGCAACCCACCAGCAGATCACATAACCTCTGCTGTTTGTGATCGTAATTTGGATGCTTTGAGCCCGAGCTACAGCTGTGCTGGCAGCTGGCAGCGTGGTACCAGCTGTGACGCCTAGAATACTTTGCTTTCAAACAGCTGTTGACCTTCCAGTATAGACAGAGGGGAGGAATTACCCCTGAAATTCAGTGAGAATTAAATTGAATGTATAACACTAGCTTCAAAGTTGGCTGTATTGTTAGTATCAATAGATGTCTTGAGCAGAGTCCATGGTTCTAATGAGACTCCTAGCAGAGAGGTCACTTCCATAACGAACGCCCCCCCCCCCCCCCCCCCCCGCGATTTCCACACCAGAAGGAAGCTTTCGGTGGTGCCAGCGAGTCTGAAAGCAGTGTAAGCAATTAGCAAGAAAGCTTGAAAATTCCATTGCAAGAAGCAGGACTGCTCAGGAGTGGAGACGCTTGGGATTTTTCAGCCTGATTAGCTCCACTGACAGAGAGGTGATGTATGCTAATTACAGCTCCTTAACCTCCTTAGAAGCAGTTGCATAAAAGCGCAGAACATCTCCATGTTGAAACGTAAGGCGCTGCAGTATTCCCTGACTTCTCTGCATTGGTATTCTCAGACCATCTGTAGAATTCATTGACCTGCCTGGATGATGCATAGAAAGGTGTGTCTGAGCCAACCTGTCAGCGGTTGCGGGTACAGGAATGGGAAGGTTTCTCATTAGGATGTGTGGCTGAGTAATATAACCCCTGATACTATCTCTTTGGGTCAGTCAGCCTTTGAGAGTGGATCATGAAAACTGCAGTGCAGTATTTAGTGCTCTGTATTGCAGGTCTGATCCAAGTATAAATGACAGAGAAGAGTTTTTTATGTAAAATGTCATTTCAGTTTTACCAGGTGATATTTTCTACTCTGGTGTAGTTTTTCTGCTGTCTGTCTTCATTATAAAACCAAGAAATAATGGCATTTGATTTATAATAGGCAACGTAATGAATTCTGATTGTTCAGTACTGCTTGGAGGAGGAAGGAGAGATCAACACGATATTTAAATTAACTCTTTGTAAATACAAAAGTCTCGTGATAGATAATGACTGTCACAGTTTTTCCAGGAATTATAATGAAAGGATGTTTTTCAGCTATTTTTCAACAATTTTTCCAGGTGGTTCATGGAACAGATTGTTTAAGACTTAAAATAGAAAGGCAGTCTTTAGGCAAAAAATTGTTTTTAGATACTGTCTTTAAAATAAGCAACCAAAGACTTGAACAAAAGATCTAACTTGAAATAACGCTTTCTGTTCTGCTCTTTTTCTAGGCAGTTGTCTATAAATTGATGGTAGTGTTGTAACACCAAAATGTAATTCCCTTGTAGAAATTGATTCATAAACAAAAATTAAATAATAAGGGATGTTTCATATATGGAGCAGTAGAGTTTAATCTGGAAAACCTTGCATATTGCATGGACTAAGTCTTAGGAGACACTACAGGAAATGTGTGCCATAGCAAGCACTTCACACCATCATAAAATATGCCTAGAGTTTATGCAGGTCATCGTCATTGAGCATATGTCATCCCCACTCTATAGTGAACTTTTTCCAAAAGTTCCATACACATTTGGTTTAATGCTTGGTTTCAACATTATTTCAGGTGAAAATGAATATTTAAGTGAACCCTGATGACTGTAAACGTGGCAAAGAGATGTTAGTGCACTTTGTTCTTGAGAAATTGCATCTTCTAACTGGTTAGGCATTGTGCGCGGGGATCCTTTTGTAACCATTGACAATGTCATTTCCACATATCCTGTTGTAACCATTGACATTGACAGTCGTTTTACTTCTCGGTTAGTTTTACATCAAGAGCTGACCTGGAAGCTATTTGACTGCTTTTTCTCCAAAATCTAGCAGAAGTACAATATTCTGCTGAGGTCTGAGAGTAGATCTACAAATGGCTTGCTGTTCCTGGATGGGATGTATGAGTTTTACATTCAGAAATAAGTATTTTAAGCACACATCAAAGGAAATACCGACGTACTTGAAGTGCTGTTAGAAACACATGTATTAAGTTTGAACATACTATCAACTATTTGAAAGTCTGTCCAGAAACACTAAAGAATGCAAAATATATGAGCTAGGTAGGTCTGTACCCATGGCCACAGTGGGACTTGACCCAGCACCATTATTCTTAAAACTTGTGTTTATAGTCTTTTATAGTTATCAGTGTGGTCAATTTAAGCAGGAATTTTCCCCTTTTACCAATGTTTTTAAGATACCGTGTATATATTACATGCTGTGTATACATTGACTTCTGTAACTGTGCCCACTACCTACTCCTGTCAAGCATTGTGCCAACCATGGAGGATTCACTGATTTGAGCCCGATCTCACACTGCTTCCTTGCAATGCCTGTATCTCACTTCTTTGCTTTACAGTCCTGCCGTCTTTCCTTTTCTGGTCAATGGCTGATGGATGTGTTCTGAAGTTTTGCTCTCACAGTGGCAGTGCTGTCTAGCCAGATCCCAGCTTAAGAAGATTGTCCTAGAAGGTCTTTTCCTTGAGAAACAGCCTGGTGCCAGAGCCCTCTCTAGATGTTCAATCTGGTTTGTCCTCACTGAGGATCTAGATATCCACTGTCCTTGTGGTGTGTCACCAGGTACATGGAGGGTCACGCATCAGCGTTGAGTTACATTGAGAGATCTCTAATGACAAGTCCTATAACCTTGCTCTTAAATCCTGCCTGCTGTTGAAGTAAGAACAACAGGAGGAGTGCTCCGGGTGATTTCTGCTAATTCAGCTGATAATCCAGCAAGGCTTTTTAACTCTTCTGTATGAAGCCTACAGTAAAAGCTGTTTAATGTGCGGTCTCGTTTGTGTAATAGTAAATAAATCAAACTGCTTTGACAGTGTATTGTGACTGCATTGGTTTAGAAAAAAACCTCAGTGGATTCAAAATACCTGCTTTAAAACTTAAGAAAATAAAATACAAAAAAATGTCTTTGCTGCTATTTTTATTAATCTTGTATTCTTGATTTACTTCTGTGAACTAATTCTGCTAGAAATAGATTTTGTGTTAAATCTGCTTGCTCACCACCACTAATGATTTTTTTAACTTGTTTTGATTAAGCCATATTCTGATGAGTATTAGCTGTTCAGAGATTGCATGGTGAGGCTGCCCAGCACGAGACAGATGTACTAACATAGTTCCTTTTATTTTTCAAGCCCTCATTTCCTTCATTTCCATTATTTTCAAAAGTAGTCTTATTTTTCTACTTTCAGTTTTACTCAGTTATTTTTCATCCTTGATCAGTATTTTTGTTTTGTGGTGCTACAAACACAGACACACAGCTGTGACAGCTGTGAATTTCTCCCAGATTTTGTCTTAAATACAGCAAATCTGCTGCTGTCAGTACCTATTGTAAAGCTGTGGTTATCTGTTGCTTGCTACAGGGTAGTGGTTGCAGTCGTACTTTGCAGCCACTCAGGGTATCCACCCATAATGTGAGCAAGTAGTGTGACTTTCTTTTTAAGAGCTAGCTTATCCGTACAGAATTTTGCAATACTGAGGCCTCAAGTTCAGTGAGCTGTTTTTCCTGTCCTAGTAGAAACTGAAAATGACTTACATTTCCAGAAAGAAGGGACCATGTAATTGTGTAAAAGACTGTATTTACAGAAAATGTCATGGAACGTGGAAAGTACTAATTTTGCATCTTTATAGTCAGTAGATATGTTGCAATGCTATAATGACTGTTTTTGCTAAACCTGAATTTCATGACTTATTTTTGATCCATAGTCGCTGCTCACATAATTTGATCCATAGTTGCTGCTCACATAATGGAGTGATTTATCGGGATGAATTGAAAATGAAATCTCAAGTTCTTCACTTCAGAATTGAAGGGCGCAAATCTAGATACATTGAATAAGTTCTGAATCTACAGATTTAGAAGGTTTGAAGCTGAACTGTGTATGACCATTCTATTTCAACTGTTTAAAATAGCGCTTGCTAGAATAGGTGAAAGCAGCAGTTCATGAAAGCAGTTCGTGTATTCTGGTTTCCTTTCCTGTCCTGAGAGAGACAGACATACTGTTTTGGAAGAAAGAATAGAAACCCGAGCAGGGATCATTATGTCTAAGGAAAAAAAAATATTCTTGACTTCCTCATTTAGAGAAGTTCATATATAACCCTGAAGAAATAAATTTTCAGTTCTTTTAAATCACTCTCTTGGTGTTCACACTTCCAATAAAGAAGTCCTCATTTCACTGCAAATGGTCCTAGTGCATTCTAAGAAGTACAAAGCAACTGCTCAATGCCAACAAGTTGAGGTTATACCCTTTCAACTAAGATAGTGTAACTGGAAGTAGCAGTTCCCAGTCCATTGTAAATGAGAAGTAAAACCAGCTAGCTTAAACCACCGTGAAGGTGACTTTTAAAGCATGTTTTGACTGTGTGAGCAAAACCTAAACAAGCAGAATATACCTTTCCGACCACTTAGCCCTTTCTGTCTGTGACCTGTTATCTCACTATGTCCTTGACACCTGCCTTTGTTGCTAGTCTTAATCTTCCACTTCTCCTTGGGCATCTTCATCCTTTCTCTCATGACACCTTACTAAGCAGAGGAGAAGCTCCAAGACAAAGTCCTGTCCTCCTCCAAGCGTCTCTTCAAAACTGCTCTGCTGTACTGCATAGAGAGAACTCTAATCTAATTGCGGGTGGGCAGATGGCATGTTGTGGTTGTTCTTCCTCATTGGCTGCAAATCCTGTGCATCCGATTATTTGTTACCCCGTCTTTGCCACCACCCCCAGACCAACCCACTTGTTTGTCTCCTCCACCTGGTTTGTCTTGCCTTTTAGGTTGCATGCTTCAGAGCAGAGATTGTCATTTTCCCTAGTATAATGCTGCTCTGCCCAGGCTGGCATTCGGGTGCTACTGCACTATAGATATTATATAATTGTAATACTTCTGTGGAGATGGGACAAGTGTTTTATATAAAAAGAGCCTCATTCTCTTCCAAGATGCACCACACGCAAATATTTTGTGGGCTTAACTATGAGCAGAAGCTTATATCATATACATCTAAATAGAGCTACTTTGGCAGACTCCCTGTGACAAGAGCCAGCATTCTACGAATGTAATTTAATCAATGAACTGTATTTAAACCACTGAAATTTATTCAGTCTAAACAAATCCAGACTCTTTCATGACAAACATTTAATCCTTCAAGATTGCATAACTGGGGGATTTAGGGATTAGTTGGCTTTGAAAATAGGTCAGGGAAAACATCTACATTTGGTTAAAAGCTAATCAGGCGAGGAAATAAGTAAAAGAGTATAAAAGCTTTAGGAAAAAGTCTTTTGCAAAATGAGTTTTATGTAATGGTACAAAGAATGTTTTCTGTTTATATGAGAGATGCATAACCTTGTCTCCCCCCTTCATTTACACTGCTAGAATTCAAGGGAAACTCCGCTAAACAAGTGATGCAGGTGTGTGGAGAGTTAGGAGTTGTGTATTTTGTTTCTCTCGTGTCCAGTGCTTTGGAATAACTTCATATAATTTTATGAAAACTTCAAAATTACTATTAAGAGCAGTGATTCGCAAGTATGGACACTATCAAAAGTTGCAGTGAAAATAGGGTTGTAATCCTAGAAGTGGGGTTATGAAAGAAAAGCTTAGGAATCACCGAGTGGGGCTGTTGACCTAAATCTAAAAATCTCCCCAACCACTGAAGTCTGAATTCCTTCTTTCAACTACTATTCAACTTTTCTTCCTCACTTCACCTCTTTTGCTCCCTGAAACAGGCTGTCTGCTTTCTAGGGCTGTCTGGCATCATGGAGTGGCTTGTATCGTCAGAGGTTATACAGTCTAATCATCTGGGTTCGTAAGGGGTTTGTTCTGTCAAGTTATTGGAGAAATAAGTTCCAAAATGCCCTAAAAGCTGGTGCTCAAAGTTTAATCAAGGTCTTTGGGATACATAGAGAAAGAGATGCTGTCTCTGAGATGCACTGTGTAAGTCTATGTACCTTTGTGGGTTTGGGTGTTGCAAGAAGCAAAAAGTACAGAAATACCTTCAGACCTGCAGCACGGCTCACAAAGCAAAATGTGCTCCCATGAACAGGGATTGCAGACTAAATTTTTTCACCTCGTGAAATTTCTGACTGAATTCAAAAAATGGAATACTTTGCAATTTAACATCAGCAAAGATAAAATCCATCACAGCATTAGATCTGCACAGTCTTCTAGTCAAATGAACAGATGAAGAATATTTAAAAAAAAAAAAATATTGGCTGCAGTAGGTAT
This sequence comes from Nipponia nippon, assembly GCF_047370975.1. Lineage (NCBI taxonomy): Eukaryota > Metazoa > Chordata > Aves > Pelecaniformes > Threskiornithidae > Nipponia > Nipponia nippon. The sequence goes on along the minus strand of NW_028262290.1, from coordinate 12,352,300 downwards.
CTCCATCTCCAGCATACCCCAGATTAAAAAAATGAACGTTCTCCACCACTATATAGAATTGCTGTAAAATTAGCTGATATTATAATTCCTGTGGATACAATTCTTGCAACCTGATCCTTTCTCTAACAAAGCATACATCTGCCCTGAGTAAGGACTGTGGGGATTTAGGCTGCTGACAGGGTGTATTATTGTTTATTTGTTCAACGTTTTTTAGCTTTCTAAAATTTCATCCTTTCAAGGTGACTTGAATGTAACTAACCAGTTTGTCTCTTTCTTTATACAGTTATCCTTGGAACACATGCAGTGTTTTATTTTCTACCTGAAAAAGAGTTTTAGTAAGTGTCAGTTTATATTGCAGGCATGTGATATTGGGATGGCAGCTTCGTTACAGAAACATTGAAAAGCATGCTAAAGGTTAGCTTGAGTTGAGCATTCAAACTTAGGTAAATTAATAATGAAGCTTCTTACTAGACTGAGGAAAAAAATACCCAGCAATGCATGAATCATTTACTTGTGATCCAAAATTCAGCGTTAAGAGTCCCTTGTAGCACTATGAAAATCTCCTCTGTAGTTCAGTAGAACTGATGTCCTCTTTGTTCTTTGCTGTTTTCAGATCTCATTTTATCAGCTATTATTTTCTATGCTGTGCCTTCTCAGTTACCTCATTCCTCTGATAACCATCTGATCAGATGCTTTTTTATACATCTATTTTCTTGTCTTATTTAACACAATACATTAGATTCTGATTCAGCTGAGAGGCAGTCACAGAAGACAAATGGCACAGGGTTTTGATTCCCAGTTCTAGGCTCAGATCTGAACTGCCCAGATGCCGTGAGGCTGTTGAGGGGCCATAGGAGCAGCAAATACCAGGGGAATGCAAAGGTGGCCCGTGCCACTCGTCTCCTCTATGAGCCGTCCGAGTGCCTCAGAGAGGAATGGTGGTGGTTTGAGCTTTATTAGATGAGCTGCAAAGTTTAAAAAACATTGTGGAGTCTGCACAGATCTAAGCTTGACAGAAATCCATGTAACTTTTTTTATTTACAGCTTATTTTAGAACTGGAATTTCTTTGGGTTGTAAATTCCGTCTCATTCCATCTTTAGAGCACAAGTCTTATGAGGAGCGGCTGAGGGAACTGGGGTTGTTTAGCCTGGAGGAAGGGAGGCTGAGGGGAGACCTTATTGCTCTCTACAACTACCTGACAGGAGGTTGTAGCGGGGGGGGGGGTGGGGTGTGTCGGTCTTTTCTCCCAAGTAACAAGCGATAGGACAAGAGGAAACAGCCTCAAGCTGCGCCAGGGGAGGTTTAGGTTCGATATTAAGAAAAATTTCTTCACTGAAAGGGTAGTCAGGCACTGGAACGGGCTGCCCAGGGAAGTGGTTGAGTCCCCATCCCTGGAGGTATTTAAAAGATGGGTAGATGTGGTGCTTAGGGACCTGGTTTAGTGGTGGACTTGGCAGTGCTAGGTTAACAGTTGGACTTGATGATCTTAAAGGTCTTTTCCAACCTAAACAATTCCATGATTCTATGATTTCTTTTTTCCTTGTGCTTGACAGATATGGTGAAAAAGGCAAAACCCAGGATTTTCGTTTATTGAACTGATTAAAATAGAAAATTCCCTATGTATTGAAAATTTTGAACAGACTTTCTGGGAAAAAACGGAGAAGTTGTTGCTCTGAAATGATACACAGTGTACCGGCGTTGGCTTGAACTGTGGTGTTCTTGTTTATGTAACTACTATGAAACTGGCAGGAATGGCACTTCCAGCTTCAAGAACCCTAAGACTGCTCTAACGCAGCCTCTTCTTGCAAGACCTACCTCCTGCTTCTCTGGCCTGCTGTATTCCAACTCTTGAACACCTACAGTCCCTTGTTAGGGCAGTCTGAGAAACTACGATGGCAACAGAGTCTCCCCCATGCAACACACCTTTGAATTAGACCTTTGGGCTTCCTTGCCTCTTACTGCCACAAAGTTCGGCAAGAGTAGGATCTTGTGGGCCTTGCAATGGCCAGATTCCTGAGTCCGCAGCAGGAACTTTGGGACATCTAGTATAATGAGACTGTTTTGTGTTTGGAGAAGTTCCTTTTCCCCCAGGAACCCATCAGAAAATCAGAAACATGCTGGTGACATGAAAAAAGGTGTATGAATCCACAGTGTTTTCTTGAAACATATGAAATTGGTCAATTTCATGTTTTTCATTGTAGAATTTCTTTAGTTGATAATGAGTTGATGATTTTTTTGTAGAACTAGCTTTAGTTGATAATGAGTTGCTCATGAATTTAAGACAGAAGCATATTTGGAGCCACATCTGGCTTGTGGGACTTTCTACAGCATCCTGTGTAATTCCAAGCATTAGATTTAGTCATGAATCCCCTGGCATAACTGTGTACATAAAAATGTAGATACTGTAAAGTATTTATTCATTCAGGACAGTTTTTCAGAAGCCAGCTGTTGAGTCGATGACATGATACAGACTAGACTCCCTTACATGGGCATTCAATCAGAGCAGCAGGGTTTGTTTCCGTGATGTTGATGTTCTTTTGATGTTGACTTTCATATTCAGCTTTTTTATGACCCAAATTTTGGTTTTAGCTTTCAGTTACCGTAGAGTTCACTGCATCATCTAATGTGAACTAACATAAAAGAATAATACTCCGGTGGGGGAAAAAAGAGACAACAAGCTGGCCTTCTTGATACTTTATAGTGTAAGGACAAACAAATCAACACAAATGTGTTTGATACACAAAAGAAAATGTCTTATGCTAAAAGCAACCACCTGAACTGCAGTCCCCAAGCCAAGCTATAGCTATAACTGTTTCTCTGTTAACTTGAGCAGATACTTGTCTTTTATTATCCTCTGACAAACACGGGAATGCAAGCACAATGACAGGTCGGTCATAACTAAATGCTGTTCAAAACATAATAGTCATTTTACAGTCAACTTTCTGTATTTGTTGCGTCACAAAGATTTATTGAAGAGATAAAAGTGGTTATGGAAAACACTGTCCAGTAACTATGGCAACAGTTATTTGATCTCACAGTAATTAGCTTAGCATTTGGTTGCACAATACTTTCACAATACCTCCTTGGTTAGTTCATTAAACAAAATTAGCTTTTGTTTGAACTTTCATCATTTGTTGTGTTAAGATTAGTCTAAGTTCAAAAGAATTGAAAAATATATTTTCAAGCTGCTATTGTACATGAATAATTTATGCTATAAGTGAATTTGTTAACGTCATTATGCAGTAACACTGAATATATTAGCTCTAGATATATTTTATTGGTGTAACTGAAAATGCCTTAATATATAGATATAGGTGTACACACAGTGTCAGCGTGGAAGATTTGTGAGTGCCTGCATGAACATCAATATGTGCATACACATAATGTGGAGTCAAAAGGAGATTATGAAGGCTGCAAAGGCAACCTTACAGACTAAGTGTCTGAATTAAAATTATTGTTTTATCCCCTCCTCCTTCCCCCACACATAAGCAATCAGATAACCTTTAAGTTACACAGTCACAGTTTACTTTTTCCTCTCAGTTCTGATTCAGTATTTTGTATTCTCTGCCTTGTTGGCTACATGGTCAGTGCCTTTTTCTTACTTCTGTTACAGGTATTGCTTACAGTCTATGAGTTATTAAATACCAAGACTTCATTCTGTTAAGATATAAACATAGACAGAGAACAAAAGGCCCATTCATTGTTTACTGCAGACTAATCAAACCCCGTTCTTAATGCAGAGTTAGTACTTCTGTTGTGCCCTTTTTATGATACTCATTACTACAGTATCTGCAAGCATTAATGAATTTGTTTTTACATTACCCATATGAGAGGATTGTTATTATTCCCACTTGACAGATGGGAGTCTGAAATTCAGAGAGAGTACCATAAATGTTTTTGGTAGCTTTTGAGAAGCCTAGGACTTGGTTTATCAGAGTTGTTATATGCCACGCAGTTCCCACTGACTTCAGCAATTATGCAAAGCAGACTGCACTCTTACGTCAGGTTTTATAGGTCATCTCGAATCACTCCTTTTCTAAATTTGGAATAAGGAAACTCCCTTCCTAACTTCTCTTTTCCTTTCCCTACCAGTCTTCTATTCGTTTCATCCCCTTCAGGCTGCTTTTCCCAATCTTCCTCTTTCCTCCCCAAGGCTTGTGCCTTACCCTGTTTTATCAGAAAGCCTCTTCCTCCTCTTAGACCACTTAGTTTAGGCAGGGGAATGATCATCTTCTTTTCTTATTTCTGGACTCATGCCCAGTCTAGATGAAATATCAATATTACTAAGCCCAGAAGCCCAGAAGAGAATGTGCAGATTTCAGCTTTTCAGAAAGTTATTGTTGGGTAAAATGGACAGATTCTTATAGGAAAGACAAAAATTTATTCCCAACACAGAGATGACGTGAGCTTAACTTCAGGTACGTGCTTCAGCACAAAGGGACGTTCGAGATGTCCAAAGAACAAATTGTCAGAATTATGGAGGTAAACCTGCATAATTTTCCTCAGCTTTGTGATTTTGGTGCTCTGGATGCACTTTTTTGACTGAAATTCAGTCAGTCAGTTTCAGTCCCAGTGGGTACCATTTAGCAAAATTATAAACCCTATATTGCTGTATTACTAACACTGCTATTTCCAGTAAAACTGCTGAATGTGGTCCGTTTGTGTGTATGTTTGAGAACAAAATATCATTAATTCGATCTACTTGATACTAGCTTTGTCAAATAGCTTTACACTGGGACATGAAAGAACTGTATAGATCTCTCTTTCTTTAGTAATTAATCTTCTTTAATTAAATTGCTACTATATTATTGCACTGTATACAATAGAGTGTTTTAGCTTCTTCTTCTCAGATACAGCAGAAAAGTAGCAGAAAAACCTGAGTATCCACAGGAGAGGCAAAGTCTTGGGGCTGATACAGCATATTGTTATCCTCTGGGATGGGGTGTTCTAGGGTCGATCCTCTTGTAGCACTGGCAAGAGTCTAACAGCAAACTTTGGAAAGATTACAGGTCAGAGTTTATCCATATTTTAACAGTAAAGACTGTTACATTTAGTCCTGTCTCAGATGATTTGTTCATCTGTGCAACTATTCCATCCAGGTATTGGCACCGACAGTATTGGCAGGACAGCAGACATGCTGGAGAATTCTGCTTGATGCCCTCATACCTAAACTACAGAGGGAACTTTCCGAATTTAAAAATACACAAGTGCTTTACACAGCATAACCAGATATATGTAAAAAGACCATTATATTTAAGATTAATTGTCCAAATTAGTATTTTGACATTTTTAAAGGAAAATTACATTCCGTACTTGCTAATTGCCTAAGGTTTGGCTGTCAACTTCCCAGGTGTGCAGACACCTGTTCTTCAAAATATTTGCTCCTGCAGTAGTTCTAGGTGCAGCAAAATACACTCAAAGTTGAGCTCTTTCTTAAAAAATGCTTTTGTTCGTGATAGTATTGGCCCAAAACCTTTCAGGTAAAGGATTCATAACTATATGTGTATGCATAGGAATTCAGGGTATTCAGCTCCTTTGGGGAGTGTTTGGGTTTGAATCTTAACTTAAATGCTGCAATTGTGGCAAACAAATGGTATCAAAGGAGATATGAACGCTGGAGTTGCTTGAGAAGGAATGGTTGGAAAGTGTAAAGGGAGCGTGGTTAGAGCTGCAGGAGTGGGAACCCTTTCTTTGCATAAATTAGAACAGAGTCTGATTTGCTGCAACTATGTCTGTGTGGAAACTCGCATTTACACGAGCGGCTGATTTCACAAGATAAGCAATCATGTACATCAAAGAACTTTGCATTTGGTACATGCTATTTTATCCTCTTACACATCTCAGAAGAAAATATCTGGGCAAAGGCACATCGTAGTTTGATCATTTCAGTTGCGTTTTCTGCTCTGGGTATGGAAGTAATTCATGTGAAAGCTATTAAACAACAGATTTTGATTCAAAACTTACATGCAAGGTCAGATTTTTTGAAATGTGTGTGCCCAGTCTGGTTCCTCTTTTCTTTTTTTAAATTGCATTTCAGAAATATTTTCCTTTCGGATTGGCTTCTTCAGAGTTGCATATTGAAAGAGTCAGTGCGGTCAGCAGTATGGGAGGAACAATAAGGGCATAAAAGATTTTGTTGATGTTTTAATGACTTTTATTATTTGTCCTCAAAGATCAGTTTTCAAGTTAGTTATGAATTTGGGCATCTGGAAGATTTTAACTTCCTCTTCATGAGTTTTAAGGAAGTTTGTTCTTATGTTGTCTTCACTTTCTAAGAAAAAGAAAAATATAGTCCAAACTCCACCAAAATGTGTCCTTCCAATAATTATTGTTTCTGTAGTCCCCAACCAAGTATTTGATTCAACAAAATCTTTTGATCTAAGAGATGTTTTTACCCCTTAATGACTGTAAGAATTGTGAATGTAAGATATAGCTCAGGATGTGTCCTGAACATGTGATTCTGAAAGCTTTTCTAGGTATTATGCAGGTAGTCTAGCTGGAAGAGACTGGAGATTTTTTGGTGTGACCACTAAAAACTACTGTCCTATCATTTACATTAATGTAAATCACAAATAAATAAAATAAAAAAATAGGATAAAACCCAAGTAGTCAGTTACATTATTTAAAATGGGATTTTGCTTTCTTTCCCTTAGCCTCTAGTCCGTAGGAGAACTGTAAAATCAAATCTGCACTTTGGAACTTTGAAAAGAAGAAAAAGTCTTAAATGCAGTCCCTAATGTACATAGTTCTTATGGACTAATTCACAATGACAGGTCCCTGCTCCAAGCAGCTTACAGTACAAATACTTAATGGAATGTGATGTGCAAGAGAAAATGCACATTGTTTGTTAATTCTGGAATATTCGCTTTGGTCCATTTATATAGGATTAGCTATGGATTCGGTATCCACATGGGGTAGCATGCATTTTCAGTCTCTTCTTACAGCACTGTGAATAAGCCTCTTATTTGAAGCAAAAGCGCTTAATTGAATGTTCTGTAAGCTGGATCTTTCTTCTGTTGTGTTTCCTTTGATTGGGAGCTCTTCTGGGAGAACACGAATAAAAATTCCAGGTAAAACACCTTGCACAGTTTGGGTGCTGCTTGAATACAAATGAACCTGGAAAGTAACAAATAGTAATCTCTCTTATTCTCTTCCAGCTACACAGAGTGATCAGAAAATATTTCAGCTCACAAAACACAAAACATCCTTGTGAGAAATGTCACCTGTCTGTAATCAAACTTGATCTGTAGTGTAGACTGTGGTTGGCAAGACAATAGACTGTTCGACGTGAAATGCTCCGTGTTCTCTACGCTTACTAGGCTTGTGAGTCTCATACTTGTTAACACAACAGAAATCAGAGCATAAGCATATTCCTGACATAAGCAGCAAAGCTGAATGTCCAACTATATGTAATCAAGGAAATATTTTTATTGCCTTATAAAACACGGAGTTTGATAGGTGAAACAAGGCACTAAACCTACATACTTTGCTGTGCCACTTGCCTAGGTTGTTGATACCCTTACGTAGTTCCCTGCCTTGGTCTGTTAATTCTCCTTTTGCCTCTGTTCTTGGTGCCTCATAAACGGAGCGCAGACTTCTAGGGCTAAACAAAAGTGAGATATGCGTTGACTTCTGGAAGGGCATGCTGAACATCAAAAAACAGTTCAGCAGTGCACATTGCTTACTCTTGATTTCATCATCGCTTTTTCCTAAGCCTGCTTTTTTTCTGTGGTGGAGTTACATGTTTATTCAAGCTATTGCCAGCTGAAAATGGCTTCACATGATGCCAAGTGCATCTGTGAAATAATCTCTTGACAGCTGACTTGTCTGTTCCTAGAATCATGTTTCTTAAGCAGAAAGTGGTAGAATACTCAAGCGATCCAAAGCAGCTTTTCGCTTACTAACAGGTGCAGATGAAGAAACATGAAGAGCTCAGACTGGAAAAAGGCCATCCTGATAGGGGAAGTAGAAAGATTATTATTCTGTTACCCAAAATGTTGATAAATGCAGCAACATGGAAGCTGCTGCAACCTTCATCTACCAAGAGGAAAACTAAACAGAGATGCTGCACTGCTGCACAGCTGATGAATGTTTCAAGTATTACCCAAGAGGAAAAATGCTTGAAAGCCTGACAGTTAATTTCCTGCAGATGAATTACAGGCACTGTTAAATGGAGAGTTTTGCTTTTGACTTCAGTAATACCAAGATTTCATCCATTTGGAAAAAACGAGTAGAGAATAGTTTGAATTTGCCTATCAATGGCATTTGGAAAGGTTCTGGGCCAAGTTTGGCTTTCCTCTGTGTTTTGTACTAGGTGCATTGGTTGTGCATTAATCTTCACTCTCAGATCTAGGTTGCCTCATCATCACATTTCTACTGAATGTCTAAAAGAATATTTGATTGTGATTTATTGCTTTGGTGAATGAGGGACATTGCTGATATGTTGGAGGCTATTCTTCTTGCTCTTCACTGCACTTTTGAGAAAGGGCTTAACAGGTACTGGCAGACAACTGTATGTCATCATCAACTGTTTTGAAATATAGCAGCCCTTAAGTCCATATTCTGCCTCCCAGGTAGTTTAATATGATTGTAGAGCCACCACTTCAGAATTTAGAAAGGAGACTCATCAGTATGCTGGTGAAATACAGACGTGTCTCTCTTTACTCAGAAGAACCTGAAAGTTCAGCACCTCCCGTGAAGTAATGTGTGGATGATATTGCCAGCTGGCTGTGTTAAAGCTACCTTATTTTCAACCCTGGGAAAACTAAAGTGCTGCTGCTGAGTAAAGGTCATTGATATAAGGAGGTTCATTCTGCCTTTGTCTCCCTGTTTATCCAGGCTATGTGTTCACAAGTAACAAAGCCAAGCTAAAGATCTCAGAATCTCTTAGGACCATGCCCTTTTCACAGAAAATCTTCTGTGTTGGATTATTAGGATGTATTTTTTCTCACTACCCAGTTTGTGCTGTCTGTGGTTTATTTTGCTTGTAATTGCATCAGCGTATACCTTATGCATCAGTGCTCACAGATGGGCTTTTCTGTTGCCCGTAATTCGTTGATTCACCAACACAGCTGCTCACCAGTTTGCACGCACATTTAAATATATGACTCGGGTTTGGATTCTTTATACTAACCGTTACCAGAGTAACTGGTTAACCATAGAGTTGTACCATTTCTTTTTAATGAAGCGGATTCTGGCAGTGTATGTTTCTTTGGAACCCTTTGTACTGGTATCCGTTACCTTCACATTAGTATATCTAATACATGAAACCTTCGTTAGCTTCATCTGTGGAGGCATGTGTACTCATGCTGCCTGCCACTGAGGCAGTCTCTTGTGATGTCTTCTTAAATCATCAGCTTGATCACAATTCTAGTGCACTGAGATACTTAGCATGAAATACGTTCAGTTGACAATTTAATTATGAAATGAGGTGTAAGTCCTGAAAAGCCATAAAGCAAGGGGCTTTGGCACTGTCACAAGCTTGCTGTATTAATGTGTTTCTTTGAAAAATTGCTTGGGCGCTCTTTAATTTACAATCTTGCAGCCTTAAAATTCCAGCTGTTCAGCAGATTATTGAACACCGTGCACGGTAATTTCTATTGTATGTTACTGAACTTCTGAATAACACACACATTTTAATTTCTAGCAGGACATGGAATTTCCAAACTCTCCAAACTCCAAAGTATGGCTTTTCAAAAACTTTTGCTGTCATCAAACCTAAGACCCATTTTACACTGTCTATTAGAATAGATTGTAAATAAGTTGAGCAAATGACAACTGCACTCACCAGTGTGAGAGTTCATATAGAGAAAACTTTTTTCATACCTAATGAGATAACTCAATGCAGCAAAAATGTCTCTCTTAGCTTCACATCTCTGTGACATGCTAGGATGCAACTGCACTGTAGATTCATAATGAGGCAATATGAAATAGGTGCTAAAAATAAGCAAAATGTGACTCAGTCTAATTCTGCCTTGAACCTCAGATCCTATATTGAAGTGTTGTTCCAACTGAATTTGATCAGTATTTTCCAAATAATTGTAATGTGTAGGACTTTATTTTTCTCTTAAAGTATCTATCAGTAAATATTTACTATAAATAGCCATGACACAGAGGCTGTTGGAACACTTCATATGAGTTTGAATACATACCTGCTGGAGAGTTTAAATAGGAACAGCAGGAAGTGGCAATAAATCAAATGCATGAAACAACTTAATGACAACAATATTTTGGCAGAAAATCTTTGATTCTGTTTCAAATGTAGAAATGTTTCCTCTTTCTATTAATTTTTGAAAGGAAGGGTAGGTTGCTATACTCTTGCTGGTTATCTTTTTCCCATGCTAGTAGAGCCACTAAGGTTTTTGCTATTCTGGAATCTTCCTAGCGCAGCAGTGTGTGTCAGAGAAACCATGACTGCTGAGACACTGGGCTCTTTATCTTAAAGACAAGTACAGCTCTGGGACTGAAATGTATTTTTCTAGGTCTCTTTTTCTCCTGTCTGTTTGTGTGATATCCCACACAGTCAGTACCATCTTTAAATTCTTTTATACTGTGGATACTAATGGTGAATATGTGAGCTGCTTCGGAAGAAATGCTGTTTTGTAGTAATATCTGTTTTGCAGATGGATACTGGAGACCCAGAAAAACAAGACTGATTTCCACGAAAACATTTTTGGGGACTTAACTCTCAGGGGTTTCAGTGGAAGTTAGGCATATCGTTCTCTTTGTGGATCTGGGTTGAAGTGATTTGTACAGGAGCTTTCAGAAAGTGTGTCAGAACAGAGCGTTGAATCCACTTCTCTTCTGTCACAGGCAAATATTTTTTCTTCCAAATCATCCTTTCTCAACCATATCTTTCCTTGTTTTCCCTGTCAGTCTGTCTCTATACACACCTCAAAGCAGAACATATACCTGGAGAGTGCTTGCTGCATGGTATCTTCGGCCACAAGGAGCCCTGGTAAAATGCCTGCTCACCAGGAGTAAAGCTGTGGAAATGAAATTTATCGCTAATGAACAGAGACATAATTTTCAGAATTAGAGTGCCAGAACCCGTAAAGCTTTCAGAAAGCCTTTAAAGTATTTCTGTTCAGGTGGTGAACAAGTTAACATTGTTGAATTTTCTAAGCATGAGAATAATTTCAATAGAGTACTATTGAACTACGGAATTAGTCTGGTCTCCTGACCCGTGGCACAAAATCTGAAATTGTTGTGGATAATAAAGTCTTTATCAGATTTGGAAAAAATTAAGTCCATTTCTATGGCACATGAGAAGCCTTTTATTTCAAAAAGCAATTACGGAATAAGGATAAAATAAAGAACAGGAATAAGTAACACATTTTGTCATGGAGGAGAGTCAGTTTGAGGTGACTTAGGGGTCCATTCAGAAAAAAGGTCATAACACAATAGCTTATTTTATTGAGTAAATGTAAAAAAGAAATTATTAACTTAGACCAGGGTAGAAAAACTGTGTGAACTATGGTAAGCATTACCTTAGATTAATTCAAGCTAGCACAGATAAGTTCAGGAGTAATACCGACAGAAAGGAGAACTGTGAGTCTGCATATGTGTGATTAGACTCAAAACCTTCTGGCTGCCCGAAGGACAGCTGGGCAGTGTCGGCCCGGGTCCCACGGCCTGGCACAAGCACAAGGAGTGGAACAAGGTGCTTCTGCTTGGCAGGCAGCAGTCTCCTCTTCCAAAGGACTTGGTACAGAAAATCAAGGCATTTCAGAAGGAGAAATTAAGTTCTTTTCTGTAAAGGATTTTCTTACTTAAGTCAGTGTCTAATACACTTCAAACCACAGACTCGGCTCGTGAGGTTAAGTAGATGTTACAGTCAGATGGCTTTGTTGTTCTGCACTTGTGTTCTTTAGAATCACTCTGTGAAGGAGAGCTCTGACTTTCCCAGGAACTGATCCCAGCAACATACTAGCTTCCTTGCATAAAGCCTTCTTGATTGCTGGCTTTTCCTCCCAAGCTCTTTAGAAGCAGAAATAATTTCAGCCTGAACCTCTCCAGCTAGATGTTGCCTTATTTTGTTACTAACAAATGGACAAGAAGGGCCCAAAACAATGAGTGCTTTCTTTTCTGGGTCCCCAAAATCAGGCCCATCACAGTACAGCAAGAGGAAAAGGATCATATTAAAAATGAATAGAGAAAACTGAGAGATTATATACAAATTATGTATCCTCACCATGAATGCTGTATTCATCTGCAGGGATCTTATCTTCAAAGAGAAGGCAGTTAAAGTAAAATTCAGAGAGAGGCAGGAAAAACTATTAAAGGCACAAAACAACTTTGTTGTATGAAGAAATCTAGACTGGAAATGACATGACGGAAGAGGGGCCCGTAAAGTGATGAATCATGCCAAGAAAACAAATTAGAGAGTACAATTTACTCCTTATTTCAGATAGAGATATGCTTTACAGTATTCAAGTAGATTCTGTTTAAACCTGACGAATGAAGCACTCTCTTAATTTTAAATGCAGAAGCTTAGAGCAGTTCAATATTAAAAACAAGAATTAAAGTATGTATTTTGAATACCTCCTCAAATAAACCCAAAAAACTTTAAAAGTAGCTTCCAGAAACCAATGTAGTTATATTAGGAAATAAAAGATATTCTGAAAACCCAGAAGCCAAACGTTTACAGAAATTCAAAGACCAAATAGGAAGAAGTCATGTGAGAAGGGTTTTTTTAAGGGTGTAATGATTTTAGTCTGTGATGCTAAATAGTCAGCTATTCAGACTGAAAGAGTTCATCATAAATATGTGAAAAGGACAGTCTTACAAATATTTCTAGTAAATGCTCAAAAATTAACACATGAATGATTCTGGGTTGCATTTGAAAAGAAAGCTACATTTTTAAAAGTAGATCTCATTCAAAAAGAATTATTGGAGGACCGTGTTCTAAGGGTAGTTAACATCAGAACTATTGAGAGAAAAAAGCATTCTTCTATAGTGAATAGGGAAAAAAGTATTTTCAGCTATAGTGAATAAAGATGACTAATAGTTCAGGCACAGTTAGCAAGGTGTGTGTGCATGCATTCATACGTGCAGGGCTGAATTTAGTAACAGGGTAACGAACACCCCAAGTTCAGCGATGACTTCTACGTTGCTCACAGAAAAAGAGGTAGAAAGTGTGCAGCTGGAGCACGGTTGCAAAAGTGTTGGATGTCCTCTCAGTGCCCGAAGTAACAGGTTCAGACGACATGCTGACTCACCAGTTTTACAGGAAATCAGCAGGGAAATAAGTGAACCTGTAACTGACATTTGTAGATGTTTGCTGCAATAAGAGAACTGTTGGAGGGTTACAGAGAGAAAAACAACCTTGTCCTTTTAAAAAATTGGATGTAACTTATACATGAAAAACAACGGAAAATAATCCAATATCTTGATTTCTACTGTAAAATCTGCAAACACTGTGTATATTGTGCTGTAGAAATACTGCGAGCAATGTCAGTAGCCCTGTGTACTGCACTGTTCATGTGCGTATTTATACTTCCACTCTGTAGAAACTAAGGCCTCCTACCTGTATTTTGCAGTCTGCATAGTTATTAGGCAAATCTTCAGTATTGGTTGGAGGGTTTTACTGAGTGATTGCTTTGTTGTTCCTATTGCGTCTACTTTCAAGTTCCTCCCCACCCACCAATCTGTTCCCATAGCTGTACCATTCATATTTATGTATTCATTCATGATTTTCACAGGAATAAATTCCATTCGTCTTAATTGAGATGCGTATCCCATCAGACTGAGTGCTACACATACTTGTAATAAGAAATAATCCCTGCTCAGACTAGATTATAGTCTAGATGCAGAACAGACACTGAGAAATTCAGTACTATTCCTAATTTCTATGAAGCAAAATCCCCCAAATTGCATGTGATAATGCTCAGATCTTCTGAGTTCTGAACTATTCCTTTGCAACAAGACTGGTGCCTGCTTTGGGGCACTCCTTGGGAGAAATATTGATGGCCTCCACTAATTTTTTGTTTGAGGTTTTTTTCATTATTATTACTTTGTAACGGTTGGAGGAGGAGAAGGCGATGAAAATGGGTTTTGTTTGGTTTTGTAAGTAATTAGTATTACACACTTTGAGTCCTATTTTGAAGTAATATTCTGAAAACAAGGTGGAAAATGGTGAATGGAAGGTCCAAATCTAAATTAACCAAGTAAAAGTATCCTATAAGAAATTGTAAGGCAGAACACTAAGGGTCACGGAAATAATTTCTCAGTTGAAGTCAACTCGTTAGATTGAAGAGTTTATATTGAAATAGAGAAGCAAAGCGTAATCATGTGCCTTTTACTCATTTTCAGCAGAAGTTTCATTAAGCATGCTTTATTTCATAAATACTTGGAAGTGAGGTTTCACATCCTTTCTGCATCTTCTGTAATATGGGCTCTCTTTGATATGCTTAAATATCCAGCAGTGCCTTTTCCTAGCAGCAATTTTGTCATTTTACTGTACAGAAAGTATTAGCACTGCAGAATATATTTAAATGCAAAAAGATCATCTTCTCTAGGGGTGTAATGGAGGGCATCTGTAAAATCTTCCCTGGGTGGCAACAGGACAAGCTACTGCTCTTCTATTCTCCCTTGCACCTTTGTCCATCACTATTGCCACTATGCGATTCCGTGCACTGATGGGCTTTTTAGGATGAGAACCAGCAATAAACCCCATTACTTGGTTATTTTCTTTCACTGCTACTGTTTGTATTTTTTTCTTTTGATTGGACATACAACTCCATTAAATATGTTGAATATATTTTGGAGTTTCTTTGAAAGGCTGGGAACAGGAAAAAGCTAGTAAAATTAGTTCCTTGTCAGCAGATTCACTGAGAGCACATAGCAGATGATGAATGAACTTGCAGAAGTCCATTGCTTTTAGTATCCTTCTTTACCTGATGTTGAATTTCCTCACTTTAATCTAGTATTTGTTGGCATCTATACAGAAAATAGCTTCTTTGACATTCATGTATTAACAATAACAATAGTCATTATCATGAGTACCATTGTGTCAAGACTGGTGGGTGTGCTGATGACTTTACAGGCCTGTGCACCATAAGTACAAGATAACTGGCTTTTATTTAATTACTACTGCATATATACCTTGGTTTTAATCAGCAGGTCTGGATGTGTTTTACCAACAAAGGCGTCTCAAATGAGGAAATTCAGACACTGAAAGGGAAAGTGATTTTCTGAAGGTCACCCCACCAGTCAGTGCAGCATCAGCAATACAGGCCAATGGCATGGAAAGGCCTAGGAGGAAATGGATCTTTCTGTAATTATGGTTTTGATGGCTCTAGTGAATGAGACATTGAACCACACTCTGACTCATGATGACAGAATGAAATGTTAAAGACTGATCTATTTATTGCTCTGCAGCTATCTTGTGCTGCCAATAACACGGGCACCCCCTGTATTTATTTTTTTTTACAGTATGAAACAGTATAATTAAAGGGCTGTTTTGTAATGCACTTGTGACAGCTTATCTTAAGGAAAGAGTGATGTTTTAAAAATATTTTTGAGAAGTGAACATGTAACTCCTGATGTGCTCCACTGTGATTCTTTAGAAGATGCAAGTAAAACAATTCAAAATTTGTAAAACAAATATAAAAAATGCATTTAGCTTCAAGTTCAAAGGTCAAATGCACTTGGTTTTTAAGAGCAAAACCATAAATTTGTAGTAGAGATTCTGTAGCTTTCTCTCTTTTCATAACTTCCTTGAGAATTTGTGGACAAGTACTAATCTCCCAAATTTAGATTCTGCAAGTAGAATGGTAAAATCAGTGAGTTTCTTTTTCATTGTGTTAAAGTAGTCTAATGTTGTTGTGCTTTATATTTTAAAAAATCTCAGTGCAGGAAAGAGAGACAAAAAATGTGCATTACAGGAAGAACAACTCAAATATTTTTTTTCTGAAAAGATAAATAAGAAATGTAAAATAAGGCTAAAATAAGTGGAATAAGCTAAAATAAGGCAGAAAATAAGGCTAAAAGTTAAATTGTTGACTTAATGAAAAAATATAAGCTTACATAGAAGCCTTTAATATGAAAAAGCCGAAACAAAACAAAACCTGAGAGGATAGTTGTGAAATAACTGATGCATGAAGTTATGTCTAAGGCATTTAGAACATCAAAACCATTAAACAGATCTTAAGCTATCCTCGTAGGAGATGATAGCCTTGTCAAAGTTAGATAGCTCTTCCCATTCATCTATTCAAAATGGTTGTGAAATACTTGGACGGTAATGGGAACAGAGGACTGGAGAACTCTCATGTAGTGAATACAGTGCAGCTATTATTAAGATTTATTTGATGTTTTACATCACTGAATTTTAGATGAGTAGTCATTAAAATCACAGGAAGAAGCAGTTAATTGACTTTGTCGTTCTCTTTGTAGCGACAGAATAGATGTCTCTTGCTGCCTTAGAGTTTTATGTAATGTAGAAATAGTTAACAAAGAAATGAAATACTTTAGACAGTTATCCTGTTAACGAATATTCTTGATATAATATGGTATTTCCTACTCTCTTCTTTGGTTTCCAAGTATTACAAAAATGTAATACAAAATCCAAAGATAGGCAGTATAATGAACCATAATTTCAGGAGAAATATATACAGAAAGGAGTTTATGCTGGCTACTTGAGGTGGATAATGTCTTTCTAAGTGAACATACAGGGGCAGTTAAGACTGGAAGAAGATTTATATGAATACTTTTTTAATTGCATGTTTTTAAAACAAAGGACAAGACACAAGTCGTGTCAAGGAATATTCTAGCAAGATTTTTTTTGAATAATATTGCACAATTCCAGCACTTCAAGGTGGAAGTATTTAGTCACACTTGCTGTTATGAAATATTTTATTATTCAAGTCAAAACTATAGATATGAATAAATATGAATGGAATTATATTTGGATGTGGCTAATCAACTTAGAAGATTTTTAGTTTGATAATATCTTGAATGAAGACATTTATTTACTTAGACATGAGGTCAAAAGGGTAAATTCTAAATGTGTAGAGAAACCACAAATATATTTACATAGCTCAACATTTTTAATTTCCATGCTTTTTTGATTTTGCTTTCAGTAAAATTCTCAGCCATGTATGTTATAGCAAAAGTGTTATTTTCTATTTAGGAGTGTTTTTTATTAAAGACTACGTAAGCAGCTCATAGAACTAGATTTGTCACAGTTTTCATCAGAGTAAATCTGTTTTCTGTTTTTCTGATGAGAAAAAAAGTGATCGATTCTGTAATGTTATGTCTGGTGTTTTGTATTTTATATTTACAAGTGTTCTTTCTCTTTTTCAATACCCATTTCTTTTCATACCAATGCTAAAACTATCTGTCCGTATAAGGTGGCTGTAGTGAGTTTATTGCCTCCTGACACCAGTTACATGTGCGGAGTGCAACCTGTTAAAGTCTTGTCTTTGCGGTTCATATGGTCATCAGAAACCAAAATAAAAACATCTCCTTATGTCATAACGTTATACCTTGTAATTGGTACATCTTGTGCAATTCCATCAGCAGGGATTTCCCTTTCTTTCCTGTAAACTGACATCTTTCATGTAAGCAGTGTGTAAACATACTTTTTTGTAAAACTGATCTTATCAGAATTATAAAGAGCTTCCCACTTTTCTACAGGGGTTAAGGAGTGCTTCCCACTAGTGGTACTAGTATTTCAACTGGAAAAAGGAGATACTTTCAAAAAAAGTTTTTTTTTTAAGTCTTAATATTTGCATTTTTTAAAATTGAACAAAAGCTATTGTATTTCCATGAAGTCAGTATACTGAGTAGCATATGTGGAGTTAGACAACTCCCTCTTAGGGATGTAACGAATCCCTTGTTAGTTTATTATCCATTATTGCAACAGCTTATAAACAGGCTTGAGTATTTTGTAAGTTTTATTGATGTTGGAAAATGATTCATTGAAATGTCACAGAAATAGCCTTATAAAATTTCAGAAATATGTCTCATTGTTATGCCTTACTCCTCCCTTCTTTTCCACCTACCAACCTTCTGCTAGCCCACTACCCTACCCCACTCTTACAAGACTTGCAAGATGAAAATTTTAGCACTTAAACTTAGGAAATACAAGAGCTGGCAGTTTTTTATTTGGTTTTTGGTTTGGGGTTGGGGTTTTTTTTTGTATTGGTTTTGATCTCATGTCAGATGTATTGAGATTAGAATTGGTTGAGCCAAAAAATCGAACTTTTTATTCTGACTCAGAATGAAAACTAGAAAATTTGACTTATTTTCATTGTAGTGAGCCTGCGTGTTATCAGCTAATTTGGAACATCTGTGTATATGGTATCCCCTGCCACTAAGGCAAAGAAATACCAGCAGAAGCAACAGTTTATGGTTCTGTTTTCTGACCAGCCACTAGTGAGAGATTTTCCCAGTGTTGAGGTTCTGGAATTTCAAGTTTAATTTCAGACTCAAGGAAAAAATGTTATATTTTTAGAAACTCTCCTATTGCAGCCTTGGATATTTCCCCCTGTACTCGGCACTGGTGAGGCCGCACCTCGAGTACTGTGTTCAGTAGTGGGCCCCTCACTACAGGAAGGACATTGAGGTGCTGGAGCGTGTCCAAAGAAGGGCAACGAAGTTGGTGAAGGGTCTAGAGCACAAGTCTTATGAGGAGCAGCTGAGGGAGCTGGGGTTGTTTAGCCTGGAGAAGAGGAGGCTGAGGGGAGACCTTATTGCTCTCTACAACTACCTGAAAGGAGGCTGTAGCGAGGTGGGGGTTGGTCTCTTTTCCCAAGTAACAAGCGATAGGACGAGAGGAAACAGCCTCAAGTTGCGCCAGGGCAGGGTTAGATTCGATATTAGCAAAAATTTCTTCACCGAAAGGGCAGTCAGGCACTGGAACAGGCTGCCCAGGGAAGTGGTTGAGTCCCTGTCCCTGGAAGTATTTAAAAGATGGGTAGATGTGGTGCTTAGGGACCTGGTTTAGTGGTGGACTTGGCAGTGCTAGGTTAATGGTTGAACTTGATGATCTTAAAGGCCTTTTCCAATCTAAATAATTCTATGATTCTATATTTCTCCCTGCTACCCTTTCCAGATTTTCCTGACATTCTTCAACCCAGCCCCTGCTTGTGCCTGTCACTCCCACCTCTTCTCCTTCAGCCCAGCTGCTACTGTATTTTTCATCTTACCATCCTAATTCTTGCCCAATTCATCCTCTTTGTGCATTCTTGCCACTTATCTTACTTGTTACACAAAACTGCCTCCCTTTCCCTTCCTGCTCCTTTTCCTAGTTTCCTGTTTTCATTCACTCATAATCTCTGCAGACTCACATTCTAGGCTACAGAAGAGTTTCAGCATTTTTAGTCTCTCCATGTGAAGCAGTTTGTCCCTCTCCTTGATCATTCTAGTTGCCCTTTGCTGTACCTTTTGTAACTCCACTTTGTCCTTGAGTTGCAAAAAACAGAACTGCACATAGTAACCTAAATGTGGGAGCACCAGTGTTTTATGTCCAGGCAGGAATGCACTCAGCGTCATGTTCTTAATGCCATTTCTGGTGATGCCCAGAAGCTTCTTGTCTTCCTTGACTTGTCCTGTGCATTGAGCTGCTTCAGGACTGGTAGTGGCAACGCCAAGATCTCTTTCCTGATTTGTAACTACAAGGTCTGAGTTCTGCACTGTGCAGGCATGGTTTAGATGATTATTTTTCCCTAGATTAATCACCTACATTTGTCTACATTGAAGCTCTTCTGTCATCTTTTTGGCCACTTACTTCTGTAAAGTCTTAATGTATTTCCTCATTATCAGGGCAACACTTGACTACCTGAAAGAGTTTAACAGCATCCTCACACTCAGAGATTTCACCACCTTCTCATTTCTCTGGGTCATTAGTGAAAATGTTGAATAAAATTGGTTCCAGCAGGGATCCCTAGGAGGGATCACTGATCCTACTGCTGACTCTTCTCCAACTTTAAGTACATAAAAGCATCTTTCCTTAGTCCCTCAGAAACATAATTTCTTTAATAATCTTTGAAGTGGAACCTTCTACACGTCAGCTCCTGCTTGTGAGGAAATCCTTAGAAATTTTAACTTCCTAGGTAATAATAATTTAGTAAGATATGCACAGAATTATTTTTTTTTGCTAAGCTTTTAACATGCCCAGTTTTGTGTGGGGATGCCAACTGTCAAATCCACGACATGATAATCTCTGTTTCATTGCCAAATATCTGATGCTGGAGATTCTTGAAATCATCATTTACAACACAATTTTGCTAATCTTTGTAATTCTTACTGTGTGTCTTGGCCTAATTTAATCTCATAACAGACTTGTACCATGTTTGCTGCATTTGGTATCAAAACATATGTATCAGCCGGAGTCAGGCAGCTGGCTCAGAAAATTTCTGTCTGAACCCTTAAAATTCAACAGCATTATATCTGCTGAAAATTGCTATCATTCTGCCCATAATTTCTGTTAGTATGTTCACATCATGAGAGAGCCTGCCTTCTGTTGGGAAGTGATGCAAAGGATTCAAGGTATGAAATTTTGAAAACATAATTTGGGAAGAAAGGTAGCTAATTTAAGTGATAGTGTGAGGTTTAATTAATTTCAGATGAAGCATCATTCTTGAAAAGTATTCAGGTCTTAGGGAGGTCCAGGAACCCTTACAAAGTCATCTGTTACTTGAATAGTTTTAGAAGGGCAGAGAGTTTAGAGGGGCAGAGAGTTTTAGAGGGAATTGCTGGAATTCTAGAGAAGTGGCCTTTCACAATCTGAGCAGGACAAATGAATTCACTTTTAGTCCTGCAATTGAAATCCTTCATGTATCTATCAGGTAAAATACATAGTGACCCTTCCCCCCTCCCATTCCCCCACTTTGCCCACTCCAGAGCATAATTCTCTGATATAATTTATGGTGGTAACTAGCCAAAGGAGCTAATCAAGGAGCTGTACGGAAACTGAGACTTGTTTAAATCAAGTCTTAACTCCTGTTTGGCCTCTTCTGGCAGGCCTCCACAAATGGCAAAGAAAGATTGCTCTATGGCCTTGCTGAGCTTCGCCAGAAACAATTGGCAGGAGGAAGAGAGCAGATCCTCTGAGAGAAAATCATTAAGAGCAAACAATGCTAATTTGTGCTGCGAACTAAAGTATTTAAAAGCTAGGAAGAAGTTCAAACATTTTTAACTGTGCTATTAGAAATATGGCAGGGATACTTAACTTTCTTTGCCATTTTCCCTTGAACTTTAGGAATGATCTTGAGCTCTCTGAGATCAGTAGTTTCTGTTAATCTGCTCTTGCGCTGCAAAAATACTTAGGTAACTGTAACTGTTTACTTTTAAAGATTTTGTTTTATTCTCAGTAACACTAGAATTAGTAAGCTATTAAAGATCTGGTTGTTAAAACTTATTCTATACCCCTCTCTGTAACTGAGGACAACTAATCTTTTTGCTTTTGATCTCAACACTTAGCACATTCATGCCCAAAACTTCTCTCCAACAGGAGAACAGTTCTGTGAGGAAAGAAACTTTTATGCCCCCAGTTTTACTTAGGGGAAAAAATGTTTCAGAGAAACTGATTATTTATTGAATAAGTCAAAACCATTCTATAGTAGGATTAGGAGCTGAAGCCAGAATTCCCTGAGTCTCAAAGTCCGCTATTCAACCAAAAGCCTTTCTTGAAAACATGAAGTGTGTTTGCAATGATTTGATGAATTCAGGACTCTGTAATAGTTGTGTACCTTGTTACAGTTCATACATTTCCATTAGCTTTACAGCTCTCATATCCTTTTTTTTGTGTGTGTGTTCATTTTGCAAATTGAACTGTGTAAGTTATTCTGATTTTTTGTATTTGCACAGTTGTTGCAGTCTGATTATTAAGGTCAAGACAAATTAGGGTCAATGTAAGGAGTAAAATGTATGATACAGTATAGTATATTTCTAGCCTAGAAATATTAAAAAGCCAGATTTATTAGGTCAGCAGCTCCAGACTTATGGGAGAAAGATGGATAAACACTGAGGTAAGGTGCTTTAAAAGCTACTTAAATAACTGAAAATTGCTGTTGGGAAAACACAAAAGCAGGACCGGGGGTCTGTTTCATTCTACCCAGCTACTTTACTGAAAAGGTGAAAAAGATTTCTTGGTGTCAAAAACTAGCTACGTATGCTTAATTTGAAATTCCTAGTTACTTGCAGAATTTGAAGGTCAAATCTACATTTCTCAGAGGACATCAAGTCATATAATCAGTAGAAGAGCAGAGCTGACTGCGTTAACCTTGAATGTATTTGCCTTAGAGGATTTCGAGCAGATTGACTAAACTTTAATGACATGTATGACTTCATTATGTCTTTAGAGAATACTGCTATTTTCTAGTCTTTGTGTTTATTTCTTGCCCAAAAAAATAAGCACAAAGGGATTTGTTTTGTGCTTGAGAAAATGTGGACTTCTGGAAAGTAAAGAAGGTCTTTTGGTAGCAGACTTTGTGTTCCTCCTGTGTAAATAATTGCATTCATATGTGGATAAAGAATTACTTTTGTTGAAACATTTTGTATGAAGACAGGAAAATCATGTATGGATAGATACTTTTGAGCTTGTAGATAACTAATGTTCTAATCTGAAGGCCAGTTTTAACATAAGGTTTCATTCAATGCATGAGGTAACTAGCAATACCGTTTCTTAGAAGAGATGCCGATTCACTGTTATGGCATTTACAGGCATAAACTGACCCAGTGTTTAGACATGTGAGTAGGTGTCCTGATTTCTTAGAAACACTGAGGCCCAAGTGAAAGGAATTATGCATAATGAGCACCTCGAGAATCAGAACATTTTTGTTCAGGTGCCTAAAAATCAGTTTGCAAATAATATGTTAGACAAATTTCACAGTGTTGGTCTTTCTTCCATAGGTTTTCTATTTTTACAGATACTTTTCATTTTCTTACAGGTTTTGTATTTATACACTTCTGACTCTAATGAGTTTATATTCCATATTTTCTTGTTGAACGGTATCTCTCATCTTTATTTCCCTTTTCCCATTAGTTTTGTCATCAGCTGAGAGAAAAAGTTGAAAGACACAGATGTTGGCTTTGTCAAAGTGAGTATGGTATGCTGTGACCGCAGCAGGGGCAGAAGCAGTTTGTTAAACTGGGTAGTGCAAATACTGATAACAGGATTTTTAGCCCAGCTCAGGCTAATGTGCCCATAGAAAAATAGGTTTTCAAAGACAATGCTAATGTAGACATGACTAGAGGCAGGTACTAGAAGACGTATAGGGGTTCAAGAAGAAATGTAAGGGGTACTCTCTCTCCAGTGGTGTAAAACCAACATTCACTCACTGGATTCCCAGTTCTAAGGAGTTCTAATTAATAGATACTTCTGTGACTTTCTTGGAAGTAAGGGACCATCACTGGAAAGGCATCCCTGTGTTCTCGTCATCACCAGGCTCTAGAATAGCCCATTGGTATCATTGGCAGCCCTCTTCAAGATCAGGCAGACAACGTGGGTTCTCTAATTCACGTTTGGTGTTGGACTCTAAAGAGCTTAAATACTTTTTACTTTCTTATTCTGCATTTTGTAGGCTGTTGCGCAAATCTAGTAGTAGATTCTGGCCTAAAAATTATATTTCTGCCCTTTCTGTGTTGATCTCAATGTTGAGGTATGTGAAATGAGATGGGAGAGAGATGGTTTAAGATACAGGACCAACTGAAAAGAGGGAGGTTAGAAAAGGAAAGACAAATGTATGAACTGCAGATAGTAGTTGAAGTTATGTGAGTGGTTGAGGTCACTAACTGATAAAAGTATAGTGACAAAATAAAAGACAGGAATTTTTTCTATGACACAGAAATGTTAAATTAGCAGAGTTATGTAAATACAGTCTGTGAAAGGCTTGCATTTTTTTCAGGCTACCTCTAAAGGATCTAGCGTTGTTTGCATACTAATGAAGCAGCCTAAAAGGAGACAAGGGTTAAAGCTTTACATTAAATGGCTTATACATTTTGAATATATAAAACACAGATAACCTGAAAAAGGAAAAAATCTTTTTTAATAAGTATGTTCCAGCATTTGTAGTTGCAGAAAGGAAAAAGGATAATTGAATGAATCGGTCAGCGTGGTAAAAAATGTTCACTATAGCTCAGCTGTTGGATTTTTTCCACAATTAGGTTCTCAGCAAGTGTAGTTTTGGATTATAAGCTTTTTTGTTATTACTTTTCCCCTCATTCTTTTTTTTTTCATTGTAATGAGCACACAAAATCTGCACTTTAAATGAGATTGCCACCGAACACACAGATCTATGCTAAAAGAGAGATATGCCATAGACTCCATGAAGTCCATTAAGGATTTAGATCCTGAAAGAGTCAGATGAAAAAGAAAGAGTGGTTGGGGAGACATTTGTAGATTTAGAGATATGTTTCTTAAAAACATCAGAAGATGAAGTTATGTGGTAGAATGCCTAATGCTGAGTTAGGCACCTACACATTCTGTACAATGAATGAAAACAGACCTTCAAGGATAGGATTTACAACACATAAGAAGCTTAAGCAGCAGAATACTTGGAACACGTAAGTGATCTGGACTGCTACATGGAGATGAAACAGTGTCTTTCCTTTAGACACAGGTACCTTGTTCAGGGATGCAGCTAGTATGTTGTGCCATGTACTGTTCCCGTGAGAGACACTTCCATGTCTCCAGTGAGCAATCCAAAAGCCTGAACTGAGACGCTGCATTTGTTTATTTGGGTGTAGACCCCTGTCTTCCTCTTCTCTTCAAAAACAACAGGGATGGCAGGAGGAGACCAAGAAAAAAGGAATATTTTTGCATTTTAGTGGTTGGGGCATGCAGCTAAGTGTTGGCACCGGTACTGCTCTCAAGATACTGAGGACTGCATTTTACATTCGGCAGCATGTGCACAGATACTAGAAATAACCAGGGAGCTAAGGGAGAAGCTCAAAACTTTCTCCTTCCCAGTTGAATGCCCTGCTCTTGGAGCTGTAAAGTCATGCTCTGGATTTTTGGCTCTCATTTTCAACTCATTGCTCCAGCTGCACACTGGTCCAGCATGTGCTGTGTGGTACCTTTAGCAGTTTCAGGGTTGGTGGTAGTTGTAGATCCCTTTTATAGTTAGCTGACTTTCCTGAAGCACTATTTAAGACTCTTTAGCACCTAACTCGGTGCTCGCTCTGCCAGCACAGTGGCTGGGCATCTTTGGTGGAATGGCTTGTAAAAGAATCACTTTTGATTTATATAGAAGGTACCCAAGCAAGGCATTAATAGAAAGTTATATAAAACATCAAGACTGACAAAGACAGGCCATAATCTGGGTTGGTTTTAGTGTCCTTGTAGTAACAGCTTCTGAGGCAGAGCTAACTTCAGCCACAGGATTTAGATAGTTGTCTCAGTCTGTACTGATAATTACTATACATCTGCAGTTAGCAATTCGGACTATTGTAACAAAGAACCTTCCGGACCATCCTATACTCAAATTTCTTTATCAGGTCTCCCAGCCCATGTGTGCATGCTGAGGGAAGGACCCACGTTGCTATTTGTGTCCCCAAAACAGATTCGCACACTCAGAAAACAAGTAACTTGTAAACTGTACTGCATGGCAGACTGGTGTGCCATTGCAACAAATAGTAATTATAGGCATGCTTGAAGCAAGACTTTCATAAAAGTGAATGAAAAATATGATTCATTTCCCAGGAAGACCCACCCATCCGTTCAGCCATTGACATGTCTGTTGTCTTCTTTTGCTTCTTCTTTTTTTTTAAGTTTCAAAGGGAAACAAAATGTCTGAAATAGAAGACCTGCCTGAACATATTCCTCTTCTGTATTTAAATAGATTTGTAAAATAATGTTTTGATTATAAGGTTTCCTAATTTCTCAAATGTTAATAACTCTCTGCATTTCCACCCATCTGTTTGTGTACTAATCACAACTATTGCTCAATGGATTAAATCTGATGTTGGCCTCTGATAAGGAAGTTTTCATTATTTCAAATCATATTTGGGTATAAGTTGCTTCTAGTTGGTTAAGTAAGTGCTCTATCTCAAAAAATTTTACATAGAGCATTAAAGCTGTGCATTATCTCAAGATAATTAATTCATTTTGGAAAGAAACGAGTGATGTTGTACTGCTAACTAAGATTTCAGTTAGAAACTTGTTTTTACAATATTATAATGCTCAACCCACTTTAAATGTTCAAGCACCCAATAACTAGATCTTTATGATGTTGCATATTAGCAACGATGCCTGCGGCTACCTATGCCAGACAAGTTTGCAGGATTAAAGCAAGAGTGCAGTGGGGCGGTGCTAATGCTACTGGTTTACACCAGTTTTAGTATGTTAGCGCTGCCTGATTTCTGTTCCTTTTTCAGGGTTTTAGATCAGTGTGAACAGGATTCTAATTATGTTCTTCCAAGTAAAATTTCACCTGCATCTTCAAAAGCATTTTTGTATTATTTGATATTTGTAATTGTATTCGATTTTTCATGCATGGATATGCTTTGTCTAAGTGTTACTTACTTAAATTCTAAATTTTGTGCAATCAACAGACTAGACAAAATTCTTCTCGGGATGATAGCCATGACAGCAGCATATGTAAAGAGGGATTTCCATCCTTCAGTGAGCTTAGGGACAACAAGATGACTGTTCAACGCGATTAACAAGACTGCTGGTACTGCCCTTGTGGACCTCATTTCATGGTCAGGATCATAATATAGAGTCAAATTCCCTAGTTAAAAAGAACAGAACAAACCAAAAAAACCCGACTCCATTTGTGATTTTATTGGAAGAGGAGAAAGTATTTCAAAAGGTCCTTAGAAATTCATACTTTTCAAAAGTGAAAAGAGATAGAGTAAAATAAGGTACATTGTAAGATCTATTGCTGGGTCAGTATGCAGACAGCAGAATGCATAACTTATATGGCAGCATATAGTATTGTATATGGTCAATACTGGTATCTCAAATGCAGCCTCAGGTTACCAAATCCAGCTGATCAAAACACCCAATTAGTCAAAGATGTATACTTGTCTCTGGAGTGAACTTTACTCTTGTGGAGACCTGATTATGTGCTTTGGAGACCTGTAATAAGGGAGAGCTTAATTATTCAGATTCATCAGCTTGCAAAGGTTTTGGACAATCCCACATAAGCCTGCTCAATCAGCATTCCAGAACATGTGCAACCTGCGTGTTTAACAGTGGTCGTGGTTTGTTTTAAGCAAACACTTTAAGGCTAACCCCAAGATTTTCAGTAATGTTTTTCATTAACTGAAGAGATCCCCTCTTGTACATAGCTGATTTTTAATGCTTATTTGAGAAGTTTCACTTTATATACTGAACAAATTATTATTAATTATGCGTGTAGTGCCATAAGAGCACTGCCTCTTTACTATATAAAGATGCGTTCCCTGCCCCAGAATGCTTGCGATCCAAGATAAGTGAGACAAGACAATGAGAAAGCCATACAAGAAAGGGTGTGGAGCAAAACAAGAGCCAGATAAGATGGAAAAAAAGAACCTGACAGATAGGACTCTTGCAGGAGCAGGCTCTGGGAACGCTTCACCCGTGAGGACCTTCAGCCTGCTGCCGCACCCAGCTGCGCACGGTGCGACTCGATGGAGTCGCCCGCGTCCCCTCTGCTTGCGCAGCGCTGCCGACCTCCATTGTCAGCTTCGCTTATTTTCCCCTAAGCGTCCCTTTGCTTTTTCTTGTGCCATGCCTTACATGAGAAACACTCTCCAGAAGGAAGGGAGCCCTGTAAAATAAATTTGCCTTCCCTTCCCTCCCTGTAATGACTTCCATTGTAGAAACACTAGTAATCCCTGACCCAGTGCTAAACTAAAGCTAATAATATCTTTTTACTGATTAAAAGAAACGAAAAATGCTCTAGAAATAGAAACTGTGTGCCCAGCTAATCTGTAGAAGCAAACATGCTGCCTGTGCACCGTCTCTCTCACTCCACCATCTGTTTGCTTCACATGCCTATATGTTTTGTCTTTAGTGAAGTGTTTCTTCACTTTTCTAGATAAAGTTGTTTTTAAACTTACGCAGCTTTGCAGCTGGACACATAAACTTGTAGGAGTGAAAATTATGAAGAAGAAAAGTGTAAGGTGCTTTTGACAGAGAAGTAAGATACTGTTCTGAGCCCAAGGGAAACACACCCCAAAGCAGGCAGCAGATTTGAAAATAGCACCAAAGAGGTACAAGAAGACTGAAAGTTGGAAAGAAGAAAGAAAGCCATTTTTCTGCTTTTGACAGAAATCTGGGAATAATGAACCCAGCAGCTTCTCTTTTATGAAATCTCCAGCCGTCAGCATGAGCCAGAATTTCCTTTTCTATCCACCAAGTAACTTTCTGTCTGAGGAAAACTGGGCAAAATTCTCATCGGCTTTTATCAGTGAGATTCCCAGTGTCCAACAAAGTGAATTCAGAAGTCCCCTGTGGTCACAGACAGCGTATCAGGGTCAGAGAGCTGAGGAAATGACCTGCTTCTCCTTTTGAAGAGCTCTTCCGACGTATCAACCTGCATAGTCTTTTACAGGAAAGTAGGCTAAAGCTTTTGATGGCAAAAATATGAATAGAAGTGCTAACCTATTATTCTGTCTTTGACAAAATAATGCCACATCTAGGTTTTAGCAAAGCGCGTTGGGCTAAAAGAAGCTGCTACAGACACCAACTCTATCTTTGGCTTGTTTTCCACCTTTGTTACAATTTTCTATATTCTGTTGTTCTTGAGATGGCTGCAGTAGTTCTCCAACAAAGACTTCTCAGGGAAGATGCTTAGAGAGCTATGGATGCTGCCAAAGCCAGGGAAAATATGGAGAATCTAGATGTTCCAGAAAGGACTTGTGGACTGCTGAAAAGAGTGCATCTTAGGTGTTCCACAGGAACAGCAAGAGAGGTACTGAAGCAACCACATATACATGCGAAGTAAATAGTTTTCTCTGCCACTGCATTAGCAAGGAAACCACTTCAAACAACTCTCTCTACCTAAGGAAAAATGTAGTAATAATAAGCAATAGCATAAGTCTCCACTCCTTGCCCCAGAGGTTGTCTACTAATCCTTAGGAGCCTTTGCACTCTGCAGGCTTCCTTTTTCTATCCTCATTTGTCACTGGAAAAATATTTGTATGGGTCAGAGGCATAGTGCAAGTAAAAAAAAACTATTAGAGAAAAAATGAACAGTTCTCCAATGAATGCCTTTATATGTGAGAAGAAAACAACAATCAATTTATCTTCTCCAAGGAAAACAGAAGCTTGTTAAAGAAGCTAGAAATCGCTACTGCTTGCGAGTCGCTGGCAGCCCATTGTGCTGATGCTTCTGCAAGGAAACTGAATGCACTTGCGAGCGTTTTCTTTTCTTTCATTTCAAAAGCGTTCTCTGGTTTGAGATCTCCCCATAGCTAATTAAAACAGAACACAGAGCGACATTAGTTATGCACCAGAGTGGGAGTCAGAAGATGTGAGTTCAGTTCCCAGCCCTGCCACCGACTTCCTGGGTGACCTTGGGTAAGCCTCTTGATGTAGATTTTCAAAAGACCTCTGGGCCAAATTTTCATATTGAAGTTTGGTTTTCAAAGGAGCTCAATATCTAGTGATTTCCATGATGTTGATTGTGGCCAGAAGTTCAAGCGAGCTCAGCAACAAATGTGCTGAGCTCATTTGAAAATGGGGCTCTTAATCTTTTTCTGCCTCGGTTTCCCATCTCTGACAGTGCTGGTAAGATATTTTCCTCATCTGTCCTGATTGTTTAGACTGTAGCTCTGCAAGGCCAGAAATTGTCTTTTCATGAATGCGTATAGTGTCTTGTACAATCTTGTTTGATGTCTGTTATGGTTTTTAGGCATTACTGTAATGTTTGTTACACCAGTGATCTGTTTTAGAAAAAAAGAAGCTGTAATCAGAAGAAAGCTTAATTATTATGTTGTTTCTCGGACTTGGGTGAAGATCTATACTAATTTCTTTAGTTTGCTTGGGAGAATGTCATCTGGAGAACATCAAAAACTGTATTTACAATTAGCATATATATGTTAGCTGACTTCTCTCATCCAGTAGGGACAGTTAATCTATCAGAGAAGCAGGTTAGATCAGTTTGACGTAATTTGATCTGGCAAGAAACATATTGACTGCCTCTTACTACCTTGTTATCCTTTAGCTGCTTACAGTCAAATTTTTTAATAATTTGCTGAAGAATATTTTCGGGCGCCGAGTGGTGTGGAATTCCATACGCCTTCCTGCCCCCGTGGTAAATAACGCGATGCCGTTTGTAGTTCCTACTGCACCAGCTCTGTTTGCACTTTTCCCACACTGCTTGTATGCTCTTGCAACATCTCGGAGCAACATAACATTCTCTGTTGGCAAAGGTATAGAGTGCTTCTTCGCTTCATAGATGCTGCTTGCTTCCCAGGACCCACTACAACCCATTCCTGAAATTCCAGATCAGCATTGTCAGTGATAATCGAGCTCCTGTGCTGTACAAGCCAGAGGCCAAATGTAGTAACCCAGGAATGTGTGATTGCAAAGACTGTCACTTCCCAAGGAACTCTGCTTACTGCTAAATGACTGTCCTTTCCACATACCTGTGGGTGTCACTAACACGGTGACTCTTCCCTGTTAGGTTTGTCATATATGGGTGGACAGCACCTCAAGCAGCTGAAAGTTTTGAAGCAATCATTTCCTATGTTTACAAAATTGGCATGCGACTCACTGCTGTTTTCCAGATTCCCCTGTCTCCTTGGCTAGAATTATTTATCATTCAAGTATGTTCCCTCTGATACTTTATATTTTTCCTTTATATGAAATGGGATGCTGTACCATGATCAGCTTTGCAATGAAAAAACTAGCAGGACACCTCTAGGAAGGTTGGTTGCAGCCACTTTTCAGTTAAGGCTGAGTGTGTTTTGTCATGGGGAGAGCTTAACTGTGTCATTTGTCTGTGACTAGCATATTTTATTGTTGCATTTTTTTAATGATATAGTCCCTTTATGGTCTTCACTAATAGCGCTTTTCAACTTCTTAATCTAACAAATAATTTCCTAAATTGTGTTACATGTTCTTGTATTGGCATGCACGCCATATCAAGGTAGTATTTGATCCGGAAGAGCTGTAACTGCCAGTGCTGGAATCTGCAAATAAAAGCTTGGAATCAGGGAAATATTATAGAATGGTTTGAGTTCAAGGGACCTTTAGAGATCATCTAGTCCTACCCCCCTGCCGCGGGCAGGGACATCTTCCACTAGATCAGGTTGCTCAAAGCCCTGTCCAACACTTCCAGGATGGGGCATCCACAGCTTCTCTGTTCCAGTGTCTCACCACCCTCATAGTAAAGAATGCCTCACATCCAATCTAAATCTATCCTGTTCCAGTTTAAAACCATTTCCCCTTGTCCTGTCACTGCAGACCCTGGTAAAAAGTCTCTCTCCATCTTTCTTATGATCCCCCTTTATATATTGATTCTGTCCTTAAAGGTTTTCCATTCGTTCCAGTCACTGAACCCAGTTCCCACGTCTTTTTACTAGCTGTAGCCAAATGTGTAGAAAAGGAGGACTCTTAATTACCTGTACAAACCAGAAAGTCTCAGTAACTCTGACCTAACCTAAACTCTGGGTTGCGGGGCTGTGCTTGATTTCTGATGTGAAAGAAGCATTGACAAAAA
This sequence comes from Nipponia nippon, assembly GCF_047370975.1. Classification (NCBI taxonomy): domain Eukaryota; kingdom Metazoa; phylum Chordata; class Aves; order Pelecaniformes; family Threskiornithidae; genus Nipponia; species Nipponia nippon. The sequence goes on along the minus strand of NW_028262290.1, from coordinate 12,320,698 downwards.
CAGGCTGTGCCTTATCTCCATTGTTTTGAACTGGTGATTCCTTAGTGTAGCTCTGTTGTATTTTGTTTTGTTTTCCTTCCTTAATTAGTGCAGTTTGATTGTTTCACTTATATTAAGCTGTTTATTTTGAGATGTAAAATCGTGATCTTTCTCAGCATACATGTGGGGATTGTATGTATTTCTGCAAGAGCTGATGTGCCACCCAAAGAGTGCAAGGGAAGTTAATAGTTCTTAAGAGGACAACTATAATGTTACTCCATCCTGGTAATAACTATAAGATTGAAATAGCGAGCGTAACATTAACTGCTTTGCTAGAAAGATGAAGACTGTGCAGAATGCCATGTGATTTAGCTATATGTGCTCCTTATCCTTATTATGAAGCACAAGTGACACTGCAACTGCTGTCCCATCAATTCAACATCAGCTTCCCTTGCTCTGCTTGTCCTGCTCAGCCATTCTTGTTTCTGCTGCTGTGTGCATCTGTGCTGAGGGCGTTCAAGTCCTTTCTCGGTCCTGCTCCACTACCCTATTAAATCTGATCTGGAGGGGAAAGCAGACATAGAGAGACCTTGAGGGTATAAAAGACTTTGCCTCGTGCTTGACCTTAGTTAAGCCCCTCAGTCTCCCCAGTACATTTCCCATAAAGCACAGTCATTTCCAGATTGTCTGTTATCTGCACCAGGCAAAAATGTCAAGGTGAAGTCTGAAATGCATGTGTTGCTGCATAAATGACACCTATAGAATGGTAATGATTTTCTGATGCATGTAGCATTAATGAAGATGCACTCTGCCAGTTACACTCCTGGCAAATGAGAATCTGCAGAAAGAGATTTAAAATAAATATCGATCAGATTTAAAATTAACTACTAATTACCATCAGAAGCTACTAGGCTGCTGCAGTTATAATCCATGACTATTTATAGCTCAGGGCTTCAGCGTTAGATTTTTTCTACTGACTGCCATTCAAGAAGCCTAACCTTACATCACAGGACAGGTTGAGAGAAATAGCTGTTCAGCTGTTCCTAACTGATGAGTGCGTTATGTTCAGCCACACAAGCCCTCTGTGACATTGTTTTGGAGGACGCTGTGCAAATTGGGATTAGCAACATTTTTTATTTCTTTTAGGGAACAGCTTACCGAGGATTATTATAATGAAGATCTGCTCAGTGTGCACAGCATAGTTTATGCAGAATGTCTTAGTACGCACACATGCAATATGTCACTCTGCCTTAAGCTAAATGAAAACCTTGCAGTTTTACGATTGAGCAATGGCAGAGCTGTAAGTTTCTCCTTAAAAAAAAAACAAACTGAGTTTTACTTCTTGACTTGTTTCCATATGATATCAAATGTGGATTTTTTTCCTTTTCTCATGTAGTTTAGCAAAGAAGCATTATTTTATATATACGACTTACCAGAAAATGATCATGTGTTCTTCAGTGCAAGTGTTAGTTTTCTCAGAATAAACAACCAGATATTGTGCAATTACTAAAAGATACTGGTTTCTGTATTGTATTTTTTGCTTTTAGCATGGAACTGATGCATTCACTAAGAATGTATTTGGAAACTGTTCATAGCCTTAGTTACTCAGGGGGAAGGCAGTGTGGTCTAATGGGAAAGACAACGGTTTAGCACACAGAATGTGCTAGTGGCTCTGGACGTATTCCTGCCCTGTGCCTCAGTTTTCCACCAGTGGAATGGTCATGGTAGTAAAACTGACCTTCTTTATAGGGCTTTGTGTTCAAGAGAAGAAAGAATTAGGTGTTATTACTTCCACAAACGATTCGTTGCTTTAGGAAAATTCCTCTTCTGAGGAGGTGGTTGGGGCCGCAGGCTGATGACCAAAGGCAGGAGCAGAGTGGGAGATGCAGCCCCGAGCGGGTACCCAGGCAGTGCCCCGAGCAGTGACTGCAGCAGGGACAAGCTCCGAGATGGTGCTGGAGTAATGACCATGACATGCAGACAGCTGAGGCTTCTTGCCCATCCCAGAGGCCGTTTCAGCAGAGGCATTTCAGGCAGTGCAAAGCTGCAGAATTCAGAATAACTGGAGTGGTGAAGTTTATATGTAAAATACAGAAGAAATTAATTTCTACAGAAAAAGTTTGCGAAATGAACACAACTCCTCTCTTTATACATCTTAATAATATAATTCCGATAAGTTAGGTGGATATGTATATATAGTGCTTCACTGCACATTGAATTGTAATCACTTGATGTTATACATTTTTAAATGAAGTAAATAATTAATTTTTGAAGTTGTTAAAAGAGTTTTACAAAGTGCTCTGAAGGATTGAAATGCATCACTAAGAACAGAATTGCAAATGTTGCTCTCTTCATTAATACTAATTTTGAAATAAAATATCTCGCCTAAAAGTTTCTTTCAAGTGTTTCAACATTGGGCTTCAGGGGGTGGAGAAAAGAATATTGTGTCCCCACCATTTCAGTTTCACTTTTTCTTATTTGTACTCATGTCTTTATGCAAGAGCGATACAGTACATCTGTCTGTTCCTGGTAAAAGAGGCAGATCTGTCTCTCCAGCTTCCTTTGGGTGAAGGGGGCTGCGGAGCTGCTTTCCTGTACTACAAACCTGCCGATTCCCGAAGGTGAGAGTTTGCCCTTTCCTGTGCTCTCTGCAGTTTCCGACAGCTGCTGAGTCGGTGCGATCCTCGCCAATCACAAAATCAAGAGGTTAATGTTCAGGGATTATAGCTTTATGCCCTCTCACCCTATACCTCATAAATATTCCTACCGATGTCCCAACACATGGCAAACTATGTGCGTCTGGCACTGGGGCTGGGGGCATTATTTTGGTGACTTTTTAAAGATGTTTTTCAACATCTGCTTAGGAAAGAAGTACAGTGACGTCTTTGTCAAAAAGTTTTTTGAGGAGGATGTGAAGAGACAGATTGAAATGATTATCAGAATGGTAATCTTCTAGGGGTGTGATCATTTGGGCTAGCAAGGGGCTTTTCTGCTCACTAACTCCATAGCAGCCTGTTGAATGGACTGCTAGGAAGCTACGCTGCCTGGTCCACTTGCCTGATCACTGCTCTTTTTGTTTTCTGCCCCTCTCTTACCCTGGAACAGTTCTGTCTGGGAGTGTTTTCTGGCAGAAGCTTGTTGCACCTGAAAATCTGTCACCAGTTCAACTTTTCAGAAGTGAATGACTACAGGAATGCACAAATGACATACTGAAATGGGCAAAGCGGCCTCCAACCATGTAGGTGACAAGATACATGACACCATTACTTTTTGTTTGGAGATGTCATAGGCATGGTTTCTGCTTGTGAGCTAATATGTAGAGAATATTTGGAATTCTGAGGGAATTTGAATTAAATTTACAGAAGAGACCATTCAAAGACTGCTAAAGACTCATGCATAAATGGACGTGGCTCCAAACTGCTGTCAATACCGACGGCTTTCCTCTCGCTATTCCTGTCCAGCATTAACACTGCCTTTCTTGAGTCCACTGTGGAAGCAGATTAGGCTAAACAGCCAAAAGGCACTCCTAGTGCAGAATAAGAGCGTCCACACAGTGAGTTAATGCCAAGTAGCTAATGCGTTCTACATTCACACCCTCGCTTATTTTGCAACAGCTTCCCTGTGTAGGCAAGCCCTACATGTTCATGTCATTTGATGGTTAGCATTGCATCAGTGACATTCCAGATTCCCAGATTCTGACCACAATGTTAGTAATGGAAAGTGGTTCATCTTCTAATGAAATGGTAGGCTTTTTTTTTTTTTCTGGTTGCATCTTTTGCAACTTTTTCTTTCATGTGTCTGAAGTGAATTTCTTCATTTTTTAAATGTGTGTGATATTCTTCTAATCTTTGATACATGAAATAATGCTCTCTAAGCATGGAAATTGCCTTTATATAGTATACTGTATGAAGCAGAGATTGTTCAGCCTTTTTTCTTCTGAAGAGCAGGAGAAAATCCAAGTAATAAAAATGTTCTTTACATATATTTGCACTTTAGTAGCTTGTGTCTGATATATTTTGTCCTAAGATACTCCAGTTTTTGTCTTGCTTTGCTTGTACTGTGGCATCCCTAACACTTTTGCTCTGTTGTCACATGCCTGGCACGCTTTCATGTAGACCTAGGGTTCCTGGTCATTTAAGCAATCTGTTTATCAGTTAGGTTTATTTTCAGCAAGCCTTTGGTGTTTAACTTGCTTCTTAAGTTTGCACACCATTGTGGGAGATGATAGTTAAGATGGAAGAACACGGCCTGGCAGATGATAGTTAAGATGGAAGAATATGGCCTTCTTAGATTTTCCAGAAATAGTGGCTCCTCTGAGCTTACTGATGAGCCTTCGTAACATCTTTTTAGGTAAGCTTCATCTCCCCCAGGAGCTTCTTCTGATCTAGTCCAGACTGCAGTGATGAGGAAACTGCTGTTTGAAATGTCATCCATGGACTTTGAAGTGTGGATTTCTCATGTTTGTTTGCAAGAACAGAGGGAGCAAAAAGGCTCCCTCTGTGTGTTTGCCAACCAAACTGTTCGAGTTGTGTGGTTTATAATCAAAGATATCCTTTCTGTTCACATTTCTAGGGACACAGCTCCCACTGCACAACAGTATGAATCTCCCAAAATCTAAAGGCAAAGATGTCTTACTTCTCACTTCAAATAGTGCATGAGTTGAAGGTTTCACAGGGCACCTCTGGCGTTTGTTTTATTTGTTTGGTTTTTTTTTTTTTCTAGGTGGGATTTGCAGTCACATTTTATTTATTAATACATTAAACAGCAAATTGTATCTCGCTTCAAGTGTCTTTCCGTCTCCTTCACGTACTTAAATTTCTGTAACGACTGTCCCATAACATTTCCATCAAATCATAGTCTCTCTTCATTTTAAGGTCATTCTGGAAAACTGGCATCAACCAGCTCTACCCTGTAGTGAAAGGGTAAAACGGGAACAGTATTTCCATTTGGAACAGTGTATTTTAAAAGGCCTGTAGCTTAGTGGGACAAAATACTGTAAAATAAGCAAGCGCTGTGAATTTGATGGCATTAAAGGAGTTTTTAGAGGATTCTTGTTTAGTGCAGGATACTGTCCTTTCCTTCCCCACTCTTAGTATGTAAAGGAACTACCAATTTGCTAATTTCTTCATCTAATTTGCCTTTCACACTCCAGGAAAATCAGAATGGCTTATATTTACAGAATTGTCATTTTATTTTGGATTGATCAAATGCATGTCTATGTACGTCTCACACATGTATGTGTAAAACAGCACATACAAGGGACTTGTCAGTAAATTACCCGCAAATTGCTTGGCCTGGGCAGGAGCAAGTAAGTTTGCAATTGCAATCTGGAGCAACATGTTGGAGGCCACCTTCCTCAGATCAACTTGTGCATTGCAACACCAGCAAGTAATCAAATTGTAATGTACTTTAATGCAAAGCCTAGTTTGGCTTGGTTGGCAAATTAAACTATCGCATGCCTCTGGCAAAAGCAGAAAGCCTTTGAACTTCTTGACTGCAGCTGTAGCTTGCACACCTTATTTTCCCTCTTAAAAATCAAATTAAACTGTAACCTACAGCCTCTGCGGTAAGTTTCAAGGAAAATTAAACCGTTGCTAACATTTCTAGCAAAGATAACTGTCTCTAATCAAGCTGAAAAGTCCAGACCCAAATTCCCCTCTCCAAGTTTAGACAAATTCATTGGAGGAAAACTCCAGGGCTTATTAAGTACAAAGATATTACCTTTGACTCAGGAAGTCCTTGGCCACAAATTGCTAGAGACTGGGAAAGTTTGCCAGGAAGGTATTACTCTGTGCTTCCCCTCGTCTTTCACTCCTCCTACTGCATTTACTGCGGATCCGTCCCGGGGGCAGGACACTGGGCAGTTGCTCTGGTCTGCATCTCCGGATCTGAAGTCTAACCCAAATTCAGAGCACTAATGCTAGACTCCTGACTCTTCGCATACAACTCTTGGAAGTGAGGATGTCCTTCACCTCCCCCACCTTTCATTGTTTTCTGAGTCCTGCTGGCAGGAACACTTGGCATTTGACTTGCCCTCATAACATTCATGTTTTTGTTGGAGCTCTCAGAGATAGGATTTTTCCCAGCCTGGATGAGTTGCTGTTATTTCTATAGAGTCAGCAGTACAATAGACCCTCTTGGGAGCCAAGACCTTGTCTGTCTAGTGGCTCAGGCTTACAAAGACTCAATCCTGCATGCTTAACGTTACCCTTTGATTTCCAGGATTAGCGTCTGACTGATGGCAGGTGAGAAGGCAGAACAGCGCAGCACAAAAGGAAAGAAATCAATTAAGTTTACATTGCAACATGTACTCACTCAGGGCCAGGTTAGAGAAAGGTAGAGGACGTTGTTGGCACTGGAAGCAGTGAGCAGACAGCAGTCTGTCTGTCACAGAAGTGACAGTGACAACGGAGAGGATCTTTCCTCTAATGCCTTTTTAATACGTAGACTCCCGATGCTTAATATAATTCACAATATAGCAGTTAATGTCACCACACTATGGTTTTCTTACTTTTCAAAGTTGGCTTAAAAGTTCTCAGTCTCTCTCAGCAGTGAAAACTGAGCTAAGGCATGTTAGTCACATTTTTATCAAGAGATTAAAGTGATAGAGATATAAAGTACTACCAGCTTTTAATTAAAATTGAATAAGTGAAAAACAGTTGGCAGTTGCAAAATTCATTATCATGTGTTACCAAAAATAGATACCTTTATGAGAATGCAGTTTTGTTACAACAGTGGGCACTAATTAGATGTAAACATCATGGCTGAGATAGCCAGATAGAAAATGTGCTGCTAATACTCCTAACAGGTTTCAATTAGCTGGAATGGAAAGCTAGAAACTCTTAAGGCTCTTAAAATGTAATCTCTCAGACTACCAAAATAGATGTATGTACTTCTGTTACTTAAGGCAATATCTGAATTTCAGGAACAATAACTTAGCATTTCTGCATCTGGTTTTAATTTGCAAGGAAAACTCAATTTTACAGAAATGTAACCTGACTTAGCTGAAATATGTATGAGTTGGTGTTTTTATTTCTTCTTTTTATAGAACAGTCAGACTTGCAAGTTAGATCCTCCAATCTTTTATACATTTCATTTGGTAAAAAATCCCTTTGACCTTAATAAAAACATCTTCCAGTATGATTTTACAGGTATAGATCTACAGTTTAGAGCATCTTACTGACCAGGATGTATGTGTGTCTTGCGTAATCTCTGCAAAATTTACTGTAATTGAAAAAAGTTATTTTCCTCTCTCCTCCTGTAATCTAGAACATCAAGCAATAACAACAAATCTGTGGGTGGTTTATCTGATTTATGCTAATTTGCTATTGACATGTTTGAGGTATCACTTGCATCATCCCAGTCTTGCATATTTATTATTAAAAATATTAGCTGTTTATGAAAGGGAAATATTTTAAATAATTATTCATTTGTGCTGTGATAACCTCTTGAAACCAGGGCCCCACCCTGGTAGACTGTATACAAAATCATTGCAAATGAAGTGCAACCTGAAGTGTTTAAGATAAGCTTGCAGCAAGAGGATGATTTGAATCCAGGAAGATTACTATATCCCACCTACAAGGAGTGGGTCTCAAATCATGGAATTTCAATGGTTAAACATGAGGCATCTAAATCACCTCCAAAGCCAGTATGAGAAGGAGGTAAACCCAGCCTGTGATTCAGCTCACATAATTTAGAGACCCGAGGCCTTCAGGGGAGACTCAAGCATCAGTACCCAAGCTTGAGCTCATACTTTCACACTTGGATGCTTCAACATACTCTCCTAAATTCTTGTGTCGATACCTAAGTAAGCACACACAGAAGTGATGAGTGAAGTGGTGACGCCTTAGCAAAGTCAGAAGGTGCTGCACGGGGTGAACACTCTTCCAGAAGAGGCCACTTACCTGCCTAACTTGGAGTGCTGAGCTTTAAAAGTAAAATCACAGGCACAGCCCCACATTTTAAAACTTTACCCACCTTCCTTGGCATTTACATATTGATAAAAAAAAAAAAGAAAATCATCCTTTGTAAACAATCACCTCTCCTAGATCTTGCTCGTACTGCTGCGTTCTGACTTCACTGACCGATGTGATGCACTGGTACGCTGGAGCTACATGCCAAGCGCATGAGTTGAAACAAAGTACAACACAGAAAAATGTGAGTTTCCAGATGTTTTCAGCAGGAAAGATTAGAGCTGCAGTATGTCAAAATTTGCAGATACATGAATTTAAGGAAATTCTGAATCTCTTGTTCTTTGTTGGCATTACTCATAGGAAAAAAATCAGTATGGTATTTAAATAAAGCAGCCCATGCCAAAGCTGGCACCTACCAATATTTGCAATATTGTTTATCCTTGCTGTCTCAGTGGGATTTCACCCATTGCTTTGTATTTCAAAAGCTTCATTAAAAAAACCCACTTTTTTCCCCCAAACGTTGTATTTTCTTCAAAATACTATGTGTTTATGGTAGAATAAACCTTATATAAAAGCAATCTAAGAAGGCTTTCTTTTCTGAAAACTGGTAACTGATGCAGGTCTTTTTTTGATGTCTATATCATTGCAGTTTTGGTATTTACAGTTAAATTGTGCCCACTTTTTCCTTCTGATTTGCAAGTGTGTTTACTTTTGTTAGGGGGTCAGTATCTGATAAAGGTATGTTAATATTCTTGGAGATGAAAGCCTTAAAATTATTATTGACATTGGACATTTGAGCTCCTTTTCCCCCTGCATCCACACCCTATTGATTGAATGAGGCCTCAGAAACAGAAATACCCTTGATGCTTGCCTGAGTATTGCCCAAGTATTTGCAGGAGTACCTGGGTCAGAAACATTCCTGAATGCTTGGAAAACTCTTGGTATATTGGAATGGAGAGAAGGGCAAGCTCTGTTAAGGAGGAAGGAAAAACATGCAAATAAAACCGGCATACCGAGAGGTGCCGTGGTGGAGCGATGGCTGCAATACCGATGCCAAGAGTACCTCAACCAGAGGTGTGCTGGCTCACATGGCAGTGTGCTCAGTCTAGACTGGGTGTGAGAGATTGTGATTGCTCCAAGAGTGATGTCTGCTGTTATCATCCGGAAGGTGATGGCATTATACAGGCATGCAGGACTGACCATACGTTAGGAAACACTGGTCCTTAACAGATGTGGAAGACTGAATAGCAGGGATGCAAAGATGCAAAGATTGGCTGATAGTGTGCAATAGCAGCAAAGGCAACCAAGGCTGAGACTTTGTAGAAAGCAAATCATGAAGTGACTCTAAACCCTCCGTGTTCACTTGTGTTTCTCACTGCCCCCTTGGCAGTCAAAGCCAACGCAGGCCACTGAAGGATTTCATCCTCTCTGAACCTTGTGTTGCTACATTGCAAACTAGCTTGTGCAGCTAGAGAGAAAAATGTTCTGTTCGGCTTGGACTCCTTGACGACTACACCCCAGGGCACTGCTGCAAAAACATTGCAGAACCACCCCAAAGGAATGGAAAGTTAAGGCAGGTGTTAAGCTTGCTATTATTACCAGATAAGATTTAAAGATAAACAAATACATTCAACTAAAAGCCTAGATTCACAATAACAGAACAAAGTTAGGAAAAGATAAAACAACACGTATACATTTATTAAGGTTATACTTAGCAATACATATCCTCCTTAGCTGCTCCTGTGTCTCAGCTTTTGACTCTGGCTAATTAGTCTCTGCATGGAATCCTGGGCTGGCGTGCCCCTGGGTACGCAGAGTTGCTTACACCTTGCCTTCTTCTTCTGGTGAAGGCGGGGACCTGCATCTTCTCTAGCTTAATCTTGTTTGTCCGCCCCTCATTCCCTGGCATTGGGCCACCAGGTGATCCCTGGGAGATCAGTATTTCATTCTGCCCCTCCTCCTTAAGGTTACTTCAGTAACATTTCTATTGTCCATCTCAAATAACACTTTCTTGGCTTTTGTTTTTCACTAATTATAGTCTTGTTAAAATACAGCAGCATCACTTTACAAATCATGCATTACGATAAATAGTACAAATTCCTTGTAAAGTATACACTCTGTATGCAGGCTATACAGCAAGCCCATTTATGACATTCAAACACAAACTGATCTTGAGGGTAGGACTGCCAAATCTGCAAAAGCTCCACCTCGTCCTTTGTGAGATTTTGAGGACTCATCTGCATATTCCTGGGTTTTGGTGAACTTGAACAGAGAATACCAAAGGCTTTGCATATATTCAGGCCAGCTTGCTTTCTCTCCCAGCCCTCCTTTCTAGCACTGGCTATAAATAGGCACACACACACGCACACAAAACAGTGGTTACCATTTAAAAATCCACAATTTCTAACAGAGACTATAGTACAGTATTTTTTGCAGTATCTTGTTCAGGGAGTGGTACAAAAATATGTTGTGGCATCTTAGATAGCATTGTGAGATAATGCTTGGCAAATGCTGGATTTTATTTGCTTATTTTAAGTATTGGCTATCTATATTAAATATGAAATGAAAATTGTCTTGTTTCCCATTATAGTTTGTCGTCAATCAGATAATGATAATGAGGCCATTGAACAAATCGATGAAGACATAGCCGTGACTCAGAGTCAGATGAACTTTATTTGCCCCATTACACAGGTATGCTATCACTGCTACGATAATCGATTGGGAAATAGTTATTTCGTATTCTTCATTGGATTGTTCATTACAAATCTGCAATACTTGTTAAAAATCAGGCAGTATAAATCACAAGCATTATCAGAGATGAACAACATTGCTTGAGAAAAAAACCCACGTAAGTAGGAATGCAGTTTACCATGCAGGACCTGACCCTGTAATTTGAGTGGAATGCCATGTATGAATGGCAAACATGCTTCCTGCTGTTTTACATAAAATCTCATAAGAAGCATTTTCATGGGCATTATCAGTGCCTTTAAATCAAACCTTATTGATTACAGATGGAAATGAAGAGGCCAGTTCGAAACAAAATCTGTGGACATACTTATGAAGAAGACGCCATTCTAAAAATTATCCAGACTCGAAAGCAGCAAAAGAAAAAAGTCCGGTAAGCTAATAAGAATGTGTGGAAAAGCTATTTGCTTTGCTGTGTAAGTGGAATTTTATTCCACTTGTTCAAGGAAATGTATTTGGATTGGCAAGGCTGCAGGAAGTAATACCTCAGTGTCTGCCCAAGTCACAGTCTCCTCATTAGTACTGTACACGTGAAGGAGCTTTTCTTTTTAATGAAAACAATGTGTAAGGAAATACTCAGGAAGCGTGTGGGGAAGTTACAGCTACTCGTGGTACCTGCGCAACAGAAGCAAAGAGATTTCGTATAGCCATGAACAACAAAGAGAAACTTCAGCTTCCTAAAATGTAGTTACTCATTTTGTTCCCACTGCTTATTTAGCAAGCCCTGAATGTAATGGAAGAAAAAAAAAAGTCTCCTCTGTGCATCCTCTTCTGCAGTTATATTCCAGTACAACTGAGAAATATTAAAACACTTAAATGAGTGTTGAAGTGAGAAATATTAAAACACAAGTCTTTAGGTAGTACAGAGTTCAAGAATGATCAGACAGAGAGAGCTTTAAGAATGATCAGACAGGATTGTGCAGTTCCTACTACAATGCAATTAAATAATTCTTACTTTGTATCGTGAAAGCAGCCTGCCACTTTCTACACAGGACATTTTTTTTTTAGTGAAAATATATAACAGTTGAATTTTTAAACCTGAACTTCTTGCCAGTAAGTTTCAAATTTAGGATGGTTTTGATTAAAAAAAAAAAAAAAAGGAGAAGAAAAGGGGCTCAAACTCTTTTTAGAGTAAGTTTAGAGGACATACCACTTCATCATTAATTTCATGTTTGTTTTTACACCATATGTGCTAGAGCCTCATGCTTTGGGGTTGATGACCTCATGGAAACTTACCAGTTGTGGACTTTTTAATAAATGTGCAGTTTGCACATGCTCAGGAAGGTCCGTCAGAGACTAGCAACCTGATTTCCCCAAAGATAATGCCCCAGGCAGATTACTTCCTCCATCCGTTGCTCTTGCGTTTCTGTTAGGCTCTGCATACTCCGCCACGGGGATACAAAGGTGGAGAGGGACTTTTTATTCCACGCTCCTTCCTGGCTACAGAAAAGCACTGCTATGAAATCAAGCATCAGTTGGGATGCCCAGCCACTACCTCAGTGTCAAGACGGCTTGAAGAACAAGACCAAAGTACCTTGCCTGTGTTATAAGGTCTAGGGAGAAAAAGTGGAGTGGGTGCAATGTACTGGGAATAACAACAAAACCAGCAACATGGATGGACAGAAACTTGGCTGGAAAAATGAACAGGAGTTGGGAAACAGCTCACAAGTTGGAGAGAAGAAAGTGAGAGTTCTGGAAGATAGGGACAGGATAGGAAGGATGTGCTCAACAGCCCAAAACCATGACAAAAATACCTTCTGCAATACAGAACTGAATTTATCTACATATCTAAATAATTCTCTGTATTGTTAAATCCATCAGGAAAATGTCATGGTAGTAGAGACTGTTGTGGTGAATCAAAAGTTTCAGCGCTGCTGAAAAACTAATAGGGTCACATGACTGAATTTTTATGTTATCTTCTAAGAAATTAAAGACTTAGAGAAAATATAGAGTAAAAAAAAAATCATGTAAGCTGTACAATGTTTAGCTTTAAAAGCTACCTTATACCCAAACTGAAGTTACTTGTGCAGTCTGAATCCTGGCAGTTCTTAATTTTGAGCTTTTAGCTTTCAACCTTACCATTTTTACAGCAGTTATCCCAGTATGCTAGAAAAGCACAAGCACAGCAATAACTCGGCTTCTCTGTAACTAAGTTGAGAAAGACTGCTTGGTTTTCTCTGCCCAATCTCACTGACCTGCTGTAATTTTAACCTTTCTCGTGAAAATGCAGTCAGTTTTGAAAAACCATAGTCAGCTGTGGTGGGAAGACAGGCGTGTTGATGCAACAAGTTCCCCATCTGAGTACCCTGTTCTCGTGGTGTTGCTACTCGACTGCACTCCTGCCAGCAATATTCAAGTGGAAGCAGGTATCATGATAGAGCAGAGTCGTGGTTAGGGGGATCCTCTCTATCCCCAATTCTGAAATCAAAGCTGTTGCTCACTCTGGAGTTCCAGAAGTGGCTGTTTCCTCACACGTACTTTCCAGTCTGAATCCACAGGATCCCTTCGGTGCCCTTGGCAGTGCACTGGCTGAATGTCAGCTCTTCAGCCGACGTACGCACAGCCACCGGTTTTGTGCTGATAGACTTGCTATAGACTCCTTTAGGCAATTCTTACATGTTTTGGTTTGCTCACTATTTCCACTGCCTGGAAGGACATACTAATACTTTATGCTTACAGGAAACGTGGGAAACTTTCTGAGCACTTGTTATTCATTAATCTGGCAAGCTATTGCTCTAATAAGGTGATAAATGGGAAAACTGAGGCACAGAGCAATTAAGTGACTTATCCATGACAAACACAGTAAGCTGTGGACAAATTGGAGTATAAGCTATGAGTACTGAGTGTAAATAAGTTCAGCATCTCAGACAAAAGTTACTCCTAATCAAAGAGAAAATTCAGGAAAAGCGTTATTTCTGAATACCATCAGTGCACGTTTGGGCCACCACCAAAGGAAAATGACCTTTGGTCCTTGAATATCTTTCACCCTGCTGTCTTTATCTGGCTGTTTCAAGTAGTTGTAAGACTTTTTGTATTTGATTATCATTTAGAGGCTGTTAATTTGACCCCATCTCTCCTTTCTGTGCTTTCTCAGTTCATAAAAGGCCAGGTAAATTTTTACACCAACTAGATAGCCCACTGATTCACCAGTCAGCCTTTGCAAGTCTCATTCTCTTTTATCTATTTTCCTAGAAATAATTTTCCCTATTTATCTATCTATCAGTAAAGATTATACTTCTCCACTGCAGATTAATAAGGTAAGAGGTAGTTACCTGCAGTTTGTAGAGGTCTGCAAAGAGAGAAAACAACACAGAACCATGTCCATGCAACACTAGTATCATTACTGATGCAGGCAGCTTGTGTACCTGAAGCAAGGGAGTGATCTACAGGTGAGAGGCTCCATCTCTCACTGTGTTCCTTCCTTTCTTCAGCTGCTGATTCCCACCAGTTTAGATAAATGGATTTATTTTTCTCCACAGAGAGCTAGTGAAGAGGAAAGAGGTAACGAGGAACTGACAGAGAGAGTGAATCCCAGATAAATACAATAAACCAGCAGATGTTATGTAAAGGCCTATATCTGACAAATACAATTCTTCCGATTTAATGGAGTCTCTCTTTTCTTTTTAACAGATGCCCTAAAATTGGCTGTAGCCATGCTGATGTAAAAGGATCAGATCTTGTGCCAGATGAAGCACTTAAAAGAGCGATTGACAGTCAGAATAAACAAAGCTGGTCAACACTGGAGAAGTCAGCTGGATACGCTGCTGCCACAAAGGAAATTTGTTATTAGAGGTCTTGTGAGATAAGCTGCTGATTGTAAGTAGGTTGTGTAACTGATTGTTATTTAAAGTGTTTCATTTATAGGCAAAATTGAAGGTCTCAGCTGTAACTGAAATAATTTTTTAAACTGCCAAGTATGAGGAATTCCAGTTTATCTTGTTTTTTTTAACCTTCCTGAAATTCTGAAAGCTCGCGTTTGATAAATAAAACATGTCTTGCAGCATTTAACCTTCCTTGTCAGTGTGCTAATTTTTTCAGCATATTAGAGGTGCAGATTCTGCCAGCATGTAATAGCGAGTGCTTTGCTCAATAGTGCAGATAGTTCTGTTACTGTCTCCGTAACTGCTGGGAATACTCGGAGCAGGGTACTCTGACCAAGGACTCACCCAAGTCATATACCCTGCTTGGGAGCACGTCTGTGTTTTATTGCAAACCTCAAGAAACTTTAATAGAGCTTAATTTGCAGGAAGGGCTGCACATCTGCACCCTGTGTGTGGACACACAAAATTACCACTCACCTCTGACGATCTTGCCCTTGTTCTTATAATTATTGAACACCCTAACCTATGCTTTTCTTTTGAGATTCAGAAGCTTTTGTTTCAGGCTTTTGCGTTTGGAAGTCCCAGGGGGCTTTACCTTAATACTGTAGGTTAGGAGACTACAGTTATTTATAAATTTATTCCAATAACTAATTTGTAGATAATACAAATCCATTGTATCCATATGCCTTGAACTGAAAAGCAGTTAATCTCATTTTATATAAGCTTGAGATATCTATGCATTTGGGCACAGATCCAACAAAGGAGTTAGTTAAGCTTTGTGACACTCCGTATCTATTACCTAAATTGATTTGAACACATCTAGCAGATAAGGCACTACATATATGAATTAGAAATAGCCATAGGTAAAAGGAGCTGCCTTGGTGGTCAGGTGGCAATTATCTCTTGGCGTATGTGAAGCAGAAAATATAGGTTTCTCTGAGCTTTGGGATCCTTAGCGGGTTAGATGGCATTTTCCTACGTCATTTTTCTGAATTTACAGTCTGACATTTAGAGTAAAATGTAGCTAAGGTACCTAAATGCTGAGCTTTTCACTCTGGGTTACTGTTTGCTAACAGCTTTCCTTTCGTAGACCATTATTAACCCCAATTGCACTTAAGAGTGCAAACCACTTCAAACTGAAATTGTTATTTTGTAATTGAAGAATATTAATCTGCAAGCTGATTTCATAGGTAAAAAAGGGAACTGAACCATTATTATTTGCACTGAGCTTTTGTGTTCAAAACACTTCATGGGCATTAGCTGGGTAATTTTCATAATGTGGTCTAACCCCAAAGGTCCGTCTTTTCAAAACTGAGCAGTGATCATGAGTGCTTCTGTCTATGGAAGCCCAGCTGAAATAGCTGAAAAAGAGTTGAGCAGTATGTACTTGTTTGTGTTTTTATGTGTAAAAATCAGGTCCCTTTTAAGACGCCTCAGGTCTCAAACCTATAGTTTTTAAGATGGGTCACCGATTTTCAGTTAAATACCACAAGGGAGGATGTTAACCATAGCATTTGTCAAAAAGAAAAAAAAAAAGGCGGGGGAGGGAATGTCCTAAACTGTTCATAGTTTTTTGTTTCATCTTTAAGTTTGTGGTTAAATTTACTCCAGCACCACTTATAAGCAGAACACTCAGAAACAGACACTTGCGTTAGTTAAACAATCCCTGCAGTTTCTGACAGGGGTGCATTAATGTTGTCCTCACGGATCTAATTCAATCCCTAGTGGTAATCAGTCTCCCAAGTTTTCAGATGCAAAGATGTACACACATTTTACACGGCCGCAGTGTTGCACCTCAAATTTAGTTCGTGCAGGTGTCTGGATGATTGAGCGTGCCTTCCAATAACACATAACATTATAAATACTGAATTACACACAGATTAATTCATACCGACAAACTGCTGGCAGCAGGCTTGGTTTGCTACGTGCAGTGTTTGTACCGGTATACCCTTGGATAGCTACAGTTCCTGATATGGTCATTACCCTCATGGTCCAGTGAGTAATGCCATAAGGGAGATTGCTGCCTTGGTTACACCTTGTTGTCATACGTTAAAGAGAGAGGCTTGACCCGTAGCAGTGCTGATGGCCCTAGTGGAAGCTGCACTCAATCCGTCTGTGTTAGCTAATCCACAGGTAATAGTGCGAACTGCCTGCTTAAGATGATGCAGCTGGGAGAAAAAACAAACAAATCTGAAGCAACGCTTTAAATGAAGAGAACAAATAGTCAAGCACTCACTCATTGCCACTCTAAGTGGAAAGGTATTTTTGAATGTTCACATTCCTGCCTCAAAAGACACGATCTTCCTTCTCCCCTTTGCTAGCCTGAGCCAGGCAGCATCCGTGAATCAGAGCGCCTCAACAGCAAGTGCAGGTGCAGCCTAAATTCTGAAATCCTTCTCCGTCTTCAGCTGAAAGAAATGGACTGATTTTTGGCAGCACTTACCTGCTTAGCTTTAATAACAATTGCATATGAGGTGAAGAGGCATGTGTATTTAAATAGAGGTAGGTGTCTTTCTTTTATCATCAGAGAGACCTCTTTTCAAGTATGGCCACAGCCATATTATCCAGAAAAAGACAGATACTCATGCACTTATGTCAGGATTGCTGATGAGAGTACTTGAGTCCCGTCAAAATCAGTGATGCACCACATCATAGATTCAACTGCTAGAGAAAACTGCCTGTATTTACTGCAATCAATGAAGTACTCCCCAAAATGTTTCGCATTTCTGAATTTAAGCTATATCATAACATCCAAGGAATCCTAGTATGATGAGTGAATTTTTTTTTCTCTGAACCTGGGATTTGAGCCATCCTGTTGATTTTTCACGGCTGGTTCTCTCTTGTTGTTGGTTCGTACAAGTAATTTTCCTTCTGAAATGGAAAGATTACAGGCTGGGTCATCAGCATGAATTGCAGCTGGCACTTTACTAGGTGGAAGGACAGACTTGCCTCGGCAATTGGGGAAGGCTTCTGTGCCTGTCAGCTGACCTGGTGGAAGTTATAATCCGCTACTGATTCATTCGGGTGGCTGTAGTTACTGGCAGCTCTTTTGCTCTTTCATTTGCAAAGTTTGGGGGTTGTTGTGACCTCTCTGTTCCCATGTGTCCCGTGTCCCCTATAAACTCCGCTCTGGACAGAAGTAGCTTGAAAGAGTTAAAGAATAAAAATAAATGTCTGTGATGAATAAGCTGATCTGTATGATTCACAGAAGTGGAAACCCAACAGCAGTTAAACCTTCAAAACTTAATCTGTTTTGGCTATAAGATATCATATGTAAACAGGCATATGTTAACAGTTCACAGGGTAATTTGTGTCTCATTGTTTGACGTCAGAAATTTTGCAACAGTATTTAAGGAAAGAAACCCAGAGGTGAGGTGGTGTTTTTTCTTTTCCATAAGGGGTGCTTTACAAATGCAGCAAACCTCAATGTAGCTGATAAGGGTCTGTCACTGAAACCTGGCGAGAATCTGTCTCTGCCAGAGAACAGAAGTTCCACGTAGTATTTTGAGCGATTAAAGAAATGTCTAATCAAACATTAAAATAAAGGCAAGAGAGATCTATACGCAACAGCTTTCAGTGGCACCCCGAGGCACGAGCCATTAACACAGCTCTCTCACTTGAACAGATTCTCCCCGTGAAGCAGAATTCTCCGTTTTACAACTAGAGACTCTGAAGTTTTCAAGTCAGTGGAGCCATGACGTGTAAAGATAAAAACTAATCAGGCAGGCATCTCATGGAAGATTTAGCACACTTGTGCTAAAAGGAGCGCACATTCCTCTGAATCAAGGACATATTCATCATTACTGCTCTGGAGCTGTGATCTTATTCATTCTAGAAGAATCAAAAAGACTAGGCTAAGTCAGTGCTCTCTTGAGAAACAGCCGGAGCAAAAGCAGGGGCTGCAGGAAGTGATACCGATGACTCAACAGCCAAGGCCAACACACTGCCTTATTTTAGACAATGTCCTCTTGGACATACTCATGTTTCCTCATGAGCGGCTGATGACAAAGGTCTTACCTACCTGTGGTCACAAGTACCTCATGACGTTTTTCTCAAGAATAGGTCTGGTATTGTGGCCAAAACTAGCTTAGAATTCACTGTGCAACTTGATTAACTTCCACTGCTGTTTCAAGTGAACGTTAATCTCCGCCTTCCCTAAAAATCTCCATGTACGGATCCTGAGGTACTGTGCGGTCCATTAACTGAACATTTCCGTAACGGATAGTGCTCTGTTATACAGTGAAGAAGATGCACCTAGGAAAGGGGCTTCCTGGAGTGGAAAATGTTAGAATATCCCAAGGACAGGTCTTCCTTTCTCTTGCTACAGCCAAAGCCTTAAGCTGATGGCTCCTCACTACAAGTACAGACTAGTACTGACTGCAAATTCCAAGTCTTTCATGAATAATGATTTATTTTCTGGTCATAAAGTACTTACTGTTAATACATATTATTTCAAAGACACAATGTGGTCACAGCAATGCTCAGAGGACAATCCTGTGTGTAGGTGCCAGCGGATTCTAGGCTGCCAGCCAGTAACTATAAGAAGTAAAAACATTAGGTTGATTGTTAAGCAAGTAAAATTCTGGGATGCGTGTACATCGTACAGTAGATACCCATGTATGTGCTTAGCCTCTTGATGCATGAGTAATCTCAGCGACTTACCATGACTGTGGCAACGAACAGAAAACACAGTGTGTTTCATCATTTCAAAATGCTGCAGAAAATGTTGCGGTGGGCTGAGAAGAGAGCCTGCCTCGCTCGCTTATTCTGATGATAGTCCAGACCCGAAGACAGAGCTTGAAAGTACGCACATGAATTGAATTGCATGGGAAGCTTACCAAAGGAAGTGTTTGCTTGTAAACTCAGTATGAATAGGATCTTCTCTGACCGCAAGGGAAATGGAGAGACGCTCATTCACTGTCCGCTTGTGCAATCAACTTCTGAAGTAAAAACAGGATTTGAGGTTTAAAACCTGAACCTTCACACGTCTTTCAAGCAACAGAAGAAGCCTTCATGCTCTTTAGTCTGCAAAGGAACAAAGTCAGGAGGTGCTGCTCATGAGACTCCTTGGATGTGATAACAACTGGCTTATCAAAAGGGAATTATTTAGAGTTCCTTGCAACAGCAATGCTCAGAGCAGCTTCTGTGCGGGCTTGAGGGGAGACATCTGAACACCATTACGTTGCGCTCCTTTTGATGTCACTACGTGCTCGTCATGTGTTTTATATCTTAACAGCGAACTGCCGCTGAGTTCCACAGTGTCTAAGGATGGTTGTGGGTTTATCACAGATGCCACTCCTGCTATAAAAAACCATTACTTTTGAGTTCTTTCTTTATTACCTGGCCACACAACTACTCTTTGAGTCTGTCCGTGCAGGGTGATTCTGTACACTAGTAGATTACGGATGACCTGCTGGTTTTAAATTGCTGGCTTTCAGTCTAGCGGTAGTTTAAGTTTCATTACATGGCTTGAGATAATTTGTAAAATAAAGGTATTTATTTTTCATCATTTGCCTGATAGTTTAATATTAGCTGAAGTATTTGTGTGTCACGCCTTTCTCATCCGATAACTAAAATGAAGACTTTTTAATTTCTTCCCATAGCAAGCAGCCAGTTTATTTATAAGTGGCCTAATCTAATAGAGATTTACTCTGTGTATCCCATGAGACATATTATCAAAGTTACCAGACCTGTCCCAAGCACTTGGGAAGTGGGGAGATGGTTACACAATTCTCATTGCCTCTGGCTGTTCTAGTTAGAAAGATAAAGGGTCAGAGAACTGGAGCAGCGGAGATAATTCTGTGAGCATCTAAGGAAAAGCAGCTGATCAGGTGAGTGTAGGCACTGGCTGAGGGAGAGACAGGTGGGTGCTTGAATACCACATAACAAAAATCCCCTTAAATAAGATAACATGCCAGGAAAAGGGAATGTCAATGCCTGACCACCAGGAATTCTGGATTCTTAAATCTTCATCTAGCAGATGCAATAGTGCTGCTTGTCTGTTTTAAAAAAGAGAAAAAATATATGAAGAGCAGCATTCAGCTTGCCACAGCTCTGGCAAATCTGTGCTGGGCAAGACCCTTCCCTCTGCTGGGACGTGCCAGATCTGTGATACACATCCCATGGGATCTTGTTTCTGCTCCAGTTCCAGCTCCTCGCCTAGCAGCTGGGACTCCAGGAAAAGAGGCGATGGCGAGCAGTCCTGCTTGCTTTGACCATCCTTTTCCAAGGCAGGATCTATTTTTTGTAATGATTTTGTAATGTCCTTTGACTGGGAGCTCCTCAGACTTCCTTAGCATTTGGAAGGTGCTGGTTGCACGCTGCTGTCCTTTGCCAAGCACAAAGGCTTCTGATCTGTACTCCCAAAGGTCACATTCTGCCCCACCTCACTGGTACCAGGCCCCTGTCACAGCATCCACCGCTGGGTGTCTGGTTCCTTGTGGTTTGCTGGCTCACAGTGGTTCATTTTTCTGGCACTCGGGTAGCAAGACTCATCCATAGAGTCAGTGTTTTACCCCCAAGTTAAGTCTATAAGCATAATTCTGCACTGCTCTGTGCTCCACAATGATTTACAGTGCTAGCCATCGGAGACGCCTAACACTGCCTCGGTTCATTTGGAAGGGCTGCAAAGCCATTCAGACTCAAATTCGCCGCAAGCACAGCTGAGAATTGCCACGCTAGTATTCATCTCCTGTATACTAAGCAGGTAGCCCCCAAAACATCTCTTTTTGGGGGAGGGGGAGATGGAACGATGAAGGCTTGTGCAGGGGATAGAAGGAAGACCCCCAATGGCTTTTGATTTCAGGAGGAGACTGATGCAGGAGATATGCCTGGATGCCTGTGGTGTGACCTACAATGAACAAGAGACTGCTATGGCAAGTGTGGTAGCCCCATATTCTGCAAAAATCTTCTAATACTGAAATGCTCCAACAGTTCTGTTCTTCACAAATCTCTCCCTGGAGTTCCTCCTGCTCTCTGCACTGGTTCATAACCAAACCAGGCTTGCATGCAGGCACTGGTGGAGATGGGTAAGGAGGACAAGTTTCAGCCCTCCAAGAAGCACCATGCCGTGCAGGTCATCAGACACCATCCTTGGCATCCCTTTTTTTTTGCATTTTGGGGATCAGCCAAAATTAGAAAAAAACAGAAAAGCCAAAGTGGGAATCACTTCTCTGCTCTGCATGTTGGCATGAATTTGGTGGGGATGGAGAGGAATCTGGATGTGGGCCTTTTCTTGTAATCCATACCCAAAACATAAGACTGAGAATAAGGTAGTGAGCATTATTAATTTGGTTAATAATTGCTACTATATGTTTATTCATGACATTAATGCTTTGAGTACCTGAAAGCATGCCAGGCATTTTAAAGAAGCAATGAAGGTTTCCTGCTGCCAAGAACTGCCCCCATTTTGCAAAGACCTGACACCTGGGAGGTTGAAGCTTGGGTTCATCATGTCATGTAGACAACTCAAGTTTGGTCTGTACGGTCGGCTGGGAGAGGGCACCCACCAGCACTTCTGGGATGAATTGCCCAGGGGTTATCTTTTCCTGGCCTTTGGGGACTGCAGGCCCAGTTTCGGTGCTCCAGTTAGCAGGGACACCCCCACAGCGCACGAAATCCGGGGAGTCCCTGTGGGAAGAGGCTGCCCAGACACCAGGAGCCTGTGGCAGGACTGCGGGGTGCAATGCTGTGTAAGCCTCTGTGCCCTGCTCTCCTCTCACACCCCAGATGGCTTTTTGGGGGGACAGGATGACGAGGGGGGCTTTTTGCCCTTCTTAAGGACCAGTGGGTGCCATCCCCCATTTGGCTGCCAGTAGCCTCAACCAAGCAGCTGTGCTGGTCCTGGTGGCATAGGGCCAGCGTGAGGTGACCAGCCGTGGCCTCTAAGAGGCTTTCAATGAGTGGGAGGCTGGGAAGGTGAAGGATACGGCTTCCAACAATGTGTGCAAATGGATCCTCAGTTTGGCCCTTCTCCTCAGCGGGGACAGTGAGCACAGGAGCTGGGAGAGGGGGATCTTCGGGAGGGTGAGGACCAAAGGCGGGTACTTACCCCAGGTGCACCACTTGGTTTTTACACTGACACCTTCACTCCTGCTCACGCTGCATCTCACTCTGAGCGAGCTACGGGGATGCTGTTCCCCGCTAATAACGCCCGTTGAGTACATTTACGTAGGTCCATGGCTATTTTGATGTGTCTACACCCTTCCCCTGTCCCCAAAAGCACTGACACCTCCCCACCTGGCGCTCTCTCGGGGTAGGAAGCAGCCCACACATGCAGCATCCCACCAGCGAAATTCCCCCGGCAGCGGCATCCCGATCATAAAACTTCCAGGAAAGGAAAAGAAAAACAAAGGCCTGAAGGATACTCGTGCATGTTTTACCTATGAGAGGAACGAAATAAAACAGCGTGCTTTGAGAGCTGTGGTGAATCGCTCAGAAACAATCTGCAGACATTAACGGAATTGTATTTCTGGGAAGAAAAAAAAAAAAAAAGAAAAGGAAAACGCGGGCCCTGGGATATCCCTTTATGGCATATGCATTTTATGTTTAAATGCATTAATGGGACTGCTATGCTATGAGTCATCCCGCACAAGAGTTTCATGTGTTTCTTAAAATACCCTAGAAGTAGCTGAAGGCATGCACGGGTTTGCCGTGCAGTTATCTGCCAGGAATCTGAGCGAATACCTGCACGCGTGGCACCACGGGCTTCGGAGCCGGGGGGCCCGTCCTGGGCCCTCTGCTGCTTAAACAGACCGGGGCTGGGGAAAGCAAACCGGGATAGGACCTGACCCTATGGAACAACAAAAGGCAGGCTCCCTGTGTTATTAGGGAAGCCTCAGCACTGAATTACAGAAAATTTGCATATACGTAAACAGAGAAGCTGGAGAGTTTCCTTCTGAAGCACCCTTGTCAAAACTACAGCTGTCTGCATTTTTTCCAGGGATGATTTGTTGTCTCATTTTCTCTCATTTTCCTTCCGTTTACTAACAGTCCTAGCTGCAAATCTATTTACTATTCCTTTAAACCCCCACTTCTGAGCCCGATGGTGGCTGTTGAGCTTGACTCTCCGCTCCTCACAGGTCACTGCAGCTGCTGGCTGCTGCTTGCTCTCGATGCTATTCCTTTTTCGGAGAGCAGATAGTTTTAACATGGGAAACACCCAATGCTAAGTATTTCTGACGGTGCACGTGAACGCTCGTGAACGAATCATAGAATCATAGAATGTCCGGAGTTGGAAGGGAGCCACAAGGATCATTGAGTCCAACTCCTGTCCCTGCGTAGGACAGCCTCAAAATTCACACCAAAGGTGGTAAATACACAACAGCTTCATGCTCCCAACCTTGGGATGAACGATCGTTATTTAGTGATTAGCGAGAAGCAAGAATTGGGGCTGGGGAGAAGCGTGGCAAATACATAAAGAAGCTCCTGGGAATGGAGCCGGGCTCGCTTTCTCTCCGCAATCAGCCTGGCTTAACTTTTTGTTTTTACACATCGCAGGAGGCGATGCTGTCTCGAAAGCACCACGGCGGCATTTGAAATTTCTGGCACCGTTTCCCAGCGGCGCACGCCGGTCCTGGATAAACCCTCCGCTGCCATTTCCAGGGCTGCCTTTGCAGAAAAGACACTCATCCTTCGGTGCCGCTGACTTTTTTTTTTTTTTTTTTTTTTTTAATCGGTTGGCTTTGCTAGCAAACGCTCCTTGCATTTATTTTTCTGCTTACGAGCGGGCGGCGGAGGCTTGAAGGCTTGCGAGGGGCGAACCCCGAAAGCAAGGCGTGACCCCCCCCCCCGCCTTCCTCAGGAGTCTGACTCGGACGTGAGATGTCCTTGCTCCAGACCGGTTTGAGGACCACGGGAGGGGGGGTCCCGCCGCGTCCCCGGGCCCAGCGGGGCACGCAGCCAGGCGGGGCGGCGGGTCCCCGCCGCCCCGCCTGGCTGCGCGCCCCGCTGGGCCCGGGGACGCGGAGAGGAGCAGGAGGAGCGGAGCAGGCGTGTCCGAGCCTCCCTCCTCCCATTTCCCCGTGCGTCACGGCGAAGAGGAGGAGAACGACTTTTTTTTTTTTTTTTAATTTTTTTTTTTTTTTTTTTTTTTAAAAACCCTCCAACTACTTTAGCGCGGAGTCGGCAGCAGATGGTGGACACGGCCCGAGGTTTCGGCGGGGAAAACGACGAAGGGATGCGCCAAGCGCGTACCGCCCGCCTCTAGCTCCGCGCCCGCTCCCGCTCCCCTCCATGAGCCGCCCCGCGTCCCTCCTGCCGGCCGCCCGCTGCCGCAGCGCTCCGGCTAAGCGGCTCCAACCTCTCCACGACGGCCCCGCCGAAGAAGCACCGGCTTCCAAGTGCCCTCGCCTGGTCGACTGCGGACCCCCGGATTGCCTGAGCGCTCCCGGATCGCCTTGTTCCCCCGCTTCTCCCGCCGGCGGGGGAGCGGCGGGTCCCAGCCTGATCGCCTCGTACCTGCTGCTGCCGCTGGCCGAGCGGGAGCAGGTGTCCCGGGCGCTGAGCGTTAGCTCCGGCCGGGAGCTGCGCTGCAAGGTGAGCGCGGAGCTCCGCGGGCGCGGATGGGGAGCGGAGGAGCTGGGGGGGGGGGGGGGGGATCCTCCCGCTGTTTCTGAGCGCTCGACCCGGGCAGAGCCTTGCAAAACATCCTCCCGCTGCCCCCCCGGTCAGAAACGCCCGGCCCGCCACCGGTGGGGATTTACATGCGCTGGAAGTAACCTGTAACCCCGGCTCACCTCGGAGGACCTTCCCCCAAAGGCTTTGGGGATGGTGGTTTGGTGGGTTTTTTTTCCCCACCTTTTCGATATAAAATGCCCAGGAAGGGTCTCGGTAACCGCTTTGAACGGCGGTCCTGCCGAGCCCTGGCTCCCCTCCAGCTCCCTCGTCACTGTTTGGGGAGAGTTGCTATGCGAGCGGCTGCTTTCAACGCCCTTGAGAACGAATTTTGGTTTAATTTCCTCTTTACAGGTGTTTCCCCTCAAACACTACCAGGACAAGATTCGGCCTTACATCCAGCTGCCGTCGCACAGAAACATCACCGGGGTCGTCGAAGTCATCCTCGGGGACACCAAGGCCTATGTGTTCTTTGAAAAGGACTTTGGGGACATGCACTCCTACGTGAGGAGCTGCAAGAGGCTGAGGGAAGAGGAGGCTGCCCGGCTGTTCAAGCAGATCGTCTCCGCTGTAGCTCACTGCCACCAGTCGGCCATCGTACTTGGTGACCTCAAGCTCAGGAAATTTGTCTTCTCTAATGAAGAAAGGTAAGCGGTTGTCACCAGTCAGCCCTGGGGTGAGTGGGGAGGGAGGAATGCCACATCCAGAGACACAAAAAGCGTCCCAGGGAGTGGAAACGGCCGTGTCAGCTGGGCATCACCTGCGAGCGATCCGAGTCGGTCCCCGTCACCTATGCGTAGTAGGTCACGGATCTAACCGGTACGCACTGGGGCTCTTAGATCTCGACGGATGAAAGGGAGGAAGCTCTCCAGTTCAGTGAAACCCACTGGTAGACAAAGGGATGAATGTTTGGATGCTCGTTAGCGCCAGAAGATGTCATGTGTGCCACTCATTCAGTGTAAAATGAATAAAAGGCAGAGAGGAGGAGAGGAGGGAGGCTGAGGCGTCGGGCCGGGGAGGGGGAACGGCCCGTCTGAGGGAGCAGGAGGTGCGAGGAGCCGGAGCTCTGGTCCCTCCTCGCGCCCGGGAGAGCAGCCCTGCGGCAGAGCCACCGTCGGGAGAGGGGTGCTCAGGAGGGGTCTCCTCGCTGAAATCCCCTGCTGATCAGGGTTATGCTGCTAACGAAAGACCGGCTGTGTCCTTCGAGGCTTTTATCCCTCCTCCGCTGCCGGCGGTGGTGCTTTCTGTGCCCCCTGTGCCTGCGGATGTGGGCATGCACAGGAGGGAAGGTGGGACGCAGTTAAATATTGCCTTGGGAATCCTGCACTGAAGAAAAGCACTTGGGTAAAACTTAGCCTAAAGCCTAGGTTTATAGAAAGGAGATCCAGAATCTAGTTGTTAAATTTAGATTAGGGAAATAATTCAGTATTTCCCTGGAGTGTTTGCTGCTCTTGTAGTGCCCCACCACATGCGGCAGAGCCAGAAATACATTTTTAATCAGCAAAACTGACTGACTAGCTGCTTATCCCGTGGACAAGTAAGGGCTGTAGCGGAGTTGTGCTTAATCTGATGAAACTGGAGGAAATATTACTGAAGCAGAAGAAAACACGTTTTGTTTTGGTTTGTTTTTTTTTTTTTTTAACTGGGCTAACGCTTCTTCAGGATATCATTTATAAATGTGATAAGAAAATTAACCAGCACTGCCCCTCTTAAACAGAAACAACCATATGTTGACATGCAAAGAAAGTAATTCCTTTGAAGGAAACTATTGCAGCTTTTCCCGCCCATGAGAAGATGAAACATTTGTTGAAATGTTACATTGCACACAGTCTCGCTCATTTGGAAATAACGCGTTGCACAGGCGAGTGTCATATGCATCCCATTTGGCAAGAAGAGGGTTAAGCAATGGCAGGCGGACTCGGGCTCTCCGGCACAGGTGCAGTTTCAGGGCTCCCACAGCCAATCCTGGGCCCACGGTTCGCGTTGAGTCATATTTTCCGTTTGCAGAACCAATGGGTATTTGACGAGGTCACGCTGAGGACAGGCTGCAGCCAACGCATCTACACCCCAGCGGGCTGCAAGGCAGCGCAGAGCCCTTCCAGGGCGAGACGGTGGCTTCCTCGCTGATGCGAAGCTCCCCTTTCCCCCCAAAATGGGAGGTCAGGGTGGACCCATCTCCACCTGGGAGGTGGAGGGTGCGGTGGTACCCTCCAGAAAGCCAAAAAGAATAATTATTAAAACATAAAATTAGAAAATAAAATACAAAACTCAGGAGAGCCGATGATTCCCGCAAGCGCAGAAGGGAGCTGGACTTTGCAGTTTGCAAAATCACGCAGCTGGACGCTGTTTGCTCAAAGCCTGAACCGCAAATAGCGGCGTGTACGATGCATTGTAGCTGATTAACCCCCTGCAGTCGCAGTGCAGCCTGTGTAGATAGAAGGTAACTTGCCGGTGTTCCTCGAGAGCCCTCTGTGTTGCTAAAATCCCCAGTAAATAAAATAAGCTGGCATCGCTGAGCACCTACCCGATGCACGTAGCTGTGCTTCCATTGCACAGGTCCAGGAGTCCAGGCAACTTCTTCGCTGCAAATTAAAAAGTGTTTCCTCTCCTTTTCTTTATGCCTGCGTGAGAAGGGGAGTGGGGATTGCCGTGGCGGGGGGCTCACCGTGCTCGCTTGTGCCTGGGCGTTGCTATTTCTAACCTGTGGCTTCTTCCCCTGCTCTCCCTAGGACTCAGCTGCGGCTGGAGAGCCTGGAAGACACGCACATCATCAAAGGTGAAGACGATGCGCTCTCAGACAAGCACGGCTGCCCGGCGTACGTCAGCCCTGAGATCCTAAACACGACGGGGACTTACTCTGGAAAATCAGCCGACGTGTGGAGTTTGGGAGTGATGCTCTATACCCTGCTGGTGGGACGCTATCCCTTCCACGACTCGGACCCTAGCACTCTGTTTTCCAAAATCCGGCGTGGACAGTTCTGTATTCCTGACCACGTCTCCCCCAAAGCCCGATGCCTCATCCGCAGCCTCCTGCGGCGGGAGCCCTCTGAAAGACTCACTGCTCCAGAGATCTTGCTTCACCCTTGGTTCGAGGCAGTCTTGGAGCCTGGATATACAGACCAGGAGACGGGAACTTCGGATCAAATCGTTCCAGAATACCACGGAGACAGTGACGATATTAGTTCCTTCTTCTGCTAACCCTAAAATCTCAAAAAACTCATTGGTTCTCACCTCCAGCATCTTCGTAGAGTTTCATTTTTCCACATTTGCAAACTCAACAGCATCTTAAAGTGCCAGTATGGTCAGAAAAGTGACCTTGTTTAAAATAAGCGCCAACCCATAGATCTCCGCTCCCTTGAGCGTACTCAGTTTCATCCTCTTGCTCTGCTGGTAGGTCCGTCCCGCCGGCCCTGGAGGACCCGAGCAGCTTTGCGAGAGCCGCCTGGCTTTTCTCCTGCCTCCCGCATCCTCCACCGGTGTAACTGGCCGCATCTTGGCTGCGGAGTCTTATGGCTGGTGAGGTGTGAGACAGAAAGGCAGCCCCTTCTGCTTTCCCACGGTGGCTACGGGGGTGCGGAGCCCTGGCAGCGATGCTGAGGGGGTGGGGGGCACGAGGTGCGCCTCTAACTGAGCAAATCTGACAGAAATGGGTAAAAAGGGGAATCGACTCGGCGTGCCACACCGGCCGGCTTGCAAAGTAGCTTTCTGACTGTAAGCGCACTTTAATAAGGGAAGGAGGTCTTCGCCCGCCACGGCCACCCGCCTGCTCGCTGCTGCTCCTCCAGCTGATCTTGCTTTCAGAGGCATGAAGCTCCTAGATCCACCCGTAGGACAAATCACTGCTGTGGCTCTTTCCAAAGCAGAAGCTGGTGGATCTCCCAGCCGGATCCCCTCCGATTCCATTGGCTGACTGGGAAAGCGTTTTAAATAGACTTAAGCCTTGTGTTACCATGGCGTAGCCTATATAACTTTATGCCCTCAGCGAGCTTGTCAAGTAGCAGGTCTCGTTGGCTCTGAGTGCCAAAACATATCCGTTTACCAAACCGTAACACTATCGGCTGGGGCGCCTTCCCTTGGAAAACGATAAGGGATATCTTGTACAGTACATGTAAACACAGTCGTGTTTTCCTACAGGCTCAACTCTTAAAAACATCACATCCCCTCTCCTCTTCCCCGATCCACTCCCCAAAATGTTAGTCTTAAGAGTAAAATCTCCATACGCCCTTAGTTGATTATTCAGGTATGTTGTTTGCCTCTGGCTACATTTTTTTTTTCCCCTTAAATTTTTTTTTTGCATGATTATTCATAGTCTTTCCAATGTGCGTGGATAATGAATATATCTAAATCATTAGCTTCCTCGGTTGGGGGTAAGTAAAGCTTAGTCCTGCCTAAAATTTCTGCTTTGTTTCACATTTGTGTCCAGTGGCTTATGCAAAGAGATGTCCATTCGCCTTAGGCGAGAGCGCGGCTTCTGAAATGGCCGTGGGCTGGGTAACTTACGGCCCCAACACGGCACAGTTTGAGTGAAGTCATGTTAAGGGTAAACCCCCGGCAAGCTGCAGTCCCACCACGCGTTGCGAGAATACCATGTATACCTCATGGACTGTGTACTTTGTACATACCTTACTGTTTGGGGTTTTGTTTTCTTGTTTTGTTGTACTTTGTCCCAATAAGAGGTGTCGAAGAGCAATTTAATGTGAATTATTGTTGGCAATACTAACTTGACAGAATCATGAGCATTAAGAGCAGGGCGCTCCAGCTCTCCGTTGCACTAAACCTCTCATGATTGCTTGACATTTGTATCTGTGATACAGTTTAACCCTTCTATGAAAAACAGTACATTTGTATATATTGGTAGAAAACTCTGCCAGAAAAGCTAAAAACACTATGTCCAACTTGTAAATATGTATGTGGAAACCTAGATGATAAAGTCTGACTTGTAGAAAGTTTTAATAAACTTGGTTTCATAATGTTTGTCCCTGTTTCTTGCGGTGTCTTGAGGGGAACGCAGCTTGAGTATGTTTGGTTTAATCTGAAAAAATGGGGCTTGGCCTCAGAGAGGATCAGCTCATCTACGGTCCCTATGTGTGCTCCATCGTGCCTGAGCCGCTGGGGGCTGAGCCCTGACTCCCCACCGCTGCCTGGGGTTGAATCCCCATGGAGATGAGTGGGGACAGGGGATGGCTCCTGCCTCTTGGGAGGTGGAAGGGGCCCGAGATGTCCCCAGAGCTATGTGAAACGGAGTGTCCTATTCATCTGATAAACAAGGGGGAGAGGAGTTACAGCTCTGCCTCTCACCATTAGAAACCCTATTGCCTTTCAGCACGTGCATTCATTTCCATCTGTGCCCCAGGAGCGGAAAATGCTATGGCACCACAAGGCTGTCACCCTGCACCTGTGTGCGTGGCAACGTGATGCTCAAGCCAGTGGAAAATCACATCTCAGGTGTCTAAAAGTGAGCAGCCAGAAGCAGAGGCAGCGGTCGAGAGCACAGGCTCTCGAGAGCACGGGGAGCTGGAGCCAGTGGGCAGGGGCTTGACCCCGCTGCCGGGAGGCAGTGCCGCGGCCACCCAGCGTGCCCGTTAAAAAAGGGAGATTATTAGAGCTGCTTTTCTTTGTGGCGAGAAGAGAGGAGTATAAATAGCAGCAGTATCGAGGTTAGAGAATGTGCTTTCCTGAAAGAGATCAAGCCACCCTTGTAATCCACCCGGAGCGGTGAGATCATCGCTCACAAGTAGAGAGGAGGAGGAAGAGAGTCTTGATTTTTATTTATACTTTGCCTCATGTTTAACTTTGTCCTTTTGCTTGAAATCTGTTCACCAGAGCAACTGCTTCCAGGCAGCTCTTTGAGCAGGAGCAACTTTTAAATAGGCTCTGCTTTTAGAAAGGGAGTGGAAAGAGAGAAGGAGGGAACAGGGACCTGGTCAATGAAAAAGCAAAGTGCGCTGACGGTCATTAGGCACCTCGACTCCCACTCCGAGAAACCAGCAATCTGTGCAGTAAGCATATTTTCTTAGCACTTGCTGAGTGAATGTCAGACACCAAAATATCTCAAGTTACTTTACTGATGTTATTCTTGCAAGACTTGTAAAAATACATGTGCCACATAGCCTGGCTGATTAAATTACCCCCTGCCCTACCATGCTTTCAGGCTTGGACAGGAGCCCTGATGCATCCTTTTAAAACAACTGCAGGAGGTTCGTGCTTTGGTGAAACCTTGAAAACTTTCAAAACACCTTTTTTTTTTTCCCGTGTAGTTAAGTCACCCTGAGTAGGTGAATGTGTAGGTCATCCCATGACTTTATTTCACATGAGCTACACTGTAGAGCAATTAAAATAAACGCCAAATTGTAGTAACATCTGCAAACAGCCTCTGTGTTGCTTTAGGGATTATAATGCAACATCCGTTTGTACAGCAGAATAAATTGCTATTGCTTCGTAACCCCATCGTTTGTATTATTGTATACAAAGTTTCAGAGCGTGTTGAAAGAACCAGCATATTAAGTGATTAAACTTTGATGGTGGGTGTGAGAACTTTGATTTATGCAATGCATACATTTCTTTGTGAGAGAGTCATAATTTGTCTATTTTTAAATGGTCCTTTCGGATGAGGACTGTCTGAATCTCTTACGTATTTCTCAGAGCTGGTCACCATTTTCATCTTGAAGTTGCAAGATATTGCTGGCCTCTCTGGAAAGTGCTGGGAGCCTTCAGTCCTCCTCTGTTTGCTGCTGAAAACACACAAAAAAAGGAGGTTTTTCACTACCTCCTGGGCTCCATCCTAAACCAGCATCAAACCGCCTCCCAGTCAGGATAGAGCTTACATCCTATATATTTACGTATTTTTATCAACTGTTGATACTTTGGCTGCATTTTAGGCATCAGTTCAATAGTTTTCTTTTTAAAGTAGCACAGCAGAATTTATAAGCCAGCTTCCTCTTAAAGCGCCAGGTAAAACAGCCAGCTCAGCAAGCTCAGGTTTAAGGTCAACATCTCTTTGCCAAGCAGGTGATATTGCTGAGGTTATTCGCAGTTAATTAAGATGGTAGAGGTTCAGTTCTACCTATGCTAAAAAGTACCCTGATTTTAGGAGAACACCTTCAAGTCAGTCAAAGGCACCGCTTCATCACTGTATTATTTATGAAAGAAAAGGGGGAAAAGAGCAATTTTTTATAAGGATGTGCAAGATGAAGATCCATTGTGCTTGGCTGGATCGCAAAGCCTGTGCACGGTCTTCATTAGCTCTGCTTTAATGCGCTGAGGGTAGGCCTGAGAGAGAACTTGAAAAGCACGTTGTATTCAATCAGTGCTGAGTGCGTTCTGTCAAGCAAATCTCTTCAGATTATCTCTTTATACAAAAGTAGATTTTTTCCCCCCTTTTTTTCACTCTGTTGCATTCTCTCAGTGAAAAATCCCAACATTTAGTGTTACAGCACTGCACAGATTTAGCAGCACAAAGAAATATCCTATGCAAATGCTTCTTACAAATACAATGTTTTCCTAGCGAGCGCTGAGAAGAATAGCTTGCCATATTACCATGGTCTGACTTAATCCCTTGCAAAAAATGGCTTTGTTAAATGCAACATCTCTCAGAACTATTGTTGGTAAAAGTACCGTGAAATTTGCAACAGTTCTTACCGTGATTCCTCCATAACTTGCAAAATCCTGGTCTCCAGGTGAAATCGAGTTCAGATTTCAGCCAGGATCAATTTTTGTTGCAGCAAAGCAACAAATCCTTCAGGATATGAGTTCACAGCAGGAACATTTTTTTATTTTTTTTATGAAGCCGGCTATTTAGAAAATGCCTTAAAGAAAACTCATTAGTTTTCATTGCACTGTATGTATTTATTTACAGTATTTAAACAGCTAAACAAGCTAATGTGCAGCACTTCATTTCCTAATTTGGCTTTGAAGCCAGAGCAGCAGAAGTATCAATTACATTCTGTCAAATGCAAACATTAACATAACTGTATGAAGCAATCATGTTTCTAACAACAGCAAGCACTGCCCAGAGGACCAAAATAAATAAAATTCATAGAGCAAGAGGTAACGCTTTTCTTTACGGCAGGATTAGGGCTGGCGAGCGCCCGTGCGCTTTCCTCTCAAGGGACGTTCGTCTCGCAGCGCTGCGGAGGCAGCCCCGGCGCTGAAATGCAGGTGATTAATACGGCACTTGCTCACCGAGGGCACGGTCTCATCACGGCGGGTGTGGATTTCTGCATGCAACTCCCACTGTTATTAATGGTTAATTAATGTGTAATTTGCAGAAAGAGATGAAACTGGGACCTCAGCGGTGTGTTGTGAGCACACACGCAGGCTTATCATTCGAAGAAATATCAGGGTGACACGAAGGGTGGATGACAGAAAATAAGTGCGGCATGAATCAGCTGCCCCGTGTTTATCATACAGTGCTGTTGTGGGAAAACATTCACCTCCACCGACTACCATCTCCTGCCAACAACAAAAGTCGAGTTTGATAAATTATTAGTGGAGATGTTCTCAGTGGCTTTGCTTAGATTTTACTCCTCTTGCGCAAATTGCAGATTAGGAAAGGATTAAGTAACAACAGTGTGGCTAAAGTATTACACATCGTGCTGGCGATTAGCCAAAGAATGTAGCATGCAAAAGCTGACATTGCCTAAGAAATCAAATATAGCTCTGGTCACCACAGAAAATGACTCTTCCCCACCACCTGAGGTAGTTGCTCAGTTTCTCCTGTGTCACCCAGCGTCTTGCACCAGCAAATTGTTCATTACAGGGCTTTTTTTTTCCTTTTCTTTTTTTTTTTTTCTTTTCTTAACTTCCAGGTAGTGACAAAGCCATAAACATTTAGATGAATCACAGAAACCATAAATGTAATTGAGTGTAAAACCATTGTTGGGCCCTGTGATAACATCCCCGTCAAGTCTCGACTTGTCAGATTCATAGTCTTGCTGAGGTTCTAATACTGCGAGTTTGCTTTGCCGTGCTAGCAACCAGGGGCAAAGTATAACAACATAATTTGGGGCAAAAGGCCACGCAAGACTCTCATGCCCAATGACAATGACTTTGCAGATAGGCAGTGGGATGCCTGGTGTGAGCAAGTGTTTCCCCCTGTGAGTAAAGGCAGCAGAATAAGGCTCACAAAGGTCAGCCGGCAGGCTTGGTTGCAAACCAGGGGTGCAACGGCCCTCAAACACCAGGTGATAGGGTAAAACGAACCCTGGTGCTTGTGTGAAATTGTTGGCTGGCAAGCGTAGGGGTGAGCCCTGCTCCTCTCCACCCTCATGCCTGTGCCCGAGCTGCCTGGATCTGGGGGGAGGCAGGATGCTGTCGGGCCAACAGGTCCACCCAGCCCCAGGAGAAGCACTGGCAGATGCCTACAGATGTGCATGGCAGCAGGGCAGGTGCCCATCCGGTTCCCCCTGTGATGTCCCCGCTGCAGCAGAAGGACACAGTACTTAAAGGGGGCCTGCAGGAAAGATGGCGAGGGACCAGGGAGTGTAGTAATAGGATGAGGGGTAATGGTTTTAAATTGAAAGAGGGTAGATTTAGAGTAGGAAGAACTTCTTTAGGAAGAAGTTCTTCACTGTGAGAGTGGTGAGGCACTGCAACTGGTTGCCCAGAGGAGTTGTGGATGCCCCATCCCTGGAAGTGTTCAAGGCCAGGTTGGATGGGGCTTTGAGGAACCTGGTCTAGTGGAAGGTGTCCCTGCCCACAGGGATTGGAACTAGATGATCTTTAAGGTCTCTTCCAACCCAAACCATTCTATGACTCTGTGACACTGTGGCCCCCTGATGCCCAGCTTGGTGTTTAACCATTCTCCGAGGACCTTCCTATCTAACAGTTGCTTGGCTGCCTTTGACCCTATATGTACTCTGGGGTCTCAAAATCCTGCAGCAGTGAATTCCAGAGCAGAGCTTGGTGCTGTTCCATTAAATTACTGTCGTGGTTTAACCTGGCAGGCAGCTAAACACTACACAGCCGTTCGCTCACGCCCTCTGAATAAGATGGAGGAGAGAATCAGAAAAAAGGTAAAACTCGTGGATTAGGATAAAGGCAATTTAATAGGACAGAAAAGGAAGGGAAAATAATAATAATAATAAAAGAATATACAAAACAAGTGATGCACAATGCAATCGCTCACCACCTGCTGACTGATGCCCAGCCAGCTCCTGAGCAGCAGCCACACCTGCCTGGCCAACTCCCCCCAGATTTTTTTGTTCGGCATGACGTCATATGATCTGGAATAGCCCTTTGGCCAGTTCGGGTCAGCTGTCCTGGCTGTGTCCCCTCCCAGCTTCTTGTGCACCTCCAGCCTCCTTGCTGGCAGGGCAGTATGAAAAGCTGAAAAATCCTTGACTTAGTGTAAGTGCTGCTCAGCAACAACTAAAACATCAGTGTGTTATCAACGTTATCCTCATCCTAAATTCAAAACACAGCACTATAGCAGCTACTAGGAAGAAAATTAACTCTATCCCAGCTGAAAACAGGACAATTACCTTGCTTGGAAAGGGGATATGCTCCAAAACACAAGAGTACGACGAACCACTGAAGAGGACCAGCTGGCCCCGTTTTGGAGGGACTTTGTGCTGCCCTCCCTCCCCGTGGGGACTGGAGGCGACGCAGAGCAGCCATGCTCTACGCAGGGCAGCGGCCTTTGGAGGCGGCAGCGGTGCCTGGGGCGATGGGGACTCAAGCCCAGCAGACAGAAAGGCTTAATCAGTGAACGTATGGGATTTTTTATCATGGGTCTTGTGATCTTTAATATGTAAGAGCCCTGTCTGCTGAAGTTAATGATCTCCAGGAGATTTCAAACTTTCATGTGAGGAAGAACGAGTAAGTGTCCAGTCCTTGCTGTTGCAAAGAGGGATTTGAAAGGATGTGTCCTGTGAACTCTTTGGATTACTCCCCGCTCGTCACCAGTGTCCCAGCCAGATGCTCTGTGCTGCAAAGGCATGCTTGACTGGCTGCCTCATTACAGCAGGCAGAGCTTTGTCCTTTTATCTGAGCAGCTGGCAAAACAATAAATTAAAAAATAAGGCAAAGTCAGCACATAGTTTTCTTTCCCCATGTGTGAGGTTAGAGGAACTGCTCCCCCTCCGCCAGAATGATTTCCTGACTTGGTAACATTTTTCTCAATGTCCTCTTCTTCTTTTTCTCTGGGTGCACGGGGAAAAGCAGGATTTGTGGTTCGGATGGAGGGGGAGCACCTTTTCGTGCCGTGCTGTGACCCAGGCATTTCATGTGCATGTGCCAACCTTAGCGAAAGCCCTGAAAAATCTCTCTCCAGCATGGGGCAAGGCTGGTTTTGCAGGGAGAGTGCTTTTGACACATCAGGATGGGACCTGGGCTCCGCCCATGAGGGACCCCCGTGCCTGCAGGCTTGTTGGGCAAGCCGTGCTTGCTGGAGAGAGCACCACTGTTCATAGCCATGACCAGGAGATGGTCCACCCTGGGACATCTTTCTGTGCTGGAGGGAAGATGCTGGAGTCGCATCCAGCTTCAGTCCCCAGCGCCTGGTATGGCTTGGGTTGCCAGCAGGGCTTTGGCTGCTGGACGCAGGCAGGTCTGCTGGCGCAGGGCACGGGGGGCTGAGCGGGTGACCCGGGGCTGGCCCGTGATGCACATCCTGCTCACGCATGTGGGCATGAGTCAGAGCCCGAGAGGAAGAAGCCTCACCCAGCTGCAGGCAGAGCGGCGCAGGGAGCTCGGGCTGCGTGCTGATGGAGGAGATGATTGCTTATTACTGCTGACAGCCTCCCTCAGCAAAATCCCTGCACCTGTGGTGCAGAGAAGGGGGTTTGGAGCTAACCAGGTCTCCCATCATGTTGTCAGAGGTTCAATGCAAATGCTACGAGATGGGCTTGTAGAGGCGGCTCAGAGCCTGCCTTTTGGCATCTGCATACCTTAGAGCTGAAGGAATTGCCGGGAGCTCCCAGCACGCACATCCCAAGCCGCTGCCCATCTCCCGCAGCAAGAAGGCACAGCAAGGCTGAGCAGATCCACATCCATCCCCCTCTACTCTGCTCTGGTGAGACCCCACCTGGAGTACTGTGTTCAGCTCTGGGGCCCCAGCATAAGAAAGACATGGACCTGTTGGAGTGGGCCCAGAGGAGGGCCACAAAGATGATCAGGGGGCTGGAGCACCTCCCGTATGAGGACAGGCTGAGAGAGTTGGGGTTGTTCAGCATGGAGAAGAGAAGGCTCCAGGGAGACCTTAGAGCAGCCTTCCGGTATTTAAAGCGTGCCTTACAGGAAAGATGCGGAGGGACTCTTTATCAGGGAGTGTAGGGATAGGAGGAGGGGTAATGGTTTTAAACTGAAAGTGGGTAGATTTAGATTAAAGGAAGAAATTCTTTGCTGTGAGGGTGGTGAGACACTGGAACAGGTTGCCCGGAGAAGCTGTGGATGCCCGCTCCCTGGAAGTATTCAATGCCAGGTCAGACGAGGCTTTGAGCAACCTGATCTAGTGGAAGGCGTCCCTGCCCACGGCAGGGGGGTTGGAACCAGATGATCTTTAAGGTCTCTTCCAACCCAAACCATTCTATGATTCTATGCTGTGCAGAGGCCTCTGGAAAAGCAATACAATCTTTACCTCTCTTCTTCCCATCGGCTTGACCTCGGTCTTGCTATCTTCAGCACCCGTCAGCTGCTCTTTACCCAGGTGCTAATCTCGCTCAGGCACTGGGACAGCTGAGCGATGGTCCAGCCGGCCCCCCTGCCGCCTTGCCGGGAAACAGGTGTCCAGATCTTTTGACCCCTCTGCAAATGATTGCATTTAATTATTTCTGGAAATTTTCCACTGCAGTCTTAGAGTGGTTCTTCCAGAAATCGGGTTCATCTTTTCTAGGAAGCTGTTCCGTGTTTCAAGCAAAGGTCAAGATGAATCATTTTGGAAAGCACTCCAGCTGCAATGGACTCCCAGCAGCGGGTGAGTGGAAACGTGTCCATGGTTTGGCACTTAAACACAAAGCCCTGAACATCCCCAGCGCTTCTCGGAGTCAATGGGATGACTTGCATAGAGTAACAAATGCCGGGTATGACTGTAGGCAGTTCAAAAGCCAGCAGTAGATGGACCACGGTCCCGCAGCTGTGGCTTTAAAAGGGTTATTGATTCATTTGGAAACAACTAGCAGGAGTGACTTTGTAACAGACAGGATTATTTAGTCTCACCACATGCCAAACATAGACAAAGTACAGTTCAGCACTGAGATTCTTTCAGTGACCATCACATAACACACCCAACAGGCCAATGTACCAATGCACTGGATAATGTGCTTTCCTCAGGTACGTTTGCAGCCGCCGAAGGATGTGTGTAGCCCTCAGAAGCAAAGGGAGAAATTCTTCAGTTAAAGACCTAATAGGGAGGAGTTAAGCTGGGAAGCAATCAAGCAAAACAAAAAAAGTATGTGGATAATGATACAGCCATGATCCAGGCTGCTGCAGCAGTTCATAGTAAGGAGAAATAAATCACTCTCTGTGCGTATAGAAAATGCATGCTCTGAAAACACACAAGAACAGCTTCTCTTCTCATATCTGCTTGCTATGCTGGGCAGCCTAAGGGAGCTGCAGTTTTCCTTTATGGGCCAGCTGAGAATACTCCTGGTGACAAGGACACACAGCATGATACCAATGGAGCCATCTCATATCCCAGTTGCTAGCAAAGTGTCAAAAAATGCCAGGGAGGCAAAGACAGCCATGGATGGGAAGGACCAGCACGTCGCTGAGTTGTCTGCTGTGAGCCCTTGTGGGTCCTACCCCGTTGGTGCAAGTTAGAAAGGCTTCACTCAAACCAGATGCCTCTGAGAAAGCAGAGAGCTGCAATTAAACCCTGGCAGCCCCACCGCGTCTTCTGCAGGGATGAGCCAGTTTCCGTGCATGGGGTATCTGGTCCCACAGATCCCACATGCAGAAAATCTCCAGCTGGATCATAAGGGTAGATCCAGAAATTTTGCTCTGACATGAACTATAATGCAACTATATTCAGGATATACTCAGGAGTTTTGCTCTGGCATGAATTATAACCCAACCACTGTAATCTGGAGCAAAGTCAGGCTTGGCCTGCCCAGCAGCCCGAGCATTGCCAGCCTGCTTGCTGCGTGCTGGGTCAAACCTAGAGATCTGAACTCAGTGTTCACCCAGCGGAGCAACCCAGGGAGAAATTCTCCAGTGCATGCAACATTCCTGTGTAAATCAATGGGAACTGCAGAATCTGGCCTGAAGTCAGGATTTCAGGATTTGACCCAATTTAACCTTGGCATAAAGAGTTGCCCAATTCCAATTTTTTTTTTTTTTTGTGAGGCTCAACAATTAACTTTCAAAACAGCTTTTAAAAAAAAAAAAGGCGGCTGGGGTTCAGAAGTGCTGTGCTAGTCAGCAGTGTTTTGTTAAAGTTACTTCCACTATTATGGTATTTGTTGGTGTCAGCACTTTGTGCAAAGTAAAGCGCTGCTCTGGGCTCGCCATCCAGGGCAGAGCTGTACGAACCCGGGGCAGAAGTTGTGACTCTTCCCATATTCAACACACAGGCATGGTAGTTCCTTTTACCAAATTCAACCGTTGGGTTTTTTTTTACTCACCAGAGTGAAATTCAGCCACGTGCAAAATGCAAGGACTGCTCATTGCTCAGATCCAATCAGTCCCAGTGTCGAAGGTTTATTGGAGAGGCTTTGCGGGGGACCGAGGGGTGCGATAAGAAGATGGGAAGAAGCAGAAGTTTACACCCTTGCAGGGGCATGAGCTTTACCTTGGGGACTCACACCCTCTCTGTCCCTTCTTGTTGCTATGCAGGGAAAGGGTACCACTTCCCAGGCTCTTTTCAGGAATCTCTTTCAAAGAGCTGATGCAGATATAAAGCTCTTTTTTTTTTTGCTCACCTTCCACCCACAACAAAAGGTATCATTTCAACCTTTAAGATTTTATTGTTTTAATTACTCCGCTGCATCTTGGAGTTTACTATGCCATTACTTGTTAATATATTTAATAGAGCACTACGGATGCCAACACCATTGGAGCCTGCTGACATTTTGTTTCACCTCAGATCCTGACTTGTGACCCTGCACGGGGCAGTCCCACGGCTGTGGATCCGACCCGGGCAGCAGCTGCCAGGGATGGGTGTCCGGCTGCGGCGGCAGCTGCTGCGATGGGAAGGACGAGCCCGGCACTGAGAAGTCACTCGCAGCCTTGTTGGGCCCGTTAGGAAAAAACAAATGTATTTTCAGGGAAAACTGGTTTTATTTCCCCTGGGGCAAATACATGCCTCATTTCTTTCAGGTTTAGAATAAAATCAGCAGGATGGCCAGTTGCAGGGTGTTAACTAGGAGTGGGTTTTAATATGTGTTTAAGTGCTTTGCTTAGTTCTGATTCAAATCCCCCTTCCCTTCTACTGCAGATGAATCTAGGTAGTTCCTTAGTGCTTCAAAACAGTTTTTGAGATTCAAACTTAGGGTCTGAATTTCTTTTTGCCTCCCAAAACTTCTTCAAAGATTGGCTCAATTTTTTTAACACTTCCACGTATGAGACCCCTCTGGGCTCTTCAGCTGTGGCTTCACTTGCAAAGGACTGTGAAAATAAGAGAAAAAAACGGTGATTTTGGCAGTAAAACTAGCCCACGGAGGTTTAAGAGGCATGGGGACACCCCACCTCGGCTTTCTGAGATGTTTTGGTGCTGGAAGCATTGTGTTGTGTGGGTGTATGCTCGAGAACCCACCTGTGCTTTGAGTCGGAATGGGGCTTCTCCCTTGTGATGCCCATCATTGGTTGTGCATTTAACATAGGCCTGGGCAACCTTTGGCTCGTGAAGCAATTTGCCCCTCGTGGCGCTGGGCCCCGGGCTGCCAGGGCACACAGAGGAGGATGAGGGTGAGACTGGGGGCTGTGGCAGCAGGGGGAGGAAGAGTGTGGATGTGGAGGGGAGATCTGGGACCAGAGCAATTGAGAGTGGGAATTTTGTGGGTGACGCCAGGGGTGCCTGGGCTGCTGGTCATGTTTTATAAGTATGTGGGTGATGCCAGGCCTTTGCTCCCGTTGCCCCTTGCCTCAATAACCGACTGCAGCTTGGCCTCTGGGCTTATTCAGACCAGGGAGGGGAGAAAAGGAGGTGGCGGGGCACGTGTTTGGATGACTCCGAGGTTGCGGCCAGCCTACTGAAAGCCAGGAAGCACTCTTCGACTCACTCTCTGGGCTTGCAAGCGTGAGCAGAGAACAGGAGTGTTTCAGTAATAGTGAAAATCTCAGATTCGTGTAGGAACTTATTACTTTTAGCCTTTTACTTTCCCCCCTGCCGCCCTGCCTGTGACTCAACGCCATTGCCGCATGGCAGCATAACTCTGGGCACACAATCATCCTCCAGATATTACGACTGTCAGGCAAACAGATTGCTCACTCCATCCCATGCTTGGCTGAAAGGATTACAATATAGATTAGGATCAGGATTGCCTTCCTAATGGTCTCAGCCTCAAAACAGGTGTAAGGGGAAAACACGTGAGGGAAATTATTTGGCAGTGGAGAATCTCTCCAGGAGGAATTGTTGGATAAATACTAATGGGAGATTGGGAT
Organism: Nipponia nippon; assembly: GCF_047370975.1. Classification (NCBI taxonomy): domain Eukaryota; kingdom Metazoa; phylum Chordata; class Aves; order Pelecaniformes; family Threskiornithidae; genus Nipponia; species Nipponia nippon. The sequence goes on along the minus strand of NW_028262290.1, from coordinate 12,279,087 downwards.
CAGGCAGCTGCTGAGCTGGGCTTTTCCCACTCTGAGGTAGCCTGGGAGCAGCGTTACGCGCTGCAGGCCCGTGCAAAGCAAAAATGCCGTTGCATGCATGCATGATGGTAATTGCCTGTGCACTCACATGCTGCATCCTGAGAGATCTGGTAAAATGGTAATAAAATAATGGAAAAAAGAACTGAGCACACTCCTTTGCCAGTGAAGTGGACAACATAAGATACCCACTATTGGAGGTGGGTTAAAGAATGGAGTGAAAAGTGTGACTGCAGCACAAGATCCCAAGGATTCATGCATATATACAGCCTTTTGTTCAGGTAATCCTGCATAGGTTGGGGTTGTTTGAGAACTGCAAATGCAAAGAAAGAGATGTAGGTCCAAATTCAATACGTATTACCGAGAGCCTGGCATCTTTGTTATGGAGTATTAACTCTAGCCTGCATGTGTGGTATATCAATTTAGATTCTTTCCTGTAAATACATCTGTGCCGGAAAGCTCAGATTGGATTCAGCATGTATTTCTCGCCTGCTTTTTTCAGCTGGATAGACTTAAGCAAACTGAGATCATGTGACTTGCCAAAACCACCCAGTGAGTCATTGGCTCAACCCAGATTAGATCTCAGGAGCTTTCTAGCTTTGATCTAGCCACAAGACCACATGGCCTCTTTCTATAGTCTTTGATGAAAGGCTACATAAACACACATAAGGGAGTTTACTAAATTTTTTTGGAGGTTCTGAAAAAAGTTTTGCCCCTGCGGCAAGCAAAATTGGAATGGGCTATAAACGGGTGCCATGCACGTATCTGCTGGAGTAAAAAAAGTAACAGGGAGAAAAGTATATGTCTGAACACCAGAAAGAAAAACTGTGCAAACGATAACAGGATGCTCTGGATAATAGTGCCGTGGATGCTGTACCTGCCATATGGGTCTTTCCACAAGAGCTGGTTACCTTATAAAGAGATGTTGTTGCATCATCCTTCAGAAAGTATAAACACATTAAGCAATGTTATTTTCTAAAACATCAACACATGAGCTACTTACAATGGATTAAAAAGTCATTGTTGCTTTGAGGATGTATTTGTCCCAAGTGATTCATAACAATCTGTGGCACTGAGGCTATGAAGACTTCTAAAGGATGCCTCCACTTCCAGGCAAGTATCCACGGAAACAAGCCCACAAGTTTGCTTTGTTTGCCTTCTTTTACCTAGGATAACCTTTTAAGCTGCTTTGTAGACAGCCAGGCTTCCCGGCTGCAGCAGATGTGTATCCCCTCCGGATGCTAGGCTTCGTGTTCTGTACCTGCTGCGCTGCTGACCACCGCAACCCCTCCTGGAGGAAGGGCAGCGCTGCCCTTTGGCGGGGCCAGATGAAGACGAGGACATCTCGGTGGCAGTAGATCCTATAGTACAGTACTAATGTGGTTCCAGAGGCGGCTGCCAAGAATTGCTTGCCCATGCCTGCCTGCGCCAGGAGATGCGGGGAATGATGAAACCAAAGCTAGCGGAGTGCAGGGGCCGTGTCATCGCGACCCAGGGATTTGGAGCAGGACCCAAATGCAGCTCAGATACCCTCGTGCTCTCAGGATGGGCAGCTCAATTAGGCAAAGTCCATCCTCTGGCAAGGCAAAGCTCGATCATGACCACCAATGCCAGAAGACTGTTTAGGCCTGTAAATCATCTTTTTTCTTTTCTTTTTTTTTTTTTTTTTTGTTTTTCCCCCCTGCTCTGGCCTCCCTGTCCCTCTGAAATCAGCTCTGACATGCAGGGAGACATCCTGTAATATTCTGGATCCTGCGTAGCCCCCATGGCCGCCTGGAATTTAGCTCTCAGTTTTCAGAGACACCCACGTCATTAGGGTAAACCAGCGTGTGTGCGTCTGTGTCAACACATAACAAAACACATTGTACGCACCCTGAGCTCAGGAACTAATACGTGCTCTGGCAGGAAGACAGCGGTACCAGCAAGAGCACAGGGCCATAAGCAAAGGCAATATTGTCTCCTGTGGGACTAATAAAGACAAAAGACAAAGCAACTGTTTACTGTACTATTGAGGGGGCTGTTTGGGACGCTGTACTAGGGAATGCAGCAGCTACTGTCACACAGTTGTTAAGCACAGGTAAATGTTCAACCTGAAAAGCATACACAGACCCAACCCCAAACGGTACATAGATGTTCTGGGCACTGAGGCAAGTGCATAGATGAGGCATGTCGGAGAAGCTTGTCTGTTGTCCTCCTCTCATACTGGTATTAGCTCATCCTACTCTCTTGATTTGAATCAATTGAACATCATCCACATCGACTCACGCTTCCTATTCAGATCAGCCATAGAGGTGCAGAGTCAGACCCCTTCTGATGCCCTGGGAAACCCAGGACCTCTGTGCTTCTGCACCAGGACTGGGCTCTGTACAGCTGCCAAGCTCTAAAAGCCTGCACAGCTTTTGTGCCCAGTACCAGCAGGAAATGTCTTCCTTCTGGTACTGCAAGTAATGAGATGTGATTTATGGAGTGAAGTTCTACTTAATAAAACTGGAAATGAGATACTGATGGGTGGCTGTGAAAAGACCACCTCACTGTGCAAGAGAACAGGGCATTCAGTCCTCCAGTCACCTCTTCACAGCTCAGAGGAGGAAACCCCACCAGGATTTTAATTCACCGTTAGCTGGGTCACTTCATCCAGCCAAGAGCAGTTCCCCAGAGTTTAAAAAAAATAGGGGTTCATTTCTTAAACTTCAGACAGCTCTGGCTAACTCAAAAGAGAGCCTCTTTCTGACGGAAATGGAAGGACTAATCACTCAATCTGAAAATTAGAAGTTGTTTTGTACCACAGATCATAATCAAATTATATTTATCTCATGCAAGCAGATTAAAGCGCTAATTATCAGTGTATGTATGCACTGTGCACACACACGTCTGTGAATGTAAACACCCATTCGTTTCTATATTCAGAAATACACACAAGGTTGAACCCCAAACCCAAGCGGAGGTTATTGCTGCCCTGTGTGGGGAGGAGGATCTCCACATCTGTAGTGCTGGACAATCTCCACTTCATCAATGGCTTTTGATGCTTCAGACATCTGGGCTTGTCCATAAAGATGGTATCTTGGAGGTGGAGGATTTGGCAAAGCTTGTGGTGGTAGTGGAACAACAGTTAAGCCATAGACAAGCATATGGCCTGGTAAGGCTGGAAGAGATTGCATCGAGGATTGGGTTTCTGCCAATGAAACATTAGTAGCCATGGGGCAAGTTAAGCCCTTGTGACCTTGTGGTCAAATTTCTAGCTGTAGCCTCTTCAGGAGAAAATCCAAGTGATGCTGGTGCCCTTGCTGAAGTCAGCAGACCTGAAGAACATGTATCATTGTCAGAAGCCCAAGCACACATTGACAAACTTCATCACTTCTTGGAGACACAGGCTGGTACATCACATTACTTCACTGTGACTGATGGAACTGAGACCTCTACGGAGCAGCAGAGAGCACCATCCTGAAGACAAAGATCACTGACTTTTTTTAGTAATGACATGACTGAAGGCCTGCTCACCATATCAAGGGTGGGTTAAATGCACTCTCTCACTTCGGTGTCATTACAACACATTGCCAAGTCTGTTCTTTGGTGTTCCCACTTCATACAAATTATTGCTAACACGACCATTTTTTTTGTGGTCTCCTTGTGTCTGAGTTTTCAAGGTTGCGCTGTGTTTATGTGTGCGTGTATGTGTATGTGTGTGCACATATTTAAAACAGTTGCTGGCATAGTTGACTGCAAACATAAATGTAAAATGCGAATTGTTAAAGAAAACTGGAAATTATCCAAGACTATTCTACTCGATGTTCAAAAATCCATGATATCATGGAGATGGAAAATAGATATGCGGGGTAAGAAACAGCCTGTTTAAAAAAGATGGAGCAAGATCAATATAACATGAAGAAACGATGTATAAAGCAGGCAAAAAACGCAGGAAATAGAACGACAATTATTATAAATTCCAAGTTAAAACAATGCAAGTGATTGATAAAAGGAAAACAAAGGATTGATAGACTATCCACAGCCAGCAGAGTGAAATAAATGCAGAAAACATTCAAAAAAATCATGTCAGGAACAATGCTGCCTCCTCTCCCAAACCCATCCCCATGGCAGTATAGATCAATTGCTAAATGCAGATGGTAAAATCATAAACAGTGGTGCAAAAAAAAAAAAAAGGCAGAAATGTTCAATAGCTATTTCTGCTCTGCATTTGGAAAGGAGCGGGATATTCATCCCATATGATGTTGCGGATGGAATACAGCATTTACCATCTGGAACAACGGAGGATGTGAGGCAGCATCTGCTAAAATTAAACATTTTTCACATCATCTGGCCTGACTATCTTTGTGTCTTAAAGGAGCCAGCTAAAATGCTCGATGAAGTTTTATATTTACAAATCTGGCAAAATTCCAAAGACACGGGACACTGCCAGGGTTGCTCCAGGACTTAACAGGCGTAAAAAGGACACTCCAGGGAGCAACAGGCTGGTTAGCAGGACAGCATCCCTCGACACGATCACCAAACATTAATTCTGGCCTCCAACAACATTAGAGGCTAAAACCAAAACCAACGCTGGTCAGCAGGGTTTTGTGGAAGGTAAGTCTTGTCAAAGAAACCTGTTGTCTTTTTCTTCAGAGAAGATGAGAGATCTGGTTGACACTGTATTCTTGGCTTTCTCCACCACATGAGAGTTTGATTAATGAGCTCGCATTATACGGGATAAATAGGGCACACACTACCTGGATTAAAAGCTGGCTGAGTGACAGATGTGAAAAAGTAGTTATTAATGGGCAAATAGCAGCAGGCCAGGGATGTTCGAGGGGGTAAAGTCAGCCACATGGAGCTCAGTGTTTCTGTAGGTTTGGTCTAGGTAAGTCAAAAATCTCCATCCTACAGTAAAGGGTCAGAAAGCCTAACGTTGCACATTTTTCTTGGCAAGGTCTTGTCTGTTTGCACAGCACTAGGATACATCATCTGAGCAATTACCTCCATTATCCAGGTAGAAAAGCAAGGAGGTAACAGAGATGGACTGCTATTTTAGGAAGCTGTGAGAAACAGTGGATGTGGAGAAACCAGATGCTTTCTTAAGGGGCAGTTTGGGCAGGCAATATCAAATTTCTGGCCTGACAAACCCACGGAGGCCATCAAGCAAATCAGTAGCAGAGCTGGAAAGAGAGCTCAGCAGTTGCTGGCTCTGGGCCTGACCCAGGATGACTCACTTATCTTACACATGTTGCATCTTTTCCATGCAGGGAGCAGGCATTGACATCAGCAGAGCCCAAAAGAACTTCTCCCGCTGGCCACCACTGACTGTTTGCTCTCTTCCCAGCACACGCATCAGCTTCCACCATCAAATAACTGGAGCAGCGCTTCATTTAAAAAAAAAATCCACCCTCCCACGTTACTAAATATTTGATAGAAGACTAAAGAAACAAGTCCTTGTATGCTTATGTGCTCATCAAGTATTTGCTCCTAATTTATCACTTCACTTGCTTTGTTGTCTCTCCTGACAACTTGACTATTCACAGGAAATGTCAGCTTGCAGGGTACGGCACAGGCTGATGTGACTGTTAAACACAGTTGTAGGAAGAAGCCAGGTAACGCAAACTTTATTATGTGCATTAATTTTTTGTTTCTACAGCTGGCACGGCAAAAAGCTTGTGTCTCAAAGTTTGCCAGTACCTCTTCAGCAGCAGCTGCTACTGGTTTAATGCTGGGGGCTGTCTATGAGGCTGCAAGAAGAGCCCAGTTCTGTCCTCAGAAAGCTGGAGAAGAAATGAGAAACCCCTTGGGGAGGCAGCACTTTCGGCAGCGCTGCCCTGCGCCCTCCCTCCTAGTGCTGCTCCCCGCCAGGCTCGTGCACGGCAGGGAGAGAAGCAGTAGCTGTTCTGAAGGTGAGGGTGAGATAGGCTTTATTAAAAAAAGAAGAGGGAAATTAAGTAAAATAACTGGTTTGCAAATATTTTATTATCTGTTGGAAACCAGCAAGATTCATTTTATTTTCTCTGCAGCGCCTCTGCTTGACGTGGGAGAGCTGCCAGCTATGACATCTCCCCTGGGATCAACAACCCAGAGAGCAGGAATAACCGACAGCTGGACCCGTTTGGGCCTTTCGTGAAAAAAAATACTATGATTAATAAACAAAACACAGGGCAGAAAGCATCATACTGGGGATGCTCCGGGAAGCGCAGGGTCCAGCGCTGGGCTCCTGCACCTGCCCCCCTGAATAAGCCATTTGCCACCCCTGAGGAAGGCAGGTCCCCCGAGGCTGGAGTGGTTACTCCATGGTGGCATTGGGGACAGCGGCAGGAGCAGTGGCAATGAAGATGTGGATAGAAATCCCCTCTGGGCTCAGGGATCTCCAGGGGCAGGGGAGCTGAAACTCGGCGCTTGGCCACACGGCAGCCGAGGTGCCGAGCTTGGAGGGCAGCCGGGAAGCCCTACCTGGCTGCAGCCCTGTAACAATATGTCCTGGCATTCGTTTTTATCAGTAACAGCACTCTCGGTGCTGTAATTACAGCCAATCGCCCGGGAAAATCAGCAGAAACTCTAACCCCTCCAGCTGTATGACCGCAACAAAACCCAGGTACAGAGCTGGCACACCCCGCTGCCACCTCCTGAGGTGCCAGCACAGGACTGAACCCCCAGCCATCTCACTATGGTGGCAATGGCTGGCTTTTTCTGGAGACCCTAGCATGCACCCACCTAGGTTCTGTCAGCAAATGGTGAAAGCACGGTCAGGGTAATAACCAAAAGAGATGTGGCGGGGCTAGGAGAGCCTCCCGGGGACCCTCAGGGCCCGGGCGCAGCTGTGGCATCGTGATGCAAAGTGAGACTCTTCCCCTGGTCATTGGAGACACCTCCGTGGAGGTGGGGTGACTGGGCAAGGAGGCCTTGCAGGCAGCGTGCCGGGGCCCAGGGCACTTGCTGAGGTGTCCCAATACCCCCATTTGTTCACTTGCCACTCCCTGGGTGAGGAAAGCCTTATTGTTCCTGGTTATCTCAAAATCACCCACAATGCCAGCCAGCGTAGCATAACAGGCACACAAAAGCACAGATGCACATTGGAAAAAAATAGCCAGGACTCATTTCTAAAAGTTGGAGGTGGAGGACCCCCCTCTTCCTTATCTGCTAACACCGGGATGAGGCTGCAGAAGTTGCCCTGGACACCACCACCATGTGCTGCCTCTCCCGATGTGGAGGTGCAGGGGCTGTCATTCTTCCATGGCTCTTACACCCCTGGGGCATCCTGGAAAAACCATCTGCCTTCCCAGTGGATTGAGGTAGTTTCAGACCCTGCCTGCCCCTGGACATCCACTAAAAGGGCCTGGCAGCATTTACTCATTTTCCCAGAAACTTCCTTCACAAATGGATGGCCAGTCCTCCTCCCTCCTCTCAGGTACCTGTTTGAGTGGGAATCGCCCTTTCCTGGAAGCAGTGCACTACAGCCCCTGGCACCTTACTGTACCTGAAATTAAATTTAAACGCAATCAATGCGCGTCTCAGTGCTGGCTCCTGATTGAGATCATTCACTGCGAGAGTGGGTAGGGGGTCCTGATTCCAATATTTTTCCTCTAGGCAGAGCTTAACACAAATTTCAAGAGCACTAGGTTCGTGGGAGAGTCCAGGAGCGGCAGCATTTCTCTGTCTCCATCTGGTGCACAGACACCCCAGTACGCTGCATGCTAAGACATTTCCTGCCATATTTGTAAATAATACGAATTACTCTGAGCTCCTTCAGAAGCACTGGAATTAGACGGAATAATGAGCAAACTCCAAAGCTGTCCTTCTGAGGTGCTGCAAACCCCGGTTAATCAGACTGCATTACTGAGCACAGAAAACTCAGTAGGTGCAGCACCGCTGCAAAGCCCCAAAGACAAAACACAGCCGCGCCGGCGGGGCAGAGCTGGCAGCCCTCACCCAGGCTCAGACCTCCCTAAAACTTCTCAGCAGTAGAGGAGGACATCAAAAGGCTCAGTTCTGAGCTCAGCTGAGGAGTTAAGATGAAAAGGCTTTTTCTCGTGAAGAAGCAGTGGGAAGCAGAGGGTGCTGGGGAGGCTGTGGGATGAGCTGCCCTGGGGCTGACAGCAGCCCCAACATTGCAGCCAGAGGAGGGGGCTCATGTGGATGTGGGCTCCGCAGCTGAGCTACCAGATCAGGAGTGTCTCAGGAGCAGTACATCAATGAAATCCATGAATCAGTATGGAGGAGGTAACCAGTGCCTTGTGAGGCTGTGAATAGGCCAGCAGCAGCTATGGCTGCGATGCTGAACGCAGGAGGCTCAGTTTCTGCTACGACCAGGCTGTGTAATTTTTCCAGGTTGTTTGGTGCTGCTTTTTTTGTTTACTATAGAGAGAAAAAAAAATCAATAATTTTCAAAGGGCATGAAAAAGGGGAAAGACCCTCCCTTTTTTGTATAAAATATATATTTTGCAATATTAAAAGAAATCTAATGCTTATGGCAAAATATCATTCTCATTCATTCATGGGTCAGGCACAATTCAACCTCATTTATGCCCAAGCACCAAGATTAATTTAGGTTTGTGCCGCTGCAAACTTGTCACTGCCTCAGCCACATGCATTAACCACGGGCTCTCCCCAAGCGACGCACGTCTTCATGCTGTGGTCAGTCCTGCGGGTGCTGCCCATAGCACGGGAATAGCTGGGGGAGCTCCCCAGGCAAGTTTTGCAGCCTCCGCCGAGCTCTGGCTAAAGGCAGGTAGTCTCATACTGCCCCAGTTGCTCTAACGTGGACACGTCCAGACCACAGTAGCCAGGAGCTGCACCAGGAGATTGGCATGGAGCAAGAGCACATCTATGCCATGAAACAGGGTTCAGCGTGGGGCTGCCCAAGGTAGCCGAGACCCAGCTGGCACACCCACGAGGCATGGCGAGGGTCTGGCTAGCTCCAGGTTGGAGAAGCCAGGCTGTATTTACATGACGCTGCCTACAAGCTTGAGCTCCCAAGCCCTGGCTCTCGGCAGCTACAGCCTGATTTGTCTAGACTACATCTGGACTCGACGTGGCTCCTGGCCAGCTTGAATGAATCTCTCAACACCATGCTTCCCACACATCCAGCCCTGGGATTAGCATGGGCAGCGAAAGCTCCCATCTATCTGCAACAGCCAATGCAGTCAGTCCCGTAGATGTTGATAATATGTCCTGGATTTGCTAGAACACTTATCTCCCAAAACCTTTGAAGTAGAAACATCTTGGTTTGTTTTAGCAGCTCGTGCAAGGGTCCCTGTCCTTGACTGGCATTCCTTGGCAATACTGCAACATAAATACTAACAATATGCACTATAAATATATATTTTCTAGCAGCTGAGCCAAAATTGAATGAAGTCCATAGAGAGGCATAGACAGCCTTCACTGGTTTTACAGTGGGACATTTATTTTTGTTCTGAATAAAAAAAATAATTACCATCTAACAAAAAGTTTTCAGGTCATAGTTGGCTCTCGGGCTATGTCCATATTAGTATACTAAGCAGCACACATTCCTGGGCCCTGATACGCAATCATCCATGCTATTGAATAGTTAAAATGTTCCATTGTGCAGTGCTGGCCAGTGTTAACTAGCAGGCTTCCAAACAATTCCCAGGCACCGTAGTTTGGGAGTCAACACAGGCTATTCAGCTCTCAATGGGCAGGTTGGATATGGCTACCCTGTTTTGATGGGTAAAGGAATTTAACTGTACGGACATGCTGTTCCATGCCAGTTGGCCTCGGGGCCAGAAATGGTCCCAGGCACATTTATTTTACCGGTAGGGACATAACCTTTCGTTGTGACCACTTATTTAAGTGTGGGTAAACAGGTAATTAGGATTGCACAACTGTTGCTTGGATTAATTTTGTATGCCAGATCTTTAAAAGAGGGTGGGTGCTCAGCACCCAATATGCACCTTTTTTTTTAAAAAAGAAGCAGTAATTGTGCATAATAAACACTTGAAAACCTGGCCCCAGGGGCCTTTATAAGGCTGGCAGAATTCAATAGGAATAGTTGACTTTGCTATTTCCATGGTGGTTTGGGTTGGGGTTTTTGTTTGTTTATTTTATCTTTATTGCCATTTCTTAAAGTTGTGGCTTATTGTGGCTGGCCAGATGGATGTGAGAGTAAAGAAAATTGGCTACTCAACATTTTTCAGAGAAAATTGCCAAGCTAGAAAGTGGAATCCTTGAGAGTCCAGGAGGGAAAAAGAACAGGAATGGTTAAACGTGGAGGCCTGGGGCTATTTGAGCATCATGAGCTCTGGCTGCTGGAGACCTGGTCCACAGCACTAGAATCATAGCAGCAGGTGATTTAAGCTGATTATTTAAATAGTGTCAATTAACACTATAACAAAAAACTTTTTTTTTTTCACTGAGGATAATAATAGGTTTTTTTTTCTATTAGCAAAATATTTCTTTTTCCTATTTCTGCAGCTCATTATATTACCTACTGCTCTTTAATTCACATTAGATTAACAGCAAGGAAGATTTCAAATGCAGCTTGATGTGATTTAGCATGTTGTCTCTTCATCAGCCTGGTTACTTGGGGACTGCATTCCTCAAACTCTTTCCTGCTGTGCTGGTCATTCAGCACAAACCTAGGACTAGGATAAATCCTGGATTACAGTGAGTTTCTGTCAGACTCATGAACCTGCTTGTAGCTGCAGACACTCCGGTTTGGCTTTTGAGCCCATTTATTGGGAATCACAGTGTTAGTGTCAAATTTTTGAAAGTGTTCTTCAGTTCCAGTTAGCTCTAGTTTACGTGTGCAGATAAGGTTGTGGGTTTTCTGATTCAGTGTTTCTGTTTGCAAAATGAATATAATGCTAATCAATTAATCATGAAAAAAATCTTGTTCTCTATATAGATCCTTTTTTCCCTCCTTGTAGGATTTCAGAACCTCTTGAAAATGTCACAAATAGTTCTCAGAGGTCACTTTATCTCCTGCTGAAGTACAGCCAGCTTTGGAGTGATCTGTGGCAAATATTTAACATTCCAGAGCAACAATTTAGGCTAGGAAGTGGAAAGGAAAGCCTCGTTCAATTGAAACTAGAGGGAGATTTCAGATAGGCGGGAGGTAAGTACCTCAATTGTGCTTTGATTAATTACGGCTACCTCCCTGAGGTAGTCATAAGCTTGGTCACCTTTTATAAACAGTCATAAGAGGAAAGGAACTATAGAAAGGGAATTTCAGAATCATCCTTTGCAAACATGAATGAGTTAAACACTATCTGATAAGAAGGCAGTGTTTTGGGTTTTATTTTCAAAACATCCCATGTGTAAATGAGTAATGCAACGTTCAACCTCTTGAGCAAGTGGCCATGTACATAACAAGCTGTTTACTCAAGATACTTCCATCAAACACAATCAGGTTGCCTAACTAAGTTTGCAAGCCAATGTTACAAGACCCCCATTGCAACAGGTACTGACTGCAAAGGCCTCGCACAAAAGTCTAAGAAAGGATTAAAGCTAAATGTGACATGGAGAGATAGTGAACATTGACGTACAGAAATGTTATCTCTGGGAAAACAGGGCCGGTGACAGGCGGGCTGCTGGAAAATAAAGCCTGACAGGGAGCCAGCAAGTGTAATACTGGAGGGAAAACCTGCCAGTCAGGGGAAAGGTGAGAGAGGGGAAAGGTTTAGTGGGAGATTTTACCCTTTTCTGTGACTGATTAGATCCTTCACAGCACAGAGCCTGGAGCAGTTTGATTTGATTTGACTGCTCATGGCAGTCTGGCCTGGAAGTACACATGCAAGAGCATGCACGATTTACTTTTAAAACTACATTTGATAAATGAGACCCATGACAGAATGTACCAGTTTATCTCAAGAAAGCCATAAAGCAGAGCAGTAACCAGGAAAAGATTCATAACTAAATGTCAGGACGTAGATACATTATTCTGAAACCAATTACTCTCCAGTACTAGAAGTCTAAGATACCTGCATATTAAAATTCTTGGTCTTTCCAGGTTTTGGCACAGGAGCCATCAATTTCTGCTAGTCAGACATTATTCTCCATGCACTGACAGTTAAAGATGGGCATTTTGAAAGTGTTATTCAAATTTACCCATACGTTAGTATGTCAGTGTCCTCTGTCTTATGCCACACAGGAGAACAAACTCATGGATCGGAGACTTGGAGCTGGGACAAGAGCCTCACGGGCCTGTCCAGTCCTGAGGTTTCAGTTAGAAGCTCTGACACATCTTCCTGCATCATTTCCCTCTAGACTCTTCCATGAAGTAGGCATTCTTTGGGCAGTATTAAGATTGGCTATATCTTTAAAATGGGGAACAGAGGAGAGGAGAAGGAAGAGGTGGAAGGATAACCACTTTCCAAACCCTGGAAAACTGTGGAAAAACTATCAAACAAACTGTTTGCAAGCCCAAGAGATGGGCAGCAGCCAACATGGATTTGGTAAAAGCAAGTAATGTAAAACAGATCTTTCCTTTTATAGTAGGGTAAAAGGTTTAGGGGATGGGGAGAAGGTAAGGGTCTTCCATCATGATTTTTGTCTTGACGAAGTCCATGTGACAGGCAAATACACTCTAGAATAAATCACTATGTAATAGCTAGCAAAATGGCTTGTGCTTGGAAAGTACACTATTAGTTTAACTGTGAGTTAATCACCATCGATATGGAAAACTGTAGCTGGTGGAGTTCTGTGAGGGTCTGCCCTGGGTCACCTTCTTCTATAACAATCTGGGTGACGACAAAGCTGCATGTATGCTAGAAGCCATGGTCAGAATTCAAAATGTTTGGGACAAGTTGCAGAAATGGGCTGAAACAGGAAGAGTTCAGTGGTGCAGGTGCAAAATGCTACGTGTGAGGAGAAATAGAGTAACTAGACCAATTTGGGACAGGGAACAATTGTTTAGCTGGCAGTTCTCTTTCGAGAAGACTCTAGGTTATAGTAGATCACATGCTGAACATGAATCAGCTGTGTCATGGGATTGCAAAAAAGGCAGACATTGTATTGGGTTCTGGTAAGAGGAATGCAGCTTGCGAGACAGATGAAGTCATCCTTCTGCTCTACTTATCATTGGTGAGGCCTTGGCTGGGGTATTATGTTGAGTCTGGGGCACTTCAGTAAAGATGTGGGTCAACCTGGGAGAGCCCAGAAGGGCGAAATAGGAATGATCAGAGGTCTGAAAAGAGTTACTCTGTAATGCTCAGACTGAAGAAATTGTGGTCAGCTTAGAGAAAACTGAAGGGGAACACAACCGCATTCTCCAAATACAAAAAGAGTACTTAATCTTTCTTAAATGTACAGTGCACTATAAGAGTGGCTTCAATTTCATTAGAAAAGATTCAGATTAGTCACTGGGAAAAAACCTAATGATCAAAGATGATGAAACACTAGAATCAATTGTACAGCTTGAAGGACAAGCTAGGCAACCATGACAGGAATTACATAGGTACAGTTCATTGTTTTTAAAGGATCTTGTTTTGAAACAAGAAGGATCATCTTTAGAGATCCTTTCCCTCCCCTTTACTTGGGAGGGTCAGTCAGCATATTTTAGGTAGCCCAATATCACAGCATCACATCATGGCTGAGGATGGAAGGGGGCCTCTAGAGATGGCCTAGCCCAACCCGCTGCTCAAAGTGAGGCCAACCAGAGATGGTGGCTCAGCACTATGGCTGGTCAGGTTTTGAATATCTCCAGGGATTTAGACTCCACAATATCTCTGTGCAAACTGCTCCAGTGTTTGACCACCCTCATATTAATTTTTTTTTTTAATTTAATGAAACTTGCTGCATCTCAGTTTGTGCCCATTGCCTCTTGTGCTGTCACTGGGTGCCACTGGGAAGAGTTTGGCTCCATCTTCTTAACTCTCCCCATCAGGTATTTATTCACATGGATAAGATGTCCCTGAGCCTTCTCTTCTCCAGGCTGAACAGTCCCAGTTCTCTCAGCCTCTCCTCATATGACAGATGCTCCAATCCCTTAATCAACCTCATGACTTTTCTCTGGATTCACTTCAGCATGGCCAGTGCACCCAACACTGGACACAACACTCTAGATTTGTCTCACCAGGGTTGAGCAGAGAGGTAGGATCAACTCCTGATGATGCTCCATCATCCAGGTCATCAATGAAGATCTTAGAATATTGGCCCCAGTATCAACCCCTGGGGTAGAGCACTAATGACTGGCCTCCATCTGGGTTTATGCCAGTGGGCACAACCTTTTAAATCTGGCAATTTAGCCAGTTGTCAGTTGACCTCACTATCCAGTTATCTAGTATGTACTTCATCAGTTCACCTATGAGGATTTTATGGCAGTGTCAAGAGCCTTGCTAAAGTCAAGATAAACAACATCCACTGCTCTCCCTTCATCCACCAAGCCAGGCATCTCATATTAGAAATCTATTAGGTTGATTAAGCACAATTTCCCCTTCATAAATCCATGCTGAATACTTCTAGTCACCTTCTTGCCCTTCATGTGTTTGGCAATGGTTTCCAGGATTATTTGCTCCATCACCTTCCCAGGGACTGAAGTGAGGCTCACTGGGTTGTAGTTCCTTTGTTCGTCCTCCTTGCCTTTGTTGAAGATAGTAGTGACATTTACTTTCTTCCAGGCCACAGGAACCTCTCCAGTTGCCATGACTTTTCAAAGATAACTGAAAGTGGTCTCACAATGATGTTGGCCAGCTCCCTCAGCACATGTGGATGCATCCCATCAGGTCCCATGGACTCGTGTATGTTTGCTTTAAATTCCCTAACTTGGTCCTCACTCAGCAATGGTAAGTCTTCCATGCTCCAGACTTTTCCTCTGATCTCAGGGCCCTGGGATTCCTGAAGGCAGGTCTTACCAGTAAAGAGTGAGGTGAAGAGGGCATAGAGTACCTTGGCCTTTTCCATGCCCTTTTCACCAGGACCCCTGCCCCATTCAGCACCAGGCCTGCGTTTTCCCTAGTCTCCCTTTTGCTGCTGATATACCTGCAGAAACCCTGAAGTCCAGGTTGTGATCTTGCTTTTTGCCCTGCTCCCTCCTCTCAGGATACTGTACTCCACCATGTTATGGCCACTGCAGTCAAGACTGCCCCTGATCTTCGTGTGCCAGATCAGTCTTTCCTTGCTTGTAAGCATGAAGTCTGTCACTATATAAAGGCGTGTCAGTGTGTGGGGAAGGGGGGAATTTCCATGTGGGGAAGTTCAGTAATCAGATTGATCTCCTGACTGTGATCTGAAAAAATAGAGAATTAGGGTATGGATCTCCTTATTTTCAGCCCATTTGTCTATCCCACACATCTGCCACTGCATCTGGACAGGAGCTACCTCTGAATTAATTTTTCTGTCTGGCAGGAAAGCAGGCAGGGTTGGGCAGGTGTCTGCATTAGACTTTTGAGTCCAGTCCACTATAGTCAATCTCACTCACCTTTCCCAAAATCATCTCTCTGGACTAGGCAAAGAGAATAATCAGAAACTTCTCCTGCGGCTGTGAGGGGGGGTAAGGTGTCTGGAGAAATGGTGAGGATGGGGATTGGAGAGGGCGTGACTAAGGGAGAAAAGGCAAAAAGAATGTTAAAAGGAAAAAAAAAAAAGGCAGGACAAGAAAACCTTCCTGTGTGTAGAACATTACCCTGGGATACGGAAGGCTGATTCAGGCCATACCTCTACCAGTGACCTAGAATATACCTTTAGTTGAGTCCTGTCATTTTGTTGGGTTGTGCTACCCTCTCCCTCCAGCTGCAGAAGCACTGAGGGCAGGAGAGGGGAGAGGAAGGGTTTGGCCCAGGGTATGCCTCCGCACTGCTAAACCTGCACACGGTAGGCACGTGTCTCCCATCACATGATGTTAGCAGTTATGTGGCTGTGTAGCTCTCTTCCCTGTCTGCCTCAACCAGATGTGTAAGCTTGTCTGCTGCAGGAGCTTTTCCTCATTCTTGTAATAGGGTTGTGACCTCAGGCCCCAGCGATCTTCTGGCTGAGCACTGGATTTCCACTGCAGAAGGTCCGATTTGGTCTATATCTTCTCCATGCCTGGGAATGGCTTGAGTTCAGTGCTGTGGTGGCCCTTCTTTTCTTGGCTTAGCAGACAGGGAGGATGTTTGGGAGGCTGGAAATGAATGAGGCGAGTTGGAGGATATGGAGGTGACTTTGTCAGGGAAATGCAATAGGTTGGTTTATTCTTCCTGTTCCCAGGGAAATATTTTCTTTTCTTCTAGGGCATATAGGAGAGGTTATTTCTCTGCATCGATAGCTGCACTTTACATGAACATGTCCGGTGTTTGAGATGGCTGCTTTGAGATGTAGTCACAGGAATGAAGAAAAATAAAAAGACAGAATTCCCTTGTTCTGCAAATAAAACCTGAATGAGATGCAAAGGAGAGGAGGATGGGCAAAACTATCACCCTCCATAGTCAAATGGCACAGTCCCAAGAAGGGATATGGCTTACACTTGCACAAACAGGCGTTACCTTTTGCCCTTGCTAGAAATGACTCAGCTGCAAATATCATCCGCAATTGATTGTTACGCTGGAAAAACAAATGATTCAAACTTTGTAGAAGGACATGTGCAAGGCACTGGAGTCTGGCAACAGGACACAAGAGAGATCAGCAGTCTGCTTGCAAAAGAGGTCTTCCTAAGGATCACAACAGCCTTTGAAGCACGCTTTAAGGCACTACAGGCAGGCAAATAAAACCTGGCTCTCCCCAAAGTTAATGAAAGTGTTGCCACTGGCTAACTTCCTGGGGAACAGGCTGGGAACTGTACTGCGGCCTCTAAACTGGGATTATATACACTGCAGCAGTACTTACTGGCCTTGGCATGTGAATAAACAGCAGGAACAAGCTTCTATGCAATGAGCAATGGAGAAATATTTACCTCCCTGAAAAGTCAATATTTTAGCACAAACATGATTGGGAGAGTTTATGAAGGTATTTTGTTTGTAAGCAAACTTCAAAGCTTTTTATGGGTTAGTTTTTTAGCTACTATTATTTACATTTTATAATGGCAAAACAGTTCCCAGAAGACTGAATGGGATGAGTTTATGGCTCCAGCAAACTGAGGGAGTGACACACAGCACTTCAGTGCCGGCTGTGCAGTGGGAGTGAGCGTGCTAGGATGCTGGGCCAAGCTGTTTCCCAAGGAGATGTTCAAAGTGATGTCCTCAGCCTGGGCTTCTGGCTCCTGCTAAGTGACGTGATGTGCAAATACCCTGCAGATTAAAGAGAGCTTTCCAGTGCTCCCCACTTCTGAAAACTGTGCAGATTGACTCAAAGTTTAGTTGGTTGTTTTTTTTAATTCTGCCCAATTCAGTCCTTCAGTGTATTCCTCTAAGAGAATACTTTTTGGTATCTTGAGAGCTACTTTAAAGTTCCCAATCCTTCTGTCAAACAAATGGAGGGACTCAAGAGGGGTGACCTTGGACACAGAAGGAATGAGGCCAGGCCACCCAACTTCAGTAGTGAGTGTCCCTACAGCTGACAGAGGCATTACCCTAAGTTCTCCATAGCGCTTGAGTTTAGGTAGTAATTCAGCATTATTACCTCTTTCCATTGACAGTACAGGGAGCTGAGGTAACCATTTTCCCAGCTTAGCAAAGTACCAAAAGCTGAGTGATGAAGTGGCTAACCTGATGCTACTTGGCAAGCCAAAGTCTGGAGTCTTATCCCCCAGTCGCCTTCGTGCCTTACTGTGCAGGCTCCCTGCTTAGCTCTGTAAAACTGCTTAGAGACAAACATTAAGCACCTCTACCTCTGGCTTCCTTAACAAAAACTCTCACTTTAATCTTGAAACGCTGTAAGAAAATGGATCCAGACGTGTGCTTCATACAAAGCCCTGTGGCTCTAAATAGAGAGTTTAAATAAAAGATGAGGTGCAAAACTGAAAGGTCATGGAAAGATCATTAACCATGCGGAACTGTAGAGTCTGCAGTTTTTCTCCTACCTCACAAACTAGTCGTTTCCTGCTTTGACGACTTTAAGCATAAATGTGATATTAGTATGGACTTCCTGAGCACCTCTGTCCCATAGATTCCAGAGAAAAAATATGCTGTGATTTGCATCACTTTGCTGCGTATGGAAAGAAGATCTATTTCTCATATGTAGTGCTTCAGAGCTGCACCACTTAAAATTGTCCCGATAACTCTGTCTAAGCAAATCCCAGCAGTATAGCTGTTGCTGTTGCTGTTGCTATACCCTGCCCTGTGGATGGCTAACATGACAAAGAAGCCAGGGTTTCCTGGAGTATCTCAGTGGTTAGGATGCTGGCAGATGACTCAAGCACAGAGGGGTTTAATTTTGCTTCTATTCAGTGACCCTGCATAAATCATTTCCCACCCTCTGAAAGTGCTTTGAAAATGATGGCTGACAAGTGGTATATAAGAGCTTGGTGTTTTAGCAGGGCCTGGTAGTCATTTCAACACAGCCATTTTGTAATCAGAGAGACAATGGTTTATACTGGTGCCAATGTATTTCATTAGGGCCCTCCAGTACTATGTGGTTCCCAGTGGTGCAGCTCACTGCTGTGCCATGAACACCTCAGCTCTCTTTCCCACTGCCCTGAGCTCCCCATGTCTGTGTTGCTTGGTGAGAGTGATGACTCCAGCTTTAAAGGAAAGCTAATACGGTTGGCGGGCAAACACAATTTTCGATTCCCCTGACCAAAGGAAAATGTGCAGCATGGGAGGACGGCAGACAGTTAGAGAAAGCGAATATGAAGATGGATTTCAGGAGAAAGCTTTCTGACAATGAGATTTGAAGCAAGAAGCTCATGCAACAAGGACCCAAACCACATGGAAATTGCAGGCTTGCTTCTGAGTGCTGAATCAGTGGGAACCCTTCTCGGGAGCAGAGTAGAAAGGAAGCACTCGACACTCAGAGGAGTCCCTGCATCTGGGGCAATGGATGCCTCAGTGAATGTCTGCTCCTTACCTACACTTCCCTGTGTGCAGAGGAAACCCAATATCTTGTACTTGCTTCAGCTACTTCAGATTTAGATTACTTCTGGATATTTTTTGCCTTTTTGATTGCCATGAACTAAGTGATCATGATTGTATTCTGGAAAAGAGAGATCTCAGTCAGGCTATTACATTGAGAATCAGGTGGGCACAAGCGAGATTTATACTTTCCTTTCTGTCAGTTTGTCCCACATGTGGGAGTATTTTCACATTAAGCTGTCCAGATGTTTCTTAATCTGTATCCCTCTCTGTCATCCTTCCTGTTCTTCTTGGTCTTCTCTTTTTTCTTCTGCAATCCTGAGGCTTTTTTTTTTTTTTTTTTCAGATTTGTTCAGATGAGGGGGCTTGCTTGCAGAAGTCCAGTTGTGGGATAGAAAAACATGACTTCTGAATGGTTGTGACTGTATGGCACCATTGCATTGAGTGCTGGCTGACTACAGAAAACACGGATTATTAATTACCAACTGAAGGCTGCTCTCTGCTCTAGAAGAAAGGGCAGTTTTCCAGCAGAAAGCTGTCTATATGCAAATCACCACCTCTGTTGGCATTAGAGACCAGACTGAATGGGTACAGTGGACATCTCTCTGAAGGACATCTCTCTGTTTCGGTATTAGGAGACACAGAGACCTGAGTAAGGAGAATGTTGACCTGCTGCATCTCTTGTCTCTGTTCTGTGGAGAGTACACAAATATGCATTTTGAAGTTAGATTACACCAATGTCCTTAACTAACATCACGTTGCATCACATTGCTAGAAAGGACAGGAAACACTAGAAAAGAGCCTTTTTTTTCCCATGTCCTACCTGCCTCTTTCACGCCTGAGTGCTCTCTGCTGTTGCTCATTGTTTCAGGCAGGTTCCTGAGATCCAGGGGCTATGATTTTTACACTGCTGCCTGATCATGCACTCTGAGAGGCTATCTAATCTTGTAAATTGTTCTGAAACACTGCTTGTGTAAAAGGTGCCGAGCCTGACATGATGGCCCTAAGAATCTCTTTTCAGTGTTTGCATTTCAACTCAATGCTCTGCCCTGACTGTGTCTCTCTGAGTGCTCCTTTTCATAGCACCTGGAGGCCTAACAGGTATCTCAGCGTTACAGGTAAAGGATCTTCCAGTGTGTTGACTATATGTGCTTGATTGCTATGTTCTTGTTTTTCTACAAAACCTACATGTCTCTTTGCATCCTCTACCATGTAGCCCTGAAGAGGCAAACTGTTGGCCCAGTGAATTATAAGTTGTATTTAACGTACTGGGAAGCCAACACTGCTTTTGCTTGTGTTGAGCATCTTGAGCTTTGAAATCCCATTTTCATGCCAGGATGAAGAATTAGGAAGAATCCCAGAGTGAGAAAACGAAGAAATGATCTGACAGCCTCAGCAGGACTGCAGTGAGATTCAAGCAAATGTTGGATCATTGTCACCTACTGTGATAAGGGACCCATATTTGGCTTATGTACCACTTATTACCACATGTACAAGTTGGCCCAGGTACATCCACTTGTTTTCCAATTACATTTAGCATGCCTGCCTTGCTGCGAATGCAAAGTTGAGCAGTACTCATCAGGCTTGATTTCTATAAGGCAGTTTGTCATTTGGGTTTCCTTTACTGTGCATGACCTTTATGGCAAGAACTTTCTGAAGGCCTTCATCTAATACTCCTGCACACACAAATGATATTCCACCCCAGTCCCAGAAAATAGGCATTTTGAGAGAGTGTAGTCCAAAAGCCTTGTTTTCCAGTGTGCCAAATGCACAGAGCTCTACCAATTTCAGCTGGGTTTCAGATGACTTGAAAAGAAACCAGGAACAAATCCAGCCCAATCTGCTGTGCTGAGATGGAACTTTCACCCCACTGGAACTCAATGGATACGTAAGAGCACAGGTTCGAGTTAATATGGGAGTGAACAGGAATCCATAGAATTCTTGTGGCAAAGGTGCCCTTGCCCTGATGGCCTGGGCCTGTGGGCTACCCTGTGTGTTCCTCACATTAGGGACCAGCTCCTGCACCAAACAACACCCATGGGTTCAACGGGTCTAGCAGCAGTTGTGGTTTTTTTGCTGATATAGGAAAGGGGCTCATCATTTGGCCGTACATGTTCTACTCTGAAAGTTTTTTAAAAGGGTAGCTGTGAACACTGAAAGAAGTTCTTCTCCCTATCCAGACCTCCAGGTCTCTTCTGTCTGTGTGTGCGGTCATGTGGTGGAAGCATAGGGCCTGGGCCAGGAAAACCCCACAAGGCGTGGGGAACAAGGGCCCCAAGTGTGAACCACAGCTCAGTGGATGAGGTCTGGCAGGTTGTGAAAGGGCCAAACCCAATGTGCTTATGTGTGCTCTGAGCCATCCTTCAAGTGGCCCTCATCAGGTTGCTGTTGAGCTGCTGTGCGCTAGGCTGCGAATGCAGCAAAAAGTGCAGAGGTGGGTCCAGATAGAAATGGGGAAAGGATTGGACAGCACTGGTAGCAAATGGGTGGAAAAACATATGTTCCTTCATACCTTCCAGCCATGCCTTAGCTGCTCAGTTTGAAAGTAAAGAAAAACATCAGTTTGGCAAACACACACACACAAAAAAAAAAGTCTCTACAGATTTGTCTCCTTTTTTTCGTTGAGTTTGCACATTTCACTTCTACAGGGGGAATAACAGCTGCAATCTTTCCTCATCACAATTGCAAAGAAATGATCATCCCCTTTCGCTGCATTTCCTAACTCCCCCAGTTCCTCTTTCAGGTTTATGCCTTTTCTGTATGAAGTTCTCTTGGCAGCATGGAAATTAATTGAAACGAGTGTGACTAAGAGGGGAAGACCCAATAATGTCAGGATTTCAGTAGTAGCTCCTGAGTTGCGTAAGTACTATTTTTACAGCGATTGCAGACAATCTCATGAATCATTGCAAATGTACACAGCTAAACACAGGCTGTTTCTTCCCAAAGGCTGGGCCTGAGTGGTTAAAGCTTGTACATCCACGGTGCATGGGTGCTAATAATAACCGCTGCATTTAGACAGCGCCGTGAGCTGGTGTCACTCACAAACATGATGGGGCCTGATCCACAGAGGGGTAGCGAAACCACACCACTCATTGAAACAAATCTACTGCAAGCAATTACCAATTCCTGTAGACTCCTTGGACTTCCTGCAAAACACCTCACCACCACAGACCATTAAACATGTCCCTGCCAGGAGTCTGGAGGCAAAAACATGTCCAAATCCTCACCTGCTGTATTACTCCTTTCCTTCCTTTGTCTGTACATTATTTAAGTGTCTTCCCCTTGCCTTCAAGGCCAGCTGTAACCCTTAGAGGCCCCTGTTTGAGGCAACTTCTGGACTCCACATACAGTTTGTCCAATTTTCCTGTGGTGGCATTTGAACTTTCTTCTGTCTGCATGTCTTGCTTCCTTATGAAGTTCCTCTATAATCTTTATTGCTATTACCACTTGCTTCCCTCTGCTTTGCACTCTTTTTATCCTTCTTTCAGTCTGAGCAAGCTGGGAGTTTTATCCTGGTGTGCTTTTTCATTCGCACTGACCTTGAGATGGCATATTTCATTTTGGGAGAGGCAATATTAATCAGTGCGGCTGCATGAGTATCTCTAATGCCTCATGGAGAAGGCTTCCTGTGCTTCCAGTCTCGGCTCCTCTTGGGCCTCTTGGCCCCGTGGCCGCATTACATTACCCTTACTTACCGCACTGTAGTCTCCGTGCTGTCTACACTGACAGGATGCATCATGGCAATTTGGTGACTGCAGTGCATTACGGAGACGGACTCCAGCCAGCCAGTCTAGCTCATGCAGCAAGAAGCAGGCGTGAGGCTAGTAAATGATGGGGACTGGGAAGCAGAAATGACATTAGCTGGGACAGACAGGTACGGAGATGGATGAGAGACTCTCTTTCATGCAAAGGTTATGCTTGGTCCCTTCCATATTACTGTAAGGGTCATGCAGGCATTAATGGGGTCAGGGAACCATAAAATACAGGGTCAGAAGAGACTGTGTGTCCATTCCCCAGCTAAAAGGTGGGAATCAGTGACTCAGTGGTGAGGGACAGAGGAATGTCATTCTTGCACCATTTATATGGCTGCCAGGCCGTAGCTCAGAAGGTGAGATTGCTTGGAGTCAGTTTTACAACGTCGCTGTCCTCCTCCAGGCATTTGTGAAGCATAAGGGTGTATGCTCAGAACATTGCAGATTGAGAACGTGTTTCCATCGAGATGCATATTTACAGTTTGCTGTTGCTCTTAAACCGGATCGGTTTCCTGTTTTTCATCTGGCAGTTCTGGCTTTGGATGGCCAAGTGTGCTGCTCCTCTTTCACTGCCCATTTGCCTTTGTGCTGAAGAGCCGCAGAAGGACACACTCTGAAGATCCTTAAATCTAAAGGTTAAAGTAGGTTGCAAATTGCTTCTCGTAACCCTGTTATTAGGATTAACAGAGAGAGAGTTAACCATAAATCATGACAGATTGTTTTTTCTTCTACAGAAGATGTATAGCTGTATTTCTAGAGTTTAAGAGGTTGTGAAGTCACTGCAAGTGTGCTTCCCCTGCCAGAAGCAAAGGATGCTTGAAAGTAAATTGGAGTAGGATATTTTATTACTAATAACACATCTATTTGTGAAAACACTGTACAGCAATGTCGTAAAATATTCTGCTTTTAAGAAGTACATGCATAGCCACAGGGAATGCAAAATTTTTTATATCTATGTATGAGGTAGAAATACGACAACAACAATGCAATAAAGTGTGCATGTATGTTTACTATAATATGTAACTGTACTAGTCTCAAAGCATTGGACATGTAATGAATAAAACATGGGCTTCTGGGTTAGAGGGCTGGGGCTCTGGGACTATCTGGGCATTGATATGTATTGATGCAGTGTCTGATATGGTACGTACATTCAATAAAATATTTCCGGCTGTGAGCTTTCCACTCCCCTCTGACCATCTGCACATTTGCTTGAATCATTTTCGTTTCTGTACTTTTGAAGAAGCCTCAAGATTTTAAATTCCATGAAAAGGGAGGTTGTAAACCTCCTCTCCAACCCTTTCCTCTGTGCCTTGCTGTCTCTGAAAGCTGGGCAATACATTACATAAAGGCCTCTGAGAAACAGGATGGAAAAGTGCGAGTGTTGTTTCAGTGCTTTTAGAGATGAGCGTCTCAAATGCCCAGTGAACAAGTTTGTTGAAATTGCTGCTCCAACAAATCCCCAAAATACTAAAGATGGTGAAGATGTGAGGAATGATAGATAGACCTTAACTGTAATGTGCATCAACATTCAGGGTGTATTCCTTCTTGGATCCCTGATAAATTAGCTAGTTAGCTACTCCTTATCTTAATCTTCCCTAATACTAATTATAGCAGCCTGGGCCCTGTAGGGACTGGGGATTTGTGGTAGGAGCTACACAAGGACAAAACCGTGGAAACCAAAGAATTAGCAAATGTAATTAAAAGCAATCTGCTCCTGTTCCTCCTCCAAAACAGCCCATCGGAGGCGCAGCCAAGGGGGCTTTACGCTGGAGCTGGGCCAATTCGTTGGAATTAAAACCTTAAAACCCTAAAAATGGTGTCAGGGGGTCACTGCAGAGCAGAGGCCGCCGGTGTCTGTTTGGGGTGCTGCTGTGGAGCAAGGCGGGCGCCGGTGGGGAGGGAGAGCCGTCTGGCATGGCGGGTGAATCACCTGCGCTCACCCTTTGTTGTGCCGCCTGGGCGCTGGCCAAGGCACTCAGCCATTTTCTCTGAGGTGATTCGATGAGATCGCAGCGCAAGGAGGGCAGGCCACCTTCCAGGAGCAGGAGATTTCTTTTTCTGCACATGTCGGTCCCTGTCCTGCTCCCGAGGGCAGGTGGCCTCTTGGCCCCGGTGGCTGTGTCACTATCCCATGTGTGCCATCAGTGCAGGCGTCTGTTAAGGCTTGTGGGCCAAGTGCTGCCCACCATCCTGGCCATCGCCTCACGTCTGTGGCCCGTGGTGGCAGCGGTGTCCGATGGGGGGTTCTCACAGCCCCAGAGCTGAGAAGGGTGCCGGCTGTAGAGTCCCACCACCGCCATCCAGCCTTTGCCTGGCAACGCCATCAGCCCCACTCCCTCCAAGCCTTAGCCCTCAGTACGCCTCTTCTCCATTGCCTGCCCATGGCTGCAGCGTCCTGGGGCTCCTGAAGGTGCCTGGTTACACAGCTGGGGCTGCGGTCATGTCCATCTGTCCCTGGAAATGTTTACCACTGTCCTTTCTCCCTGCAAATATGCGAACAGTAACCTGTACTGCAATCCAATCTGCTTCTCTCATCAAGATAGCTGCACATCCCAGCTCTTATTAATCACGCTGCCCGCAGCCATTCGCCTAGGTGGCTGCTGTGTACACAGAAGGTGAGCTGCTCTCCTCCCCATACCACTCGCACTGATGTCATGCTGGGCTGCTCCTGCACGCAGTGAAATGCCTGCCTCGGTGCACCGAAGGACTCTCTGCACCTGATGAAAGCACCCAGGGATTTGCTGGCTTTGTATGGCCCCTGCGTGCTGCTCGAGGCAGACACCCAGGCAGGCCACCAACAGCACTGTCATGATCACGCTGTATGGTCTGCTGAGGAAATTCAGCAAGAAAGCAGAGGTACAAGGCCACAAACACTGGAGGACACATACAACCTCGCGAGGTGGAGCCCAGTGCATTGCAATGCGGGTTGGGTGGGAGAATTTGACCTGTATCTTGCTCTATTTTTTCACCTCAGACTATAAACACTTAAAGATGTGAATATTTCATTCTTCTACAATGAGTGTGTTACAGACCAGATGCTCCCGCCTGTGCACCATGATGCCTTTGGTGGGATAGGTGGGCACCAGGGGGTCTGTACCTCACATTGCACAGAGTGATGTTTTCTCCCTGATACCTCTTGTTGACAAAAAAATGCTTTGGGGGATGTTGAGAAATAAAACGACTCGACTCTTTGCCTACATGGCTCACAGTTAAATTCTGTTTGCTGGGGAATTTTTCTTGCAAATTTTTCTTGGTGGATGAAATCCGCCTCTATGCCAAGGTGGAAGGGAGCGTCTCGCCATTTTGCTGAGCTGGCACTGAGGGGTGAATGACCTGCTTGGTGAACACAAAAAGAGGCTTTCTAAAAGGCTGCTTATTGAGCTGTGGGACAGAATTTATTTCTCTGAATTTAAGGCGAATCCGTGGTATTGAAGATGTCAGGGACAATAATACATGGTTAGAAGTTCACAAAGTGAGAAAGAGCTCAAGAGACAGTCTTTTAGTTTAATGTGTTTAATTTGTGGTATGACAATGTATTTCATTATCCACAGACATAGTCCATACAGGTTA
The DNA here is from genome assembly GCF_047370975.1 of Nipponia nippon. Classification (NCBI taxonomy): domain Eukaryota; kingdom Metazoa; phylum Chordata; class Aves; order Pelecaniformes; family Threskiornithidae; genus Nipponia; species Nipponia nippon. The sequence goes on along the minus strand of NW_028262290.1, from coordinate 12,252,875 downwards.
GAAATCCCCTGGGGACAAGATAAATCAGGAGAGTGCTTGCTTAAATGTCATCTGTGGGGACATCCACAATGTGAGGCAACTGGTAATTCCTGGGGAATGTAGCAAAAAGAAACGTGTAAAGTTCTCGGATTCTGAGTAGTTACTTGGTATCACTTCCCAACTTATATCACTACCATGAAGACGGCAAGGCATGAAGACGGTTAGTGGAGCAAACTTCAGTGGAAGACAACATTGAAATGCCTTGAGTCAGTGCTGAAAAATTCATTTGTCCTTACCGATGTGCGCTGCCAGGACTCTGCTGTGGTGTGCTCTATCATACCACCTCCTACTTGAATGTGAAATAGTAGGTTTCAACAGGCAGCCTCTTTCTTCATGGGATGTTACTCCATTTCAGCGGCTTTATATCACTATGTACTCTGGAATTTCTGAAATGTTCTGGGGGACAAGTGATGGCTGCTTGGAGCTGATTATGGATGGGCAGGAAGAGAGTAGCTCTTTATGTTCAACTTTGTTTCTGGTACACTTCTGGGTGTGGGGAAGTAGCAGGATTGCCTTTTTCCTGAAGCACCCTTACAGGCATCAAGCAGCAGGTTGCCTTCCCATGACATATACTAAGGCAGGTTACAACAGGGTTTGTCAGTTATGTCACACAGTGTGATGTGGTGTGGTAACACAGCGTGACAGCAAGATGAAATGCAAGACCCTGTGTCAAAGAGTCTGCTTTCAAAACATAGCCTACTCCTTACCATCCCACGGTGCAAGAAACTTTTCACCCAGATGTCACATGCTCTCTTGTTGGTCTGCCCTGCTGTTAGGATTGCATCTCTAGAGCTTAATTGCCACGGCTGAGCAGAAGCTGAGGAAAGATCAAAAAGGCATAGGGAGAAGACACTGTGTTTTTGCTACTTCCCCCTCCTCTCCTACAGCTGTGTCACTTTAAGAAGAACAGAAATGCATTAACATGAATATGCTCTTGGGCATTTCCGAACGCTCTGCTGGTCCCAATGTTGTTGCTCCAAATGCACTGGATTTTGACAGAAAACACAGGTCAAAGTCTAATGCATATGAAAAAATACCCTTAAGTCCCCCAGGGAGTATAGCACAAGTTATTATCCCCGTGCTGCTCTGATGATGGTCCTCAGCTCTGTCCTGGAGGTATTTACCTCTGTGGGCAGGACTGTGGTGTTAATTACAATGCCCCAGGAAATAAGGTAATTGTGTATTATGTTAAGGAATAGTACCCCTCAACTCAATAACCACTTTCCGTTTCATCTTGTTACCTTTTGCAGGCAGGATCCAGCACTTATGTTTGTGTCTGAAGTACAGAATATAATGATGCCTTGAACCTAATTGTCCTGCCTGACTAAATGCATTTATATCCATGCATTTAATGGATATAATAGTTTATTTACCTGTTTCTAATGACCTCATTTATAGTCAGCTCCATTGCTTGCAAAGGTGATATATGGAGACAACAATATCAATATTTCTTCTACTAAACAAACACAGGTAGTGCAGAAAGGTGCTGAACTGCTGTAAGTAGAAGTACACGTAGGGTCCTCATGATCTAGAAGGATGGAGATAGGCTTGAAAGGAGGATTTAATGTCTAATTGCCACCTTAGAACCTCAAAACGTCTCTCTCATTTTTTGTTCTGGGCACATTTCTGCCAGGAATGTCCCCGTTGTTTCATTACTTCTACATTTGCATTACTCTGTGGAGAAAGCAGACCATTGTTTGCTTCGTTGTTAATGAGATTCACAGGGTAGGTGTACTTCCATCTGTCTTGCTGTCATGGTCCAGTCTGACTGAAAAAAAGGATATGAAACCAAATCTCCTCATGTCTGGCGAAGATGAGAGTGTTGGGGAGCACTTATGGCATGTGGGAGGCCAGGGTTCAGATCTGCTTTTGGCTGGCGGTAGAGCACTGGGGTGTGCTTGCAACTCCATGTCAGCTGGGACTTTGTGAATCGTTATGAATGCCTCTGGATGGTGGGCTTCTCTTTTACACTAAAAAATATTATTTGGAGCAGGGACTGGAACGTGACTCTCCCAGATGTTGGTATTGGGCTCTTAATACACCAGCCATTTAATTATAGTCACGATGAATTAACAGAAAAAAGCTTCAGCATTGAAGTCTCAGCCCTAGAGAAAAGCAAGCCCAGACATTAAACGAACTGACCTACTACAAATTAGGAGGTACATAAAACTAGCAGGCATCAAGCTTTCACCAACAAAGTTCTGGCAGTCCCTAACATCTCTGCTTCTAGGCATGTCTGCTTTGTTTCTGCTTTGCTTTGAGTAAAGGAGTGCCTACACCCCTACATGATCCACAATCCCTCCTGCTCATATTTGTCACCTAGGGCCCGAGCCAGAAGGCATCCCAGAGCACACATACAAAATCAGAACTTCCTCCTAAAAGTTGCATGCAGATATTCCTGTTGTTAATACACTCAGCCAGAACATGGGACACATGACCTCCATCTCTTTCTCTACCAGAGGAGGTCTGAACACACATCTCCCATGTGGCTGTCCCAGTCAGCAGGTTAGAAGATGTCTCAGGGTGGGACATTCTCCATCCTGCTGCTGTGTATGGTCCCTGCAGAACAGGGTATAGAATCATAGATTCATAGAATTGGTTAGGTTGGAAAAGACCTTTAAGATCATCAAGTCCAACCATTAACCTAGCATTGCCAAGTCCACCACTAAACCATGTCCCTAAGCACCACATCTACCCATCTTTTAAATACCTCCAGGAATGGGGACTGAACCACTTCCCTGGGCAGCCTGTGCCAGTGCCTGACTACCCTTTTGGTGAAGAAGTTTTTCCTAATACCCAACCTAAACCTCCCCTGGCGCAGCTTGAGGCCGTTTCCTCTCGTCCTATCGCTTGTTACTTGTCAGAAGAGACTGACCCCCTCCCTCGCTACAACCTCCTTTCAGCTGTAGAGATCGATAAGGTCTCCCCTCAGCCTCCTCTTCTCCAGGCTAAATAACCCGGTTTCTCTCAGCCGCTCCTTGTAAGCGTTGTTCTCCAGACCCGTCACCAGCCCCATTGCTCTTCTTTGGAAGGGTGGGTGTCCACCGTGCCAGGGAGAGAGTCCCACCCCACAAGCAGCGGTCAGGGCACTGCCTGTAAGGAGGCTGAGGCTCCTGCGCGGCCGTACCTCATGAAACCTCCCCGCCTGGGGAGGATGCGGCCCCATGGCCCGGGCTGGCTGTGAGTGCGGGGCAGGGCCCGACACACGGTGGCAGTGCCGAGCCGGCTCGGCGGCAGAGGGAGCCGCGGGCGGGCGGCGGTGGGCTCCGCCGGGAGCGGCTCCTCCGGAGGCGGCCTTGGCACGCTGCTGTCTCGGGGCTGGAGGAGGTCATCTGGGAAGAACGGACTGTCAGGGAAGCCAAAGTAAGAGTGCCAGTGCCCTGGCGATGGCCAGGCTTCCTCAAGCCAACCCTTTAATAAGAGGGACTGGAACAAGAGGGCGGACCAAATTCCTGATGCACAGATTAGACTTGCTTTTTTTTCTTCTTTGTAAAGATACAGAGGACTATCAGATGCCTTGCTATTGTTTTCCCATCAAACAGAAAACTAGGTGTGACTCCACATTCCTAAAAGTCTCTTGAGAGATGGCAAAAGTGGCTGGGGAGGTTAATTTTACTGTCCTAGAGCCACTTGTGGGTGGGAGCTCACGCTGTAGCTTTATTTAATTAGCCGCAAGGACCTCCAAGCTGACTGAGCAAGGGCATCAGAAGTCCTAAAGAGAGAATTTCTCTGGGAAATGCACTGTGAAAGCACTTCTGTGGTGTGGACAATAAACGACCCTTTTGAGAGCAAGTGACATTGGGCTTTCTGCTATGGGGTTTGGCCTTTGCATGCTAGGGAGACGTGGGAGCTGCAGTTGCCAGAGGGAAGCTGGGACATTTCGCTGCTGCTAGACTTTCTGGGAAGATGCATTTAAGACTATCTAAGTGGGCAGTCATGCTCTCTTTTGTCTGACAAAATACGTGTGCTGAAGAAGCAATTTCAGAATGTCCTGATATAACGTTGGGTAGAGTGGTAGGGTGGTCCAGTTGTTGGGTCAGGTTTTGGTTAGGGGTGTCAGGAGGTAGCCACTCTACAAATGCTTGTATAGCGGAAGGCTTATTTGGGAATACCTCAGCCTTGGTAGGATGGAGGAATAGGAACTGTTTTTTCTTTTTTTTTTTACACTAGATAGGGCTGAAAATATTAAAAATCAAATATATTTAAAACCTTCTTGCTTGCCTATTGAGTGGAAAGAGCTCACACTCCAGTAAAACTACCAGGTTGTTTAACCACCAGGAAATCTGAGAAAATAACCAATTAGCAAAGTAACAGAAGGTGGGTTGCTTTTTTTAAATGGGCCCAGTTTCTGCCTGTCATGTAGAAAAATCCAAACCAAAATAGAAGGCTTCTGTGCCAGCGTGCCTGAGATTAGATGCTATGGTATCAGTCCTGTAAGATGTGGAAATACAAAGGGAAATATAGATCTAAACCAGAGTGCATTAATCCCAGTAGAGTCTATAGTGAGAGAATCCATCATACTCTGACCTTTTGAAATCCTGTGAGGCAATGATCTTCCAAGAAACTTCTCCAAAATGCTCCTACCAACTCATTTCACAGTGGCCACTGACAAGTTATCAGGTATCTCCTTGGGAAAGTAGGGGTTTATGCTGGATTAAATCTGGCAGACTAAAGCTCCAGTCCTCCAAATTGCCTAATCCTCTCCATTTTACAATCTGAACGGGAAAAAAAGAAACCTATGAAAACCAAAAGAAAAGTATCAACCATATATTTAAAAAAACATTGCCAGGGTTTCCTACCAACCGTAGCACTATCTGGTTATCAGTTTCACCGTGGCTCCAATTTGACCTCCATGCAGAGAATTACCTTCAAGCAGGCACCACTTGAATGGGTGAATTTTAGTCTGTATAATTTTATTATTCCTCCAACTATTGCAATCAAGGACATTAGCATAGAGGGCACACTTTGAAGAGGTTACTACTGAGCACTCATCGTTTGCTTAAATCCTCAGATCTTTTTCATGTAGCTATAGAAAGAACACTTTCATGAGCTTGAAGACTTTTTCTTCTGGCTGTTTTTCATTTCCAAGGAAACAAATAAGAATGACTTTGAAAAGCTGATTAGCCTATGAGCTAATTTATGGATTTTTCATAGTCTAGTTCTTTTGAGCCTCTTGCATGAAACTGATTCTTTTTGGAGTAAGAGTGTAGCTTTTAGTCAATACAGACAGGATTTTTAAAGTAGCTTAGCACTGGCTGCCGTGTTCTCCTCAAGTTTAATAGGAGTTTTGCTGCTAATTTCAATGAAAACAACAGTGAGGGCTCTTGAAAAATCCGATTTTTCCTGCTTGCTGAACCCTGTGTGTTCACACAGGAGATTTATTTAAAGCTCTTTTTATGAAAGAACAGACCATGTTCCATCAACAGTAAGTTGGCACTAAGATATTTGATGGCAAAATCTAGGCCAGGGGAAATGCTTTGCACTGAGTAGAGGAGAGAGGGAAGGGCTGTACAGAGGTGATTGGGAAAAGTCCTGATGTCTCCGTTTCTGCAGGTGAACATAGGCAGAAGTACTCAAGGGCTGACGTATGGGATGTGTCACAGCCTCTGCTCACGGTGGCACTTCACAGGATTCTCAGATTTGCCATTCTGGGGTATATTTGACTATGCAACATCTTTGGAAGATGGCTAGGACCAAGCCTCCTGTAAAATGCATTTGGAGAAAGCTTGTTGGTGTTGTCTAGAAGGTGGCTAGTGAATACTTCACATACACTGGTGCAGCATTACTCTGGCACACGGGAGCTTGAAATTCAAGGCCCTCTCATTCCTCTTGATTCAGAAATCTCAGAAATCTGAATACAAGAACTATAACTGTATGACTAGGTGGTTTTCTGTAACTTTTATTGTTGTTGTTATTGCTTTTTTTGTTTTAATGAGAAAAGACTGGTTTGGGAGCTTCACTCCAGGAACAACTCCTGACTGACAATCCTGGGAGCACATAGGTGTGTCCTTCTGACATGGAATCAGACAGAAATGTCTCATTTAAAACATCTCACATTCAATTAATTTCTTCTGAACATAGAGCTTCATCCATTAAAACCTTGCCTGGGTCCCTGGCAGACTGCCTTGCCTTTGGGAACTTATGGCCTCCATGTTCAGTGAGTGAACATGGGGTTGTCCAACAAAATTTTTGCCCATCCAAATAATTACAAGAGTCTGAACCATAGAGAGCATTTTAGACTTCCCCCTGCCCCTTTTCCACCCTGTTCCTTTCTTGTGGATACTAGCAAAGGCGGCAATCAAGGACCCATTAGAGCAGAAAATCTGCACCGTTCTCTGTTCTTGGTGTCTTGAGCCTTATCATTTTATTTTGAATGTTGTATGTAGAATATAGTATTCTAGAAAACTATGTGTATAGCTCAGAGGCTGTGAGAAAGACAGTCCTGGTTCTACCACTGACCCACTGGATGGCCTTAAATAATTTGGTCCCCACTTTCTCATCTGCAAAATAGGGAAACGAATTATTAACTGACCTTGCAGGTCTGATGCAAGATGACCCTCTCCACTGTGGTCTGGCTGGCAGCTTGCTGTCTCATTGCAGCCCTGGGGTACTTTTACCCTCTTTTTCTCCTCTTGCACGTGGACAACTCTTTGAGGCTCCGACACAGCAGCAGCTGCTGCCCCTTATTCTCGTGGCAGCACTTTGCCCTGCTGGCAATGATATTAGCTTTTTCCTTTGGTTTGTCTTAGCAGGCTCAGGAGGGGGGATTTGTGTTTATTTGCCTGGCTAAAGATAGTGCAATGGATCTGAAGTCTGTAAATGCTGAGGACCTCAGAAAATAAGAGAAAAGGGGAGAATAAGATGCATGATTTTTAAGATGACCAAAATGTGGTGCAAAGGAAACATCCTTCATGGTTTTTGGTTTCCTTAAGTATCCTGGTACACTGGAACCACAAGCTATAATACCGAGAGTGAAGCAAAGTCAGCCAAACAGATAAATGGGTGTTACGAATCCGGGACAGGTTATGTCTGATTAGCTTTTGCGAACTGATAGGGTTTGCTCTATTTATGGCTGAGCCGTTCTGTGATTTTACAGGAAATTGCTTCCTGTACACACCATTCTTAATAGATTTTTAAATTCATGGCTGCTCTAGGAAAGTGGATTATAATACAACAGATTATGCATTTTTCCCCAGCTTTTAAGGAGCAGCCTTAATGATGATTATTGTTGATGAGGGCATTACAGAGCATTCGTGTAGCAACCACCTTGAATAGCTTAGTGTTGAAAGCTTTAATTTTCCATTTAATAATAGTGAAACTAGTTAATACTAATTTTATACAATCACTTCCTAAGCTTCTTAGAAAGCATGCACTCACGGATTTAGTCTGTGCCATGGGGGAATGCCATACATCATGAGGCTCAAAAAAACGCGGAGTTATTAGAGCTATGTGTAATATTTTACATCCCGCCTCGGATCCACTTTGTAAGGCCTCTCATTCATGGGCAATGATGACTTACCTGGAGATGGCTGCAGTGATTCCTGCCACTGGCTGTCTGCCCCACCTCTCTCTCGGAAGTTTTCATTCGCGCTGTGAAGGTGGCTCAGCTGTTTGGGAGGCAGCTGTTGAACCAGCATCGTTCACAGACCACTAATATTAACAGAAAAACTGGCACCGGCTTAATACACTGAGCTGTAATTTGCAGTGGTTCAATTACTGCCACACTAGCAGCTGAGCTGTCTCAAAGCAGGGGCAGGGCTTGGAGGTGAAGATGGGAACCCCTACAGCCATCTGCTGCCATCCCTATTCATCAGCCAGATACCCAGATCTGGGTTGGGGTTTGTAAACATGAGCGGTGGTTCCTACATCTATTCAACCAGCTCTTTTCTCAGACTGACTTCCCACCTTGCTCCACGAGACCCCTCAGGGCTCTGTGGTCTCGCTACATCCCATGGGGATTTCCATGGGGAGGAGGCAGTTCTGCCTTTGGGACAAGGACCCCTGTGGAGCACTGTGGCCTCAGGAGGGATGAAATACGCTTTCTTGCACAGGGCCGGTGCAGGACCAAAGCCCTACGTGTGTCTCGCTGAAACCTGCTTTTGAGGTTTCTGTGGTAACTTCTTCAAAAGCAAATGTCAGAGGGTAATATTGGGTTGGGGATTTCACAATTCACTCTTACCTAAGATGCCCAGCCAAGGGGCAGAGTCAATACCGTGTTATTTAACCAGCTTATGTGGGACATGCCAGCCTGTTACTGGTTCACAGGAAAGCCTCCCCCTCCCGTGTCCGTCTTACTGCGGGTGCCAATAATCAACACCCAAGACTGCCTTGCAGCTGAAAATCACTCACATTTTTTCCCCGCAAGTCACTCATGGGCTGATGATCTTTTGTGAACAGCTTGTGCTTTCAGCCTGCTTTTGGTCTCAACAGCAGGACAGAGTATCGTGTTTGCCATCCAGTCAGACAATAACTCACAGCTGCTTTTGGAAGAAAGGGGAAAAAAAAAAGGGAGAATGAAGCCCAGTTTTGAGAGCCTCAACAGCTCCTGCTTTTCTCTGGACATGTCCTTTTCATCTCTTTTCGGGTGCCATTGAGGGAGATTTTTTTAAGTATGGCTGATGGCCTAATTGTGTCCTTCAGAGCAAGGACCAAAAACTGTTTATGTGGGAAGAGCAGGCCAGGCTCGTGCTTGGTTATGGTAACCAGCCCTGTCAGCCCCAATTACTGCCCTCCCCAGGGCAAAGTCTGTCAGAGGGGCATCCTCCTCCTATGGACGTGCAACCTGTCTGAGCCCTCCACTGCCTCCGAGCAGGGGCAGATCAGAGGAGGGAGGAGAGCGGGGTTCAGGGGTGGGTTGCCTAAGTCACTGGGATGGACTGAGAGGGGATGTGCAAGTAGAGAGGGGTGTCTGGCAGAATAAGAGAGCAGGGTTTTTCTGGGGCTGGTTGCTGAGAGTGGTAGGGGTGCTCTGGTGTCAAGGCTGGGAGGCAGGGGGGTGTGGGGATAGAGAGGCTACAGTGGGGGGTCTAAATCATGGGGACTGCGAGGTGAGAACCACGACACTGAAACAGAACAAACAGGGGGGTTAGAGAGTAAGGCACCCTGTCTCAGGCTGTGTTTAAATTTCCTGTGGGGCACCCTTGCTTCTTCCCACAGCCTCGGCTCTTCTTGGCTTCAAAGCAGGACACACACCAAAGCCTACCAAGAAGTTCCCATCCTTTTATTTTTTGCTGCAGGAAGCAGAGCAGTCCTAGTTGCATATTCAGTAGTAATTTACATGGTTTTGGTTAGTTACACAAGATATGTGGAGTTTCTCTTCCCCTAACTTGAATGTCTTGCACAACTAGTCAGCATAGTGTGAATTGTCAGTGTGAATTGTCAGCCCTACAATCAGGACTACCAACTGCAGTTTGCCCTGACAAAGGAGACAGCAGAAACACAGGGGGGTTGAGAACAGGCAACAAAAATAATTAAGCACGGACAGACTTCCCTCAGGAAGAAACTGAAAAGAATAGGACTACTTTGTTAGAGAGCAGATGACTAAGAGCTATACAAATTAATGAATGGGATAGAGAAAGTCGGGGGTGGGGTGGGGGTGGGTGGGTGTTCCTGTTTACCCTCTTGAGCTATAAAAGAACAAGGCAACGTTCAATTAAAGGGGAAGCAAAAAGTAAAGGGGAAGCAAAAAGTATCAGGTGACAAAACCCACTTTGCTTAGGATGGGATTGAGTTGCGTTTGAGGAGTCTGTCTCACCACGGAGTGCGGATGGAGCCTTGAGGACTGCACAGCTTGTAGGCACTTAAGCTGATGAATCCCAGTGTTGTTTTTTTTTGAGGAAATACTTGTTTACATGGAAAATGAGGGTAAAAAAAGGAGATGGTATGTGTTTGAAAGCGTTAAGATTTCTTTTTCTAACTGCTGGTTTCAAGAATGAAGGGTAAAAATTTCCTTTGTGGACAAATATATAATTTTTGAGCATCTTTCTCTACTGCAGCAGAGTGTATTTTATTGGTTCCATCAGTCCTATTCTGCCACTATCTGACAGTTATATGGTCATTTAAGATGACATTTTCCTTTGTGCTAATTTCCTGCTATTAGCCTCCTAGTATGGGATGTCTGATTATTGGCTCCCTTGCTCACAGCAGGTATAAGCATTTCCATTACAGGGACTGGGAGCAGAAGCTGTAAGAACACAATGAAAGGCTGATAAACACTCAAGAGAAAGACTTTCTCTTCCACAAAGAGCTAGTATTCATAAAACAAGAAACAAAGGATGAAAAAAGGGGATAAGCATCTAACATCTTAGTTAATATTATAATCATGCTTAGAGTCATAGGTTGAAACTGGAGCTATACTGGATACTTCAGATATATGGGAATGCTCTGTCCCATTGATCTAAAATGGTACCCAAAACTCATCTGAAACGTTGGGTCACAGCAACCAATTCATCTTAGATGCAGCAGATGATATCAAGGCTCTCTGTTACCTGAATCAACTAGAACTTGAACTCTATGAGCTGTTCTACAGTGTCTTGCACAAACATGATCTGATGCCTAAAGGCTCCAATTAGGAAAGGGAATACAAAATGAGCTGCTCACCTTATTGAGATGGTGCTCAGCTACCACAGTAAATATGGGTGAGGTAGAAACAAGCTGATTACTAACTACATGGGAAGATAAAGGACTCGGCAGAACTGGACTAGTGCCCAAACCAGCCTCAGTAATGAGAGAGGGTAGGTTTTCCTTGCTTGTGTAGTGGTCACATACTGACATATAATCATCACAGAAACTCACTGTGTGCTCGTAGGGCTCTAGGACAGTTCTTCTGGGACTAGAGGTCATGCCCCAAGTGGGTTACAAATGGCGTCCTGACTCAACAGATACTAAACTGTTTGGATTAATATTTAGAGTCATGAGAATGTCAGAAACTGAGTTATAACAGGGAAGTGTTTGAGAACTGCTGTGTGAAGAGCTTTGCCCTCTAAGATGTTGCATACCTGGCATACCTGTCCTAGCAAAGTCAATGAAGACATACCTGTGCACTGAGTTGAGCATGTGCTTAAGTGCTTTGCAGGGTCATTGCCAGCACACATAGCTGAGAGTCAAGTCGGGCAATTTCTGGTGCTTCCTCCCTCTCCAAGTTTAAAAATCTTTGGATTCAGTGAAGAAAAACATTATCCAAAATGTTCTATATGAAAATATGTCTTCCAATAAACATGAATAACCAAGATCAACTTTTGCAGTGGTCTGGATGTTTCAGACAGTTTACGAGATTATAAAGCAGGAAACCAATCTATAGCCTGAAACAGCCTGACATTAGTAGGGGGTGAAGAGCCAGGTGGAAATGTCAGGGATATATTCTCCCCCTACACTTTCTGTGGGGTTATAATGAAAGCGATATTTGGCCTAAAGATGCTAAAGATTATGTTTTCAGAATAGCTGCCTGAATTTTGAAATGTGATAAATGGCTTGACTTTCAGAGACACTGATCCTAATGGTTTTATCTGGATGGTAGGGCATGTTTTGTAATTTTTAGGGTCAGAAGGGTCAGGCAGATGATCTCATCTGGCTACTTGAAACAGGCCATACCATTTAAGTTAGTAATTCTTTTGGCTGAAGGAATTCTTCTCCTTTGTGTAAGCAAACACGGCAGAGCTCAACTATACACGCTAGTTTTTCAGTTCCTTAATGCCTACACTCAGTAGGACTGATTATCTTGGTGGTAACATCAAAACCAAGGAGGTAGTTCTTACCTGATGTTTCTCTCCCCAGTTGTGCTGGTTTTGGCTGGGGCAGAGTTAATTTTCTTCATAGTAGCTAGTATGGGGCTATGATTTGGATTTGTGCTGGAAACAGTGTTGATAACACAGGGATGTTTTCGTTATTGCTGAGCAGTGCTTGCACAGAGTCAAGGCCTTTTCTGCTCCTCACCCCACCCCACCAGTGAGTAGCTGGGGGTGCTCAAGAAGTTGGGAGGGGACACAGCTGGGACAGCTGACCCCAACTGACCACAGGGATATTCCATATGACATCATGCTCAGCATATAAAGCTGGGGGAAGAAGAAGGAAGGAGAGGGATGTTCGGAGTGATGGCATTTGTCTTCCGAAGTAACCATTATGCCTGATGAAGCCCTGCTTTCCTGGAGATGGCTGAACACCTGCCTGCTGATGTGAAGTAGTGAATGAATTCCTTGTTTTGCTTTGCTTGCGTGCGCGACTTTTGCTTTACCTATTAAACTGTCTTTATCTCACCCCACGAGTTTTCTTGCTTTTACTCTTCTGGTTCTCTCCCCCATCCCACCGGGGGAGGAGTGAACGAGCGGCTGTATGGGGCTTGGTTGCCAGCAGGGGTTAAACCACGACACCAGTGACATACAGGCAGTGCTCAGCTTTACTGTGTTTTCTTCTGTTAACAAGATAAGATACTTTTTTAATTTCAGGCTAAAAGTCCTTCATGTAAACTCTTCCTACCTTTTTGCTTCTTGTGGCCTCTATGCCCAGCTCTCCATGTCCTATCCCTACTGTAAAGCTCACAAAAAGCAAGTCAACGAAACAGACTGGCGATCTTTGGACTTTGCCTTAATTAAAACCAGAAGAAAGCATACTGGGAAATGGTTGTGAGAAACAGGTGAAATTGGACTTGAAAGTTCAGTTGGGGTAGAAGACCACAAGGAAGATTTCTTCAGTCAATATTTGATGAGAAGGTTACTTTTTTGGGGGGAAGGACAGAGGCTTGGTAAATTATATGGTTATTTTCTACCATTAGTAGGTAAATCACACCACTTAATTAATCCTTCAAAAACAGAAGTCCTTTTCTTTTTGTTTGCATGCCCATGTTCAACTGATCAGCAGCCATATTTGTTGATTTGACTGCTACAGCTTCTAAGTGTTCCTCCTATGCGTCTCATATTATAGTTCCAAAATCACTTTCATGTTATTAAAATTTGAGGTCCCCTCAATTTTCTAACAGATCTTCTACTTGGATCAGAACCCTTGCCATGAAACTGGAAGGAGAGTCCACTGTGCTGGCCAGAGGAAAACATCCTACAGGAATGTGAGACTTATTCCTCCTGGTTGCAAAATTAATGTCCCTTTGATGATTTTTGTTACCTCATGTAGCATATCTGGCACATGGCTCAGAAAGCTGACATGACAAAGATTTTAATATGTACCTGGATTTAGATGCCAGCCCAAATTTTGTCAGTACAAACAGTGCTCACAAGCAGATGTACATCCTAGGATTTTCTGGGATATATTTTTGAATGCTTGACTTCACAGCATGTTTCCAATATTCGGCTGTGTACTTAGAAATCAGGACTTACCAGCAAAAGAAGAAGATGACATTTCATTAGCAAAATGTGTTGCAGCAGACAGATCTTGTAATAAAAAGACCTCCATCAGTGTTGAAAAGCACATTCAATACTGAATTTTTAGATTCACCTTGTGGTTATCTGCCTTGTCACTGCCCTGCTTATGGTCAGGAAAATCTAGGTTCTGCCTAAAATTTGATTCTTTTTCTCCAGTTGTGCTCATCGCATCACAGTATAGCTAGTCCAGAAAGAGTCAAATGAAAGGAACTGTGGGTTTTTTTGTGTGGACACTTTAGGAATATTGTTCTAATTTAAACTATTTTCCATTAGTAATTTGAATCTCCCATTTGAATTTAACTCTTGAAAGCATCAGCCACACTGAGTATGAAGGCAGATGTGATGATCTGCAGCTCAGTTTATTCATACTAATGACCCTGTGTGAAAGCACTTGAGTTGAGCAGTATGAACACAAGCACCAGAATGGGAAAAGCGTCGTGATGGCCTTGATTCCAACTTCAAGGTTTAGTCTCGAGCATGTGTGACATCATTGGGTGTGTGATGGATGGTACATGAATGTATGTCACAGGGAAGACATCTAAGTCTGACCTATTCAACATTGAATCTTTTGTATTAAGTCAATGGGAAGAAGAAATTGGGGTGAAATTGCTTCTGACTCCCCATACAGTGAGCCTAAGGTGATTAGAGACGACCTTGGTGTTTAACTTTTGGGGAGTGAAATGAAGGTGAAGGAATCCCACCCATGGGGACTAGCTGCCTGTCGTGCAAACCTGACTCACAGATGCAGCAGGGTCAGCACTGTCACATTTGCTGAAAGCAAAGATGCCGTATTGCATTCTGAGGATTTTGCTTATCTGGAATATTTCTCAGAGCTGTAGTAACTTATTGCAGCCCACAGTAACAAACTGCTGTTTTCTGAGGAAATCTGAGCTTGTGCAATTCACTTCTAACAGAAAGTGTATTCAAGGCTGAGACAGTGCAGACTTCCCATGCACCCAGAAAGCCTCTTTTGCAGGCTGCTGAGTGTTAAAAGATACTTGTTAATGTCTCTACTTTTCTGGGCATCTTATGTAAATGGAATGATGAGGGCTTCACAAAATCATTTGTCTTGGCAGTATACAGGCCTCCTTCTTGAAATCCAGCTACTGCTGGCTGCGTTGATACCAGAACTGGAAAATCAAGACATACAAACAAAATGGTAGGAATGATTTCCAGTCTCTTGGTACTGCTCCAAAGCTGAAAGAAGTTCCGGCCTGAGGATCATGTTTTAATGTATCAATCATTAGTAGTTGGCTTCTTTAAATTCCCCTAGGTGGGCAGTTGCATCATTTAAGCATTAAAACTCTCCAGTTTATATCAGGCTTCTTCTAAGCTAAGTAAAAGAGTTCATGTTAATGAGAAGCAGTCTTTCTCTAGAAGAATTCAGTCTAACAAGAGCAAGGGATGACAGAGCTGGGAGAGGGAAATGGGTTCCCATGGAGACGAAGGTCAGGCAGTAAGTCAGTATCAGGACCAGAACCAAGTTCCTAGCGTACCGGATCAGGCTGCTCTCAGCTTCTCCTGTCAGCTGGTGGGCTGGAAAGAAGAGTTTGAAAAAGTCTGTCAAATAGAGAAAAGAGCACTTACCTGCTTCACTGACTTCACCAATAGAGGTTCTTGAGAGAGGGTTTTCTCTAACAAGCAAAGTAGTTTCATTAACAGTAGGGGAAAAGGAAAAAATAAAGTATTTACAACATTTTCAGCCTAGTGTTGAGGATGTTACAGTTTCAAAGCACGTGTAAGTAGAAAGCACAAGATGCCAGCGCTTGTGTTCACCAGCAAGTTTCTCGCAAAATCAGCTGACTTTGCAGTTTCTGATGGCAAGTGTTGCAATGGTCGAAGACTCTGTTTCATTTCTCTGTGAAATACCTCTGAGGCCCTTTGGGCTAACTCCTTATGTGATCATAGACATTGTATTGCCTAACTTTCAGGCACCCTGCTGTCTTGTGGCATCCCCAGACCTGGGTTAGGCACTCAGACTTCCTTCCCATGCAAAGGTGGGGGAGCATTAAACCTCTAGCACAGGGTTTAGCTCTCATTTGCCTGGTAGGAAAACCCAACAGTTAGGCCCCTTAAATGGAGTTCCTTCCTCCAGGACATTCCCCATATAGACTGTATGTGATGAAGACCTCTTCTGTTGTTAGAACTTGCCAGCACAATCCATTCCCACTGAGGAGAGGGACATGTCTTCTCACTGGTACCAAGATACTCAGAGCTAGGTCTGTCATTTGGGAGACAAGACACCAGCTTTCTAGTTCTTCCACCTCTTGAGTTGTTGGAAAAGGGAATAAATAAATCCCCATTCTAAGGGCAATCACCTAGGTATGGCTTAAAATGGGATGGTGATAAACATAAAACTGCCTTCTCACCAGTGGTCTTCTGTATGAGGCCTGACCATGAAGTTATGCCCATGTATAGAGTATACCGAGAATACACCTATTGGTTTGGGACCTTGGAGACAAGTGGGAGAACATCTCGGTTCAATCCTGCCCAGACAGGATTTGAGCATTAGTTAAGATGCTATCGAAAAGCTCAATAGCAGGAGGTTGCTTTTGGCATGAACTTGGTTGCCTTTAGCTCTAGATGTCAGCTGAGCAGGGGTTTTGAAGATCTTAGTGGTAGTAAGATGCCTTCTGAAGCCTTGCTGAAAGTAGGCCTTTTTTGAGTCATACCCTCCTTTTCCAGTCTTGCCACTATTTTAGTTCACCTTGCAAATAATAATAACAAGACTTGTTTGGTACTGGTAAACTCTGAAGGATAAAATTTTAATGTCCTAATCTGAGCATAAATAATTCCCTTCACTAAAGTTTAAAAGACTGTAGAATTTTTTTTCTACAACATTAGCTAAAAGCTAAAACTGTATTTTAAAGCCTGACTGGCTAATTGTATCATGATGCTCTTTTAATGCAGAAAACTAGTTCTGCATGTGGCAGAACAACCGTCTCCTCTGTAGTGATACATATTTCTTTTCACAAAACAGAAGTATTCTGGACTGGATAAATGAGAAGTACCCTGAACTTTTTGTTTACTTCAGAAGTGTAATGTATGTTTATGGGCAAAAACTTCTGACTGCAAAGATTTTGAGGGATCAGGAAAATGTATGAGCCCTGTTTTCTTCCTTTTTGTGCAAGAAAGCTGCCTTGTGTGTATAGAAATACACTGTGTACTGTTGTCCTTCAAGGAAACAGGCAATTGTCTTTCCATTGCCCTCTGCTTTGCATGATCCTTTATAGCAGTGCAGAAAGGATGGACCATCATTTACTTGTGACAGTACAATATCCTACCTCTGTGGCACACAGCTGTAAATGGTAGCATCTGGTCCAGGACAACAGAAGGCTGGACAGTCCATGTGGAGTGAGCTGGAGCTGAAGAAAGGAATCTTTACTCCATAAGGAGGTACTAATAAAATGTAGAGTGCAATAGGAAGGGAGCTGGTAGAGGAATGCAATCTTTGAAGAAGTTAATGACCCACCTACCCTACAGGTGAACGGTTCTGAAAAGTGATGTTCCAGCCAAGGTGTTGCCTCATGTCCCTGCTGTTGTAGAATACCATCAACTTATGGTCCTCTAGTAGCTGAAAGCTGAGTGCAAATTCAAGAGCTTGGAAACCGGACAGGGTCTCTAATGTGTCAAAAAATATAGAAGAAATGTCAAAACTGCTGGGATACACCAGAGGCTGGCACATATCATGTAGACTGTCTCTGTGGAGTGAAGTACCCATCCTAGTAGGTGTGATGTCAAACTGGAGGAAGAAAAGCACAAACTCTGCACAACAAAACATACAGGAATACTGCTGATCTAGGTATCATTTACGACTATTCACTAATTAAGATTTACAGTATCCAGTAGTGGTACTCTTGAGGGACAAAACTGCAACATCTGCTCTAGCTTGGCCCACTGAGAGTGGCATCATGGAGGTGCTGGAAACATTTTCCCCACAAAGAGTTAGTCCAGCCCATTTTTCAGCTAAAAGTGTAAGACCTATCAAACTCGTGTTTGATTACCCAAGCTCTTCAGCTGCTGGAAGCACTAGGATATTCTAGGGAGATTGCTGGTCACCATTTCATACATAGCTTCTTGTCCAATTCATACACTTTTTCCTTAACCACACAAACAAAACTCCATATTTGTGGGAATAAATATGCAGATGCAAACTGTGCACAAGTAAGCTCTCATTCTATTTCCCCCTTTTTTTTTTTTTTGAAAAAGATAGCAAGAAAGCTTCTGCTCCTTGCAATCCTCTCTCTGTATCATTCAACTGATTTGATGCAGTTACTCCTGATTTACATCCATATGAATGAGTAAAGAATCAGGCCCTGGTTGAGAAATACGTATTTCCACAGCACCACATTACAAGAGTCCTTAATTGCCTGATCCTAACCCTGGAATGCAAGGAAGACTCGAAGTTTGGCAAAGCTTATAGCCAGATGCAGTGTGCTTCTATGTTCACACCCTCCCTAATTATTACTCTTTAGAAAATAATAATAAAATGCAAATAACTTACACCTGGTAAAGCTGGAAAGGCAAAGAAAAGCAGTAAAGAACCCGGAGGTTGTGGGAGTGTTGTTATTATTATTTTTAATCAGACGAATACACACCTGTCTAAAAGTTCCTTAAACATTGTCTACTATTGCTTTGGCATCCTCTGTTAATACATTGAGTTAATGTCCTTTGGTTGTGTTACTTAATTGAACAGATGACGGGGGGTGGAGGAAGCTATGCAAGGAGACATGCTAGAGATAGAAGAGAAGAATTCCCACCCACGCAGTAGGCATGTACTGTAATAATGGAATAATTATGTGCAGTTTGTTTATAGCTGTCTTCCCCTAGCATCGATGCCTTGGGCTAGAAGTGAAGCAGGACGGGTCCTGCAATCAGTTTTCACAATCATTTTTTTGCCGGGATTTGTATTTTATTCCCCATTAGAAAGAAGAGCATGTCTAGAGCAAATGTGGTGGCTTCAGCCCTTCAGGATACTGCAAATTTGCTCAAATTTGGGGAGGGATGGGGTGTTCATAAGTGACTGGTTTGGATTTGTCCCATGACCTCTGGACCCAGAAATCTGTAATGATGGTTCTCACTCCACGCTCCCAATCTGCTCAGAGTTGCTCAGAGCTGGATCCGTCGTGGCCTGAGACATTTGCCAGCCTTTCAAATAATGAATGCTGGGCTGTGGATAAAAACCAAAGCCAGATGGCCTTGTGTGGTGAAGATGGCTAAGTAACTGTTACTGCAATGGGCTGTACAGCGGGGATCCGTTCTTGGTGTCTTTGAAGCAGGTTAGAAATTGTTCTTGTGGATTCTTCCTGCCGCTTGTTAATAAAATTAATCAAGTCCTGGTTTTTGTGTTGCATCATGCACTCTCAAAGTGCTGATGGTAAAATGCTGATGATTTTCCGTCTGCTGACCCTCTGAATTTATTAGATGCTGCTGTAGGCTTCATGCAGCTGCCATTTTATGTCCAGTTCAGCTGCAGTCTGCCATGGATGTACACACAGCATTTCATTTCCACTGGCATTTAGGAAAACATTTCCAGACAAGCGCACAATCCACATGATGAACATTATCTTTCTCTCGCAGAAGGCTGCATACCATGCCCGTGCAGTCAAGAAGAGAAATGGGAAGTATTCACAGATTAACTGCAGGGAGGTCAATAAACAGACATTGGACTGGGAAACAACTGGAGAACTCCCAAGATAATTTTTGACATGATAGCCACACCTGCTGCATTGGGTCTGTCACGCAGGTTGTGAACTTTGGCAGCAAATGGCTTATTTCATATCCATTCGTGCAGCACATGACACGATGAGGGGCTTGATTGGAGGTGTAGTGAACATAGCTATATCTTGGAAACCCAGAGCAACCGGCAGATATTAACTAATGAAATACCTCCACCCCATTTATATGCAGAGTAGACAAGAATGTACATACCACGTGCTGGCTTTGGAAATGCCTTGGAAATTCA
Organism: Nipponia nippon; assembly: GCF_047370975.1. Classification (NCBI taxonomy): domain Eukaryota; kingdom Metazoa; phylum Chordata; class Aves; order Pelecaniformes; family Threskiornithidae; genus Nipponia; species Nipponia nippon. The sequence goes on along the minus strand of NW_028262290.1, from coordinate 12,233,504 downwards.
ACAGAGCTGTTATTTAAGGGGTCAGAGAAGTAATAATCATGAGCTGACAATGAACAATATATGAGGCAGCTGCTAACATCACCTTACACGTGCAGCAGACATATCCCTTTCCTGAGGATGTTACAAGCTGGAGTGCTATTTTAATCAGCTAAAACTGTTGAGAGGAATGTAGAAAAGCATGATTTTGTTATCAAAACTGTTCTAAACAAGCTGGAATGAAAAATCAGCTTTGCCACATTAAAAAAATTTCTCATAGATCTTATTTAAAAAACAGTTTTGGAATATATGATTTCTAATTGTTTAAACAGTCCTGGTGCCAATGCCTTGGCTTCGGTAGGGGGTTGCTGGAGAGATGGGGCAAGGGAAAGGCTGCAAGATTGCAGGTAGATGTCAGCCACTGCCGTGGGCTTACCTGTTCCCTGGAGTGCTGCTCAAGTTGAGTAGCAAGAATGAACCAAGCAATGGCTACGCCAGCCACCTTGACTCCCACTGGGGATTTTGATGGAACAAGTGCACTTTTGTGCAATAGTGATCTTGCTTAATCAGCCCTTTCTGATGGGCAGCCTTTCTGCTGAAATGCAGTTGTTATGTCTCGTACTTCTCTCTCTTGGATCCCATCATGGGTAGGGCCATATGGTCATTAACAGTGGTCTTCTCTTCCTATTCCCACGGCATATGTAGGATGTTACCTAAAGCAAATGGGTGAATCAAGAATAAATAGCAAGGTGTGGTGGGCTAACAGAGATTTAGGAACTAGCATTTCTCTGTTTGACTTACTATCAATGATTTACCATGGGGCCTTGGGTAAGGCACTTCATATTTCTATGACTCAGTTTCTGCCTCTGAAACAACTGTCTGCTGATCTCACTGGAGTAGTTTTAAAGCTTAATTTACTTATATTTTATAGCACTTTGAAGATGTGAACTACACCATATTATGGGAAACATTGGGAGTCATAAAAGAAAGAGTCAGTGTTGCAAGAGGAGGTATGATAATGAAGCCTAAAGTCAGAGACTTAATGCCTCAGTTCTTTGCTGAATCAAAGCCTAAGACTGCGAGTTCTTTGAAACAGACTCTCCTCAATTAGAGGCCTGCTCAGAGCTGAACATAATAGGGCTACGACATAGCTGGGGCCTCTGAGCTCTTCTGTAATAAATGATTAGGAACACAAGCTTGAAGATGGCACCAGCTGCAGGACTGCTACAGGTCCCTGTAGGGTCTATCTCTTTCTCTCACAGCTCTTAGGTTTTTTATGATCTTCAAATCTCTGTACCTTACTGCTTTTTCCATTCTTCAGGTCATTAAAGCATTGTTCATGCTATAAATAAAGAAAATGAAATTACAGGGTACTTATATGCACGCTGGCTAGGAAGCTGAATGGGCATGAAAGGGCTTCCTGGTTTCCTTCCAATTCAAAATGTTATTGAGTTACTATGTAATCAGATAAATGAGTTGTTAATCAAAGTGATGTCAGCTTGGGACATACTATAGAAAAATGATTCCGTTGTAATCAGAACTGTATAATTAAGCCATGAGGCATGACAGGGCTTGAATTATAGCACGATAATTTTCACCTCAGTGCTACTGATGAGGGCCATGGCTGTCTGCCATCCAAGTACCCGACTATGTCTTGCTGTACAACAGCCCCAGCGCTGAAACATCTGAGGCAAACTGAAGTAAAAATTATTCTTTCATCTTCACTCCCCCCGCCCTGCTCCAGGGTGAAGCATTTCTGTGATCAGCTGGGTCAGGCTGAGCCCAGTGCATCTGGGAGCGAGTTTGACTATGTGTCTGTCTGCTATTAGAATATTTATGGCATGACTGCATTTTGCTTAACTTGAGTTTAACGTGACAGCGGGGTATGGGATCCTTCACAGGGCAAATGATTTGATCCATAGTTGCTATTAGTTGAATTTCAACAAAATGCTTAATGTTACAGAAGAAGCTCACACAAATGGTCCCTACCTAGTGATGCTTAGAGTTTCCTAGACCTAAGTCCCCTTCTCCTCTAAGTCTGAGAAATTTAAATGAAGAATTAGCTTAGACATTCACAGCTCCCCCCCCGGGATAGAAAGAAAATTGGATAGACTTAAAAGAAGAGCTCTGAGGAAGCATCAGAGTAACATGGGCTTTGACAACCTCTTCCATGAACAGGGGAGAAGGCATCTTGTGAGTTAAAATGACTTTGTATGGAGCAGTGACCAAATCCTGCAGTCATAGCTTGGGCAATACTCCCACTGAAAGCACTGGGTGTTTGTTTGAATCAGCAGCTGAAGTTTGTTCCGCAGACTCGGTCTGGAGGCGAAAATGCTGGGGCTGAAAAGTTCCCCTTTCTAACGGAGGGAAAAAACGTCACGTAAGAAAAATAAAACCGTGCCACCTCATTTTTCCCCATCAAGTGCTGGCTTTGCTGAGGGGGTGGGAAATATTATGCAATTTACCCTTTCCCTCAACGAACTCTCTCCCATCACGTCACCGTCAGCCTTGGTCTGCACGAGCATCGCTCACACTGCTGCTTTAGGAGTGGGGTTTGCTGGTGAGCTGATGTACCGCACTGTCGGCCACCCGGGCAGCACTTCTACTGTCTCCTTGTGGTTTCTGATCCCTGGGGCTGTGGAAAAAAATGTTATACCCAAATAAAGCATTTTTTCACCTTCTGCCTCTTCCGAAGTGTTCCCTGTGATGGCAGTGCATGCAGCCTTGCAGGCACCTTTGTCTTCTTGGAGGTGGAGCTGGGCCGGTCTGTCCTGGTGCCAGCAGGCATAGGCAGCCCAACACAGCTGCCTCCTGCCTCGGGACAGAGAAGGGCAGCGCCGGGCTCCTGTGGCTGCTCAGCACACCTGCACCGGACAGTTTGGCTCAGGTCCTCTCTGTGATGGCTGCAAAAGCATTTATGAAGTCCGGTCAAGGCCAGTGAAGCACATCATTCTCTCAGTGTTGCCTCTGTTGCAAAAATGATGTGCTCTTGGCAATACTGTCAGGAAACTCTGTTCCTGAGGCTAAATGCATGCAAAGCAAAGCTTCCCTTGTGACAAACAAAATAAAAATATCCTGATCTTGGCTGCAGTAGCAACAATGCTCCTGGCCTATTAAAATTATGTCATTGAAAGAAGTGTCTCTGTGTCTGCTGGTGTACCTGTAAATCAGTTCAAGTGAACAGTCCTTTGAAACTCATTTCAGCTGATATATATGCTCTTGAGGATGAATGAACTTTTGAGCTGCTAATGCTGCCATCTCTCATAAGTCAAATCTCTTCTCCAGATACTTGAATCCCACGATGATAGTAAAAACTGGGAGTTTACAAGATACATCAGCATCAATTTTTTGAGAGCTTTCACCTTGGAAGGCAAGCAGCGTCCTTGGGTTGAGTGCCTGTCAAAAGAGTGCAGTTGCAATAGAGGAAGAGAGGGATTTTTTTTGCTCTCTCTGTTCAGTGCTGGCAGAAGGAACTGGCTTGAGAGATCCTCCTTTAACAAAAGAAGAGATACAAAGAGGGCAGTCATGATACAAGCTTCTTTCTGGCTTATGATTATATCCATATTTCTTTGAATGTGGCCACCAGAGAAGCTTTAAGTATGGTATGCTCAGAGTCCTGCCTGACTTCCTTTCCCATAGTAAGGAAAGCAGCATACCTGGGGGGACACCTGAAGCCTCTCTGGACTGATAGCCTGGACAGCAACAAAGTTTTCTGGGCAGGATGTTCCAAAAGCTTACTTGTGTCTCTGCTAGTTACTGTTCCTTATATCCGACGACAAAAGGAACCCGTGAAACTGAGGGCGATAGGTCCGTAGTTGGTGCAAGAGACGGAAGTTTTCGTAACATAATGTCTGACTCGTGGGACTTCCTGCCACATGATGCTCTTGAAACAAAGACTTTTTCAGGGCTCTGAAAGCTTGTGAATTTACCTACACTAGTTGAAAATAGAAAAGTATTGACCTTCACAGGACAGGTTACGTATTAGATGTTAGGTAGATAGGGTTAGCACGCAAACCAGCATATATTGCTGACATTTTAATACATGCTTGGATTTGCATGGGACTGTCCTTCCAGTGTCAGCTCATTGCTAAGCAGCCCACTGACAATTTGGGTTTGGCTCTTGTATGGTGAGATGTTTTGAAGGGTGATTCTTGTATCTTCATTGACTGCATGCTGTGCGCAGATGCACTGTGGTTCTGTTGTGTCAGTGTTTGAGATGGGATGCCCGGGGCAGATGCAGGGTCAACAGTCCCCAGGGGGATCTATCCTCTGCCCTCCAGATGGCCTTTTTTTGTCCACTGCCACTTTGATTTTTCCATCCATGACTGGCTGTTCTGGTTTGCTGCAAATATCAGGATTTGTCAGTAGGGTTGGAAAAAGAGAAATGGTTCTTCTGCTGGAAAAGGAGCATCTTGGTACCTGTGTTACTCTCACAGCACTGTTTGTGAGGCACGGAGATTGCTAGCAGAAGCCAACAGTAGGCAGCATGGCTATTTAACTCAGGCCATGAACTGAAAGAGGAGCGCGTGTTTTATACTGGAGGCAAGGAACGATTCTGACACATCCACTTATCACTATGTAACTGAGAAGGTAGAGATCCTAAAATTGTCATCCTGAGGGGAAATTAGATCCAGAATTCTCCATCTGGACAGAATTCCTAGCAGGAAAGTATTCAGTTGATGACATGAATACAAGTCTTGACCTTATATTTCTTTTTCCCTTAGACTTTCACTGGATGCAGGATCAGGCATAGACTCCTTTGTGTCTGTGCGAGGCATGCTGCTGTGACAGGGAAATGACTTGCATGGTTTAGCTTTTCCATTCAGATAAGACTACTAAATAATTGAGAACTTAGAGGTCACAAAATTCGCTTTTGTTAAAAAATTTAGCAGTGCCACCTACAGGAAAGTGCCAGGAAACTCAGCGAGTGTCCGGGTAGCTGCAGGAGGAACTGTCCTTCTCTCCTTCCTCTGTGAAAGGAGATTTCGCTCTCAGTGGGGTGCTCCCCTGATGAGCAGATTTCTCATCGACATCAAAGGGAGATCTGCATGCACAGATAATGCAGAATACCTGAGAACAGAACTTTGTCCAGAAACCACTGTCTTTGATAGCTATTGCCTTTTGATTTTAAGATCCTCCTCCTGTTTTTTTTTCCCCCGAAGAGCTTTCCCAAACACTATGCATTGCATGTATAAGCTCTGGTCCAACTCCCAGTGGAAATGATGGCAGCTTTCCATTGAGTGCAATCCAGTCCTTAATGCCTTTCATGTATGCCAATGAAAACTCTTTACATTGCATACTAGAACTCTTTAAAGGCTCTCGAGTAGATAGACAGATTAGATTATTTAGCACTATACAATGCAGCATAAGTGGTGCTGGTGAGTCATTAAATGGCATTCTTCCCTCTGACTCAGTGCAGAGTCAATGCCTCAGCATGTTGCTATGGGGCTCTGTGTTGTTGGAGGTGCTCTTTTTCAGACAAGAAGTAAAAATCAAGGTTCTGACCCACTATTCTTGCTACAAAACCCGTTTGCCTGTGAGCCGCTTGGTTGAACTTTGCAGAATTTTTCACCCTAGAACAAGTTATCCTTAGTTTCCAATAGAAAACTATTGTTCTCATTGCCAGGAGGGAGCAGGGTTTTGAGCTATCTGGAACAAAATGTTTTAAAAACAAGAATGGGTTATTGCAAATACACTGTGGGGTTTAAATCCTTAATATTGAAGGAAAACCTACACGGTCACTTACTGCACATTAATATTTGGTGTTCTGGTTTTGTTTACCACTTCAATGACTGTTTTCAATTACTGTTCCCTGCATGAAACCACTTTACTCAGGCCTGCTGCATATGCAGGAGAACTGACTTAGAAGATGACTGCTCTGTTTTGCAGCAATTTTCAAGGTTTCAGACTATTTTTTTATTCCCTATCTTTAAGGCACTGGGTGCCTGGAGTGTGAGAGGCTCTTGTTTAAGCCCCATCCACCTTCCTGGTCAACAGATTTCATTGCAGCTCTTTCTCAACTGTGCAGGGAAAGGAGTTTCACCTGGTTCTTTCATTTCTTGGCCGCTGTCCTGACCACCAGGATGTAAATTACATGACTCTCTTGCAAAAAAACTTTCTCAAAACCTGATGTCTTGACATGAACACTTCAGTTTTGAAATCTCACTTTGTGGAAAATATCCTGACCAGCTCCGGTATGCAGCCAAGTTTGCTTAACAAATTACATAAGCAGCCCTGAGATGTCCGCACGGCTCCTTCCAAGGAGAAGAGCTGTCTAGGCAAAATTCCAGCGTGCCTCGGGGCAGCTCTGTTCTCTTGGTAATGCCCCAGATCCCCTTCTCAAGATGATAAGTATCCCCTGCATCTCTTGAAAATAAGTCCACTGCGGGACAGGGAGCACTGAGTATTTGTCAGTGAGGAACTGGCCTTGTTTAAGAGGGTGGTGGATGAACCTTAGATATGATGCCATCCACTCCCCTGCGTCCCTTTCCCAGGCTTGCTTCCCAGCCTAAGAGAAAGGATTTTAAATCTAGTAATTGAGATTACAAGGAGTTATTCTAGGTTTGGGCTATTTCAAATGAGGCGATTTGTTCTGCTGAGATGGAGAGGGCTCCGTAGTGGCACATCAACACAGGCAAGACGGAGACCAGGGGGTAAGGCCAGGGGGCCAGGGAGCAGCAGCAGAAGTAGCTCCTTGCTTGAACGTACTTGTTCCAGAGCATGGCATTCCTGGCTAGCCCAGTGACTGCCTTTGCCCCTTGTAACATTTGTGCCAGCCCAGTATGACAAACCACCTGAGTTAGCTTATTTTATCTGTGTTCAGTTCTTAATTTTGCAAATTCTTATGTGGTTCCAAAGAAAAACAGATAACCACCCCCTCCAAACATTAAAATAATGCTTCATATGGGACAGGCATCTTAATCATCTTCCTGTGCTGTGGTTATTGTCTGTAACCCCAGTTAGTATCCGTTAAGGATTAGCTATGAAATCCAGAGTATTCAGAAACGTAGACTTTTTATTAAGAATCATTTAATCAAGGCAGATTAAAGAAATGATGCCAAATTCTCAGTCCAAAAGCTTAACTTGGAGAAACTATTTTTAAGGGGGAAAAGCTTTATTTGGGACCATTCTTACTAGTAGTTTTACGTAAAATTCAGAGCAGCTGGAGGAGCTATTTCCTCATTGCTTTGGACTGTAAGCTCAGCTGTGTAGATGCTTTCTCAGAACCTAATTGTTTTCATATGAACTTGGGGGGGATGACACAGAGCTATTGAAATGATTTTGATTGCCTGGGGAAGCATTCAGAAGTTCCAAAGTAAAGTTTTATTGCAAGGTTACATAGCCAATAACACTTACCTCCTAGAAGTCCTCTTGCTTAAAAACCCTGTAGAGTAGGCCGATTAATGCTGAGCAAAGCAAGGAGACTGACATTTTTTAATGCCACAGTTATGCCAGGCAGGGATTAACTTACATTTATTATAGAAAAGCATGCTTAACACAGTACATTTTTCAGCCTAGTCAGAGATTTTTTTTTAAACACCTACTAAGGGGCTGTCCCTGTAATGAAGAGTTGATAAATGAGAGGAGTTGGGAGGAAAGCAATAACCTGTGTTTCCAAGAGGCAGAGCTGATTTGGGATCAAGGGAATTAGAGAACAGAGCCTGTGACAGAGCCAGGAGCCCGATGCAGATGCCCAGCCTCAAGGTTAACTGCAGAGCCGCTCGTTGTCCTCAGTGCCTTTTCGGCACTGTGGCATTTGCGTTGCGGTTGCTAAATCACAAATACAGATGGACAAATTTAGTACTGGAGAGACTCGGGTGTGCTGAGCTGAGTTCCTCTGGATTTATACCATGTTAGATGAGAACAGAGTTTCGCCTTGAAGTTTGTGGTTTATGTGATATATGGCACATACTGCTAGTAATGACAAAAAATCCTCTAGTGGCTTCCTCTGAGTTATTTCTGATTTACACCCAAAGACATTAAACTTTCTTGATATTTATATCCTAGTAAATGAAAGCACTCTGGGGTATGTGATCAGGAAGTGAAGTCCATCACTTCTGTTCTGCAAGATCAGGCCTAAAATTGTTCAGTATTTTGGTGCAAATTTTCTCCCTCTCTAAGTTGACTGTGAAGTATTTGTGGAAGAAGACATAACAATGCTGCAGAACAGATACGTGGTTACTAGATTGAAATTTGCTCACTGTTCATAAGGGAAGGAAAGTGAGTGTGAGATGACTCATATACATATCTCCAACAGATCAGGCTTAGCTGCTCTGAAAAGCAAACTGCAAAAGATCCTTCCCTATGTGCAAATTCTACCCTCTGTCTGCAAACACCTGCTGGTGACTTCAGTGGGAGCCACATATTGAGAGGCAGGATTTATATCTCCAGACTTTATCATGAGGAGAGGTTGTTGCAAGAGCAGAAAAAAGGACTGCCTCCTGTGTAAAAGCCCACACACCAATTTCTGTAATATCTAGGCTTCGTTTTGGCTCAATGTTTTTAATTTGGACTCTCTCAGATAGATGCAGACACTATTGAGGGACAAAAATACTATCGGATGAATGAGTCATTAATTTAGGAAAAATGAAAATACAGTAGGGAGAGCACGTGTAAGAAGATCAGGGTCTATTCAGTCCATTGCTAGGAGCAGGGAGGTCACAGGCACATATGGGAGCATGTCCTGAGAATATGCTGGTGATAAAAACATTGCCGTTGTGTTGTGCCACTGTTCCTCATGCTCTTTCCTTGGGGAATATCTGTAACCGTAACAGCAATGCAATCAAAGCCAGTGATGGCCGCTCTGCCCTGAGACCTGGGACTTCCTAGGGCTGAAAGCTTCCAGTCTTTCCCCCGGGAGCTGAAGAGCCATTCTGTTGAACTCTAGCTGCTGCAGGCTTGCCTCCATGCACTGGGAATATACCTTCAAACCAGGCATGCGGTGCAGTTTCTTGCTGAATTAGAGAGCTGGGGACTATCTGTTCACCAGTCACTCGGGCTACGTCTCAGATTTAGCATTAGAAAAAAAGGTGCAAATCTGGGAATGCAGCCTAACTTTCCAGGGCAGAGGACGAAAGGGTTTTATATGAAGACAAGTTTGTTGCTTTTTAAAAGAGGCAATTACATTGTCCTAGCAGAAATGAAAAATAGTTCTCACAGTTTTTTTCCACAATTGCTATGAGTAATGTTTCCAGTCGCTTGGTTTGTGTTGTGCATAATGAAATATAAATACTGCGTGGAATGCTTTGTCATAGAAAAATATTTATTAATAGCAGATTTGCAATCATCATCTTGTCTTTGATTTGAGCAGGTTTTTTTCTTCTCATAAGGTTCTTTCAGGCTGCTGAGCTGTGGCTGATGTGTGTTTCGGTTGAGTCATCAGTATCATTAATATTATCTTATTTACCAATGTTTGTCATTTTATAGCGTTTAACTGGTAGGGTGACTCACCTCAGAGAGAAATGAGAACATGAATATAACAGGCTTTTTTCGTTCTTCCCCTTTGGCTTGGGATAGGAACCGAGAATGACCTTTGAGGCACAGCCTGAGTCATGCAGTTATCGTATTTACCTCTGCTGTTGTGAGATTAATAATTACAAACATCCCTACACACAAGGAAAAAAAAGCTCAAGCTTTTGTCCACACTTTCGCTTGCCTCTCCGTGGCTCACGTGGAGGGAGACATTTTCAGCAGGCCACTGAGAAAAGGAAGCTCTCGGTGCCTCTCTCCCCTGCACCGGAGCAAAAGGAGGCAGCAGAGAAGAGACTGAGAAGGAGCCGAGGAGGAAGGCTCCCGGGAGGAGCCATCCTGCTGGCCCTGCTTGAACTTAGTGAAATTTGCTCAGGGCACTATGAAACATTTGCATTTGCTTTTCAGCTGAAGTGTGGGAACTGACTTAGCAGAACCTCAGCCAAACCTGCTTCTTCACAACTAGAAACAACCTTTTCCTCTTCATATCTACATGGTATTAATTACTGCAGTGCACCGCTTGCATCACAGCAACCCACAGAGAAAACGTGGGCCCTTTTTTAACAGGCATTGCAGAAATGGCCCGAGAGCACCATGAGTCAGTCCCACCACTCCGTAACTCCTCATGAGAGGGGGATTTAAAGAAGGTACCCAGCAAAGGACTTAAACACCTAAAAGTCAAGTGACAAGAGAGACCAGAGCAGAATCCAGAGCCCTTGCTGTCTCCAATGTATAAGAAGGGTTGTAAAAAGGGGCTTACTAAGGGACCCCATAGCATCTCCTTCCTGGGGACGCTTTCCTCTTATACAGTCCCCTCATGCCTATGCTGTCTCTCTAGATGAGGACTGAGGCAAAGAAAAGTTGATGACCCCAAAAAGCTGGTACCCCAAAAAGCTGGTGCATTAAGCAGAGAATTGCCTGCCTGCCGCTCATTAGTCAGAGCAGCTGGAAACAGGGGTGGGTAGTAAATCCCAGCCCCAGAAGCCTTAATATAAACACCTCCCTGTAACCCTGTGCTTACCCAGAAACCCTTGCCCCAAACTGATGCAGGGTGGTGGGGACAGGAAAGAGGATGGATGAGAAATGCACATCACTTCTAATTTTTGAGTGGGATTCTCATTTTTCTGTTTAGCCTCCTTGTACCAGTCCAGCAGCTAGGAGCAGTGGTTCTCCTCTGAGCCTCAGGTCTTTCAAATCTCAAAACAATACTTCAGTAAAAAATGCCCTCAGTATGACAATACAGGTTGCTATATGGGCATGGCACCCCTCTTTTCTTTTACAGCCTTGCCACCATGCAGAAAAATAATGTTATACTTGCTGTCTCAGAAAGGGCATATGGTTTTGTGCAAAACTGACCTCAGACTGAATCCCAGCCTGTTCCTTGCAGGCAAACTCTGGAACTATTGGGGTAGAACTGCATTTATACCTCTTTCAAAACAAGTGTTTGCATTTCAATGTATAACCTTGTAGGGGAGAAACAGGGCTTTTCATTTCTGCTAGCAAAAGAAATAAATCAGCTTTCAGCTTCCCACTTATCGGCTGAGGGTGTTAATCATTAGACTGTTGCTTTGGAAGAAAAGCATCAGGTGCTGCAGCTTTCCCTGAGGGCCCTGATCCTGTCTGTGAATGAGCTGTGACTGAACACCTGGATTCTGGGTTTAGGTTTGAACAAGGCCTGAAATTGCTCAACCTCACAAAAACCCAGCATTTTGACAGAAGCCGTTGGGTCATGACCTGAGATGCTCATGTGGCAACTGAGCAGGGATGTTCATGTTCACAACTTTGAACTGAGCTTACAATTATTTCTAATGTGGGTGCTGGACCCAGAATAAAAGTAGTATTTGATGATGTGCCCAAAACCATGGAGGTTGGCGAGGGATAGACAGCAGCTTTCCTGTGCCTTAGCTGAGTGCTGCGACCCGAGAAACCTTTACTTAAGAGCTGTTTTCTAGGAGTAGGCTATTGCAATTATATTTCATTGTAAACCTTTGTCCTGTAGATTACTGCAACGTGTAAGTTAAGTGATTGGATCCTGGGTCCTGAGTTCATCTTATCGAACAGCCACACCCTGCCGCTCTGCTTCTCAGAGAAAACTCTTGGATAAGAGGCTCCTTTTCATCAGTGCCTACTTGCTTCCTAATAAATCTGTGCGTTCATAGGGCTGGCATCTTAAAAGAGTTTTTCTCTAAGTAATCATAATCCTAATGTTACCACATGGAACTTTCTAATTCTGGAACAAAACTTCCTTTTTGTCCCAGCAGAGAGAGTTGTTAATTTCCCCCTTAATTTTGCCATCCAGGCTCACCCAAGGGTTTGATAAGCCAGAGCTCTGATGTACCATTATCATATTCTGCCCGACTAACTTTCACAGGTTTCTAAAAATCTTCTACTGTGTTGAGGATACACATGAAGAAGAAAGGATGGAAGAAATTCTTTGGTTTTATCTACTTACTTTGGGTGTTTTTCAAAATGTGTCTGTCTCTGTTGAAAACTTTCCCTATTACTCAGTGTTGCCTCACACAGGGACAGTAATTTTCTTTGAACATTTTATCAAAATTCACTTAAAGCTACATGATAAACTGACTCACCCATAACCGCTTGGAGAACTTTTTATTTTCAACTGGTTCAAATCTGGATGTATTTCAGAGCTGGATTAGGTTATTAAACAAAGCCTTTGCTATGCTGATGCGATGAGCTGACTAGCTGAGCGTTACTACCCTTTTATTATCATGTGGGAAATAAAATCGCACGCCTAGATTCAGAGGGCATGACTCATGGCTCGCCTGTACGCGAGCACAGAGCTGGCTCTGTTCTGGGGTGTTTGCCTAAAGACCTTCTGGCTGGGTGGTTACAAGCGCTCGGTGCGATGGGCCACAGGGGCAGGTATTTCTGGCTGACTCAAAGCCTCGGTGGAAGCTCTCAAGGCAGGGAAAGCCGAGGAGGGCTCAGGCTTTTCCTTGTTCCTGTGCTGCCTGTGCAACAGGTTGACACAGAGGACAGAGGACTGCCACCATGGCTCCCCACGGGCTGCCATCTCAGCAAGAGGGAGAGACAAGCGCGTTTGCTGAGATGCCGAGAGCCCACACCTTGGATGTTTAAGCCTTTGGCTTTTCCTTTGCAACCAGAGAAGGATGCATCTATGCTAGAGGTTTTTTACCTGGAATTTATTGAGTGTAGGTCAAGGATAATATTTGTCAGGGCTAGTCTGGGTGTCTGTTTTCCTAACCCTGTCCACCCTCTGCAAATGCCCACTCTCTCCTTCATTGCCTTTCACCTGGCATATTCCACAACAACCTCAGTAATCAATCATAGGACCTAATTATCCTAATCTGCCTCCTTTTCTGACTTATTAAAGCCTAATTAGTTTATAACAACATAGAGGCTGGAGGTAATTTGGAAACTTGGAGGGAAAAAAAGCCAGCAACAATTGAACTGCAATAATGAGGCTTCAGGAGAGCCCAAGTCCACAGCTGTGTTTACCCTGCCAGTTTTTAGGATACCTGGATGCAGCTGCCCAAAGAGTGTAAGGAAAGGACAGTGGTGTTGCTCTGGGGCAGGTTAAACAACTTTGTGTTAAAGGATGCTACAGGCTTTCCTGGTGCTTCCGTGTGCTGCCAATATGCCGTGTGGTGTAGCTGTGTTTAAAGGTGTGTGATAATGCTGCAATGTGGCCAGGGTGCTCAGGTCTTGGTTAAGCACCTCTAGTGCCTGCTGAGGTTGGTGGGTAGAAAAAATGGTGAAGGGAGCCTGTTAGTTATGAATTAAGGTGTGGTAAGAGAAAACTACTGGGTGCTGTTTGCCATGATGCTAAAGGAAGGAGTAGGGATGGAAAGATGCTCTTTGCCTGATGGTGAAACTTAATACAGTGATAATGCTAAATAAACTGAGAAATACTTGTTGGAGCTGGAGAGACCTATGGTAGTGGTATATAAGGGGAGGGGAGATAGAATGCAGATAGAAACAGGGTGATAGGGATAAAACTCTTCTTCCTAGTCCACCAAGAGTTTGTCATCTGAACAATGGTGGGGCAAAGACATACTCTTCAGAAACTTGTCCTGCGGAGACAGTTCTCTAGGATCAGAGTGACTGCTAGCTATCAGTGACAGTAGTACAGGCTTGTCAAACATGGCTCTGGATGTGATACAACTTTCATTTAGCTTTTCAGTATTAGCAGGGTGTCCCATATAGTGCATGTTGTGTATCTGACTGCTTAAAGAGAAGTGGAAACCTTTGCATCTCTAAATTATTTAGATTCTGATGGTGTACATAATAGCTGGATGTAGATCCCTGATAGCTTAGGAAGACATGAGGATCTAGCAAACCTTGTCCGTGAATATTGTGATCTGGCAGTTGTTTTGGGCTCTCACAGCTCATTTAAATATGAGGATTGCAGAATAGAGTTCAGCTGCACAGATAGTTTTGCTAAACTCTGCACTCAGCGGGTCATTGACCTTGTTTTTGTAACAGCTCTCAGTTTTTGCAACCCCGATGCTGTGAAATAAATAAAAATGAATAATGGAGAGACTCAAAGTGGTATGGGAAACATAAACAAAGCAAGCAGTAGCAATGTGTGGCTGACTCATCCCCTCTGTTATCATCCAGATGCTGTTACAGATTTCAGGTTTCTCTTGCAGAGTATCTCTGTTGCAGTAGACAAAGTTTAGGAGTTGGAGGTGTTTTTTTTTTTTTCCTCAGTGTCACTAACTTTATTCTCTTCAGAAACTGGTGCTGATATTCCAGGAATGCAGTGGCTGGGGTAGTGGGGGCAAGATCTCAAGAATACTGATGACGCCAAGCTCTTGCTTCAGCAGCCCTCATTGATTTGGATATCTCCGTTTGCTGTTTGTACCTGGCTCCTTTCGTGCTGTGTATACTTGGAAGCTGGGGAATTCTTTCAAAGAACACAAATGCTGTGCGACCTTTCTGCCCATATCACAAAGATGTATCTAATCTACTAAAACTTTCTAGGAATGACAAAGCTCTGCCAAGATGGCTATGTTGGTGTACGTACTTTCTGCATCAACAGCACAGCAGGATTTATGTGAGATAGCTTCTGATTGCCGCTCTTTAAAATGGAACCCAAATGTAGACATAACCATGCTGAATCCTCCTTAAAAGTCATGCATCACTGTGCTGTGATAGAGGAACAAAGCAAAGTGCAGGACAGTGCTTTAAATTTTTTTTCTTACTGTTATAGAGCAAGTATTGAATCTCAAACTATAAGATGTTTCTCCTTTTATATTCCCACCCAACTCTTCTGATTGTTAAACTAACTTGAAAACAAGCCAGACTTAGCCTGCCCTTTCACATGTGTTAGGCAAAACCACAAACAACAACTATGCCAAAACTTGCCTGGAACAAGTTCATTAACACAGCTTAACGAGACCTGACATACAACCAGAAAAACAGGAAAATATTTTAGCATTTGGGAATCTTTATTAGAAGAATTCTCCATTATTTTTCTTTTTTTCTTTTTCTTCCCATCTTGGGGTTAACATCAGTAAAAGATATTATTTTTCGGAAGCACCAAATGAGGTGGGGAGATGAAGGACTGATGCTGAAGGCACCAGTGCGCCTCAGCTGTCTTGGGATCTGCCACGCTCTCTTTGTCTGGACAGCACGAGGGGCTCTTCCAGAGGGTGATTCAGAGCATCTAATTTAGCCTCCCCTGGAGAGCAGTTCAGAGGTGTCTGTCTCTTTGATGAGGGAATTAAAAGACTGAGGGCAATGACTAGTTAATCTAAGGGGAATTCATACCACACACTGAGGTGCCAGAGGTGTTTTAATAATGGGACTTGAAACCCTTGGCTTGTGATAACTGGACTCTGTTCACTTCTGTCAAGGTGAGCATCCCCAAATCATTGATATCCCTAGTGTAGGCCTGTGCCCTGTTGACTTAGAGCTGTTCTGGCAGGGGGACTGGGCTTTCTTCCAACAACCTCAGCTCAGAATATTTTCACGTACGTAAAGCATATCTTTCCATGGGCAGACTTAGGGCTTGCATGAAGGACGTAGTAATTTCAGCATCACACAGCCTCGGCTCTGGCACTAGGAGTGTTGCTGGGAATATTGCCTACTATAAAAGGGCTGGATCCATTTCTGACTACAGATTAGAGGATGGTTTAAGGTCAACACCTTTTTGGGTTCGCATAAATGTTCCCCTCTTCTGACTCATACATCAAATAGCTGTTTTTACGTACAGCTATCTTCTCTCCTTCTGTGCGTAATACTTTCCATATTCAAAGATGGGACTGCAAGAACAGGCTCTGACTGAAATCTAGCTACTTATTTCTTTCCATGCAGCAGCCCGAGCCAAAGACCGAATAGCGGGATCCCCAGGGCCTGCCCTTGGCCAGAGAAACTCGACATTAAGAATGCATTTAGCTCAGCCATACATCTTTTTTTTGCAAACAGCAGAGGGAGCTCAGATTCTGCCTGAATCCGAACGAAGCAGAGAAAGTACAGTTTGCTGAAATTCTTTCTATTTTAACCAGGGGAAAAAAAATACTTGCGGGGCTTTTCTTACAAAATTGCATTTTTTCCCACAGTATGCCATTGGGAGACAATTAGAGCATGTAAAACAGATAATACAGTAATTAACATGAACAGTTCTGTAATAGGAGTATTGCTGGAATGGTCCTTGCTAACTGGTATGTATGCGTATTTAATATTTCTGCTTTCATGGAAGAAGGTCAAAAGCCGTTTTAATACCTGTTTCATGGAACCAGTCTCCAACAGGTTCAGAACTTAGGAATGGCTGAAATTGCTATTATTTAGGTGAAAAGTAACACTTGGGAATGGTAAACCAAATCCACCCTTGAACCTGGCTGGCTAGAGGTGACTTTGGCTTGAAGGTATTTAATAGTATAAGGCTGCTTTGTTCTCTGAGTGCTGCGCAAGTACTATTTAATCCACACTGCATCCCTACACTCTGTAGGTAAATGAGTACTATCAGACTTTGTTTGGTGCAGGAGAAATCTGAACGCATGGATGGCAGTGACTGACGCAAGATCACACTGTTAGGACAGGATTGGGA
Organism: Nipponia nippon; assembly: GCF_047370975.1. Lineage (NCBI taxonomy): Eukaryota > Metazoa > Chordata > Aves > Pelecaniformes > Threskiornithidae > Nipponia > Nipponia nippon. The sequence continues at coordinate 12,217,024 of NW_028262290.1, read as the reverse complement.
GATTAGGATCTGGCTTCTTGCTGTTTCCCTCAGAAAGGCTGGAGCAGTTGTTGTCAAGCTCTTTCATCCAGGATCCAAAATCCATTTGTAATCGCTTCCCCACAACCCCCTGAGATCCCGCAGCCCGTCAGATCTCTGCACAGGCAGGTGGGGAGGCTTGGGGGGGGCTGGCAGAGGATGAGAGGGGGAATGAACGGTTTTAGACGGGTGCAGTTTTGGGGAAGATAGGAAGGATATTAATCCTCCTCCCTGGTTCTGCTCCAGTGGGGAAGCCTGTGAGAATGTGATGATTTTGCTCTCCTTCATGCCACCTGATGTAACATAGGGGATATTCCCTCGTATACCTAGTGTGTGCTCTCTGATTTGGAAATTTTCAAGTGAACTGAGTGATCCCCAGTTATGTAGGATTATGGCTGTTCAGGGCTCTGTAGGCAAGGTGAGTCTGCTGCTAGGCTTGTAGCAGGGAAACAAATAATCCACAGAGCCAAGAAAAGGAGAGAATAGTCCTAGGTGTCAAGCCTCAGTCATAGCCGCCTCTTTCTTTGTGATATTTCTTTGTGAAATATCTTTGTAATATTTCTTTGAGTGACTATATCCTTATGAACGTCTTTGGTAACAGGCCATGCAGGCTAACGATGGTATCCAATGCAAACAATGCTGATGAAGTCTCCAAGGAGAGAAAATAAACTCCAACTAACCAGGAAATGCAATGATAAAGCTAAAACCTTTGCTTTTAATGTTACTGTTCATCATCTGCTTGACCAATATTCTGTTATCAGTTAGTAGGTACTGGAATTTCTTAGACAATCTAAACATAGAAACATTTTTTTTTTGTTAGACCTGGCCCAGCTCTTAACTTTTGAAAGCCAGCTCAGCATTTCAAGGAGTCCTGCCTGCATTACAGAATTATAATAAACCTATGGCTTAACAAAGGAACAGCAGTAGGAGCAGGGAAAAGATATGGGATGTCGATGATGAATCCGGTACTCCTAGTAAAAATCAGAGTGATTGATTATGCTGTCAGGGACTGGGGATACAGAAAATAAAGCTAGATCAAGGACTTCGGCTTTTCAAGTGCGTAGGAGATGAAAGCTAGCAGAAGCAATATTTGCTCTAAGAGGCTGAATGAAGAAAGCTAAGGCCGGATAACAATCCACAAGCCTGTGTGATAAACTTTTGGCCAGAATTGAGGTTTAGGACGAGAGGAAATGGACTCAAGCTGAGCCAGGGGAGGTTTAGATTGGGTATTAGGAAAAACTTCTTCACCGAAAGGGTAGTCAGGCATTGGAACCGGCTGCCTAGGGAAGTGGTTGAGTCTCCATCCCTGGAGGTATTTAAAAGAAGGGTAGACGTGGTGCTCAAGGACATGGTTTAGTGGTGGACTTGGCAGTGATAGGTTAACGGTTGGACTTGATGATCTTAAGGGTCTTTTCCAACCTAAATGATTCTATGATTCTATGAGATGCCCCAGAAAGAAGAAAGACCAAACAGGCACGAGCCCCATGCCTCCTCAGAGCAGGGGACAGCAAAAGCCAGCCAGCGAGCTTGTGTGAAAAGTAGTTTGCATGGCCTGGGAGCATGAAGCATGTGCCTTTCCTGCTCTCTGTAGCAAATGTGTCCTTACACGCATTGCCGCATACAGCCTCCCTATCACATGTAATGAACGCCAGACTGCCGTCTGTGAATGGGTAATGGTACTTCCCCACCACTTCAAAGTCTATGGATTTCACTATTTTTTTTTCATCATGATGTTGAAAGAGATGATTTTTCTCCTCGAAAAACCACAGCCACTGAGAAGTTAATGAAGGGCGCTGTTTTTGAAACTCCCAGGGGGCTGATCCTGCCTCTTCCAGCTTTGTTGTGACTTTTGCTTGTGAACGAAGCGCTGGACTGGATCCTTGTTGCCGATTAAGACTCGTAACCACAAGCACAAGTGGCTGAGAAAGTGTGATGGAAGAGTCAGCACCTGACGTTGCGTTGGCACAAGAAGAAGACACCAGTCTCACCATAGGTTTGTGTGCTTCGTTGTGCAGTGGTGCAGGGCATTCTTGGGTTGCATCTTGCTCATTTCCATAATGCTGCTGGCAAATATCTGGGTCCTTTCTGTGCCAAAGCAGTGAGGCACTGTCTTAGAGGGGTCATACTGAGACAGCTGAGGAGGATGAGGGGGAGTGGGAACTGGATGAGAAAAGAGCCATGTTAGGTTGTCTTTTTGTTTTTCATTTAATGACAAGGGAGCTTTAGGCCTGCTGAGTCCTGTAACAAGTATATTAAATAAGAGAAACTGAATAAAAGAATGAGGAAAGGAGGAGTGGTCGTTGACAAGGGGTCAGGAAACGAGGCTGAGTTGAAGAAAGGCATTTTGTACATGGTGGGAAAGGGCTGCAAAGGGGTGTCAGCCCTGGGGAGGTAACATCCCCCACCAGTGCTGCAGAGAGCAGCCCGGTGCCGTCACCGGTGCCTGGCTCCCCCAAAAGCAGAGGTTGCTGCCACCTCTTGCACCTCGTGCTGGTTTCCCCGGGGTGCTGGCTGCCAAGCCGGTGTTGCTGGGAGGAGCAGGAGCCCTGGGGCCACAGGGAACTCGTTGCCTCCCTTGTGCGTGTGTGGTCTACCCTACATAAGCCTGGCCCCGAAGGCTTCTGTGGAAAAGGGCAGTCCCTGCTAGGACATGTTTCTGCTTCTTTATCAGTTGCTGTGGCTGTTGCCGGTTGCTTTATGGCAAGCAGATGCCGTTTGCTCAGCTTATTGACTGGAAATTGCATACAGCTGCACCAGGGAAAAGTGAGCCTGAATTATCTTACCTGCAAAGGCTATTTACATGGAAAGCTTCAAACTCCCCTTCATCCTCTCATAACACTATTTAATTTATAATTGAGACCTAGATTCGGAAAGCTTTTGAAACATGTGCTTATAGGTAGTGGTGAATTGAGATTTGGGCAAAACCGATCCTGCCTTAGCGCTGCTTTGCAGTTACATGCCTCACGTGTGCCAGACAATATGGGATTATAGAGCAACTGATGCTACTGAGCCTGCTGCTGTAAAAGAAGTAACGTACTCCTTTTCATTAACTTCTTCAAAAGCATTAGGTCTATTAACTACCCCCCTCAAGTCATATCACTATCATTGAAATTGCACTTTGAAACTATGTGAATGCAGAGAATGGGTCACAGTTAATTTAGGAGAAAGCAGATAGCTAAAGTCACAGTGTGAACCTGACTCACCACTTTTTTTAATAAAGTGAACTATTTTGGGGTTGAAGTATTCAAGCAGAGGAGAGTTCAACTTATCTGGAAGAACATAGTTTCTTATGATGTGTTGGAAGACCTGGTTTATGTTTTGCTTAAGTTAAAGGTTTTAATGAGACATGTTAACTCGGACTGTAGTTAGCACATCAGCACTGTAACCACATCTTTTTAAAAAAGAAAAAGTGGAGCGTGATTTTGGGGAGGCAACGGAGGAGACACTGCCTAACTTTCCATATCTAATTCAAGGGTCTCTAAGACAGGCGGCCCAGGGAATCAGTGGAGAGCAATAAATTCTGCCAGTGGGAAGTTCAGGGAATGTGAGTTAGGTCTCTTCTCTGGAAGTGCAAGGGCTCATCCATGGGATGCACAGGGAAAGAGCAGCCTCCTGCAGTGGGGGTCTGACATTAGGCTGAAAATCCTCTGTTCACCTTTTCTGTAAGTAGGCTTTTAAAAGAAAATCTGAACCACAGCTTTGCATCCTGTTTTTTAACATATAGTGTTCATACTAAGTGAAGCGATATGCTAGCAGTCTTTGGTTTTAATGGGTCTGCTTAATGAGGTTGGTGCAGTTTAGCTCGGCATGTTCTGCTTAGCAGAAGCAACAGTTACTTTAAGGCCAGGTACCTAATAGAAGCCATTTCACTTAACCAGGACTTTCCTGGCCATTGTAGTAATCATTTCTGTAAGGTAACATTCATGTTGAAGTACTCTCCTCATTCAAAGATGTGTAATCATGCCAAATTCTGCCCGTCCAGTGGAAAAGCTGGAAACAGAACTTAAAAAGGTTGAACCACTTTTCCAAGAAAATGTTAATCTACTCTCTGTTGCAAAATCAGTTCTCAGCTCACATTTATATTTGAGAAACAGGTTAATGCATCACTGAAATGTCAAAGGACACAATGTTTCTAGTACTTATAAGAATTACCAATATTACTGGTAAATGGGAAACCTTTGTGTTTAAGCTGTGATGTGCTTAGATGCATATAGAAACAGCCTTAAGGGACCTGACAAATAAAAAATAGCAGGAGAAGATTAACACAAAGGCTTATGCAAAGAAGTTAAGGAAAGCATTAACTTTTTCTTCTTCCCTAGAGTAGACTCAGACATTTCAAAAGAATTCTGACCTGTAGTAGGTAAGCAGATAAATCCTTTTCATCTTATTGTTTATGAGAGGGAGAAGGCGGCTTGTTGGAATAGCCTGGCAAAATTACAAGGATCCAGTTTCTTGGCCAGTGCCCACTATGGGACTCCCTTTCTCCTTACTGGGTGCATCAGATTGATGTACTGCATGCACCAAAACAGCTCCAGTGGGAGCCATGCTAATGCTTTGCTCTGAATAGCTCATGGAAAATACTAGGATGGTTCACTGCTGAATATTTCACTAATGTGCCTGTGCAGAGTAGTGAAGAAATATATTTAGTACATTAATCTGTTTCCTTAGAAATTGATGCTGCCTTACAGGATATGCTGGATTGTGGCCTACTGCAAGCATTTCAGAGAGTAGCACAGACCTTGACAAAATAAGCGTAATTATAGCATATGTAGAGTTCTTGGTTTTCAAATGCCATGCATTTAGAAATGTATCTGTTTCAATAGACCAGCACAGAGGAGAGGATTTGTAAAAGGTCAAAATATGAAGCTACAGGAGTTTTCTAGGATGAGGAAAACTCAGCCTTTACTTACACCACAGCAACTCTATTAGTAACACCTAGAGTTTTGTGGGTGGAACAGTAAGAAAAAAGAAGTCGTGAATAACTACATGGCAGGCTGCAGTGAAGAGGAAAACAAGGATAGCAATTACAAACTTCCTTGCACTGTAACTGTGCAGTAAATGCAAGGGAAGAATCATGATATTTGGAACTTTTTGCCTAATGGACAATAAAATATGGCATCATTAAACTAGAGAAATTCAAACTGCTGTTTTGGAGAGGGAAAAGGAAACCAGCTCTAGATGGCTCAGAATTCTAGCAGAAGAAATGAGTACTGGGGTCCCTTTGGGGAATTCAGATGGTGAGATTCCTCAGGTAGATGTTAAGGTGAGGTTTGTGGTGGGAGAACAGAAACCATAAAATGCCCTCCTTGGGGAAGCGATAATGCCTGTTGGATCAAAGGCCTGATGGTCCATCATCAGCACCGCATCCCCTGTGGATTCCTTCTGCCTGCTCCTTCCCCCAGCTCCGTCCAGGTCATCACTGGACCAAGAGTGGAGCTGTGAAGGCAGAGCTGCTACAGAATGCTTTTATGAAGAGGGAATCAGGGCTTTTGGCTATGGTGCGTTCTGAACCTTGGGACTCTGAAGAAGCAGGTCTATCTCAGTGGTCCTTTCCAAGACCAAGATGAGCATCTGCTTCATTCCCTGCTCTCTTGTTAGCTACTACAAGTATTTCAAGTACCATCACTCTAGTTTATAATGTTTACTACTACACACTGAAATTCTAGGCATTTAGAAAAGTACTCAGAAATATTTGCAGCTCATTTCAGCCAGAGACAAGAACAGAAATTACTGGGAACATCTTTAGCATGTCTGAGACCACCGGATTTCCACCTGGTTTTCTGTTTCAGTGCAATTCTCCTGTTACAACAGGAGGCCAGAGCAGGGTGACATGTCACCTGGAGAGTTCTGGTTTGACTGGGCTGTGGGAGAGATGATTTTGTGTGTCTTCATCCTACAGCATCCCAGCTAAAAGCTGCTGTGTCTTTGAGCTGTGTATGAACTGTGCACCAAAGAACTCTGTGCACCTCCTCCCAAGTGGAGGGTGCATCATTCAAAGAGCAAAATTAGGAAGTGAGCCCCTCATCCCTCCAGGCCATATCATATTTTCTCACATCTCAGTATGTAATGAGCCATGAAGCTTGAGGCCAAAGGCTTCCAGCACTAGTTAAGGACGGTTATCTCCCCAAACCCATGTACCCTTAAGGCTGTGATTCCACTTCTAGTGGCTGAAACTTTCTAGGAAAAAAGACGATTAAAATAAATTCTGTATTTTTTAAACAACCACCAAGGCATTAGAGAGATTTTAGGAAACCATTGTAAAGGAAGGCAGAACAACAATAACATTCAAGAAATGGGAGGTGGGCAGGCTGCTTTTTTAACTTCAGCAAAACAAATTCAGCTATAAGCAGCGTAGCAGTACATAGGAACTCAACATCAATAGCAGAACACACAAGTATGATATGATTAGTGGGGCACTTGTCACACTTTCTGCACCTTGAGTAGAGAAGGTAAGACAGGAGTATGTGTTTGTTTTTCAGTTTTGTCATCGGTACATTCATCCTTCCTGAAGCTACTGCTCAGCTCAAGTCCTTGTGTTTTCATCTTTTTTAGGTGTGATGATTGCAATCATTGCACCACATATCATTTGAAATCCCTCACCTTTAGATTTTTATTTTTAGGCTGACTGCATGAAGAAACCATCACACTCTCTGAGTTGGTCTTCATTTAAGGAACGTATCTGCAAGGAATGGATGGGTGTTATAGGAAGATTACATGGCAGATGCAGGAAGACATGCATTTCTGTTTTGATGTAATGGTAGATATAAGGAATGCACCTCTAAAGCAGCTCACTTGGGAATGGGATTGGAGCACAGCAAATGAGGAGAATGGACCAGTGGATCTTCATCTAGTATCAAGAGAGGGGCAGCATCACTTGGACAGGAGAGTGTCTGGAGGTTGGTAGGGCCATCTGTCTTCTCCTTTGGTGAGAGGAAGGTACAGCATATCTTGGTAGGTATACACACATACATGCACTCACTTCCGATAGAGCACAATCACCCAACAAGAACAGCAGAACTGAGCAACTGCCCTTCTTTCCATGCAAAGTCCAGGTAGCTTCCAGTCATCTGTAGATCCTCACCTTCAGCTTTCCTAATCTGTGCTGCAAAAAGTTCTTCCCTGAGCCAAGAAACACAGGCTTGAACCAGTTCAGAGTTTCTGTCAGCAGCGGCAGCAGCCTGCGCTATCAGTGCTGGGCAGGGAGCTGGCAACAGGCCGGGGCTGCGGCACTTTCAGCTCTGCTCCCAGTTGCAATGTCTTGAGTGAGTTCAAAGTTGGGCAAAATGCCTTTGCATTTGTGAATATGAGCTTTTTGCTTTTTTCTACAGCCAATATGTGTTTCTACATAAAAATACTGCGAGTCTGGTGCTAACAGTCCTGTCTGTTACTATAGTAAATTATTGCCACTACACAAAGACCCAGGTAAGTTTATAAGGAACTGTACCCAAACCCTAGCCTGATCTGTGCTGGACATCTCTGTAGGAATGGGGGAGCAGAAGTCATCGGCAATATGGAGAGCTGCTTGTGAGCAAAAGCCAAGCGCTGTTGCCTTGAATGGGCCCAGCTGAGCATCTTTTGTTCCCTTTGATGTCACCAAAGCTGCAGACCCTCAGCATCTACAACGACGTGTCCCAGAATAGACTGCAGTTGTTGGTGTGAAATACTTTTATATTTCTCAGTAAGGATGATGCTATTTCTTGGAAAATAGAGGAAGACACCAAACTGTCAGGCTGATCATCTAATCCCCATTCAGATATTAGCACTGGAAGTGTAGTTAGGGAAATCAAATGCTAAATCTCCTTTCTGCTCTATATTGCAAGTAACAAGACCTTTGTTTTTTGTCTAAAACTCCAAATGGTCTTCCTTCCAGGACACTGTCTGAAAACCTACCAGAATGATCTTACAGTCCCATCTGACCTAGGCTTATCACTATCCCTGCATATTCAAAAGGTGCTTTGTTTTGCAGCAGCTATGAAATAAGCACCGGGATTTCACAAACTGAGGTTTGTGGGAATCCCCTAATGTAATGCCTGTGTATTATATAGCATTCTTGTACGTTGCAGAGCTGTGACTTTCACCTCTTCCATGAATTCTACTTCTGTATCTTACACGAGTGGTATCAGGCCTCAAAGTCTGTTGTTTAAGTAGGGTACATCATTTAGAAAGATGCCATTAGAGACATCATTGTGACAAGAAGTAATTATCGACTCTTTCTGATAAACTACTCCTGGCATCTTCCCATTGATTTTTCCAAGTAGGGTGATAATTTGAATCTTTTCTTTTGCTCCATTGTAGTTAAAAATCCAGGCATTTCTGTTCAAGAATGAATTTTCCTTTTTTAGCACTGTTTTTCAAAAGAAACTGTTAGTTTTTAACTTTGTGCTTACACGGTTGCCTGCAAACTTGAAAGCAGATTTGAAATAAACAGAAACATCAAAATAACTGAGAAGGAAATTGGCATCTTTTAAAATCTATTGACAGAGAAACCGTTTTGAACTATAAGTCTTCCCAGTGTTTGGATTTTTTTCTCTGCAAGGTCCTTAAATTCTTGAATGAAGAAAAACCACCAAGATTTGCTTTTATATTAATATGTAGTAAAAACTTTCCTTAATGTAAATCTCAGAAGAAATGAATTCTGTTCTATGCTTTGATTCAATGACTTGAATCTGGACAGTATGACTTGTTAATCTGGAGAGTATGATAGTGATCTACAGGTTGTAAAACACTATGGAAAAATAGTTCTCAGAAGAGCTCTGCTTACACCCTGATATATATTGCTTTTTCTTGGCTTTTTCTCTTCAGTTGATTTCTTCTTCCTTCTAACTTTAATCTGTTGCTCCAGCGGCTTTTCTTTTTATACTGAATTAAATTTGTGAGACTGTTGAGCACGGTGCGGATGAAGACCTCACGCTGAACTCCAGCAAGTGGTGCAGAGACTGGGACGTCCACGGATGGTGAAATCTGAATCCAGCACTACCTGAGGAACCAAGCCTCTTTGCTTTGTGCTCGATTCCCACTGATGTCCAGAGGATGGTGCTACTTGTCTTGTTAAGAATTTCTTGTCTGAGTAAGAACTGCAGAAAATCTCTCTAGTGTCACGGCATTGTCTCCTCAGCATTGTCTGTTTGTCAAAACCAGCCAGCACCCTCAGTCTCAGAAATGAAAAGTGAATTACAGCAAATATTGACATGTGTCTGTTCTGATCAATTACAGATGAGTTTTAGGGGTTTCAGTGGGAAATTTGCATTAGGAATAAAATTTAAACGGGGACGTGCCATTGTAGTGGAAATTTTAATTCAATATAATTTTCTCTTTCTTTCCTGCACGCCAGGATCCTTATGAGAATGTGTTTCCTATAATACACTGCAACCCTCCTTGTGGCAAGGGATGGCACCATCTCAGGGTAGCGTGGTCCAGATGCATCTTGTCTTGACCACAATGTGGTCTTGAAAGCTGCTACTTATAGCGTAGGATGGAGTGATGTGAAATTAGCTAATAACATATTATAGGAGTTTTAGGGAAAATATGTTTTTCAGTGGAAATGTATTTCTTTCACAAAAACTTCATTTTGGTAAAAACTGAAATTGTAACAGCTTTGACAACTTGTTTAGATTCCCCTTCATGTTGGATGCAATCTGCGGAGCAAGGAAATGAGCAAGTTAGCTTTGTCATCCCCCTGGAGTCTACTGGCAAGTGATGTCAAGGAGAAAACTGGAAAACATAAGTTTCCTGCCTTTCCCTGAGCTTGGGACATCAGCTGTTGCTAAACTTAAACAAAATCCATGACTAAAAGCAGTTTGGACACATGAGGCTCTTAAGATTTTGGTGTTTGTGGGGGACAGCAGCTATGGCCCAAATCCTTCTGTCTGCTCCGCTAGGCTTGTGAATGTTTTGCATTTGGAAATGATGTAACATGAAATGGATGGGTATTTCAACACATCTACTGCCAGTGAGAAACATCTCCTTGCCAGAGGTGCCTTTATCAGAGGGAGCTTTTGGCCCACAGGGTCTATCTGAGCAGGATCCCTGGGGCCGCCAAGCCGTGGTGGGGGAGTAGGAGCAGGGGATGCCAGCGGCTTCCCCCTCCCTCCTGCCTGGCTTGAAAGCCTCGTGCTTCAGCAGGGTACCTTCAGACTCGGTAATCAACCTTAGGATCCGTTTGTGTTAACCACTTTTAGCTGGAAACCCTATGACTGCATTTCGGATGTCTGTCTTTCATACCGCTTTCCTGGAAATCCGTAGGAACCACCAAGCTCTCCCTGAGCTGCACTGAGATCAGAGGTGAACGCAGTCATCGCGTCCCTTAACTCCTCCGTTCCTGCTCATTCCCTGCATACAGTTTTCTCTTTTCCTCCAATTTCAGGAACATATGTAAATAATTAACTTACAAATTATACAAGCTTATCACACTATATCCCAACAGATGGAGAAACACCATTAAGTTGATTTGTTCAGGCAGCCACATGCTAGACGCAGACCCAGAAAAAACAAGGAAATGAGAAGTTACCACTCTTAACGGTATGTAACTGATCTCATGGCTGCTATTGCTGCGTGTGACATTACAGCCCATTTACTGTAATCTTAACTCTGACCCACCCAGCCCTTTCACCATACTCTTTCCCCTATCCAATAGCTGTTGTGAAAGTTTATTTCTATTGAAACATGGCGATGTGATTGCAGCACATATCCAAGTCATGCGTAACATAGCTGGTTCACGTCACCCTAGCAATAGCACTGCGATGTGGGCATTAGTCCAGTCTTGCTCTCAGTAGCTATTTTAGAAGCACTGCTTCAAGCATGGGTAGGGATCGCGGCTGGTCTGCTTGACATCTTGGCCTGGTGAACTCACATACAAACCTTGCCCCCTAATAATAGTGGTAGGCATGAGACAAAGGTGTTTTAATGCTGGGAAATGCCAGCAGAGAAAGGGTTATGTAAAATGTGGATGTCACTTAGGTTAGGAAAAGCTGCCAGCTAGAATAGAAAAAAAAAATGTTTAATTTGTTCAAACCAACTTGCAAAGAGTAGCTCTTGCTAGAGCAACAGAGATATTGAAGCTGGGGCTTTAATGAAAGCAAACCCATTTGCTGTTGTGTGTGATATAGGCAATGGCCAGAGGAGAAGTGTATGCTATACCAGGCACAGCTCTTGTGGAGCATTAACATTTCTCTTCATTTCATTTACCAAGGGAAATAAGTGCATCGCTCTGGTAATCTAGTCAATCACATGTAAGTTTGAAACCTGTCTCTCTTGCTTGATGGTGAGTAGAAGAATAATGCAACACTTGGAAACTGAGGAATTCTTGCTTTTTAGCAAAAGGACACAATGTTGCCGGGCACCCCCTATTTTTCTGTGGAAATTGTGCCAGGACATCACAGCAGTATCGTGCGGAGATACCCAATGGCTTTTCACTTGCTGACTTTGGTATCAGTTGCAAACTAGCCACAGCAGATCCCAGCTCAGGTGCATTTGCCATGCCTCAGTGTGGGCTGCAAAAGCTACTCTGACTCTGTGTTACTGCAGCTAAGCGGCTCCAGACTGTTCTTGGGTACCCAGAACACAAGTAAGTACCGAGGGAAATGATGCCTTTTGCCTTCACTATGGCCCTTGAGCCAAACCTGAGGATCTTCTTATAACTGACCAGTGCCGCTGCTCTGCACTTGCATTGAGTGCTGGGATGTTTATTTTGTATAACGAGCTTTGTATCTTTGTTTTTGGGGAAAAGCTGAATTTGTGAATATCTGTCTTACAGAGGAAACTTGTGCTTCTATACTTAGGAATTTTCTTTTTTGAGTGTTTATTACTGGGACTGGTTTTTCTGCTCTTTATTCCCTGCTGGAGTGGTCCATGTAGTCGCACTCCCCGCAGAAAGCAGCGATGTCGTGGCAGGAGAGATGATGGGGCTCTGGAAGCACTTTCTGTGTGTCCATGTGGGCAGCGTGTGAAGTCTGTGGCTGTTTTCTGACATGGGAAAGCTGCTTGTTGAAGTCTTTGCTTGGCTCTACACTACTGCTGCTAACTCAAAGTCAAGCCATTGAGGGGGTTTCACTGCTTTGGAGATACCTTACGTGTTCATAAACAGTCTTTGGCTGGGGTTTTGAAGCTCTCCACAGTTCTAGCCTATGGGCTACTCTCTCTTGGTCTCTCCAGGGTTTTTCCTAAGGGTTTTCACCCTGACCGCCTACGAGAAATACTTGTGCAATATTTACTACTTTTCTTTCTCACCTCACTTTGAGGGATATATAAATCTCAAGCAGGTATTGCCAGATGATACCTCAATTCTAATTCACCCAAAGATTTGCTGTTTCCAATACCTGCTGCTACTTCCCTAATTCCACAGATTTTGTCCTCATTTGACATAGGTTTGCTTACATCTCCTCCAGACTACTTTTATGATATGAAAGCTTCCCTCCAGTAGTTTCCACTCCGCTGCTGAAACTCTGCTTTGACACTCAAGGGCCGTCTGAAGGGATGTGAAACTATTTTTTGCCCCATCCTCCACTGCTGCCATCTCCCAGCTGTCCTATTTTTCACACCTCCATCCCAGCACGCAGCACTTCAGGTGCATCCCTGAAACCTCGCAAAATCCCCCCCTTTTTTTTCACCGCTCCACTTTTGGACATGGAAGCCCGGGTTTTTCTGGGTTACCTTTTCTCCGAGACCCGTGCAACAGTGCCAGTGTCAGCCAGCCCAGCCCAGCCCTGCAGCCACCGGGGATGGGCGCAGCCGGGAGGTGTCGCAGCTCCCCCGCGGAGCCAGCCCTGCCTGCAGCCCTGCTCGCAGGGGTGAAAACACTGCTGATGCCCAGGTACACGATTAATGCCAAATCAAGTGTGCATTTAGGCTTGGCCTGTTTGGAGTGCAATAGCCTCAATTTAGCTTTACGAGGAAGGGCTGTGTTATTTGCTGGTAATTAGTATGCTAAGTGCTGTGCTGAAATGCCATGGAAATATCAGTTGTTGCTGGGCATTTCTGCTCTGCTTTTCTCTGTGAGGACTGTAATGAGGTGATTCACTGTGTCATCCTGTGCCGGACCGTGCTCAGCCTTCCTTCTCAGCGAGACCTACCTCAGTGGGCGCCTGTGCAATGCCTGGTTTTTGCCATTACCGTTTGAGTTACTCTGCCATTACTCTGTGCAACTGGGACAGTGACTTTATTGAGATGTATTCCAGGCAATGTTTTCAATATAAATATTTATGGGTAGAATTTTCAAATATTATCTAGGAGCACAAATCCTGCTGAATGTCAGTGTGATTCATATTCCTACAAGAACATTGGGAAATGCAGGTCCATACGTTAATAATGACAAAAAACTGGCTATTGCTGTGGTTCGAGCAGATGGCAGGCTAATATGAGTTCCCTGTAGAAACACCTTTAGCCCCAGCTAGGGCTGAATGCCTGTATGCTGTCTTTAGCTGAGAATAAAGTAGACTTTTGAATTCTAAATTCTGAAGTTGCAAAGTAGCATTTAGAAAAGAAAAAATAAGTATTATTATTCCTAGCTTTTATTCAGTATAAAACCCTACTGCTTTTGAGATTTTTCCAAAGCTTTCTTTTTAGTGCAAGATACTACTACTTTTTTAAGCCTTTAAGCTTTCCTTTCAAATGGTTTCATGATTGCCATTCGAACTAGGAAAGAAGTATTTGCAAATTAAAAAAAAGTATGAGTGATGGTTGCTTACAGTGTCTGCATCCACAGCAGAAGGCTGGGAAAGGAGGGGAGAGAGAAAGGAAAAAGTGTTTTTCCTGACTCACTGTTTAAATGATAAAATGTCCATTAATAGGATCATATTATAGAATTATAATTCTAACCTTTTCAAAGGGTTTCCATCATTGCAGATCTTGCAGCTGGTGCAATTACAGTATGGCATAAACATTTTGCTGCACAGTTTGATTTAATTATAGGAAGACTTTTTGTAAGGTCAGTGCTGTGGTACAGAACTTACGTTCTTCAGCATTCACTCTAATTACAGTTTTGTTTTTGATGCTGGGCCTCACTGATCTTCATGTCTTATATGAAGTCACTCTTGTGCTATATCAGTGTTAGAGACATCACTCACTGCTTAGAAATAATGAATCTAGGATCTCGTTTTACTTCTGGGACGGTTGCTTGCTAGAATTTTGTTCCCCCAGTGGGTGAGACCTCCTGTGTCTGGTCGTGAAATGGGGATGCTGGGCTGAAGGTGGGAGTATCATGTTGTAGAGGTGTCACATGTGCAATAAGACTCAACTAAATGGCAGATCCCAGGGGCTGCCTCCTCCTGCACTGTGATCCCGTGTACCCAGTGCAGTTGCTTGGTGGATCTGTGTCATCAGCTGAGTTTCATGTGAAGGGGCCATAACGCCAGAGGGAAGCCATGGCACTGTCCTGTTCATGCATGAGGTACAGGCCATGCATCTGGCAGGAGTGAGCTCTGGGAATCTTGATGCCTGGTGGGTGAGCTTTTGGCAGAACTCTGCAGGCCAACAGGTATGATTTTGTGCTTTGAGTCTTCCCCTCTGTCCTGTAAACTCCTTGGTAAAACCACCCACTCCCCTGCTAGTGTTGGGTTTGGTAAGCCCCTTCTAGATCTTAATGAAGACTTTGCATCAGACTGACCTCACAGCACTACCTGCAAGTTTTTACCCATTTTCAGTTATCTTTCTCTTTGTAGGGGCTTCCTGTGACAGAACTTGTTATTTGGCCCCATCCAGAATAATTCTTTCCAGAGTTTGAAGGGCACCAAAAATGCAGGAAGTGGAACAGGTTTGTAAGAAATGAGTTGTGCTAGACAGGTTCAATTTTCTTTTTTTTTCCTATATAATTACAAAATTTGGTGGTGTTGGGAGCAGAACAGGCAGGATTGTTGATGTGTCAATATAGTATAGGTGTTCTAGAGACAAATGAAAGAGAGCAGGGGGTAAAGAAAGGGATCTGGAGGGCACGGACATTGCAAAACTGAGGGAAGGGCATACTGTGGTGCGTCTGCTTCGTGTCATGTCTCCTCAACCATGTGCACTGTGCTTGGCAGTGCTAATGGGGAGATACAAACATCTCCCTTTGCATCTCATCTGTTCTCCCCTTTCCCAGCAGAAAATCCCTGTGAAAGCCATCTATTCCTCCATCATCAAGCATTTTGTAACTAGATGTTACAGTTACTTCTTGCCAGTTAAGGACTGCTCTCTACGATGTATTTCCTACTTGTTCCTGCACAACATGATGTCTTTTTTTAAGTGTTCCAATCAATTGGACTTTTGGCACTTCCTTCGGGAGACTATTCCAGTCTTCCTCTAAAGAAAGCAGCATTAGAATTTCTTCTCCATTAGTCAGCAAAATTTTTCCTTCGCTAAGCCAGGGAACTGTGCTATAAGAGAGGGCCTCTAATGGCAGGGGAGGAAAGGGTGAAGTGAGGGGGGGGAAAGTAAAAAGGTGAGAAATAAAAAGAGCATGAAGGAAGAGATATTGATAACTGGCTGGACATCTGAGACCCTGGTGAAATTAAACATTTATTCTTTGTTTCTTGCGTCCTCCGATTTTCATAGCAACAGGAAAGAAGATGTTCTTCCATTAAAAAAAGGAAATTAAAATTCTACTGATGTTCTTTTCTGGTGCTGAAGAACTCTGAAGTGTGAGGGTAGAAAAGGGAAATGGGTTAATACCCAGGGCTGGCATTTTTGAAGGTACTTAAAGAACTTCGGTACTGAGCTCTCCCTAAAGCCCTGGCCGAGTGGAGTGACAAACTACATAAGCTCTTTTTCAAAATCCTCTCCTTAAAGAGCCTATTAAAGCAGAGGTGGAAAGCAGAAGGCAGACAGAGTGGTACAGATATCCATGTAGTGATTAGTCCTGAGGCTGGCAGAAGTAATAATCAATTATTTGTTCTGCAGCTTTGCCTATGACCTGCATGTTTATGCCAGGGCCCCAGTGGGCAAACGCACAGGGAAAAGAAGGTCTCAAGGAGCTTGCTTAAATGTTTTATTCATGGCATTAATTTTGCCTGAAGAGTTTTCTTCCCTTGGGGATGGAGGCCTTAATATATGGTTCAAAGGAGCGTGTGGAACTTAGCCAAGAAGCTGTCCCTGAAATTAATGACAGAGTTGAACCAATCCCTTTGTACCATTTGGAAATCAGCCACTGACACTCAGATAGGTTTGCCCCATGGTAAAAACCTTGTGCTTCCTAATGATTGAACTGGCCTTTTGGGTTTACCCTAAAGGGTAAACATACCCCACAGGCTATTCAGTACTGCATGCGTATGGCAGGAAGGAGGGAGAACCAAGCAGCTTCAAGAAATATGAAGTACTATGGTCTTTTATATAAAATGAAGCTGTGAGCGGAGTTTGGGTCATAGATGCTGGTCCAGTCCTTCAAGTTTAGACACATCGGTACAAAAGCTTAGATTTCAGTACTGGTGATTGAATTGCAGCTCAGGACTGGGAGCTGCTGCTGTTTCTATTCAGGGAGTGTAGAAATCTTCAGAAATGTTTAAAAGATCAGCCAGAAAAATGGCTGTTTGAAAACAATAGCAGGTGGATTTAAAGTCCAGGTAATGCTGTTGTTTCACTGCTTTTGCTGGCATGCCCAGAACAGCTGTGTTTGATAGCTCCCCACAGTCAGGATGGCTTTGAAAGTCAAGTAGCATGGTTTTGTACTGTCAGCCTTCCTCGCATGTCTCGAGGATGTGGGTGCTTCGGATGGGATTGTGGGGAATATGAGAGCTGCTGGGGGATCTGGGGAAATATGGGGGAAGAGGAAGCAGGAGTGCTCTTGGATGTGTCTGCTAACTTTCATGGCACTGCTTTGGTGGATGTTTCTCATCTCAAAGCAAAGCCCCACTGCTAGCTATTGAAATGTGTGTCGGGGGCAGTATTGATTTGCACATTGCTCAGGAAAGCCTTGTGGATGTCAAGATGGCAGCATAATAAACCAACTAGCTAGAAAGCAAGCAACTGGGGGGCATAGTCCCATGGCCCTGAAGCTATACGTTCTTCATGTGTGTACATTTCCCAGGGTGTAAGACTGTGAGTCAGGTCAGTCAGGAGGGCTGATGCTTGGCCATGACCCAAAGCATGAGACATTTGTCACTGTACTTGTGCCGGGGAAAGGGAATGGAGGTAGAGCTGGAGCTGGGCAGTTGTGGGTGGCAGGAACCTCACTGGGGTCAAGCGTGGGGACCTCACTCTCTCTTGATCTCACACTCTGGACTTTGTTAGTCAGTAGAGAACATGAGGACTTGATGGCCTACATGCTGTAATTTTGGGCCAAGGAGCAAAAGCAAGACTCCATCCAGGCCCTACAAACATCTGAGAGAAGGCACATGCAGTGGAAAGGGGGATGAGCCTGGAGGCTGTTGTGAGTGTAACTTGTTAACAGATATATTGTGTACAATCTAGCCAGGCTCCTGGCTCTGTTGCAGTGAAGGCTGCAGGCTCCCTCTTGGCTCCTGAGGGCTGACTGCCTGCATGGTCCAAAATCCACCTACTTTCTTAGATTGCTCTGAAATTTGATAGGACTTGCAGAGGACCAGCACAGGGGTATTCTCCCATTTTAGAGTCACTTAAGCAAGGAGATCCTGAGATATAGCCCTCTTCTCCCCATCCTTATCCTTTCTTTCTCCATAACCTTGTTCCCTGCCCCAAAAGGCAAAGGGAACCAACTCCACTTCTTTGATTCGTTCCTGTTTATGTGCTTCAGAACCAGACTGTTGGCTTAAATGTCCAGGACTATGACTCGGTGTGTCCTGGAGGAAAATGCTAAAGGATTTCTAGCCTAGCTACTCTTGCATGAGCTGAGAGGACTCCTGCAGACTCTGTCTATGCTAGAATTCTGGTGTCAACTCAAAGCCAGCCTGGGCAGAAATCTAGGAGGGGCAAATAGGAATTTTGCTGTGCTTCTCCCTCACCAAGACTGTTTTTCATGTTTGTTTGTTTGGATTGCATTCTGTGGGAATTCCAGAAAGCTTGAAAGCTGTTTTCAAAAAGAAAGAGGCTAAGGGCTTCTGACAGATGAAGGATGAAAATTTGGATGGATCAAGAAAGCAGGACAGTGGAGATAATTACAGTGAGGGAGCTCTGGTTAGTCTCTCAGGCTCCTTTCTTTAGGTGTAAGCTACAGTGGTGGACATGTGAAGAGGAGTGACAAAGAAGGACCCTGGAGGCATTTGAACCCATTTCCTGCCCTCTCCTTGGGATAAAATGAGATATGGAGCTTTCAGAGACTGTCTCCACCACCCTCCCTGCTTCTCTGGTCAGAGTTGTGTGAGACAGGGTTCACCTCCATGTGGTACTTGAGACAGGGAATGGAGATGGTGGGTAAGCCCTCCCCTTTCCTTCATCACGTGCTGGGATGCAGATGACACTGGAACCTTCCTGCCCCTTTGTCCCGAAGAAAGGCTGCTCTTCTGCAGGGACAGCTGATGGCAGCAACCCTGCCAGTTACCTACAAGGCTCCCAGCCTGGCATGAGAGGTGGAGTGATGTAGCCTTAAACCAATCTTCTCTGGCTGTGTTCCTCTTGCAGGGCATCCTTCAGTGGGCCACTTCTCATTCCCTACTGCATCCAAACTGACTGTTAGCTAAAGAAGCTGTTAGTTGAAGGACAAAACCATTCTTGCCTAAATGGTGGGGTCACCTGGTCCCATCTCACACCTTTTTACAAAACCAGTGCCACAAAAACTCCAACTTGGTCATCAGAAAACAGAGCCCAAAGAGTGTCACCCTGGAGATCTTAATCTTCCTGGTTTTTATGTGGCATTTCCATGTATCCTGATGCCACTTTGCCCTTGTACTAAGCAGCATATGTTGCCACCTACTACAGAATGATGGACTCCTGCTTTTTCTCCAAAGAATTGGCTTTCACCACAGAAGGCAGCCATCTTATGAAGATTTACAATCTCTTTGTCAGGATAAATATGAGGCCACAGGATGCTCTTTCCCTTTCTTATTGTTAGATCCCTGCTGTGTACCTCTCTTCTGTTAAACTCCAGATCCCACAGGTGCTGGGATCTCTTAAAAGCTACCTCACCGTACACGGAGATTAGACAAATGGACATGACCAACTCAGATCTTCCTGGCTCTGACAACCTGGACCAGACTGATCTGCAATCAGCTGGAAGGCTGGGAGACCAAGTCTGTTAGCAGCTCTTGTGTCATGGGGCTAGTCTTACAATGTCCTTTGCCGCCAACATTTGCCTTTTTGCTTGTCTTGTTTGTGCCCTAATTCTTGATGGTTTCATCCTTTGCATGGGCAGGTGGGAACATCCATTGAGCCTTACTGGTGGAAGTCTTTTCTAATCCAGTACGTTTCCCAGGGTTTCCTGGCAAGGCAGACTTCTTTCGGGATAGAGCTGTGTTTGCAAAACTTCACATGTTGTTCCATGCAGCGGGACAGACCCTCCCTCTGGATATCATGCTTCGGTGTTTTACAGTGGTGTGTCATTCTGCAGCGAACACAGGTGGGCAGACCAAGTGCCACCTTCAGAACCAGCCCTGCATCAAAGAAGGCAAAGCATAGGGCCGAATGTTTATTTTTGTTAGTGATTAGCTCCATTCTCTTTGCATTCCAGACAAACAGCATCCCCACTGTTCTCTGACTCAAAGCAATATATCCCCTTAGCATGTGGCATGCCAAAATTAACCCCTGGGCAACAAAGCGACAGGAAACAAAGGGCTGTTTGTTAAACAAAAATCTATTTATGCAGGATCAGACATCCAGACATGGCAAAATAAGTTCCTGTATTTATCAGTGATTGTGTAATCCTACTTTGAAGCTACAACAATGAACCTATAAAGATGAATGCATTTTTGGGTAAAAAACATGATCTGTCTTTGAAACAGATGATTTTGCAATCAGGACAGCAGGTAAAAGCAGAGCTAGATGTTCAGCAGATGAAAGTCAGTGTAATTCCCTTCAAAAGTTCTGGTTATGTCTGCACCCACTGCAAATCTAGCTCAGAGTGTTTTAAACTTTAAGCACTGCTCCAATTTGAAGAAAGTGATTCTTTAAGACAAAGCCTGACTTTCTTCATTTTCTCTATGTTGGAATTAATGGGGTGAGCTTTAGTATATTTAGATGTTGCCTCACATATGGACTCTTAAGCTGCAAGCTGAAGGGAGATTGTTTTCATGATTTTTCCCTGTGAAAATGCTGGCACAGCATCAGTGAGCAGTAGGACCAGCAGAATCGGCCCACCCTGCCTTCGTTATTGCCTCAAGCTGAGAAGTCCTGTTGTGTTGCATTTTGTACACAGCTCAGTAAGACCTTGAAGTGCAGTTGCTGAACACAGTTAAGAAAGTTTCTCTCTCCCTTAGTTTTTTATTTCTCTGTGCCTTGTTCTACTCATGAGGTCTGCTTTTTTAAATCCGACTGCCGTTCTGGCTTGAAGGAATTCCCATCTTTCTGGGAAAGAATCCATCTTTCTGAATCCACCTGTTGGCAGGTAATCTCTCCTGCCCAATGCATTAGTCTAGGTGTCCTCTGAGCGTTCAGAGCTCTTTGAGGATTACATGGATATAGTCATAAGTATGAAGAGCAGAAGTCCTGGCTTGGAAAAGAAACAGCAGATTGCATGTTGCTATTTTGTGCTGGAAAATGGAAAGAAAGAGGTGGCTTAAATATATGTGACCTTTCCTTGATGGACTAAGTGACATCTTAAAGCCCTTTTCATCTCTGTTTTCACTTAGTCTGTGATAAACACATGTTATGACATGTGCATTACATGTATATTTTACCTCTAAGTCCTCCTGCAAGGCCTCTCCTTTAAGGTTTCTCTCTTGCCTACTTTTTCTTGAGCACAGACTCTCTGTGGGGGAAAAAGGGGACGAAAGCCTGTTCAAGTCTGTCCTGCATGTCAGTACTGTTCCCTCTCCTCTCTCACTAATTGAACTTGAAATGGCTGGTGAGAAAAGGCTGAAGGTATTAGATTAGCGTGTCTCACACTTCAATGAGCTGCCTTGATCTGAAAGGGAGTGAAAAGGCAGTGGGACTTGGGTTCAGAGATGATGAACCTGATATGGAAGTATCATTTTGGTGTTTTGCAGGTCACACCACAGAAAAGTCTGAAAAATGAGTTGATCAAATGGATGAGCTTTCTTCATGGTGAAAGAACCTCTAAGCAAGAGTTTTTGAGAAGTGTGTTGAG
This sequence comes from Nipponia nippon, assembly GCF_047370975.1. Classification (NCBI taxonomy): domain Eukaryota; kingdom Metazoa; phylum Chordata; class Aves; order Pelecaniformes; family Threskiornithidae; genus Nipponia; species Nipponia nippon. The sequence continues at coordinate 12,195,888 of NW_028262290.1, read as the reverse complement.
GGCCTCAGGGAAACACTCAGTAAATTAAATATTGACAGCTCTATTCATTACTTGACTTGACTTGCACTGTGCAGTGCTTAGTGATGTGCAAAGTTAGGACCTGCTGTGCTTGGTGCTGTATAGAGCAAGGGAAATTTAAAACTGCCCTTGTAAAGACCTTGAAATTGTAATGCATAAGAAGCAAATGTGCCTGTAGTTTTTGGGGCAAGGAGCTTTGCTGTGAGGGAATAAAGGAGAAGCAAGAACAGCTTTAACTTGTTAAAATGAATTGATGAGATATGCTGATGGGGTGAATGGTGAGAATTCATTTCAAAAGACAGAAAGTATGGTGGGACACAGCTTTTGAAAGTTGTAAAAACTCAGCAGGATGCAGTCTCTACTGCTAATTTGACACTTGTGGCAAGCAGCTTTTGGATCTAGAAGTTAAGCATCTTCTGTCCCAGCGGTGGGGTGATTATTTAGGAGGTGGAGACTGGAGGGAGATGTGCAGATAACATTGCACATAGTGGCATATCTGGCATTTATGAGCTTTTCACACTGGAGGAAGCAGTTCTTCAGTGATGTTTGGTGAGATTTTCAGCTCTTGGGGTTGCTGCAGAGCTTAAAGCAGCTTGTGAAAGATAATTGCACAGTGTGAAGGGAAGGAAGAAGTTCTGAGCAGGCAGAGAGACCAAAGTACACATCTCCTGCCCCATGGGGGGGGAAGATATTTCACCAGAAAAAGAAGGGTGACGTGTGAGAAATCTTTGTAGTTAACTTGTGAGAACAGGAATAGGAAGAAGCTATGTGACCAGGGAGAGAAATCAGTCTGTGACAATGCCTCTGAATGTGCCATAGCAAGAAAAGGCTATAAAGATGAAAAGACAATAGTCACCAACAATATTAGAGAGACCAGGGTGCTGAGAACTCACAGCATAGGTATCTTTACAGACATTTCTGCCTGAAGAGGAGTAATGGGGATCTTTGGAAGATAACAGGCTGACGTCTTGTTGGAAGAGGGAAGTTGCTATACATAGTCTGTGAACGTGGAAGAACCATTGCTCAGGAGGATGTGAACTGGAAAGGCAGATAATTTGAGTTTCATAGCTCGTGGTGCTATGCCCATGGTGTGAGCCTCTGGAGATTTTGGAACACAGGTTATCAGTGGCTTGAGTGAATTATAAAAGGGTGGCATTTGAAGTAGTTAGCAATACTGATACATGACCTCACAGTCTCCTCACTGTGATTAATGAGAAGCTGATGAGTTCACATATCTGTTTGTCAAGTTGCTATTGTTTCTTCCAGTGTAAATCATCTTTTATTACCTCTGTTGGTTTTGCCTGTCACTTAGGCTTTGTTTTGTTCCCCTATGCTTCAATACTGTTGTAGGCATCATTTTCTGTCAGCAGCTGATTTTGCCACTAAGCAGATCCCAAAATTGAAAGCCGTAACCCTTTTGGGGAAGGGTCAGGAGTGGTAAGTCAGATACAATGTGTGCATTTAAAGGCTATGGTAGTATGTGACAAAACTTCCTGACTAAGTTACATCAGAAGAAACAGGGAGGCTAGAAACTGGCATTTCTCCCACACCAAGAGACTAGCTAACAAGTCACAGGTGGTCACAGCAGGAGCACGGGAAAAGCATGATTAGCATGGGTTGTGGTGGTAGCTTGTGTGCACTAGCACGTTTCATCTGCTTGTTTTTCCCAGCAGTTCTTAAAATATTTTATATAGCTTGCTATTTTCTTCAGGTAGAGTGCAAATTGGGAATTACCAGAGTGCAAAGTCCATTTTGATTGCTTGACTGGGCTTTACCCTCCTACTGTCCTTTTACTTTCAGCTTGGTCTAATACCCCTAGGGGATGCTGGCCTTGCTGCAGTAATCCTTTCTCACTGCACAGACCTGCCGAGGTGACTCAGGAGGGTATTCAGTGAAGATCATTGATTTGAATGGGCTCCCATCAAATTGCAAACACTCCAAACTACTGGCTTGCTTCTGCTCAGGAGAGAAAAAACTGTTTTTCATGTGAGAAATGACCTGTCAACTACACCACTTATTAGAGGGCACTTGTTGCCCATTGGAGCTGATCACCTGAGAAAGAGGGCTGTGACTCTGCATTGGGCAGAAGCTTATCTAGTTGCTGTGTTGGATAGGGGAGGGAGGAATCTCCGTCAGCTCCATATACAAATATCCAGAAGCATGAAATGGAGGAAAGAAATTTTGTCTTAAATGCAAATGGATCCTCAAGGCTTAATAGAGCAGAAGCCTCAAAAGACCTGTTCTGCCAAGGAAAGTGCAACAGCGTGCTCAGACTCCCTGCACAAAGTCTCCCAATTTGCTTACGTGGGATGAGAAGCAGCCTCTATCCTATAACCTTGCTCATAACACTGACCCAATTTTGTCTTAAAATGTCTTGTTTGGTGCTTTTGGGTGGGGGAAGGAGGACGTTGCCACTGTTACTGCTATCAGTTCTGTGCTTCTGGAGAGACTGCATCCCCAGACTGGTGTGGAGGTGGAAGTGTGTTAAATTGCAGAGGAGCCTGAGGGGGAGAGGCAGTTGAACCACAGGTCCTAGTTTGGAGGGAAGGTTCCTTATCCAGATGTGATGAACGGATGGGAGGAGGGAGAAGACTGTATCCACAGCACCAGCTCTCTGCATTGGCTCCGAGTTGCTCATGCTCCGTACCCAAGCAGTGGATTGTCTGTGCTACAGAGGAAGAGTTTTCTTGGATCTGGCAGGGCTACTCAACTGAGGTGCAGTGCTTCACCAATCCAGAAATGTTGTTTGTTTGTCTAACTCATCTTCCAACACATCAGCAGACTAATAAACAAATCCTTCTGGATCCAATTCAGGTGTCTGCATCATATTTCTAGAACAGGAGTGCAGCCAGGGCCACTCTGCATTTAATGCTGATTTTAGCTGGGTTTTATCATCGCTAGCTGTGCAGGATCTGAGGTGATTTCCCCCAGAAGCTGTGCCTCTGCACCTGCTCCCCAATGCTTGGCTTGGAAAGCCTCTTGGTTGCTTTGCGCTGCTGCTGAAGGCAAGGAGTGAGCTTTTGGGTTGGCCTGCACCAGACCCCACACAGCTGAGTGCTGGGGATGTGTTGCAGAGAGGCTCTAACCACTCAGCTGCAACCAGCAGGACCAAGTGAAGTGACGAAACTTGGCAAAACTGATCCTTTGTGGGGACCTTACTAGATTTCCTAACTTATTTTAAAATACCCAACAGATTTCCCACTATCTACAATGCAACAGCCCATTCCGTGATTGTGAATTACAAAATGATGTTCTGCAGGTTTGAATTGCAACACCAACTTAGTCAGGGTACCAACCCAGACCCAACTTGAGCCCTGTAAAAGTGACTAAGATACAAAGCATCCAGAGCTTCCACTACTCGGGTTTGTGGCTGACCTGCACTTCTGAAAAGGAGGCCAGTTTGAGCTAAAAAAGAAAAGCAACCAAACCTTCAGCAACTTTTAAAATATCTTCACATTAATCTCTTTGCACTCAACTTCTTCAGAAACTGATGAGGTTGGTATCCTGAAGGAGTGTTGTGATACTTCATAGTGGCAATGCTCTGAGATCCTTAAATGGAAAATGCTAGAGAAAAGGCCAGTTGTGAAATTTATCTAGAAGAGGGAAAGAGGGAGGGAAACTGCCATGTAAATGTGCCTGGACAAGGGTGGGAAATAATAATTCAGTGTGTAATGATTGAGCGGTCTGCAAGATACAGTGTAAAAATGCTTATTAGCAACACATTTCAAAAGACCTCTCATCTGAATTGTTTTGCAATATAAAGAACTTGATAAGTTGTTAAAGAAATAAAGAATATTATGCACAGGCTTCTCTAATTATGCCTAACTGTAAGTTTTAACTGAGCAAGGAGCTCCATCTGCTTCAACAATATGATTTATGATACAGTAGCTTCGCATCCTCTGAGTGCCTCAGAACAATGAAATGCAGTAGCATATGTAAATACTTCTTAATTATGCACAGCAATGGGAATTCACAGATGGGTAACACCACCATCTACTAAAGGCCTGCTACCTATAAATCCTCCTTGAAACGGTCTTGTATTACAATGGATTCTGGTGGTTTTTGGGATGGATTGTTAAGATTCCATTATCTAAATTGGGTTTCAGGCACGGGTGGGCTCAAGCTTGCTTTTATAGGATGTATTGCAGATGATGGCATGAAGTACTGAACTGCACTGCAGAACAAGGCTGCTACCCTATTGCTGTGAAAGCAATGTTTGCTTTGTGGTGATGGAAATAGGAATTTACGCAGATGCAATAATGCTGTGCTTAGACAAAGAAGCCAGTTTAATGGGCCCATTTCTTTCTCTTCTAACAGGATGAAATACCAATGTGTTTTGCGCTCAGTTGGCTGTCAGCTATTCTGGAGATAATTAGGGGTGAGTGCAAAAGTTGGGTTAATATCAGGGAGTCTGGGCAGCCAGTTCATCCTGTAGTGAACAGGAAACAGTGGAACTGGCATTCAGAAGGTAAACCCTTCTGAATTAAAGCCTTCTCAGCAACCTGAGCTTCAGAGACTGTTATCATTTAGTCGGAGTAATTTTGCTGTAAAAGTATAGCTGAATGCAAAGCCTTTAAATTGTTGAAAATCTAAAAATCTGAAAGGATTTGGAAAATCCTGGCTCTTAGAAGAGTTCATGAAAGGTCAGTGTTATTTTCCAGCAACAACACAGCAGTGACTTTGTGTACAGACCACTTTGTTACTTCTTGGTTTCTAAAGAGATGGCCCTGTTGATTAAGTAAAGAGGAGGCAAACTCTATTCCTCTGCCCTGCCCCTCCCCCCCCCCCCCCCCCCCCTTATCTTTTGAAGAATAAGGGGGTGAGTTTAGGACTTCAGTAATCTAGGAATATGCAAGAAAATATTTAATAAACATAGCAAAAATAACCACCAATCATAGAACCATAGGATCATAGAATGGAGGACTTATTGTTTTTAAGTGCAGTAAGCAAGCTTTGGCGTGGTGATAGGACAGCAGTATTTGCAGTGGACTTGCCAGGGGATGTGCGGTCATCTGGGAGTATTTTAAGAATGGGTTTGCATAATCAGGCCCTTGATCCACTGGCTGAGGGGAAGGCATCTTCAAAACTGCCTTGCAAACCCCTTGGTGACAGTAGTAAGTACAATCAGTTCTCATGCTTAAGCCCTGAGACTGTAACCAAGAAAAACTAAGAGAACCATAAGCACAACTACACAGGTAAAAGTCCTGCCTCCTATCTTGGTCATTGGCTGGTAACAAATACTTAGAGCAAGTATATAAGTAAAAGAACTGTATTTGAGGAGTTTCTGCCTCTGGGTCATTTGTGTTTGGTGGATTCTCTCTGAATCTGTCTCATCCCTATTTGAACTTTATTATAAACCACTGTATCCTGTGGCAATGAGTTGCATAATTTAATTATTGCTTTGTGTGTGTTTCTCGGGGGTGGACAACTTCCTTTCATTTATTCTCAGCTTATCACCTGGTAAGTTCATTAGTTGATTCTAAATTTTGTATAGTAAGAAACAGTGGGTAGTCATTCCTTGTTTCTCTTCTTCACACCAACTGTGATGGTATAGACATGTATTTTACTTTCTTCCCAGTTGTTCCTTTCTTAAGTTGAGGAATTTGAGTCTAATTGATTTTTGTGTGGAGCTACATACTGAGAGTAAATCAGATTCTATAGCTGCTGAGTGGAAACCATCAGGCCATTCACTTCATTTGGCCCCTCAAAATGGGGAGGAAATTCAGCAATGTCAACTACTGCTACCCCATGCGGAACTCAGGTTATTTCAAGATGTGTTGTGTTTTTACACCTTTTTAATTAGGGCAGCTTGTATTTTCAGAAATTAATCAGCTTGTTCACATGCCAGTGCAGTGTCCTGACTCTCACCAAGGACAAATCATCCCTGGCCCAGCCTGGAACATGGACTGAACCAGCTTGACTCCAAAATTTCCACTAGCAATAGGGACTATTACAGTATAAATAAGAAGGTCTCTGCAGTCTTAATATATCTTTCCCAGAGGTTCCTAAATTGCTCCCATAGCATTCAGAGGATACATTATAATGCCTACTTTTTAGTATCTTGGAAGCTACTATTAAATGTAAGTAAACCAAGGATAAATGTTGCTTCTCAACGCCGGTCAGCAAATCAATAGCATAAGAAGGAAAAGGCCTATATTTTAGCTAGTGTCTTCAGTTCAGGGGGATCTACTTCTGCTTCTCAAATTTGTTATTTTCCTGAAATGAGAAGTGTTCAGTTTGGTATTTTGTTGTTGGATAAAAATGAACTTTGATTTATAATGTTGGCACAACAAGACCAGGCAGAAAACCGCAGCTGTATCTGAAGTCATTTCACTGAAACAGGGCAAGATAAAATGAGGCAACCCTTTCAGTGTTACCTTGTTTTTGTTTTTTTTTTTTTTCTTTTCACTTGACAGTCTCAGATATTTCTTTCTTCTTGGATTTCATGGGTGTTATTAAACACAGCAAAGCAAACACTATGTGGAGATCAGATTTTGTTAAAGCTGATTTGCCTGTGGCCATTTAACAGAAGACTTTTGCTTGGCTTTTACTTGTTAAAGATATTCTTTTTTTCTCTCTCTTATCTACTAGAGGTGACATTCTAAAGGAGCAGTTTCTTCTTGAAGATCGATTATGGAATGCAAAATGTTTGATTTAGGTTAATAAATGATCAAAGATTAACTCTATCTTAAAATGTTCTGAGGAATTCAAGTGTGGTGGGAGGCTCCTGCAGTTTGGCCATGTTAGGAGGCTCGCTTTGCCCCGGCTGTTTTTATACAGAGGGCCCCGAAATGCCCTCTGCTGCAGCTGAATTTCAACAATTAATTTGAATCACCTTTTGGAGGCATCTGTGTCTCTGCATTGACTAGATAAGGAGCCTAGGAAGACTAATTACCTCTCTTTAAATACCTGAACAAGTGTGAGTGCCTCTGTCCCTGCTTGACTCCAGGGATGGGTAGATTTTTCCCTGAGCAAGGAAATGAACACTAAATTGGTCAGAGACAGAGAACATACAGCCCTGGAGTTGAAGTAGCCTTCTCAGGCTCCTGTGAAGTCCCTTCAGTTCACGTTTGATCAATATCAATGTGAGAAAGTTTTGTGAAACATAGATGGAGACCAGCAACCAGATGTCATGGAGAACTGAACCTGTTGCTCTGCATGATCGAGCACATGTGGGCTTCAGATTAAACCTTCTGCCTCAGAGGCCACTTTCATACTAATAAATCATGCTTGGGTCTGTTTTTTTGGCACTAAATGCCTGTGTCTAAATGCCTTTGGTCTCCCAAACAGAGTAGCCACATCCAAACTGTGCATTGGGAAAGGTCCTGGATCTGTGTCAGCTCCTGAGCTGTGCCTGGGAATTGTTTGGAAGGGCGTAGCTGGCTCTGGCCAGAACCATCCTGGGGACATGCCTCAGCATTCAACACTGCTATGATTGAGTCCTGGTTCCTGGGATTAGTCCTAGACACTGCTCAGCTTACTTGTGTAGTCATGCCCAAGCCTTGCTTGTTGCCATCCACCTGGGATTTCTTGCATTAGCGTTACCTTTCCATACTCAGCTGTTGGTATACAAAACAAAGGGATTATAACTGAAAGGCTTTTGGTCCAACAGCCCTAGTCTTTCACTCCTCTAGCGCTTCCACATCATGTTTTGTCTATGGCAGACGCCTTTTCAGCTGGGGGAAAAAAGTATGAAGTGGTCAAATGTGTCTCTGATTTTAGCGACCTAAATGATGAATGTGTGGGTTCAGGATCCTTCAGGCGTTAGTCAGGGAGTTTGACAAAACAGTAGAAACATGGTTAGTGATTTGGCAGTTCACTAAACCAAAAGGTCCGTTGCACATCTTGGGAACACAGTTTTACTCAGAGGCTTAGCTCAGCTTTTCCTCTGGCATGTAGCTGTAGGCGTTATGGTACAGCAATAGGAAGAATGATAAAGGCATGGGGTTCATTCCTCCTTGATTCCTTTCCTGAATATTCATGTTTCCATGAGCCATCACCGTGGTGCTCCACAGAGATGTTAATCTTTCGTAATGTCAGTGACAGAACTTCTTTCTCTCTTGCTTTTGGGAATTGCACCTCCTTAACATGAAATGTAATCCCTCACATTCGATTACAGCAGTGGTAGGAAGTGTGTGATCAAACATTTACATGACTCTACCTCTTGGTTACATAAAAGAAAATGAATGTAATTTTCACCTACATACTTTTATCTTTTTATGAGTGGAACTGCTTATAAGCCAAATAAGCTGGAAGGCAAACTGCAACATGTTAAGGTGAGAGAGAAAAAGAAAAACAACCTCAATATTTTCAGAGTAATGTGTTAAATTTGAATACATTTAAAACTTAAGTGATATACATAATTAGTGCTGGTTTCCATGGTTACAGAGTCAAAGGTACAGAAGTTGCAGCTCCATTTCTTGTCACTGAAAACTCTACTTAAATCAGAAATGGAGTGGATCCAGGTGGCAAATATTCATATGCTGGAATTGGCATCACCCGTCTTGTGTCCAATCTGTTAGTCAAAGTCAAGTAAATTAAAACGAATCAAGATTTGTGGTTCCTAATTAATGTATTTGGTAAGTAGGAATGTAACCACCACTGAAGAGGAAAGAGGAACCATTTTATGTTTCTGAAATGCCCCCCATGAGAGAGATCCTCTAGTTCAGATTTAGCTCCAGTATATTTGGCTATACCTTCATTTTTGGCTATTTCATTGTCAAATGATTTGAAATGACAAGCAACAGAAAGGTTCCTAGAGATAGGACCCTTTGGGCCTATGGCTCATTTAGGGCAGGGCTGTGTCTTGTTGTGGGATCCTTGTTCCAGTTGATGCTACTTGGCTTTTGTTAATCGGTTGGGACCAGCTTCATTTCAGGACTAAATAGTGTCTCATTGCTTGTGACCGTCCTAGCAAATATAACAGGACCATGACGTGGGGTTGTGTACTGGTCCACAACCACCCATACTGTTCGATTGTTTGTGTGCTCCCTGGATATCTTGGGTGGCATCAACCAGCACTTCCCCAGCGAGCTCTCAGGCACAGTTCAGGGAACAGCAGGTTTGGGAGAATGTATGGGGTATGCTCACACGCACTCTGACTTTGGGCAGCTCATGTAGATGGGAAGGGAAATCTTCCCAGACAGGCACAGGGCACAGGTGCTAGTTAAAAGCTCATTGTTGGATAGCTTGCCTGCTGTGAATTTCTCCCAACACACACAATTCTGTTCTGGCATTAAAGGAGGGCTGTGAGATCAGGCTGATGTTTTGCAGGCTGTGTGAGTGCCCTGCTGTTTCCTGATCACTTCCCTGCCTCCTTTGCTCTGCCTCCCTTCAACATTTTTTTCTCTATTTTCCACTTTCCAGTGCCCCATCCCAGCTTCTTTGCCTCCGCACTTTTAGTGTTTCCAAAATGTGCAAACTCTCCTGGTAAGAGTCACTTATTATATCCAAGACTCTTCCTTTTCATAGCTTGCAAATACTCTGATTTTCCTTTTTACCCTTCTCTTACTGTCTGTATTTAGAGCAACCAAGCTACTCAGTTGCATGCTTTTATTGTCTGGGCCACCATCAACACATAGTCCCTTCCTGCTAGTTTTACTCTGCTGACGTGTCTTTTCTTAAACTGGCAGATGGCTCCTCAGGGACAGGGATAGTTGCTTCCCCCCGTGCTTGTAACACACCTAGCACAGTGGAGATTTGTTGGAGCCTGAAGTTTTGAACACAATGGTGGCACCTATAAAACAAATTTATTCATGTTGATCTTCCAGCCATGTTCATTAGTCGTATGAAACGTACGTCTGTGTGTATTATTTATTTCAAGGAAGAGATAGTAGATCTGAGCAAAAATGGAAATTCCTGTACTGTGGGAAACAGTGTGGTTTCAAAACTTATTACAAACTAACTGATGTAAAACTAGCATACTCTAAAATGTCTAATGGAGTGGAAATTTTGTATATCTTTCATACTGGATTACTTGTAAGATTCTGTTTTAACAAAATAAATACATTTTAATTCTTACTTGAATGTTGCTAGTGGATTTATTTTATAATACAAAGATTTCAAGAAGAAAATTGTGTTAAATTTAAGTATTTCAGTTTGAGGTTTAACCGGATTATTTTACCTTGTCAAAATGAATTTTTTGTTGAAATCAGAATTGCCCCATAGAAAGCTCAGGATTATAGAAAATGGTATATTCCAGTCCAAGAGTGTCGTGTGAGGAAACATTTAACCTCCTGTGTTAGGTTGTAACTTTGACTCTTCTCTCCAGCACATCTTATACAACACCCTTACTGCTCTGTTTGTGGGATAGGACAGTAGCATATTATCACTAACAAAAGCAAGGATAATAGCAATGAACTGTCTCAGAGAGGTATAGTTTATTCCATCCCCTGCTATTAGCTACCAGCCAAGAATGCAATCACCACCTTCATCCATGTGTTTTTTATTTTAACTTGGCTTGGGGATGAATTGCACCAACCCCCAAAACTTTATATCTGTCTGAACAGAAATTTTCCTGAGCTGCACTTGTGCAGTGAGCTTGAGGAGACTGCTTGGACCTTTGACCAGCTAGAGGACCTCTAAGGTCCCTGTTTGCTCTGCAGACCTGGTAGATGGATCTGCTTTTGGCCAATGCATCCCTACTCCTGGCAAGTCACAAAGAATCTGGGAAGATGCAGAGAGAGCTTGTTGAATGGGGCATATTTCAAACAAAACAGAATTTTTCAGTACAACTTAAAAAAGCAGAAAGGTTTCTGTCACATCACAGTCTGCTCCAGCGTGGGACAGATACCTGTCACTCAGGATTTAGTTCTTCAGCTTATAATGGAGAGCAGATGCTTAGAGAACTCACATAAAAGAAAAGAAAGGAATAAGCAGTGGCAACTGGACTCCAAGAAGAGGCAAATACCCAACTTATTACATGAATGCAGACTGCTTATGTATAACATCTGTTAATGCTTTGTACTTTAATATTAGCATGAAAAAGAGAACCTACGGTCTTCAGGGAATATGACAAAATACACAAAGACCAGAATTCTTCTTACTTTACATAATGGACAAAGATTAAAGAAAAATAGCTTTAAACTCACATAATTTCATTATTTTTGCATAATTATTAAATAATTTAATGCACAGATAACACTCATAATCATATATTGGGCTGGTGCAATTAAAAGTAAACCCTGATTTTCAGAATATTTAATTTTGTGATGAATGAGCTGTTAGTCCAGTCCCTTATTTTTGTCCTTTTCATGCAGTTATTTAAATAAAATAAGCACCACATTGCACCTTAAGAACAGATAGCAATGGATTTGTTGTATAGAGACACATAGAATAAACTCACTGAAGTCTCACCAGGCTCAGTATATCTTCCTTCACAAAACGCTTCTTGTAAATGTACAGATAATACTTTAAAATCAAATCTATATTTGTATTCAGATGAATCCCGAGTACCTAAAATGTTATTTTAGTTTATAGAGACCTTTAGTGATGTTTTTTGAGAATGCTGCTCTCTTTGCAAAGAGCACCAGCTCATTTGGTGGAGGCTGCTAGAGGAATGCTTTGGGGTCATGTCATTGCTGGGATTAGTAGGTGTCGGAATTTCAGGAACAGGCTGACTGATAGTGCAAATGAGTATTCTTTGGAGGAGTCACTTTGAGTTTTTCCACAGAAATGGAACCATTTAGTGTAACGTACAACAAAAGAACAGTAAGTAAAATATCTATATTTACTGCTTGTATTTTTAGGGCAGCCAGAAGTTGTGAACCAGTGAAATTTCTCTTTACAATCCAGTTCCTTCAAAGATACATTCTTACTAAAAGTAGTCCTGTGTTGTTTTCTTGAATTGCTAGTCAGAAACACATTAGTACTTGATGTCTTGAAGAAATGATTATGAGCGTTGATTTAGTGCCCATCACCATGATAACTGAATTCTAGCTCAAAGTGGAACATACAAGGGATCATTAAGAGATGAGCCTAAATATGTTGCCTGTTGCTTGCTCGTGACACAGGAAAAGGGGGCTAAATCCAGTAGGGAGCATTGGGCAGAAAAGTCTCTTTTTACAAGCAATGAGTTTGTGCTTCACTGTATTTCTTTGAGCCTGGGCCTTGCTGTTGAGAAGGCTCTGCCATCAGCATATATTTAGATAATGGTGTTTTAGACTGGTGCTTTTTGACTTCAGCAAAATTATACCAATATTGGAAGACATGGCCAGATAGGGCTATTTATCATATTTGTATTACATTGCCTTGTGAAAAATACTTGTAAATATGCTGGGAATAACACTTACGGAGATATTTTCAAATGGTCCAAATGTGAAATCTGAAAAATAATAGTGGATGCCTTAGAGGTCCATTGTGTAAACTTAAACATTTTTTTGAAATATGATCTCTTTATTTCTACTAGAATGAATTGTGTGTTGTTTGTTTTTTTTTTCCCCTCAGCTATTAGATTCAAACCTTTTAAAATGTATTCAGTCCCTTTTACTGAAATGTGCATGTTTAGGTTATGTAGCAAAATATATGTAACAAAAATATTAGATGCAAATCCAGTGCAGGAGATATTTTGTAACTAATTATGATTTTTTAAATAGTGAAATCAAAATGATTAGCTACATTATTTTTTCTTCCCCTACCATAAAATCAGCTTTCTATGTCTGCAAAATCATGTACTTTTTTAAAAACTTGTAAGTTTTAGCCGAAAGCAGGGATTTTTTCACTGATGAGTTCTAAAAATTAGGTTTATAATGGAAACCCTGTCACTTGCTTAACTACAGAGGTTCAGAAACCACTATAATTAGCCCAATGACAGCAGCAGATGAGAGGAGTCTGGCATTTCAGCATCTATCTAGGTATTTTGCATCAATTCTTTTATAGCAATGAACTACAAGGCATTTTTTGCAACTGAGTGCTAGATTTCTATTTGAATACGGTTTTTACTTTTTTAAAAAACTTTTTCTAATTCTTCACCATGGAAGATTCACATAGTCCACATAGTTCAGATTCCTCCAGGGATTCAGAATTAACCCATTAAATGCAATGGTGATAAAGTGGTAGGATAATGACTTGTGAAGACTGGCTGGCCCCACACTCTCTCAAATGCCATAAAAGTCTTCCTTTTTGTTTCTGTCTTGGAGCAGATGCTTTGAGGATGGCTTATAGCTTCCTGCTCCACCTCCTGCTTCCCTTAGCCCAATTTACTTTTACTCGTAGTAGCGGAAAAATTTAAAGATCCTTTAAGGTGTTCCTATATGGAGGTTCCTTAAAAAATAAATACATTGAAATATGGATTATTTTTTTTTCCAGTGGAAATCCCTCAGAACCAACAGAAATGAAAAATACAACTGAAATGTTGTAGTCTTCAATGAGGGAGCTGAAGACTTATTTCACATCCAGTCCCAGATACAAGTGCATCTTTGCCTATAATCCTTATTATTGCATCTTTGCAATAATCCTTATATCATGAGCAGAAGTTGATTCTCCAGCCTGCATGGCACTGGTGAAACAAATGTGTATCTGGAGTGATGCAGGGTCCACAGGCAACAAGAGGCAGGAACTGTGAGGGCCTTTGTCTCAGTTGATAACAATCATCACTTAATGAAGAGCAAAGATGATTTTTTATTTCTGCTCTGAGTTCTACCTATGCAACATCACTGTTTTTATTGAAATTGGCCCTGTTAAATATGAGTTTGCAAGAAAGTTGGTCTTACCTCCACTGGACTTTCTCGCATCCATGTGACCAAGGAAGAAGTGCTGTTCATACCAGAGAATGTCTGCTATAAGGACCAATATCCTGCATTTTGCTGGTAGCCCGGCTAACCCTTTTGGTGGCGGTTTTTGATTTCTTAATGACTGTGAACAAGGAACTCTCAGCACTTTGCACTTTTTACAGATAAACTATGTGGGAAGTGATCATGGAAAATTTGAAAAATGGAAAAATAACAAGAGAGGGCCTAAAGCACTCTTGCATGCTTTGGCATTTTAAATATGCACCTCTGAAAATAGCAACAAACTGTGTGATGTTTTCAGAGGACTACGTGGTCTCTTTCAAGATGCATTGGGGTTGGGCTGAAAAGAGACCTGAACTTTTCTAGCATTATCTTCCAAAAGTTCTGGCAGGGTTGTCACTGAAAATATGTTTTCAGACCAGCCCCCAAAGCATATGCTCATACAGTGCTGCATGGGAGCTCCCATAGGCCAAACCCTCCTTTCAGTTTTGCACAGACTTGGAGAAAATGGGACTGATGCCAGTCTCTAGCATAAAGACAACTTGAACTGAATTCATATGATCTGGGATTTATGCAAGCAAAGTGGAAAGAGAAACAGGCTCCCCCAGCATGGAATTTAGCCTTTGGTGAAATAATCTGTAGGTGAGTCAGAAATTTTAGACTGAATGTGGAAGGTGGAATTGTGTTTTTCTTATTTGTAATTTGAAGATTTGCAGCAACACAAAAATGCTTTAAAAAAAATAAACTGACTCAAATCCTATGTGAATGTCTGTAGTAATTAGTCCACTACCTTCTGCGGTGGGACCACAATGAGATTGCCAATGTAGGCTGGCAATTAAGGCTCTTTTGACAGTGGGAACTCAACTTCACATGAACTTCTAAGGGCCACAGGGAAAAAAAGTTAACCAGCCGTTGTTCTTAAACTCAGTTGCTTGTAGCTTGAGGTTAGAAACGGGGAGAGCAGAGTGGCGTCTGGAAGTTTTCTCTAAAGAGGTGGGCAAGGTGACTTTGAAGAAAAGCACCACTGCTAACAGCAGTGATTGCCCTAATGGGAAGATGTAGCCCCTACTTTGTTTTAGGAAGAAATGGAAGCTGTTTTGGTTTTAAGGAACAAGGTGAGATGCATTGCCTCCTCAACTCACTCTCTTTTTCTGCATAGATAGAGAAGGCAGAGGAGATGCCCCCTACTTTGCTAGAGATTAATAAAGAGGAGGAGATAAAATAAAGAATTAGAACAGCAAATCATTGTCTCTAAAATCAGGACAGCTGCTTTTTTTGCTGTTTAGCCTGAAGGTGGACTGTAGACTGCAGCATTTGTTATTGTCTTCTGATGACAGGATGAACTCGTGCAAAATAGATGCTTTTTTTTTTAAGTGGATTGAAGACTCCACCAGATTTGTCACCGTAACGGTTCTAGGACTGCCTGGGGAGCTGCAGTTTGTCAACAGAGTGGCCAGTGAGTTATTTATTGACAGGACTATAGTAAAGCCCAAAAAAATCCACCCACTGAAGTTTGCTTCCTCCCTCCAACATCTTCTATTTGTGCATGGAAACCAGAGAACTATAGTTCCAGCTGTGACCCAGAAGATTATGGGTTTGGATCTGTCCCAGAGGAGGAAGGTTGGTCCAGCCATCAGGTGACTTGTCTGGAGTATGATGTTTAGCTTTTTTTCCTCTCCCAGACTCCTGGTGTCATACCAGACAACTAAGCTACCCCAATGCCATGCAGTTGGATAGGGCTGGAAGGCCTTCATCTGAAAAGGTCATCCTCAAATGGGGAGACCTCATCGCGGTCTACAGCTTCCTCACAAGGGGAAGAGGAGGGGCAGGTGCTGATCTCTTCCCTCTGGTGACCAATGATAGGACCCGAGGGAACGGCAGGAAGATATGCCAGGGGAGGTTTAGGTTGGACATTAGGAAAAGGTTCTTCACCCAGAGGGTGGTGGAGCACTGGAAGGGGCTCCCCCAGGAGGCAGTCATGGCGCCAAGCCTGACAACATTTAAGAAGCATTTGGACAACTCCCTCAGACATATGGTGTGAATTCTGGGGTTGTCCTATGCAGGGACAGGAGTTGGACTCGATGATCCTTGTGGGTCCCTTCCAACTCAGGACATCCTATGATTCTATGATTCAAAACTTCAGCTGCTGCCTAACTTAATAGGCTCCATCCTTATGGTTGATTGATCAGTCAACCGATCGATTGACCACTCTGTCCATCCATTCATCCATCCATCCAACCATCCATCTAAAAGTTAGATAAATCTTGTCCAAGAATGCCTTGGTCTTGTCAGAGCTGAAGAGTTCATTGCTTATCTCCCATCTTAGTGCCATGGGAAGCCATAAACTGCTTTCTTATTTCTCAGTGTTAGCTGGAGGACTTCGCCCAGAAAGTACATTTGCAGAAATTGCCTCTCATAGAACATAGAGGGTCATATAGTGGTGTTAACACCACTCCTGCTTTTGTTTGCTAGCAGAGAAGTCAGAGCACTCATCTATCTGTCAGGGTAGCTCCCTGAGGGAATTCAAACCCACATTTCCCACGAGTGAGGACAGTGCCTAAACAACGCAGTTACAGGGAACAGATTGAAATGCCCAGATGATGAATCTGGCCAAGGCTAAGGTACAAGAACTAGGACAACGTGAATTTCAGTGGTTGGAGGTGCTTAACAGGAAGGGGGATTTCTTGATTCCAGTCCCGGCTACAGAGGCTGTTCTCATATTTTATCCAGTGATTGTTTAATGCACTGTCCTTAGAGCAATGATATGAAGCCAGGTTCCCTCCAGAAAGTAACAGCTCTGGCTGCACTAAACACATGCTGTCTCTTGCTCTCTCTGAGTGGCTTAAGGAATCATTTGTGTATCTGCTATGCAAAGAAGAAGAGCTTCTTCAGAGGAGTCAGAGGAACCAGGAAATAAACCCTGGTCTCCTGCTGGCTGGGCAAGTAATTCTATGTGATGGCTTGTAGCAAAACAGTGACCACCTGTACCACCATTGATGGTAGGGTCTTAGGAAAAACAGCTACTTCCATGAGCAAGTGCTAGGCACCTACCGCCAGCTTTGGTGGGGACTGAAGCATGGGAATGCTTGAGAAAGAGACCTGATGCACCTTGTACCTAGTGTCTCTTAGGTGCACTGAGTTGGCTCTCTGCTCAGAATATAAAGATTGTATTTCCTTGTGGTAGTGCCTAACTATGTCTGTAGCCTATGCTAGAAGTCTGAGCACCTCAGAGTGGTGCTTGGGCCAGTCCCTGAAGTGCAGGTATTTCCTAGCAGGGCAGTAATGCTAAGTTGCTTATTTTAAAGTAAAAATTCTGACACTTTCTCGGGTCTCCTTGGAGCAAGACCTTAATGTCTTTGTTGCCTACTGTATCCTAAGTTGATGCTTAGAGCTCAGACCATCCATTAAGGGGAAATGGACAACTCCTGTAGGCACGAACTGTATTCAGCCATTATAGATCCCAGTGCAGTGGGTGATCACAGCCTGGAGTCCTTAGAGGCCTGTTGACCTCAAAGAACCCATGCCTATATCTAGGATTTGGTCTCCTTTCCAAGCCTTGCTGAATTGTGGTTTAAATGTCTCTACAGTGAATTTGAAGGATTTCTCCTACGAAGTTCTATTGAAAGCAGTTTTGCTGTTCACATTTCCTTTAGAGAGAAATAGGAATGTTGTCAGCCAATTAATTAGACCTGCACCTGTTGCCCTTTCTTTTAGAGGCTGGGGTGTAGACAAGGAGACATCAGGGTATGCAGCCTATGTGACTTCTTCCCCAAAAGGGGAGGAGCAGAGATACAGCATTTTAAAAGATTTTTCTTTGTGGATGGTGGAAGCAGAAGTCACTGTGCAGCTATGCTGCTAATCCCACAGCCGTGGGAGAGAGAAAGAGTGAGGGAGAGTGGAAGCTCTTTGGCAGCTTTGCACACAGATTTAACAACTTCTGAGTAAGCTTCTGCTTAAGGAGAGAGAAGCAGAGCTTGGATGTTCTGACACACAGAGCCATGTCCCCATCTGTTATGCTAAGGGGTAGCCATTGACTTTAGGCTGTTTCTTGCCTCTGTTGAACTGGTAGCTGAACTGTTGGAGAGAAGATCAACCCTTTTAGTCCAGCCATTAAAAACATTCTTTGACTGCTGTAAAAATTCTGTTTCTGAATGGCTGCTGCAATGATTTTCATTAGCATTTAACAATCAAATGAGGTCTAGATATAGTGAAATAAGTCATCTGAATAAGCATATTCTGAATTCATAAAGTGGTTTTCATTTGGAATGGGCCCATAGTGTCAGATCTTTGGTCCATTTGTTCTAACAGGTTGCTTCTGGTTGGGAAATAAAGGAAAAAGGTCTGGGAGGTGCAGGAGCTACAGGATCTCAGGAGAAAATTCTTCACGTTAGAATCATAAATGGGGTTAGAAGCTTAAGAACCACTTTGACTACCTAAATTGAGTGCTTTGGCATTGTTGAAAGCCTCAAAGCTCCTGCAGCTACAAACAGGTCTTTAAGATCCCAAGACATCCACAGTCCCATTGAGGGTACCCAGAATCACCCAGCTATGGCCCCTTTGGGCTTTCTGATCAGCTGTCCCTTTTGTTTCTCTCCTATGTGGTCTTCTGTAGCCTGATTTAGTAGTTGTTATTGGATTAATCTTTACATCGAAAGCTACAGGAAACAAACAACCCAAGATCTTTGGAGGGTGACAGATAAGTGTTTGGCTGTACAGGCCTGATGGGTTTTAAGAAACTCAGGTTTGAAACTGTGCTCAGAAACTCAACCCTGGGTCTTGCTGCTGCTGGTGGAGGAATGCTACTGAGGCTCTCATGATGAATCTCGCTTGCTGAAGCTATTTGACTTTTCGTAAAGAATTCATTATCCCTTGGAGCATAGTCTTGAATCATCCTTTTCCAGCCATTCACTTTTCCTTCCTCTCTGGCCCAGAGAATAATTTTCTGGTGAAGTGTAGTAGCTTCAGCAGAGCTTTAGAAATCCTTGCCTGGGAATGCTTAATAGACTAGTTATAAGAGGCCGCTTTGAGTCCAATATTTTGTTCCAGCCTGGGCATAGCAAAGACTTATTCACAAGTCTCTCATTGCTATAGTTCAGGGCTCTAAGGTGTTAGGGAAAATGGAGTAGAGTTTCTGTGGTACATGTTTCCAAAAGGTAGGTCTACTTTGAATTTAACTGGGAGACTGGGCCTGTAGGAAAGTGAGTCAAGGCTATTGTCTGGAGTATAGGCTTGAGTTAAATCTCTGAAAACATCATGACATCAGAACTTAGGTGGTTTAGTCAACAGGTTCATGAGGGGCCTGAGGCATTTACTGCTAGGCAGGTCTGAAGAGCTGAGTGGCTGTGCTTTGTCAGAGTAAAGGACAGATCTACAACAGGGTGTTTCAGGTTCCAAAACTGTTCTGGGTGTTGTGTTTATGAGCCTAAGGAATAAGGGTTCTTTTCTAAATGCTATATCCCTCAAATCAGGAAGAAAAAAGTCCCCTGTTACTTCAGATTATTCTCTGCTGTTCTAAAAAGCTCTTGTGTTTTCTGATGTCAAAATGACAGAGATAAATATAACAAAAAAAATGGAAAGTCCTGAAGGAATCCTGATCACCATAGACTGATGCTAGATTAGGGTGTGATTCCACTCCCACCTGTGTTCATGAGTGCTTCTGTGCTGTTACTCCTGCTTTATGACTGTATAAGTAACAAGTGAATGAGACCTGCTGCAGGTGTTTCGACATTCCCTTGTACAAAATCTCAGCAGTCTTTTTTTTTTTTTTTAAATGTGCATAGAAAGGTAGAAATCCCAGAGCTGGTGTTTAGGTGACAGGTCACCTGCACCCTTGGATCTGCAGTTGGATAGAGCAACCTCTCCATGTGTGGCAGTGTCAAAGTTGTTACCTGCTGGAGGGAAAGAGTGAGGTTTGAGGTGGAAAACCCTCCCCAAATACCTGACGTAAGGTTCTGCTCATGCAAGCCAATGGTGCTATTAAAAAAAAAAAACAAAACCAAAGAATTATTTTTACATGAATTTTTGCAGAAGTGAGCCATTGGGATATGAGGCCTCTGAGGCAAGAATTCCTTCCTGCTTCAGCTCTTAGTTGTTATTGTCTGGTGACAGTGAAATAAAAGTAACGACTGAGATGGCATCCTTTGGGCTCTTTGCCTGACACTTGCAGTTTATTGTCTTTTTGAAAAGGTGGGGAGATCAGATAGACTCGTCGCTATAAGTTCATTAGCTTCTTGTTTATCATGATAGAAAGAGTATAACTCATAAGCAAGGCAAAACTCTTTCTAAAATGTCTTGAAGGAGAGCTGCAGATGGCAGTTGCCCCTGTGCATATATAAAGTTTAGCCAAGTTTCAATGTTGTTGGTATCCATATTCTGCTTGCTTATAGCTACTCATCCTTTCCCTCATTCTGCTCAGAATCTTTGCTGTTGCTGGCTTCTTTGTGCATACTCAGATACGGGCAAACTCACAGGGTCTTTTGCAGCTTTGCATTATGTTTTCTTTTATGCATGCAAAGCCAAGAATTTGTGTTTTTGTTAGCTCTTGCAACCGGTATAAAATAAATTAAATAGTTTAAGAAAGCCATTACCACTGGCTTCTTATCAAAGTATACCAAATATTTTCAACATGACTACAGTTTTATATACTAAATTCTTAATACGAAATAGCTTTGCTAGACAGCAATAAAGCTTTCATTTTATTGCTTCTTTTTGATTTACTTCTGTACTCATCAGGAAAAGTATCTATTTCCATTCTAACTCAGCATACCACCAAGCATTCTGTGGATATGGTTATGGAGTTTGGCATAAATATGAATCTTTGACTAACAGTACAAAGCTCTGTCTATTAAAGAGTTGGCTGAGCCCTGTTCCTGAAGTTGAGAGCAGCCACATCATGTGCAGATACTACAGAATTAGGTTTTGATTTTTCTTTTTTAAATCAGATCTTCATCTTGGAAAGCTACCACTGAAATGTAGGGTTAATGGTGAGAACTCAGAATTTCTGAAACTGGGTTGATTTTAGTCAGATAGTTTAGGAGTCAAGTTAGTTCACCTACCTGCAGAACATGTCTAAAAGACTCCTGCTCTTCTGCATTCCTTTTCAAGTATAAGGCTGCCTATCTGAACAGTGCATTTGGATTCTACTACGAAAATCAGGAAATGAGCACAAAAATATTTTTTCTTAATCAGACATAAAACACAGCCTGTGATATTTCTGGAAGGTGCCTGCAAGTCTGAACACTTTACAGCTTCTTTCAGTCACTGCTATTTCCAGCTTCAGAGAATGCCCTTAGGAAAAGGTAATTATTAAATTTTTTAGAATGGTTCCATAAGATACATGGATCGTCCTTCAGGCTAGCTTTCCACTGATCTGGGACACATGATTTGAAATACAGGGTATTACAAGTTACACATGGATGGAGTAACTCATAATCTCATACTCTTCACTTAATTTAAAGAAGAAGGATGTCTCTGTGGTGTGACCCTGGACAGTTGATTGGATTTCAGTTCTCTTTTCAGTACAGAGTTAATATGTTCCCTTGGGAAATTTCTGTTAGGCAGTGGGGATCACATAGCCTTGGTATTCACCAAGATGCTCTGTTTGAACCTTATATGCTATGTTCACAGACTTTAAACTTCTGTTAACATATATCATTCAGAACATAGGATTTGAATTTCCCCTTGTTGCCTTCTTGCTTATGTGTTGTTTCGTATCCTCTGCTTAGTCCCTTTATTTTTGTTTTTAAGCCTCAGTCTGCCAGCCAGGACCATCACTCTAAGCACGGACAAGCAACACTTTATCGAGTCTGACACTGCAACAATTCTGCCAAGTCTCAGATTGGCCTGTAAAACTGAGTGGTGTGCTCAAACTTATTAAAAAAAAGTGAGCTACAAGAAAGAGACATTATCCGAGATAGACACAGCATTGATATTTTTTTTTCCTGCTTTTATGTAGTTTGTCTTGTTTTATCTTCAAGGAAACTGGATCAGATTTTAACAAGAGCAACAACAACTCCAGATCTTTACTCTTCTCTCCAAAAAGGGTTCTGGTTATCATCTTTAGTATAATTTAAAAGCTTCCAGCAGTGGTCTTACTTTACAAGGCTTCTCTTAGCCAAAGAAAAATGAGAGTTAGCTGTGAATACTTCAAGTTCCAAGTGTTTTTAACGAACTCCTTAAGGAATGTTTGTAAATATTTCTAGTAATGTCTGTTGCTTTGAAGTCCCTACACTCAGAATGATGGACCATGTTTAATTTTTTAGTTCTGTAAAGTAAGAGGGTCACATTAATATTTTTCAATCCCTGAGAATTTATCTTCCATTAAAATTAGTACAATATTGTTCAAGCTTAGGATGACACATAATCATCTCATTGGAGGCTGGACCCTACTTCCAGTATAATCAATGGGGCTTTCATGTCAGTGAAACAAGCAACATTTGGCCTCTGGCAATGAAATGAACATCAATTACGTATATGAGACTTGGCTCAGTAGAATTGTCTTACTGCTTTACTTCTTTTTTTATTATTAATTCCTCATCATATTTAATAGCTTGAAGCATTTGAAAAATAAACTGTAATATACTGGCCATAAAGGATAAATGGATAATGCTTTAATTATCCGGTGTCATAAAGCCAAGTCTTCAATTACCATGTATGAACATCTTCGGTTCATTTCTAACAACTGTGAATCTTATCCAATAATCATATATTCTGGTTACTTGTTAAGTTTATCCAGCATATCCTATGGCCTGATGGGGCTTGTGGCTAATCTAAGAGCAATATTATCATAAATTAATATATTTCCATGCTAGAGAGTCCTTTCTGATTATCTAGCATGACCCCTTGCATTTCACAGGCCATGGCTTGTCAACCACTCATACCTATTTCAAGCCCATCTTTTGTGGCAGCCACTAAGCCTCCACTTGCTCAGTCTTCTGCTGAGGAACACAGGTAGGATTACCTAAACCTTGTGGCTATGACATAGCTCCACTTTCGGTTCACACTTGGTTACGATTTAATCATGAAACAGAGCTCTATGTAAATGTTAGGCACCCTTCATTAACATGCTGGTAAGTAACATTGTTTTTCAAACTCTTCTTCAGTTCATGAGGATTTAAATCTTCTCATAAGCTGGTGCAAAGTGACTGTTGTCAGTGTTTCACAGAAGTGAATGGCTTCACTCACAGACAAATAAAAAAAACAAAGCAGAATTTAATCCCAAAAATATTTTTCTGCTTCATGGCTTCCTTTTTTTTTTTCCTGCCCCAATTGCATATAGCACATAAAATCCAATTCAGGACAAGTGTTAAGCGGAACCTGAGGAGGGGATGGAGTTTAGCTGTCATCCTTGAACATTTACTTGTACTCCTTCTGAAGGAATATCACAGACAAGAAAAGCATTTACTTAGAAATTTCAGGACTCTGACTGAGCATCTCCTCAGAGTCATGTTTTGTCAGTTTGCAGGTGAGGAGATATTTTGCAATCATTCAGGAGCAAGCATGAGCCAGAGCTGGTTCTAGCTGGGTTTACTGACTTAGACTGGTGCTGGTGTGGGGTGCTGGCATGGCCCACTCTTGGCAAAATGGCCTGGAAAACAGGATGCACTGAGATGACCCAGTCAACCCAGTCTGCTTCCGAAGCCCAGTTTAAAGCAAACAGAAGCTCCAACAGCTGTGGTTTTGGTAAAACTTGCTGAAAACTTGCTGATGCATGAGAGACAAGCGATTTTTTGGGGTGGGGGAGAGGAACTGCCCTAGGAAATGGTAAGGAAGAATCACTTTCTCTTTGGCTCAGCAATTTATTTTACAACTTCTCATCTGACGCTGGGGCTTCTGATTAGGCAGCATCTCATACGCAGTTTTAAAAGAATCCCCAGATGGCCCATGGGAAAGGCTTCCAATGGCCACAATCAGCATGAGGACAGACTTGTTTTACCCTCTGCTGTTTGTACTGCTTGCTCACTGATCTGCGCCGGTACTCCCTGAGCAACCATAACCAGCTCCAAATGATGAAAGACATAATGGGGTCATCTCCCCTCCCTTGGAGGCCCAGCACCCTGTGAGCTTTATTTATTGCCAGAGAGCAATTTCGCACAGGAAGGTGGATCTAACCAGGCTCTACAACTGAAAGTTGTATGATTTAAGCAAAGGCAATGCCTAGCTGAATAGTCATAGATTGGCTGCTAGTAAATTGCCAGCGGAATTGCTTTGTACACATGGTATTGCTGTATATGTTTTCACAGTTCAGGCAAACATCAGCAGAAGGAGGAGGCACAGGGTGTGAAACAAGGAATCACTCAGACTCCCGAGAAAAGCCACCATTTAGCATTTGGGATGAAATTCCAGGGTAAGTTTGCCACCAGCAGAATGCTATGGGGTACACATATGGGGTACAACATACACAGTATGTTGTCTTGGTCGCTCAAGTGGCAGTGCATGCTGGAGAAACTATGACGAGGAGCATTTTAAATGTGGTAGAGCTTGCTACAAGGAAATCCAGTCTGATACTCATGATGAGCTGTCGTGAAAGCTCCCAACTGTTCCCTTGCCCTGCCTTCATTCAAACTGCAATTCCAGCTTCGATGCAGAAGAGAGCTCAGCTGGGGTGGCTGCATCTGTAAAATAAACAAATCTCAGGAAGATGTCAGCGGAAAACCAGAAAATTACTACGTGCTTTTGAGTTATCGGGCAGCTGAGCAGTGATAGACAGAGGTGCCTCTCTCATCTTGCTCCTGGTGTTCATCCCTTTTTCTAGGCGGAGGACAGGGCTTGCAGAGTGTATCTGTCTCTGCACCTGAGCCAGGCTGTTCATTTTTTTCCAGGAGTTCTTAGGAGCTTATTAATCTCTGCATCCCCTGCCTCTGTTCTTTTTCTGGCGAAGAATGGAATTATTCCTCAATTCTTTGGCTGAGTCCCTTCCTTCCCTCCCAACACGGATACCAGAGACATTAATGAAAGCCATAGAAAAAAACAAAATTTCTCCCTTGAGATGCAGCAGGTTGCAGCAAGTGTCAAGCAGTTTACAAACTTGTTTCAGGAAAAGAGATGCCTTTTCTCCAGACTCTGTGTTTGTCTATGTAACCTTCAGCAGACACTGCAGAAGATGTGGGTCTGTCCTGTATTACTTGGACAGCTGATTCTGTGCAGCAGCGCACACACCAGACCTTGTTTCCTTCCCTCCCTATCAGGAATAAATTCTCCCAGTCAGTATATGCATCATTTAGATCTTTTGCCAAGTCCTCCTCTGTCTGGTTCTTTTTCCAGAAAATATTTTTTATTGTTGCTATTTGTCTCATTGTTGTGGGAAAACTGAGAATGGATTCCTGCTCTGTTATTTAAGCTTTTCGCTGGTTCATTAATCCGATCAGTTCAGGTATTGACTTGGGAGGGCTCAGTACTTCTAGTCATGTATTTAATTCCTCTTGGACTGACCAGGACTAACCAGTAAATGCGGGCAGGCAATGTTTTTTGGGGGAGCCCATCGTTGTGATGAGCACAGCATGTTTTTGAGGTTGGGACTATGTTGTTCTCTTATTTCTGGCTTTCATGCTGCTTGGAGAATAACACTCCCAGGGCTACTAATTCCCCTGGAAGAAGCTGTAATGGTGAGAAATCTTTCCTCTGATTTAGTTCATGCAATGCTGCATGCTGCTTCTAAGAAGAAAAAAGAAAAGACATGTACCACCTCCTCCTTTGGGAGTATTCACCTCCTCTGGTTTCCACATTTCCAGTTTTCGAGGGATGGTTTTGTGCTGGCAGATGCCTCCTCCTTCATCTTTGTCACTTCTCATCTGCAGGACCACTGATGAAGACAGTGTGGCTTTTATGGGGCAGAGGAAGGATAGATCTGCAGAGCCTTCATAGTTAAATAACACACCATGAAAGACACTATTGTCTTGCAATTTGCCCCAGACCCTGGAAGAATTTTTTTCATTGCTAGTGATTTGGGTCTAGACTTTGTTTTAGAAGCTGGGTGCAAGGTGGGATCTTTGCTTTATAATCTGAGTTTTCACCTCTGGTGTCTCATAAAAGATTCTCAACACAGTTGGATGCCACGGTTATACTGTAGACTACTGAGGACTGTAAATGAAGCAGAAGAGTATTGCATTGTCAGTGGGAGCTTTATCTAATGTAATGGTAAATACATGAACACATGATCTGTAAAGTTACCTTTCTCTTGCTTGCAGTGTTCGTTTGATTATAACTGAATTATGCAGTAAACAAGTTTTTTGAGCAACAGTTTATATTGAAAAACAACAACAAATGTCTTCAGGCCAAGTATCCCTAGAACAGCTCAGGAGCAATAGTGTTACAAGTCAATTTTGATTTCTTCTGAAGCACTTGGTCCTCCTGTATCAAAGGAGGTGTTTGATCATGCTTATGAGACCCACATGCAGAGAGAGCTCATATGCAGAGTCTTTCCTTTTCTGCAGCAGTAGAGATCTCGGCCTTCTTCTCAGAACTCCTTGGATGGTTTTGCACAGTTTGAGGGATTTATGGACATATTGTAAAAGTAAAGACTGGAGCTGAGAGCTTCCTAACTTCCTCCCCACCTTTGTGAGGAGATCCACTTCTTGACATTGCAGACCAAGGAAATGGAGCTTGCTGGGTTCTTATCTTCTACCCATCTGTCTCTCTCAGGTGCTTGCATGCTTACTCCTAGAGGACCGGAATACTTCCAGTCATTCATGTGTGTATTCTTACAAGCTTTCCTTCTGTGTAAGGTAAGTACAATTGCACAACCCTCAGATGTAGGTCCCCGGGCATAGGAGAAGCTGAGATTCCTCATTGACAAGGCAGAGGAAAAGGTCATGGCTGAGCCTGGAGCTCCATTCGCTTCTCTGTCTGTGTCCATGTGATGTGCCTGATTTGAGAGGTGCAGTTGCTGCAGCCATAGAAAGAAGAACTGAGACCAAGGTCACTTAGGGCTTGAGGAGGGGAGAATGATGGGTGGAATCACACCTAGTTTTCTGAACCTCCACACTGAGATACTCATCAATGGTCTGTGGGTTTTTTGGTTTTCTTTGACAGAACCCCATTGAAGCAAGTAACATTTCAGTTATCTTGATATTTCCTACAACTAAATTAATACAATATCATGTCTTTCCCAGCACAGACTGTGCTCTTGTAGCTCCAGAGCCTCCAGCCTGTCTGTAGGATCCTCTGTTACATGACTATATTGCACTACATTTTTTTTCTTTTATCCTGTCTGAAAGCATAGTTCATAGTAAATTTCTGCATGCAGAACATGACTTACTTGAGAGCACTAGTGCTTTAATCCTCATAATCAAGTCTATTCCTTCAAATACAGTGCCATGCCAAGATAATTTGTGATTTCTAATGACTCTAGCATCCCATAAGTTAATTTCATCTTTTATGCTTTGAAGAAGACTCAGAAGAAAAAAGTAGGATAAACAGAGAGGTTTGTTTTCACTCTTTGGCTTTCATCTGTTCTTATAATCTGAAGTGGGATCAGATGTCAGGAATGTTTGGAAGGCAGAAAATTTTGGTGCTACAGAGTGATTTGTGTTATGTGACTTTTCCTTGTCTCCTGAGTCTAATGTTTTAGAAAACTCAAGAAACAACTAATGAAAGTGACTGCGTTGCACTTCAGGATAGAAAAGCCCTGCTGTGGATCATTTTGCAAGTTGGCTAAATATTTTGGCTTTTTTATGTCAGTTTTTTTATCTTTCCATTGCAAATCACTGATAATAAGGATTATTAACAGAAATGCTTCCTAGACTTCAACTTTTTGAAGCAAGGATGGTGCTGAAGTAATACTGGTCTGTAGTTCAGGATTTGTGAGGCATCACCGTCAGTAATATCCTACAAGTATTTGCATGATGGGATGGGTGCAAGTAAACTGACATACTTAGCTAAGAAACAGATTTGTTTCTAGTTAATGGTAGCAGTGAACAGATGTACATTAGAGAAGGAGGTAGTGGGTAGATGGCTCTGTATAACGCTGGAAGTGTGCTTGGCTAATTGTGCAGCCACCTGTGGGTGTGCAGATGGCAATATCTGCACTGCAGCTGTAATGTTCACCAAAGCCCTGCTATCTCTGGCAGAAGCAGCTGTAGCCTTCGGAGAGGGGCGAACGGGAACAGCTTGAGCTGGTCTCACTTCTGGATTCCAAGTTACGAGTCGCCGTCCCCGTACACTAGCTCTAACGTTTCACACCGTGCTTCAAGGCTTGCAGTGTTTTTGTAGCTGTAACAGGCAACAGCAAAGGAACAGCTGAAATATTTAAACCAGAAGAAGCTGCTGAACCCAAACGAACAGAACTGAGGCAGTACGGAGTAGCCAGCACCTGCTGTGACATGGGGTGTTTTGAGTCCTTTGTTTCTTCTCCTGTCTTATGTATTTATGTGAATGTGGAGGTTCATCAGATTTTATTTCAGAGGTAAGGAAAACCTGTATGTTTTTAGTTTGCAGGTTCCCTGTTATATACTTTTAAAGCCTTGGTAGTTTGTGTCTTCTGCCAAAAGGCAGTGGCATCCATAGCCGTGTGATTGCTGGGGTCAGCTGACTCTGAACATACAGGCATTTTTGATTACTTGATTTGATCTAGAAATGTGATATTTGTTTCTCTTGAATTCAGTGCTGGAGTTTTTATTTTCAAGGGACATAAAATTGGGTGATTAGGGCCTTAACTGAGGAATGCTTAAAATGTGCATCTTCTCCAAGTCCCATGTTTGTTTCCTCAGCTTTGTTCTCTGCTCTAAGACTTCAGTTGCAATTCTGTGCTTGTTGCTTATTTTGCAACACAAGTGATCAGAGCTGTGCAATCACAATAAGTTAGACTTTCTTGTAATGCAGGGTAGTTTTGAAATGCTGGATTTTGAGGAAGGCTGCTTGGATACTGGGAATATGAGTTACAGGGCAATCCTTGGAAGGATAGGACATGCATCAGGTCCTTCCCTGTTTTGTGCATGAGAAATATTTGGATGGTGTAAAAGTGCAGTTTAGAGTTTCTCCTCTTGGCCTTCTGCATAAGGGGTACTTCTAGGAGTGTCTGTGGTGTCCATGTTGTTCTCGAGAACTTATAATAACAAAATGGCAGAAGGAGGGGCATCAAGATGGTTGGGAGTTGGAGCACATGCCATATGAGGACAAGCTAAGGGAGCTGGTCTTGTTCACCCTGATGAAGTCAAGGCTTTGGGGGCAGCTAACAGAAGTCCCTTGGTACCTGTGGGGAGGTTATTGAGAAGATGGAGCCAGGCTCTTCACAGCGATACATGGTGGGAAGATGAGAGACAACAGGCATAAAGCAGAAACAAAAGAGGTTCACACAGGTTATAAGGGAGAAACTTTTTCCTCCATGGGGGCAGTCTAGCAGTCCAGGAGGTTGTCCAGAGATGTTGTACAGCCTCTGTGCTTGGAGTTTTACAAGACGCAACTGGATAAAGCCCTGACAACCTGGTCTGAGCTCAAAGCTAACCCTGGGTTGAGCTAAAAGTTGGACTAGGGACCCCCTAAGGTCCCTTTCAGCCTGAATTATTTTGTGATCATGTGATTCTATGAATTTTTTCCTGGAACATTTTTTGTGTGAAGTATGAATTTGAGGCAGAACCATTTTTGGATCTTAGCATCAGCATCAGGGAAATGGGAAGTCACAAAAGAGTCACTATGGTTTCCTATTTTTCATCAGCAGTTTACACAGCCTGGAGAACATAGGCTTTTGATCGGTCCCCAGCCACAGTACAAATTACATAGATGATACTACTGAGGATTCATGAGAATACAGGACAGGAAGGGAGTGCAGGAGTTTCTGACCATTGACCTCTGTTATTGCAGGCAGCCATATCTTCCCTTGTTAGAAAAATATCCTCCTATTTTAAAATCAATTAATGTTTTACTGTTGTTACTCCCATGGCAAGACTGTTCCAGAATCTTTGTTTTCCATTTGTTAGAAAACTTCTAATTTATAACTTAAATTTTTCATGACCTGTTTATACCCTTTTGTTCTGCTGCCATCTTTTCCCTATGGTTTAAATAGCTCTTCTGGCACTTATATCCTGGATATGTCTGTAGAAAGCAATCCTATCCATCTCAGCTATCATCTGGGAAGTTAAACAAACCAAACTTTCCCCAGCTTCTCTCATAAGACAGGCTTCACATTCCCCTCATCATCCTGCACTGCTTCAGTCTGAATTAATCGATCTGAGACTGGATTACCAGTACAGTACATATTGCTCCAAATAAGATCTTTCTAATGCCTCGTACAATGCTGTTAATATTTGTCCATCTCCATTGGAAATACTACAGCTAATGCACCCTATGAGTGCTTTTGCTTTTTTTGTGGCCACCATGACTTCTTTGGAGGCACCTACTTTTATAACCACTTATTACTCATTACTAATTCATCTTCCTGTGCATTATTTTTCTATTGTGTATGATAATTTAACCTTTTAAGTAGTTCTCAAGGTTGTCCAGTTGTCTTGCTGACAGTGTCCTCCATCTTTGTGTTGTCAATGTCTTCTCTTTTCATCCTTTATAACTGGTGGCTTGGATCCATTCCTGAAGAACTCCGCTTTTGTGGGATGCCTTCCTCCAACCTTGTAGTTCTCCTTTTCACTACAACTGTTTCTACTTTTGCTAGGTCCTTACCTGCAAGGGTGGGTTTCTTTGCTATCTCTGTCTTCACAAATTTAATATGTAGTGCTTTACAGAAGTCAAGATGGGTGAGAGCTACTGCATTTTCTCTAAGAAATCGGTTATTGGAAATCTTACGTTTGGCTGGCATGAGATGCCCTTCCTTATTCTACTCTGAAACCCTGGTGCTGCTGGAGTCAAGCTCAGCTGCTGCTTAATTGTACACAGAACAACAGAG